>NW_027361690.1:92170000-93375000 GCF_039654945.1 Dendrobates tinctorius | reverse complement strand
TTTCAAACACAACAGTCATAAGTAACAACGTTAACAATACAATAATTAAAGCGAAATAAGACGACCCTGCTCGTGGAGCTTACAATCTACAATGAGGTGGGGGGGATACAAAGCACAGGTTTGTATTTACAATGATGTATTTACAATGACGGTCCAGCCATCTTCAGGGGGTGGGGGTTAGATGGAGATAGTGAATGGGCTACACACACACAAACATGACTTTGATTACTGAATGTGATAGGCCGCTCTGAACAAATGTGTTTTGAGCGAGCGCCTAAAACTATGCAAATTGTGGATGGTCCTAATATTTTGGGGTAGAGCATTCCAGAGGATTGGCGCAGCACGGGAGAAGTCTTGGAGTCGGGAGTGGGAGGTACGGATTAGGGCAGAGGTTAGTCGAAAGTCATTTGCAGAGCGCAGCGGTCGGTTAGGCCGATAGACAGAAATGAGGGAGGAGATGTAAGGGGGTGCCGCACTGTGGAGAGCTTTGTGGGTGAGAACAAGTACTTTGAATTGTACCCTGTAATGAATTGGCAGCCAGTGTAACGACTGGCAAAGAGCGGACGCGTCTGAGAAACGATTAGCCAGATGGACAACCCTGGCTGCTGCATTAAGGATAGACTGGAGAGGGGAGAGTCGAGTGAGAGGGAGGCCAATTAATAGAGCATTACAGTAGTCTAGGCGGGAGTGGATCAGGGCGACAGTGAGAGTTTTTGTTGTTTCCATGGTGAGAAAAGGGCGGATTCTAGAGATGTTCTTTAGGTGTAAGCGGCATGAGCGGGCAAGAGATTGTATATGGGAGGTGAAGGAGAGATCGGAGTCGAACATAACACCCAGACAGCGCACCTGCTGTCGGGGTGTTATTATGGTGCCACCCACAGAGAGGGAAATGTCAGATTTAGGGAGGTTAGTAGATGGTGGGAGCAGAAGAAGTTCAGTTTTGGAGAGGTTGAGTTTCAGATAGAGAGCAGACATGATGTTGGAGACTGCAGACAGACAGTCAGTGGCGTTCTGTAGTACAGCGGAGGTAAGGTCAGGGGATGATGTGTACAGTTGTGTGTCATCAGCATAAAGATGGTACTGAAAGCCAAATCTGCTGATGGTGTGTCCAATTGGGGCTGTATAGAGAGAGAAGAGAAGGGGGCCAAGGACTGAGCCCTGAGGTACCCCAACAGTGAGAGGAAGAGGAGATGAAGTGGAGCCAGAAAACAGAACACTGAAGGAGCGGTCGGAAAGATAGGAGGAGAACCAGGAAAGAGCAGTGTCCTTAATGATAATCATAATTCATCATAATTCATCATAATTACTTGTAGGAACAAACGAAAAACCTTTTATTAGAACCAATTTCTCCCAATCAGTTAGTGTATAGGAGGTCAAATTAATGATCCTATTATCGTCTATCTGTCTTCTTAATACCTGGGATTCCTGGTACGTTCTCTCAGATGATATGGAGCTCCAAAACCTTTTTTCTCCAAAAAATGTTCCCTAACTGAGGAAACAGCAGAGGAGGACCAAGAGGGTACATTTTCTGGTACATGAAAATTGGCTTCTCCCCTTCCATATCATTTTATTCCGGGTCTCCCCCATCTTTCTCGCGACAGTCTGTTGTATCTACTAAAACTTCTACCAGGTTCACTTCGCTCACTGTCTGAGATGTCTGATGACGATATGTCCGTACTCTCAGTTGATCTAGGATTAAAATCCTCCGTCAAATTGGTATATACTTTATTATTCTTGAAATCCCAACTGTCCCTGTTGACCTGTTTTTGCTTCCTCTCTAATGTCTAGCTGATATTTTTCAACATTAGTCTGTAAAATCGACTCTCTCCTGCTAAAATCAGGATCAGTTTTATACTTGGAAACGTTATCTATCAGTTCCGTTCTCAAAAGTCAATTATTCCACAACAAGTAAGATCTGCATAAATCTGATAGAGCTTTCCACGAGTTATTTACGACAAGCTTGGATAAGATCTGGGGTTCTACTTCTTCATGCTGGCAAAATATTAATTCATAACCCCTTTGGTATGATTTTATTCTTAATATAATTTTCAAACGATTGAACCTCCCACCAAGATTTAATATTGTCTCTATAACAGCCTGTTAACTCGTGGAAAAGCTCGCCCAGATCAGGTGATTTAGTAGACCCACTATTGCCCGTATGGTCAGAAAATACATCTCTAGCGTCCAGTGCCCATGTCTCCCTATTGATAGGACCTGTAAGGAAGCCCGCCATATAGATCTTAAAAAAACAAATTGAATCACAGTATCCAAAGAATAAATCGGTATGAGAGTAAATCAAAAGAATTCACAGCTTTTCTCATAAACCACTTTAAAATTTATCAAATCTTTATTAAACAGATATACAAAAAATCACGCTAAAATTAGTACTGCATCACACCCAAAAGAATGAACACCATAGGGAGGTGCCTGTCCCTACACTCGCCTGTGTATCCCTACCTAGCAGTGGAGGTTGGAGCCCTAGGACCTGTGCATTGGCCCCCCCCACTCCTCGACGGCTCTCTCTGCTGCCCCTGTAGGGCCCTGTGGTGGTAGGGGTGTGATAAGGTGTTAAATAGGTAGGTGAGAAAGAGGAGAAATATTTGAATGGAATATACTTGGGGCATCTTCACAGGTAATCTTTATTGAGCTGTTTTGGATAATCTCAGCTTAAGTGGTTAATCCTTTTCTCTGGGAAAGAAAAATCTTCTTATCAAACCCTATCTCTTGGCTGGTCTGGTGTAACTGTAGGGAAGGTGACCTGACAGACGGACGTGTCAGTATAGAGAAAGACAGGTTTGCACAGTTTAGACAGGTGTCAGTTACTACAGTGGGGAAACAGCTAGGAAAGTGTAGTGGACGTGCAGTACCTTGGGTTGACCATTAGATGGCAGGGAGGAGTGTGAGTAAAGGACTTGACATCAGCTTAGGGCTTTAGAAACCGTTGGTCATGGGGGCGGAGTTACAGTGACAGGGGACCGGGAGAGATATAAATACTGAAGGAGGGTTCCAGAAGGTTCCAGTCCCCAGGGGGAGCTCCAGTGACAGGAGGTACTGTGCTGTAATGTGAGGGCCGTCAGTCGGACGGCGAGAGCACAAATAAACTTGGACCTGTTGTACCCGAAAATGACTTCTACTTGTCTCTGTACGTCTCGTCGCGGTAAGGAGTGGGACCACCCCCTAGCTCGCCCTAGCCCCTCTACATTTGGCGTAGTCGGCAGGATCGCCGCGGCTAATACCCTATCTTCTGCAGCAGGCCTGCCTCAAGTAATGGAAAGAGATTTGGACTATGCTGCGTGGAGTGGAAACACCTGTGGATTACAACTGGCTTACCTGTGGATTACAAATTGGGAGCTCTGTGGTGACTCAGTGGTGCTGACAGAAGATCCGGGGCGGTACCAGGTGCTGCGCAAGATGGCGGCATTGCTACAGCGCAGGGGAGAGGTCTAGGTGTTTGCAGTCGTGTTGAATGGACTGGGGCCCCCTCCAACGTACCCCCATGGACAGCAGTATGTGCCCGGAGGCCGACGCTCCCATGTACTGGACCCTGGCAGATGGTTGGAAAGGCCTGCCAACGCCCCACCCAGCAGGAGGAGTGGCACAGAAGAAAAGCTTGGCTGCAGTTGTCTGGCGCCATTCGATTGCTGCCCAACGGACGGTATGAGACGCTGCGGGTGTCGGGGCATCGGCCGCCTAGAGTGGCAATGGCGGCGGGAGATGGAGCTGTGCCAGAAGTTGCCCTCAGGACAACGGGCAGGTAGCAGGATGCTGAGCTGGGGAGCGGAGCCTGAGCGGAGTCAGCGAGAGCGGCCGCTGTTGTGAGTTCATTTTCCCCTTCACTACTGAGGCCCGAGGAACTCCCTCTTCTGGTAAAGAAAGGTAGTGAGCCTGATTATCAAACACCTGGGCCTGATGATGATGACTGGCTGAGTGGAGTTACTGACTGGATATAAGGCTGCCGACGCCCTTCTGCCCTGCGGGTGATTTCTCTGTGGGATCCTTGGAGACCAGTCTGAATTCCTGCTCTTCTAAAGCTAAGTTTTCTGCTTGGCTTTTTGCATTTGTACTTTGACTCTGTTTTGCCTTGTTTTTCTGGATTTCTGCCATTCCCTGCTGGGGTGTGCTGAATTCCTTTAGCTCTGTCTTCTGAAAATACCTGAGTGCTGATTTAGTTTTTGAAGCCTAGCTGCTTCAGGGTCTTTTTTCATATCAGCTTGTTGGCTTATGTCTTTGATAGGGTTTTGGCAGATTGCAGACAGCAACCTTCCTTTCCTGTTCTGTGTAGTTAGCTTGGGCCCCATCATTTGCTCAGCCTATCTTTCTATCTGTGTGAGTGTTTTTTCATCTTGCTTCACCGTCATTATATGTTGGGGGCTGCCTTTTACTTTGGGGTCTGCTCTGGGGCAGTTTAGATTTCCTTTTCTGTCTTTAGGCTATTTATCTCTCCGGCTTTGATCGAGGGGTCTAGGGCATCATAGGAACCCCCCACGGCTACTGCTAGTTGTGTTGATAGGTTCAAGGGTCTGCAATCTGATACTTGCCAACTTCTCTGGTTTTCTGGATGTAGCTTCTATTTTTGTGTCTGCCTCCTACGGTGACTCAATCATAACAGAATCACCCGCCCAACTGCAGATCCTAGGGTACTCAATAGCAGGAAAGAATTGTAAAAAAAAAAAAAAGTGTATATTTTTTCCTCTATATCTCTGAGGCCGTAGGGGAATCTTTTTTTCTCTCAATGGAGATAAAGCAATTGTCTGATCGTGTGGAGAAGCTCGCTGCGGAAGTGCGGGGAATTTCCGCCTACCTTGCTCATTCACATGCTGCTGAACCAAAGATTCCTACACCTGATGTATTTTTTGGGGATCGGTCTAAATTTTTGAATTTCAAAAATAATTGTAAATTATTTTTTGCCTTGAAGCCTAACTCATCAGGGAGCTTCGCGCAGCAGGTTAAAATTGTCATCTCTTTGCTGTGTGGCGATCCCCAGGATTGGGCGTTTTCTTTGAAACCAGATGATCCTATTCTGACTAATGTGAACGCATTTTTTCAGGCCTTGGGGTTGTTGTATGACGAACCTAATGCCATTGATCAGGCTGAAAAGACCCTGCTGGCATTGAACCAGGGTCGAGATTCTGCAGAATTGTACTGTCAAAAATTCCGAAAGTGGGCAGTACTTACTACCTGGAATGATAATGCCTTGGCTGCTCTCTTCCGGAAGGGGTTGTCAGAAGCCGTAAAAGATACTATGGTGGGATTTCCTGTTCCCTCTGGTCTTGACGATTCTATGTCATTAGCCATTCAGGTTGATTGGCGTTTGCGCGAATGCAAAGCTGCACGAGAGGTGTTGCCACCTGTTGAACAAATGTCTGAACCTATGCAATGTGAACCAAAAGCAAAACACAAAACAAATATCCTGGAATAAAAAGTAAAAAAATATAATTGCAAAAATTGCATGAAGGTAGTACTAATAGTAATAATAAGGGTATTTAGTTAACATAATTTTGATCAAAATAATGTAGAAGCCATCCCGCCACGTCACGGCAACCCTTGTGGGACAGTCCTAACTCTTGTATTTAAAACCTTTCCACTTGTCAAGTGACATAAATGTGAACAAGGACAGAGGGACTGAACCACCAGTAATAGTATAGGCCAGACAGGATGGATTTTCCAACTCAGAAACAGGGCGGTCACACCCTTATATGCACAGAATGCACAATGAAACAAATGAGAAACTGGGTCTGAGCAGAAAAAGTAAATTAATGTGCATGCAAAATGTAATTGCATATGAACACATGACCTTTATACAGAGAAAACCAAAAGCAAAACACAAAACAAATATCCTGGAATAAAAAGTAAAAAAATATAATTGCAAAAATTGCATGAAGGTAGTAATAATAGTAATAATAAGGGTATTTAGTTAACATAATTTTGATCAAAATAATGTAGAAGCCATCCCGCCACGTCACGGCAACCCTTGTGGGACAGTCCTAACTCTTGTATTTAAAACCTTTCCACTTGTCAAGTGACATAAATGTGAACAAGGACAGAGGGACTGAACCACCAGTAATAGTATAGGCCAGACAGGATGGATTTTCCAACTCAGAAACAGGGCGGTCACACCCTTATATGCACAGAATGCACAATGAAACAAATGAGAAACTGGGTCTGAGCAGAAAAAGTAAATTAATGTGCATGCAAAATGTAATTGCATATGAACACATGACCTTTATACAGAGAAAACCAAAAGCAAAACACAAAACAAATATCCTGGAATAAAAAGTAAAAAAATATAATTGCAAAAATTGCATGAAGGTAGTAATAATAGTAATAATAAGGGTATTTAGTTAACATAATTTTGATCAAAATAATGTAGAAGCCATCCCGCCACGTCACGGCAACCCTTGTGGGACAGTCCTAACTCTTGTATTTAAAACCTTTCCACTTGTCAAGTGACATAAATGTGAACAAGGACAGAGGGACTGAACCACCAGTAATAGTATAGGCCAGACAGGATGGATTTTCCAACTCAGAAACAGGGCGGTCACACCCTTATATGCACAGAATGCACAATGAAACAAATGAGAAACTGGGTCTGAGCAGAAAAAGTAAATTAATGTGCATGCAAAATGTAATTGCATATGAACACATGACCTTTATACAGAGAAAACCAAAAGCAAAACACAAAACAAATATCCTGGAATAAAAAGTAAAAAAATATAATTGCAAAAATTGCATGAAGGTAGTTTCTGCTCAGACCCAGTTTCTCACCTATGCAATGTGATAGAGTTTTCTCCAGAGAGCAGCGTCAGGAGTTCAGAAGGCGTAATAAGTTGTGTTTTTTCTGTGGAGATGCCTCGCATATTATTTCTGTCTGTCCTAAACGAGAGAAACGCTTTGCACACACTGTGTTTCTGTTGGTGGTGTTCATCCTAAGTTTCTTCTGGCTATTACTCTGATCTGCTCCCTGTCCACATTTTCCGCCAAGGCTTTTATTGATTCGGGAGCAGCCCTAAACCTAATGGACTTGGATTTTGCTAAACGTTGTGGATTTCCGATGACACCTCTGCAGACGCCTATCCCTTTGAGGGGGATTGATGCTACTCCTTTGGCTAAAAATAAACCTCAGTTTTGGACCCAGGTGGTAATGCGGGTCGCCCCAGACCATCAAGAAAATTGCAGATTTTTGGTGTTGCATAATCTGCATGATACTATTGTTCTGGGGTTTCCCTGGTTACAAATTCATAATCCAGTTTTGGATTGGAAATCTGTGTCTGTGGTGAGTTGGGGTTGTCGGTGTGCCTTTAGTGAGGCTCAGGTGTTTTCCACCTCTCCTCAGTCGCATGATGTTCCTGATTATTTGGCGGACTTTTATGATGTATTTAGTGAGAATGAGTCTGCGTTTCTGCCTCCTCATAGGAGTTATGACTGTGCAATTGAACTGAGCCCGGGGTGTAAATTTCCCAAGGGTCGGCTCTTCAATTTATCTGTACCCGAGCACGAGGCTATGCGATCCTATATTAAGGAGGCGTTGGAGAAGGGTCATATTAGACCATCCTCGTCACCCTTAGGTGCCGGGTTTTTTTTTGTAGCCAAAAAGGATGGATCATTAAGACCTTGTATTGATTATCGTGCCCTCAACAAAATTACTGTTAAATATCAGTATCCGTTACCCCTGATTTCTGATCTATTCTCCAGAGTTAAAGGTGCTTGCTGGTTTACCAAGCTTGACCTCAGGGGGGCGTATAATCTTATTCGCATTAAGCATGGGGATGAATGGAAGACGGCGTTTAATACTCCGGAGGGACATTTTGAGTACCTGGTGATGCCTTTTGGGCTCACTAATGCCCCTTCTGTCTTCCAGTGCTTCATGAACGATATTTTCCGAGACTTTGTCGATAAATTTTTGATTATCTATCTGGATGATATTTTGATCTTCTCCAAGGATTGGGATTCTCATGTGGAACATATTCGGACTGTGTTCCGGATCTTGAGGGAGAATTCCCTGTATGTCAAAGCATCTAAATGCCTTTTTGGAGTACAGAGGATTTCTTTTTTGGGATTTATTTTGTCCCCGTCAACTATTGAAATGGACCCGGCCAAGGTACAGGCCATTTACGATTGTGTTCAGCTCACTTCTTTGAAGGCCCTCCGGAAGTTTTTGGGTTTTGCTAATTTTTATCGGAAATTTATAGCAAAATTTTCTAGTATTGCCAAGCCATTGACTGATTTGACTAAGAAGGGTGCTGATGTGTTAAATTGGTCTCCGGAGGCTGTTTCTTCCTTTCAGGAGCTGAAGCGAAGATTCACCTCCACCCCGGTTTTACGGCAACCTGATGTCTCACTTCCGTTCCAGGTAGAGGTGGATGCTTCTGAGATTGGTGCAGGAGCTGTTTTGTCCCAAAAGGATCCTGTAACATCTAAAATGAATCCCTGTGCTTTCTTTTCCCGAAAGTTCTCTCCATCTGAACGTGACTATGATGTGGGGAATCGGGAACTGTTGGCCATGAAATGGGCATTTGAGGAGTGGAGACATTGGTTGGAGGGAGCTAAGCATCAAGTCGTGGTCCTCACTGATCACGAGAATTTGATTTATCTAGAGTCGGCTAAGCGCTTGAACCCTAGACAGGCTAGGTGGGCCTTGTTTTTTACACGTTTTGATTTTGTGGTTTCTTTTCTTCCTGGAACTAAGAATGTCAAGGCAGATGCCCTCTCTAGGAGCTTCTTTGCTGATTCTCCTGTGGTGACCAAGCCTGCTACCATCTTAGGCGAAGGGGTAGTTCTTTCTGCCATCTCGCCCGATTTGAGACGTGCTCTGGAAGAGTTCCAGGAGGACAAACCTGAGCGTTGTCCCAGTGGAAAGTTGTATGTTCCTGACCAGTGGAAGAAGAGAGTGATGTCTGAAGTTCATTGCTCTGCTTTGGCTGGTCATCCAGCTATTTTTGGTACTAGAGATCTGGTGAGTCGGTCTTTTTGGTGGCCCTCCTTGTCTCGTGATGTCAGGAATTTTGTGCAGTCCTGTGGGACGTGCTCCCGGTCTAAATCGTGTTCTCGCTCTAGTGGGTTGTTGATGCCTTTGCCTGTCCCCAAGAGGCCATGGACCCATATTTCAATGGATTTCATCTATGATATGCCTGTCTCTCAAAGGATGACTGTTATTTGGGTGATTTGTGATAGGTTCTCTAAGATGTTTCATCTTGTACCACTCCCTAAGTTGCCGTCTTCCTCTGAGTTGGTGCCCCTGTTTTTACAACAGGTGGTTCGCTTGCACGGGATTCCTGAGAACATTGTATCTGACAGAGAAGTCCAGTTTGTGTCTAGATTTTGGAGAACTTTCTGTTCCAAGCTGGGAATTCAGTTGTCCTTCTCCTCTGCTTTTCACCCTCAGACCAATGGGCAGACAGAGAGAACAAACCAGACCTTGGAGTCATATTTGAGATGTTTTATTTCTGCTGATCAGGATGATTGGGTTTCCTTTTTGCCCTTGGCCGAATTTGCTCTAAATAATAGAGCTAGTTCTGCCACTTTGATGTCACCTTTTTTTTGTAACTTTGGGTTTCATCCTCGATTTTCTTCAGGGCAGGTGGAGCCCTCTGCCTGCCCAGGTGTTGACACTGTGGTGGAGAGAATGCACCAGATCTGGGACCAAGTGGTGGATAAGTTATCTCTCTCCCAGGAAAAGGCCCAGCGGTTTTCCAACCGACATAGGACCATTGGTCCCCAGTTTAAGGTTGGTGATATGGTGTGGTTATCATCAAAAAATATTGCTATGAAGGTGGCTTCTCCTAAGTTTAAGCCTAGATTTATTGGACCTTACAAGATTTTGGAGATTATTAATCCGGTCTCTTTTCGTTTGGCTCTTCCTGTCACATTTAAAATCCATAATGTGTTCCATAAATCTTTGTTGAAGAGGTTTGTTGAACCTGTTGTTCCGGGGGTGGCACCTCCAGACCCTGTATTGGTTGAAGGTAACATGGAATATGAGGTAGAGAAAGTACTGAATTCCCGTCTGGCTAGATGGAGACTCCAGTATTTGGTTAAGTGGAAGGGTTATGGTCAGGAGGATAATTCCTGGGTCTCTGCCTCTGATATTCATGCCAAAAGATTGGTGCGTGCCTTTCATCGGGGTCACCCTGATCGCCCTGGTGGCGTGGCTGAGGGTTCGGTGACCCCTCCTCAAGGGGGAGGTACTGTTGTGAGTTCATTTTCCCCTTCACTACTGAGGCCCGAGGAACTCCCTCTTCTGGTAAAGAAAGGTAGTGAGCCTAATTATCAAACACCTGGGCCTGATGATGATGACTGGCTGAGTGGAGTTACTGACTGGATATAAGGCTGCCGACGCCCTTCTGCCCTGCGGGTGATTTCTCTGTGGGATCCTTGGAGACCAGTCTGAATTCCTGCTCTTCTAAAGCTAAGTTTTCTGCTCGGCTTTTTGCATTTGTGCTTTGACTCTGTTTTGCCTTGTTTTTCTGGATTTCTGCCATTCCCTGCTGGGGTGTGCTGAATTCCTTTAGCTCTGTCTTCTGAAAATACCTGAGTGCTGATATAGTTTTTGAAGCCTAGCTGCTTCAGGGTCTTTTTTCATATCAGCTTGTTGGCTTATGTCTTTGATAGGGTTTTGGCAGATTGCAGACAGCAACCTTCCTTTCCTGTTCTGTGTAGTTAGCTTGGGCCCCATCATTTGCTCAGCCTATCTTTCTATCTGTGTGAGTGTTTTTTCATCTTGCTTCACCGTCATTATATGTTGGGGGCTGCCTTTTACTTTGGGGTCTGCTATGGGGCAGTTTAGATTTCCTTTTCTGTCTTTAGGCTATTTATCTCTCCGGCTTTGATCGAGGGGTCTAGGGCATCGTAGGAACCCCCCACGGCTACTGCTAGTTGTGTTGATAGGTTCAGGGGTCTGCAATCTGATAGTTGCCAACTTCTCTGGTTTTCTGGACGTAGCTTCTATTTTTGTGTCTGCCTCCTACGGTGACTCAATCATAACAGGCCGCCACCAATACCGGCAGAGGACTTCTCAGCAGAGCCCCCGAGTCTGGGGGAAAGGCCCGCAGGACAGTGGAGCGAGGGACGGAGGCTGCGGGGGAAGCCGCGTGTTGATGTGATGGAGGCCGCAGCGCCGAGGAAGGTGAGAGTACCCCGGCCCCATCAGTGCCTCCGCAAGCAGCCCCCACCATTCTGCCGCAGCACGCTGCCCCCTGCACACCGGAAGGCCTAGGTACATCGGGCCCGGAGGTGTATGCAGAGCTGAGCGAGGCCCCTGCTCAAGTCCCCGAGCTACCCCGCCCGGAGCCACCAGTGCGGAGCTCACCCAAAGAAGACGCTACTGCGTTCCCCCTGCTGATAGCAGCTGCATCGTTGGAACCGGCCGTTACTCCGGCTCCGTTGGAAGTAGTGGATGCGGCCTGTCCTGAGGCCGCGGTTATGCCGGCGCTGGAGCCGGCTGCGGCCGACTTAGCAGGCCCTGTGACTTAAGCCCTCAAGGACCCGGCTGTACCCATTTGCCACCTGGCCCCAGAGGCTGCTGGGCCGCAGATATTATTGGCCGCCTCTGCCCCACGCGCTTTTTCAGCAAAGTCCTGCCCACCGGACTCTGGGACTGACGCGGCACCCTCCATTTGGGTCGCGGAGGTGATCAAACAGAAGAAAGTTCGGGAGCAGGAGGTATGGAGCCTGCTCCACTCAAAGGGGGAGGCTGGCATGGCGGTGCAGAGATCACGGGGACGGCTGGTATACACCAACTTCGACAGGGGGTACGGCTTCATCCGTGACACGACTGTCCAGAAGGTGTATGTGAATGTGGCCTCCATACGGCATGGTCGGGCTCTGAAGGAAGGGGACTTGGTTTCCTACTATAAAGAATACTGCTCCCGCAGATATTATGTGGTGGCAGTACTGGCGGAGCCCGAAGAAAGCGAACCCCCGTAAAGAAGACTGTTGTGGACACTCCATGTATCTCCGGGGGGCTCCACGGCTGTAGACTGTCGAGAGTTCGGTGCACTGTAGTGCAGGTTCGGGAGAACAGCTCTAGTTTCAAGAAAAAAAAATGCTTTATTTGCTGAGTTTATTTTTAGTATGTTCCTCTTACAGGATGTTATTTGCTTATTTGAAACTTGACAGAACGGGGATACGGAGAAGTGGAGGAGTGTCCAAGTTCAAGGAAGGGGGGAGAAAGAAGACATGCAATGTTTGTGTTATATGTTTGTTTTAGAAGCAAAAGGAAAATGAAAAATAAAAATATATAAAAATGGGTACTTGTGCTATTATAAAGTTGTTTAATGTATAATATGCCAAAGTAAAATGCAACAGGTCCGGGTAAGGGAAGGTCTGTGGGACCAACGGGAAGTGTGAGATCCGAAGAGGGGTCTATGTGTGAAGCGGGTCTGGGAGACCGAGACGCCGACCATGACATGTAACTGAAAGATGGGTAAAAGAGTTGGAAGACGTGAGAGAAACAGCCATCCTAGGTCAGGTCCCCAACACCACGGACACCCCTGAAGAAGGAAGGCTGGCGCCGACAATGATCTGGTAGGTGTGGCCTCGATCATAGCGTACCGGATAGTGGAAAGTGTTATGATTGAGTCACCGTAGGAGGCAAAAACAGAAATGCTAGCTAGTCCTGAAAACCAGAGAAGTTGGCAACTATCAGATTGCAGACCCCTGAACCTATCAACACAACTAGCAGTAGCCGTGGGGGGTTCCTACGATGACCTAGACCCCTCGATCACAGCCAGAGAGATACATAGGCCTAAAGAAGGAAAGGGGAAATCTAACTGCCCCAGAGCAGACCCCAAAGCAATAGGCAGCCCCCCACATATAATGACGGTGAAGCAAGATGAAAACACTTACACAGACAGAAAGACAGGCTGAGCAAAGACGGGGCCCAAAAACTACCTAGATAGGAACGGATAGGAAGGCTGCTGTCTGCAATCTGCCAAAACCCTATCAGAGACAAAAGCCAACAAGCTGATATAAAAATGGCCCTGAAGCAACTAAGCTTCAAAAACTAAATCAGCACTCAGGTACTTTCAGATGGCAGAGCTCTAGGAACACTGCACACTCCAGCAGGGAGTGGCAGAATCCAAAAAGCAAGAAAAACAAAAACAAATCTTAGATGCAAAAAGGCAAAACAGAAAACTTAGCTTTAGGAGAGCAGGAATCAGACTGGAGTCCAAGAGTCCACAGAGAAATCACCCGCAGGGCAGAAAGGGCGTAGGCTGCCTTAAATCCAGTCAGTGACTCCACTCAGCCAATCGTCTTCATTAGTCCCAGGTGCCTGATAATCAGGCTCACTACCTTCCTTCACTAGAATAGGGAGTTCACCAGGCCTCAGTGACGGAGGGGAAAATGAACTCACAACAGGAAAGTGACAGAAGGGGAGAGTAGGGGAAGGTACATGCCATAGAGAGAATATGGGTGTACCTAGCCCAATTTGAAAGACGTTGTCATGTGGCGTGCGCGCTGGTGAGTAGCAGTAGGCTGCTCAGAGCATGGTGCTCCCAGTATGGTTTGGCCCCCGCAGGAAGTGAGTTTGGCCCAACAGCTGGTCCGACAACAGAGTGTAGGTGAAGCTTCAGAACGACAAAGGCAGGGATGACGATTGTCGAGGACGACAATGGACAAAGGAAGGGAGAGTGTAGGGAAGGTGACCTGACAGACGGACGGACGTGTCAGTATAGAGAAAGATAGGTTTGCACAGTTTAGACAGGTGTCAGTTACTACAGTGGGGAAACAGCTAGGAAAGTGTAGTGGACGTGCAGTACCTTGGGTTGACCATTAGATGGCAGGGAGGAGTGTGAGCAAAGGACTTGACATCAGCTTAGGGCTTTAGAAACCATTGGTCATGGGGGGCGAAGTTACAGTGACAGGGGACCGGGAGTGCTATAAATACTGAGGGAGGGTTCCAGAAGGTTCCAGTCCCCAGGGGGAGCTCCAGTGACAGGAGGTACTGTGCTGTAATGTGAGGGCCGTCAGTCGGGCGATGAGAGAACAAATAAACTTGGACCTGTTGTACCCGAAAATAACTTCTACTTGTCTCTGTACGTCTCATCGTGGTAAGGAATGGGACCACCCCCCAGCTCGCCCTAGCACCTCTACATTACTATATTTTAATACTGATTGTATGTGTAAAAGAGGCGCCCCCCGGGACCAACAAAGTTGGAGGAACCTACTCAGTTGAAAAAATATGCCCAGGCACAGCAGCATGTATTAACTTGTGCGTGCCAGGCTGCTCATAGGCAATGACGAGCTGTCCTCGGTGGGAGGTGTATGATCTGGATCCTCTGTATCACCCCATCTGCAGTGATGCCTGTGAGCTGCTTTGAGCGTCACCTTTCTATGAACACTGTTCCTCCTCCTCCATATTTGTCCCCTGGCTGGACAGTTGTGTACCTGACTGCTGTTAGTACAGGAACACACCCTTTGAGCTATGTGCAGAAGACAGGCCTGATAACGGTATAAATGATCCCTATTCCTCCTGCTCCTTTTCCTTCTTTGCCACCACCTCATCCATCATCACCTGAAGTGTATTTTACAGCAGGCATAGAAGTGGTATAGTGGCACTCATGATGGTCATGTTGGTGGAGTATTCGAAGCAGCGCAACACGTTCCACATGGAGGCCACTCATTGGTCGTGAAGTGTTATTGTTCCATAAAGCAACTCACCCGTGCGTGCTGCAGCTGAAAGTCCATTATTGCCTACTTCTGCTCACACAGTCTCTTCCACATATGCAAGGTCAAGTTCCACCTTGTTGGTAGGTCTCATGAGGCAGTGAGGTGAGGCTGCAGCGCAGACAGGCAAGCAGCAGCAGGGTGAGAATGCTGAAAGTGGGCACACACTGCCTGCACTTTCAGCAGCAGCTCTGACATATGTGGGTGACTTTTAGGGAAGCTCTGCACCACCTAATTCAACACATGTGCCAAGTAAGGGATGTGTGTCAAACCGACTAACCCCAGAGTTGCTACGAGATTTTTCCCATTATTGCTTGCAACCTGGCCAGGTTTGTGGTTCATCGGCACCAACCACTCATCTGTCTGCTGTTTAATCCCCATCCATAGCTCAGTGGCGGGGTAGGATTTGTCCCCCACATAGAAGAGTTGAAGAGCTGAAGATGTATTGCAGGTGTATCGTTAACAAGATGAGGAGGAGGTGGAGGCTGCGGAATAGGAGGAGTAAGCAACATGGATAGAGAAACGTCCAGCAATCCTTGGTGGTGATAGGACATTTGCCAGAATGCCTTCTGCCTCAGGCTCCGCTGCCGCAATATTTACCCAGTGGGCAGTTAGGGAGATATAGTGCCCACCCTTATTGGTCCATGTGTAGGTGGTTATGACAACCTTGCCAGTGATGGAGTTGAGCAGTGCACACCTACTTTTAGTCTGCAACATGTGTGTACAGAGCAGGGATGGCTCGCTTGGAAAAGTAGTGGTGGCTGAGAACCACATATTGTGAGACAACCACCACCAGCAGTTAAGACTCCCCCGGAAGACACTGGCTGCAAAACATACCTTGGGGTGAGGAGGGACACTGAAGTCTTCCTACAGCTGTGCTCTATTTCACTACTCTGGTAATATGTTTCATTTACAATCCCTCATGCCTACTTTAGCCATTGTCTTGCTAAGCAGTCTATACGTACTGTGCACTGTTGTTTTTAGGAGGTCACTGACCTGGATATTAGCTATTATGTTATCCTACTACTTTAGTGCAACTTTCTCTTAAAATTATTTATGGCATACCAGCACAGCACAGTGTCCCCCCCTTGTTAGGGCGCTCTGTTTTTGTTGTACTATTATCTCTTATTCCTTGATGTTTTTACTATGGATTAATAATAAATAATGATTTTTAGCCTATTATTCTGGTTCTCTTCATTCTAGTGATGAGCAAATGTGCTCGCCACTACTCATTACTTGCCCGAGTATCACGGTACTCGGCGAGCACTGAGCATTTCCGGGATTACTCGTCAGGAACTCGGGTCTCCACCCAGCACAGCATTTTTGGCGGTCTTTAGAGACCCAATCACCATGCAGGGATTGTCTGCCAGGCACTGTAACGCCGCAGCCATCTTTGTTGTGGTCTTGCAGTGATTGGCTGGTCGCACAGCATCACCATGGTTGTAAGAATTGAGATGTCAGAGACACCGCACTACACTTGCTCATAGAGCCAGTGCGCGTGTCCTGAGTACAGAAGCAGTGCTAAAAGTTACCTGGGGAGCAGGGCAGCAGAGGTGACCAGGCGTGCTTCAAACTAATAGTGTCAGGGTCCAGTCAGCGCTGGAAAGTAAAGAGGCACGGGACCTGCGGACACTGAAAATGAGCAAGCTTGAACAGGACCTATGGTCATGTGACTGCAAGGGGGTGGGGCTTAGCGTCAGAGAAGCCAGAGAACTCATTATGACAAAGCAGAAGTCATGTACAGTACAGACCAGTGAGGTACAGGAGGGATAAACAGACGGGAGGTCAGACAAAGCCAAAGGTCATACACAGGATCACAGTACAGTACCAGGGAGGAGACAGAGCGGATAATCAGGGCCAAGCAGAGATCAAAACCAAACAGACATATAAGGTACCAGGCAGAATCCAAAGCGACATCCAGAGAACAGACCGAGTCATACACAGAGAATCAAGTAACCAGAACACAGCACAAACACACTCAGGGGTCACCACACAATGCCAAGGGCGAAAGTATAACTGACAGGGATGGGAGCATCCTGAGGCTATAAGAAGCCTCCCCCAGAACCAGGGAGAGGCCACAATCATAGCCCCAGGTGTGCAGGTAAGCCTGCACCGGGATCACAACCTTTAACCCCAGAAATGCCAGTCATCAGCACTGGTTCCAGACATTAACCCCACGTGTGCGAGTCAAACCCGCACTGAGATCATGACATGAGATACCTGATTATCGAGTGCTTATCGTACGGTACTCTGGCCCATCCTGACTACCTACTCCTGCTCCGTGCTCTGTCCTGACTACCTGCTTCTGACTCCTGCTCTGTGCTCCGTCCTGACTACCTGCTCCTGACTCCTGCTCCGTGTTCCGTCCAGACAACCTGCTCCTGACTCCTACTCCATGCTCCGTCCTGACTACCTGCTCCTGTCTCCTGCTCCGTCCTGACTACCTGTTTCTAACTACCTTTCCCTTCTGGTCTACCTGTCCTATCTTGCCCTCAGTTCCATTACGTTCTTGAACCCTTGTCCTCAGCCAGACCATCTGCCTTGGTTGCCTCGTCTCCTCAGCCCCGGTTGGGCTCTCTCGTTCCCACTTAAGCCGTCTCTCTTGGTACCAGCTGTCATGGTATTTGACTCCCTCGGGCCTGCCCCTAATGATCCCTGTATAGGGGTCAGCACCACCTGGTCCGCTCACCCCTGGGAGCTTCAGTGCCGTGACCCAGAGGGTCCACTGTTGCCGCATATCACACTCCTGTCCTGCACCTGTTGTTGCCCACAGTCAAATAGCACTATCATCAAGCACGTCCACGTCTTTGTCCCAGTGCAGCCTTCAGTTGTCCATACCCCAATAATTGGAATGTAAGCGGAAATATGCAGCCAACGCCACACAGGCCACAATACTAAATTCCCACATTTCTTGTCTGCTTGTGCTCAAAATGTTGCCTTTTAGGCTCGTGGAGACAGAAGCTTTCCGCAACCTGATGGCGGTCTCCAGCCGCCACTATTTCTCCCGCTGTGTCGTCCCGGTATTACACAAGCACGTGTCTCACAACATAACCCATGCCATCAACAATGCAGTTACTGGGAAAGTACATCTAACCACAGACACGTGGGCAAGTGCTTGTGGCCAGGGACGGTACTGTTAGAATCTATTCATCCACCATCTTGTTGTGATTTTCAGGCTGCTGGTCTTTTCCTCTGGTGCTGGGTTCGCCTTAGGTCAGGTGATTGTATTATCCTTTATTACCCAGCACCTGCCTCCCAGTCCTTGCTGGACAAGAACGTTAATCTGCTAGTGTTCTGGCTAGGTGCCTTGTTTGCTTTCTGTGTGGGATTTTGTGCAGTTCTGGGATCTCTAGTTCTGCCAGTTTTGTTTTTTGTTTTCTGTTCATTTCTGCAGCTT
This sequence comes from Dendrobates tinctorius, assembly GCF_039654945.1. Classification (NCBI taxonomy): domain Eukaryota; kingdom Metazoa; phylum Chordata; class Amphibia; order Anura; family Dendrobatidae; genus Dendrobates; species Dendrobates tinctorius. The sequence continues at coordinate 93,356,939 of NW_027361690.1, read as the reverse complement.
CCTCTATTTTCCTACTAGGAGGTTACCTGTTTTTGTTCACAGTCCCTAGACTCTTGAAGGATACCCTTCCCCCTTCCTAAAAGTCTTCATTTGAGTTTAGTCTAGGAAACCTTGGTGGGTCTACTCACAAGGAATAGGTCGCCCACTCCATCGTAGGGTTTCAGCCTAGTCCTAGTGCAGGGTCAGCTTTCCCCCCTTCTACCCTAGTCCTGGGTTGCAGATCCCTAACAGGTACATCTCGCTGACGGCACACTGGATTAACATAGTGGAAGCCGGGACCCAGTCACACCTTGGGATGGAACACGTCCTCCCGACGCCAAGGATTGCGGGCCCTACGTCAATCAGTGTTGCCCCCACTGTGTAGAGCTCCTGCACCTCCTCCTCCTCTTCAGCCTCCATGTCAGAAATGAGCACATCAGTCACAAGCTGGAAGCACTTCCAAAGCCAAGCGGCAACAGGCAGTGCTGAAGCTAATTTGCTTAGGTAATAAACCGCACAATGCCGAAGAGTTGTTGACAGCTCTGAAAGAGCAGGCAGATGTGTGGCTGATATCTCCAGCCAGGCATGGTTGTGTGTGACAATGGCAGGAACCTGGTGGCGGCTCTGAGGCGAGGTGAACTGACACATGTACCATGCCTGGCCCATGTGCTTAACCTCGTTGTTCAATGTTTTCTAAAAAGCTACCCAGAGCTGCCAGAGCTGCTGGTGAAAATACACCGCCTGTATGCTCATTTTAGAAAGTCAACTACAGCTTCAGCCGCCGTTGCCGTGCTTCAGGAGCGATTTCAGATTCCGGCTCACTGACTAGTGTGTGATGTCCCCACGTGTTAGAACTCTACACTGCATATGTTGGAAAGGATTTGTGAGCAGAAGAGGGCAGTTGTTGAATACCAGCATCAACAAGGCCATTGTTATTCAGGTTTGACTCCACACATAAGACCTCAGGAGTGGACATGGATGTCAGACATACAGTATGTAACATCCTCCAAAACTTTGAGAAGTCCACCAAGATGGTGAGCGGCGATGACGCCATAATTAGAGTCACCATCACGCTCCTCTGCATTCTGAAAAGCTCTCTGCTCACAGTGAAAGAGGATGCATTGCAGGCAGAGCATGAGGACATGGAGCAAGGAACCATTCAGGGTGATTACACACAGCCCAGCCTCACGTCATCCCAAAGTGGATTGGTTAACAATGAGGAAGAGGAGGAAGAACAGGAGCTACTTTCATGCACTATAGATGGTACTACAACCACAACTGTCATACCGTCTGTTCAGCATGGATGGCCTGAGGACAGGGAGGAGGAAGAGGAGGATATCTTGGTCATTCATCCTGTTGGTGAGGACATGGATGGCTTGCCTATTACCAGTCTGGCACACATGGCTGACTTTATGTTGCGCTGCCTTTCCCGTGACCCTCGTATTGTCAAAATAGTGGGTAACAGTCATTACTGGGTAGTGACACTTTTGGACCCACGCTACAAGGAGAACTTTCAATCTCTAGTTCCAGAGGCAGAGAGGAGTACTAAAATGGTGCGGTACCAGAGGGCCATTGATGCAGAACTATTAAAATAATTCCCATCTCAAAATGCTGGCGGCATACATAACAGTTTGTTGGACAACCAAGGAGTACAGGCGAGAGAGACACAACGCCAATCCAGCAGAGGCAGGGGAACAGAGGCAAAGTTCTGGAACAGTTTTCTAAGACCCTCCCATCTCCCTGACCCTGAGGCACGAGGTAATGTCACAAGGAATGGAATGTTTTCTAAGATGCTGAGGGAGTACCTTGCTGACCGTACCCAACATCCTCCATGATTCCTCTGTGCCTTTTAATTATTGGATATCCAAGCTGGACACATGGCATGATCTGGCTCTCTACACCTTGGAGGTCCTGGCCTGCCCTGCCGCTAGCGTTTTGTCAGAGCGAATTTTTAGTGCCACTGGTAGAATTATCACAGATAAGTGCATTCGCCTGTCAAAGGAAAATGCAGACAGGCTGACTCTTATAAAAATGAACAAGGGATGGATTGGGCCAGATTTCTCGACATCACCAAATGATGACAGTGAAACATAACCTCCAATGTAGTGTCTTTTTGGGAGGTGTATTCCCATGCACCACTTCAAACCCACAGATGGGTATACGCTTCATGATTTTGCCTATTGGTGTCGTCCTCCTCATTCTCCTCATCCTCACGATCCACCACCACTCGAACACCAGGGTGAACATATTCCGTCATGCCCCAGCCACTCTTTTTTTGGCAAGGGTGTTATGATGCCCTTCACCAAATTGAAAAAAATATGTACCCACCCCAAGGGGAAATGTTTGTCAGCCCATACACTTAGTGTATCGGCATTACAAGTCTAGGAGACCCGCTCCTTTCAATTGGGCCTATTTTTTAATCAGGCCTTCCTCCTCGTCTCATCATCCACCACCACTAGATAACCAGGGTTAACGTGTTCCGTGCAAGGTGGGTGGTTATGCTGGGCATAAAATACTTGTTATGAAAAAGGTTGAGATGTACCCCACAGGGGAAAATGTTTGCCAGCCAATACACTTAGTGTATGGGCATTACAAGTCTAGGAGACCTGCTCCTTTGCAAAGGGACGTCGTAGTTCTTGGCAGTCCATCCACTCACTGCATAGGCAATAACAGCATAGGAGACCCACTGTTTAATAATGGCCCTTTAAGAAGATTAATGCTGCCTGATGCCCATGTAAAAATAGGCTCTTTGACTATGTGTCACACACCACATGGTCAGCTAGGGTTGTTAAATGTTACAATGACATTTCCCAGTGAATGCATTTGTATTGGTTGAAAGCAATGCTAAAGTTGCTAAATTCCTCAAAAAACGCTGTGTGGGAACATAGCCCAAGTGGTGGAGGAACATATTTGTTTTGTGTTAATTATTTTGGCTTAGATAAAAGTCATTAACCTGGAAACAAAGTTCCTTAACATATTTCCCAGCAAAATCCATTTTGGTTTAGTTTTTGTAGGTTTTTTGGTGCGACTGCGTGGGGAGGTTGAACTGACGGACAGGTCTGCCTGTGGAGAAAGGCAGAGGGATAGCGCAGTGTAGGCTGAGACTCAGAGAAAGGGGTGTCATGTGGTAGTTTGACCATTAGAGGGCAGTGGGGAGTGTAGGAGAGAGTGACTGTGTAACTGCCATAGGTCAAGGTAACTGCCATTGGTCAAAGGTAACTGTCAGGTGAAAGTGGGCGGAGCTACCAGGACTGGGAGTATAACGGCTGAGGGAAGGTTCTGGAAGGTCCAGTCAGCCAGGGGAGCTCACTAGAGAGGAGGATCTGCCGTAGGGAGAAAAACGGTAAAAGCCTTCAGAGAGTAACTGACAGTGGAGACGGTCTGGGGGTACCAAGTGGCGATGTACTTTGAAGGGTGAAACACTGTGGTGGAAGTGCCTAGGGCAGCCACGGTGGGAAGAGCCACAAAGGACGCCACGACAGTGAAACTAAGAAGTGAAGGTACCCGGGTCTGTGAGCAAGAGAACAGTGAAATTCCTGTGATGAAGTGCGGTGGTCGTCAGAGAGGCGGCCAATAAAAACAGACCTGTTGAATATAACTCCTGTCTCTGTCTCGTGTCTGTCGGCGGGAAGGAGTGGGTCACCCCCCATTTCTGTTGGATCAGCACTCCCCTCGCCTATCCTACATTTGGCGTAGTCGGCAGGATCAATTGCCACCAATACAACACCTTCCGTGGCAAGCCTGCTCCCAAGTACCACAGGCCCCCAAGTTGTGCGGGGTAAAGAATTTTATTTATTTTTTTCTTTCTCTGTGGATTACAGTTAGGGACAGTCCTCCGGATTGCTGGCTGCCAATAAGTAAAACCGGAGCAGAAAAGTGTACTGTTAAAAGTGCCTGTGGCATTTCAGCATCAGGAAGAGACACAGGAGTTTGCAGCCGTAACGGACAATCTAGGACTATGTCGCATCCGCCATTGGGGGAGCGGCTTACATCAGGAAACAGCCGCACTTCCATGCTAGACCTTAGAAAATGGGTGGAGGGGACGACCAACGCCCCACCCCCGAGCAGGAGTGGCCCTGGTGAAGAGACAGAGTGTAGCTGCTTGGCACCATTTAGTCTCGGGAACTCGGGCGATATGCGACGCTGCAGTTGCCGTGGCCTCGGACGCCTGGAGTGGAAATGGTGTCAGGAAGTTGAAACCCACCAGGAGACCTGCCCCTGGGAGCCATTCTCGGTGCCCCGTACCCCGATGCAACCGCCGGTGGAAGAAGCTGGAAAAGTATCTCCCGCGGAGCCATCAGGCCTGGAGGCCGACCCTGCCAGACGGCAAAGTAAAGATCTATGGCGATTGGAGGAGCTGCGGGAAAGCCTGCTAGGAGCCGCGACGCCGGGGAAGGTGAGCGTTCCCCGGCCCAGCTGGCGGCACTACAGACAGATCCCGCCCCCACGCCCAGTGCACCAGACAGGTCCCCGGGCCCTGACGCCAGCCATCGGCCCCCTCGGCCGACCTCCCACTCTCCAGCAACTACGGCCCTGGATGACGTTACTCCTCCTGATCAACATCCCGAGCCGCCCCGCCCGGCGACACCAGTGCGGAGCCAACCTGCGGCTGCCCCTGCCGTGATCTGTCTTGCAGCTGCGGCCTGTTCACCGGAGCCTGCTGTCCCTTCGGGCCCGCCACAGGTCACCACGGCCTACTTACCGACACCCGCGGCCGCTGCTGTCCCATCTGCGGCCATGACTGCGGCCTACTCATCGGAGCCCACGGCCGCCTTAATTCCAGCTGCGACTAACTACACAGCCTACCCGAAGACACCTGTGGCTGTTTCTTTCCCGTCCATTGCTCTGGTTGCGGCCTGCTCCCCATTGTCTGCGGCCGCCTTTGCTCCACTCACGGCTGCGGCCCGCCCACCGGACTCTGCGGCCTATACCGCACCCTCTGCTTGGGTTGCAGAAATTATTGAAAAGAAGAAGGCCATGGAACGGGAGGTGTGGGCATTACTCCATGAAAATGGGCGGCTGGTATATATGGACACTGGCAAGGGCTACGGCTTTATTAGAGACACCACCCACTACAAAGTATATCTGAACGTGGCCTCAATTAAGCACGGCCGGGTTCCGCAGGAGGGAGACCTAGTCTCCTATTCAAAGAATATTGCCCCTACGGCTTCTATGCTGTGGCCATCATCGCCTACCCTGAGGGGTACAAGCCCCCATAAAGAAGTGAGGACTCCTGGGTCTCGAGCATCAGGGACACTCGAGGCCCAGAGATATTGTTGGCATTCCAGAGACTCTACGGCTGTGGAGTCCCCCTGTTTTGGCGAAACATCGGCCGCCAGGAGGTGGCCCGGAGCACCTGTACAATGGACTGATGGGACTGCAGTGCACCATTGCACAATGAGGGGACTGCTCCACGTCCCCACGGGAAGCATATCCTCCTGGTGCTTCAGGGATGCCTAATGAGAGTGTTTTTCTTAAAGGAAGGGGGAGCACCCCTGTCCTCAGTTGGTTAATATTTTTTTTGTTTGTTTGTTTGTTTGTTTGGAGTGTATTGTTTTTGTTTAAAAAAAAAAGTAAAAGGCTAAAAAAAAATGTTTTGATAAAAAAGTATTGCAGTAAATATGGTAAAGTGTGTAGTAAATTTGACATGTTGAAATGTTATTAAAAAAAAAGTGTGTTCAACAGGTCCTGGGTACTTGGAGTATGCCGACCATGACGCATTTAAGTTGGCAGGACGACGAGACAGGAAGAGTGTAGACAGACAGTGGTCCTTGAGTCAGGCCCCAGTACCACATACCTCCAGAAGGTTAGGAGGACATTGACGATGACCTGGTAGGTTAGTGCCTCGGTCATGACGTTAAGAGGGTGACAGAAGGGGAGAGCAGTGGGAGGTATACATCCGTAGAGTAGTCCGGATGGACCTAACCCAACCTGAAGGAATTGTCATGGTGGCGTACGCGCTGGCGAGTAAGCCGGGAGCTACTCGGAGCATGATTGCTCTCGGTTTGGTTCAGCCCCCATGTATCGCGGGTTTGGCTCAACAACCGGTCCGACAAAAGAAGGTGGGAAATTTTCAGAACGGAAAAGAGGAAGACAAGAATGTTGAGGATGACAATGGACAAAGGAAGGGGGAATGTGGGGAGGTTGAACTGACGGACAGGTCTGCCTGTGGAGAAAGGCAGAGGGATAGCGCAGTGTAAGCTGAGATACAGAGAAAGGGGTGTCATGTGGTAGTTTGACCATTAGAGGGCAGTGGGGAGTGTAGGAGAGAGTGACTGGGTAACTGCCATAGGTCAAGGTAACTGCCATTGGTCAAAGGTAACTGTCAGGTGAAAGTGGACGGAGCTACCAGGACTGGGAGTATAAAGGCTGAGGGAAGGTTCTGGAAGGTCCAGTCAGCCAGGGGAGCTCACTAGAAAGGAGGATCTGCCATAGGGAGAAAGACGGTAAAAGCCTTCAGAGAGTAACTGACAGAGGAGACGGTCACGGGGGGTGACCCAAAAGGACAGTAGCCGCAGACGGAGACGGTCTGGGTGTTCTAAGTGGACGGTGTACTTTGAAGGGTAAAACGCTGTGGTGGAAGTGCCTAGGGCAGCCACGGTAGGAAGAGCCACAAAGGACGCCACGGCGGTGTAACTATGAAGTGAAGGTACGCGGGTCTGTGAGCAAGAGAACAGTGAAATTAATGTGATGAAGTGCGGTGGTTGTCAGAGAGGCGGCCAATAAAAACAGACCTGTTGAATATAACTCCTGTCTCTGTCTCGTGTCTGTCGGCGGCAAGAAGTGGTTCACCCCCCATTCCTGTTGGATCAGCACTCCCCTCGCCTATCCTACAACTGTAAAAAGGGCATGAAACTCTGACAACATTGTTTAGAGCTGTAACCTAGGAGTGAGAAATGCTTCCAGGGGCATTTGCCATGATGCTCCCGTGGCATTTTAGCAGTGTTTCCATCATTTTGTGACGTTTTTAGACCTTGAAAGGTGCCCCGGGGGATCGGGGTAAAAATGCTCGGTCTCCCATAGACTTACATTGGGCTCGTTGTTCTGTCCGAGTACCCGAGTATTCCAATTTGCTCGACCCGAGCAATGAGCACCCGAGCATTTTAGTACTCGCTCATCACTACTTCATTCGGCTTCCTACTAAATCAGTCTGAATCTGTGTTTATTTATAAACTTTATTTGGTAGAGAACCCGAACAAAAGAACAGACTTCTAGAAAAATGTCCCCGTACAGTGTCCAGCACCGAACATTAGATGTCTGGTACGAATCCCAAACTTTACAGTTCGGGTTTGCTCATCACTAATCATTAGTCTTGCTGCAATACAAATTATGGTCCCACTAAGGGCAAACCATTCTGTACCTTGAATATGGAATAAATCGCCAACAGTGTCACCAGCTAATTACATCACCATCTCCATGCTTCATGGTGGGTACCATCAGGGCCGTATTTGCGACTAGGCACCCGCGGGCACGTGCCTAGGGAGGAAGACGATGCGGGGGGGCAGTACCTGGGAAAAGTTTTTCTTTTTTTTATAATAGAAATCCGGGTCAGATCCTCCCCTCCGCTCTCCTCCCCTCTTGAAGACATCATACTCACCTCCTCGGCTCCAGCGGTGCCTGCAGCTCCGATGGTCTCCAGCGCTGGCATTCTTCCTGTGTGTGTGAGCGGTCACGTGATACCTCTCATTACAGTAATGAATATGGACGCCACTACTCTCCCATAGGCGTGGCATCCATATTCATGACCTTAATGAGCGGTATTACGTGACAGCTCACACACACAGGAAGAATGCCGGCGCCTGGAGCAGTAAACTTGATACATGCAGGGACCACGCGAGGTGAGCCCAGCCATGCATACAGAGAGGGGGAGATGAGTATGAATATGAGGGGGGAGATGAATATGAGTGGGGGGGGATGAGTATGAGCCCAGAGGGGAGGGAGGGGAGAGATGAATATGAGTCCGAGGGGGGGAAGATGAGTATGAGCGGGGGGATGAGTATGAGCCGGAGGGGAGATGGGTATGAGCCCGGGGGGAAGATGAGTTTGCATGGGGGGGATGGGAGATGAGCATGAGCCCGGGGGGAGATGAGTATGAGTGGGGGGGAGATGAGTATGAGCCCAGAGGGAAGGGAGGGGGGAGATGAGTATGAGCCTGGGGGGGGGATGAGTATGAGCCCAGCAGGGAGGGAGGGGGATGAATATGATCCCAGCAGGGAGGGAGGGGGGAGATGAGAAGGAGCCCAGCGGGGAGGGAGGGGGAAGATGGGTGCACTGAAGAGATGGCTGCACTGGGGAAACGGGAGCACTGAGGAGATGGCTGCACTAGGGAGATGGGTGCACTAGGGAGATGGGTGCACTGTGGAGATGGCTGCACTAGGGAGATGGGTGCACTAGGGATATGGCTGCACTAGGGAGATGGGTGCACTGAGGAGAGGGCGGCACTAGGGAGATGGGTGTATTGAGGAGATGGCTCCACTAGGGAGATCGCTACACTGGGGAAATTGGTGCACTGAGGAGATGGCTGCACTGGGGAAATGGGTGCACTGAGGAGATGGCTGCACTAGGGAGATGGCTGCACTGAGGAGATGGGTGCACTGAGATGGGTGCACTGGGGAGACGGGTGCACTGGGGAGATGGCTGCACTGGGGAAATGGCTGCACTGGGGAGATGGGTGCACTGAGGAGATGGGTGCACTGAGATGGGTGCACTGGGGAGACTGGTTCCCCTGGGGAGACGGGTGCACTGGGGAGATGGGTGCACTGGGGAGATGGGTGCACTGGGGAGACGGGTGCACTGGGGAGACGGGTACACTGGGGAGATGGGTGCACTGGGAAGATGGGTGCACTGAGGAGACGGATGCACTGGGGAGACGGGTGCACTGGGGAGATGGGTGCACTGGGGAGATGGGTGCACTTGGGAGATGGCTGCACTGAGGAGATGGCTGCACTGAGGAGATGGGTGCACTGCGGAGATGGCTGCACCAGGGAGATGGGTGCACTGAGGAGATGGCTGCACTGAGGAGATGGCTGCACTGGGGAGATGGCTGCGCTGAGGAGATGGCTGCACTGAGGAGATGGCTGCACTAGAGAGATGGCAGCACTGAGGAGATGGCTGCACTGGGGAGATGGCTTCACTGAGGAGATGGCTGTACTGGGGAGATGGCTGCACTGGGGAGATGGCTACGCTGGGGAGATGGCTGCACTGAGGAGATGGCTGCACCGAGGAGTTGACTGCATTGGGGAGATGGCTGCACTGAGGAAACGGGTGCACTGAGGAGATGGCTGCACTCGGGAGATGGCTGCACTAGGGAGATGGCTGCACTGAGGAGATGGCTGCACTGGGGAAACAGGTGCACTAGGGAGATGGCTGCACTAGGGAGATGGCTGCACTGGGGAAATGGCTGGACTGGGGAAACGGCTGCACTTGGGAAATGGCTGCACTGGGGAAATGGCTGCACTGGGGAGATGGCTGCACTAGGGAGAAAGGCTACTTTCACATCAGCGATTTTTGCCAAAGTGTCTGCATTAGGCCGGTTTCACATTTGCGTTAAAGGCCACAGCGTTGGCCTGCGCACGGCCGCCGCTAAGCCTTGCCCCCTGTCACGCCTCCGCCGGTAGCTCCACCTCCGGGCGCATGACGCTGCATGCGTCATGCGTCCCCTATCTTTATCACTGAGGACGCAGGCCGTGCGCAGTATGCGTTTTGGCGGCGCCTGCGTCCTTTTGACGGTGCGCCGACCAGCGCCAAACGCAACCTGTTGTCCACTAAGTCTGGTGTTAAACCACTCCAAGGGACCTGGTCCTTTAGCCCATTTGGATTTAGCTTTCTCAGTGAGAGTCGACTATTTCCAAGTGGGCAGACAGACAAGGTCCCTCTGGCCACTTGGTTTTAGCCTGCTCACTGCGAAAAGCTAAATCTCAGTGGGCTAAAGGACCAGGTCCCTTGGAGTGGTTTAATACCAGACTTAGTAAGCTAAAAGACCAGGTCCTTCTTCCCACTTGGATTTAGCCTGCTCACCGTGAGAAAGCTAAATCCAAGTGGCCAAAGGGATATGGTTCTTCTGCCCACTTTGAAATAGCCATCTCACAATGAGAAAGTTAAATCCAAGTGGCCAGAGGGATCTCGTCCTTCTGCCCACTTGGAAATAGCTGGTTCACACTGAGAAAGCTAAATCCCAGTGGGTTAAAGGGCCAGGTCCTTTGGAGTAGTTTAATACCAGACTTAGGTGGTGGCTTCCATGCCACCCTTAGTGTGTGTACGGCGGACATGGGTAGCAGTCATGTTTTATGATGTCTCTGTGACCTCTGTATGTATTGGAACCGGGGATCGTCTTGGGACATTGTTGTGGATTACGCAAGACCTTGTGTATTACATTGGACCTGCAGGTGTCTGTTTTTATATTTAAAATCCTTGTTTTTTATCTGTGTGTTTCTTTATTTTTACATAGTGCTATTAATCGGGGTGTTTCATAGACACCTCTCTTACTAACCCTGGGGTTGATGTCAGCTGTGATTTTTTTACAAATAACAGCTGGAATTATACTTATAGATTACCCCAATTGCCACTGCACAAAAGCAATCAGGAAGAGCTGAGGCAAAGCACAAGAATCAGCACATCTAATAGATTATCCATTTATCGTGCAACTGAGGACTAGTTTTATTAGTGTGGGAAGGGGCCAATATCCATGGCCCGTCACAGCTTTTTAATGTCAGCCCTTAGCTGTCTGTTTTGCCTTAGTTATTTATTAAAAATGGAGGGGACCCTAATTAATTTTTTTGGGGAGTCCATTCATTTTTTTAATAACCAGCAAATAAAAAGCAGACAGCTGTTGACTGATTAATAGGCTAAAAAGGTTCATGTTTGTTGGGCCATTCCCAGCATAATGAGACCAGATCACAGCCAATAGAGGTCAACGTGGTCTCAAACTTTCGTGCTGTAAAATGGGGGTATTAAGGGGTAAAGCTGAAAAAGGGAACAAAATGGGGGTAAGCAGGACAATAGCCCTGAAAACAAATGTGGATATTGAGATTACTTAAAATAACAGAGAATAGAATTTTTTTTTTATATAATTTAGAAAAAAAGAGGAGTAGGTCCAAATGTAGGAGGAGGTATAGTAGGTGGATCAGCTTGAGGTGGACGTGGCAATGAAGGTGGAAGAGGCAGGGGATGAGGTATCCAACACAGTTTTTTTTTTTTATTATTATTACTTTATTTTTTAGGGACAACACTTAAAAGAACATAGTATAAAATAAAATAAAAAAGAACAATGTAGATACAATAGTCGGATGTCCAAGTGGAGGAGGAGGTGGTGTAGGTGAACAAGCAGTAGGTGGACATTGCGGTGTAGGTGGAAGAAGCAGGGTAGATGGTATCCAACATTATTTTTGTTGATTTTTTTTCTCTTCATTTTTGGTGAGGCCCTAAAATAAAATGAATGGCAAAGACAGTATTACAATGTCTGGGCGCAGATGGTACATTTGTCTAGTCAACCAAAGGTACAGACAAGTCCTGTGTGCTCTACTCCTGGTTTATTTTAGCGAATGCGAGAGTGCCCATGTTGGCTTTGGACAGGTGGATGTGCCTATGTGTGATTACATCCCCTGCTGTGATAAACACACGTTCCGACATTACACTTGCCATGGGGCTTGCCAGCACTTCCAAGTAAAAAAAAGTACAAACCTAGGCCATGTGTCCAGTTTGGAAACCAGCAAGTTAAATGGGAAGACCCATCACTTAGTACCTGCAGACATGTGGACATGGACAAGTAGTCTTCCACCATGTTGTTATAATGCTGGCACCTGGTTGTACGGACACCGTATCAGATGGTGGTGGTGGATGTTGTGGCGTGCTGATGAATTTTTTTTCATATTTCAGCCATGCTAACCCTCCCTTCCGAGGTGGTTCCCCAGGTGCATTGGCGACTTCCTCCTCATATGCCATGTGTTTCATCTGTCAGGTGGGAACGCCGTCAGTAGTGCCTCTACCAGCGTGTGCTTGTATTCACACATTTTGCCATCCCGCTCCATTGAGGGAAGTAATGATGGTACTTTATCTTTGCAGCAGGGTGGTAACCCAGTAATCAGGAGGGGTACGATAGGGGCAACTCTGTGGTCGTTGCGCAGGCACAGCTGCATGTATTGGCTCACTTGTGCCTGGCTGCCCAGAGGCAAAGATAAGCTGTTATTCTGTGGGAGGTGTTCGGTCTGTGTCCTATATCCTCCATGCCATGCTCCAGTAATGCTCATGAGCTACTTTGAGGGCCACCCTGTTGTGTTCACTACATGACGGTGACGTGGTGTTGTTCCGCAGAGCGACCCACCCGTGCGTGCTGCAGTTGAAACTCCATTATTGCTTGCTTCTGCTCGCAGTGTCTACAGCGTAGTCAACTCTTGACTTCTACCTTGTTGATACATCGCATATGAGGAGCTGAGCAAGAAGGCAGAAGTGACGCTGCAGCGCAGACAGGCGAGCAGCTGCAGGGTGTGAACGCCATAAGTGTGCACAGACCGACAATTTCTGCAGCAGCTCTCATATATGGGTAATTTTTAATAAAGATTTGCACCATTAAGTTTAACACATGTGGCAGGCAAGGGATGTACATCAAACAGGCTAGGCCTAGAGCTGCTATCAGATTTCGCACGTTATCGCACACCACCAGGCCAAGACTTATGTTCAGCGCCCCCAACCACTCATCAGTCTCTTGTTTAATCTTTGTCCACAGTTCTTGCGCAGTAACTTCCCTGCCCGTGCTTACTGTTCCACGTATCGGTAGTTATCTGTACCTTGCCACTGATGGCGTTGAGCAGTGCAAACCTGATTTTGGCTGCAACATGTGTGTGCTGGGCAGGGATGGCCCCGCTTGAAAAATTAGTGGTGGATGGGAACCACGTACTGCACAACAGCCACCATCACTTTTCTCCAATAGATGGAATGGCAGCGTTTCAAAGGCCAGGAACTTGTAAATGCTGTTATTCAGGACCAGGGCCAGTGGGCGGGTAGTGTATTTCCTCTTTCTCTATAGGGTTTGGGTGATGGAGAGCTGAACACTTCCATGGGACGGGGTGGAGATGCTCAGTTACACTGCTGGTGGTGGTGCTGTTGTAAGGACGAAGACCGGGCTGTGGGTACCTGTACCGAGCCTGGTCCGGAACTGTTGAGGCTGCCTCCCATGTTGCATGGGGCAGTAATGAGGGTCCGGACCAACCTCATGACCCGGGGAGGCGGGTAAGATAAAAGGAAAAGCATGCGCTACAGCAGTCAGTTTGGCAATAACCAGCAGCAGCACACAGCTGAGAGCAGCGCGCTCCGTCCACCAAGCATCGGCGCTGCAGCAACCTGCGTTCACTGTCCACAGCGGGACCGCGGGAGATAAAGGTACCTTGCGCCCGATGACAGAAACCGAGAAAGGTGCTGTGAAGAAACCACAGTCTATCTTAATTGCCCAGACAGCTATGTTTTTGCAGGCCTGGAGGAATTGACTTTTTGTCTGTATATTTGGCTTGTGGATTTAAGTGTCGATTCTGGTGGGTCAAGAAGACTGACTTGCACAATGATATGCCATGTAATGTAGTGTGTACTTATCTGATGTTTGTTTATATTCTGGAATCAGTTTGTTGACTTTGAATGTAGATAGGGAAAGGGTGAGGGGTACTGAAGGACACTGGGTAATTCTAAAAATAGCTTACCTGCCTCGGGTATAAAAAGGCCCTTAGACAGAGAGACGGGGTCGCATCGCATCACAAAGAGCTACCAGACGGACATTCTGCTAAACACTCAACGAGCAAGAAACTCTTCAGGATCCCAGCTGAGGGTATGTCAGACCCGGCTGAAAGAACACAGAACTGCTCTCGGTTATCTCCCTACGCTTGTCGTGACCTCCTCTCTGTGTGTTATCACAGGTGGAATAGCGACCCTGGGAGCTCTGACATAACATCCACTAGCATCCCGGTGAGTCAGCAGAGGGGTGAGACCTTGTAATGTGCATCATCTTGGGGAAATTGCTGGAACTGTTCTGTTTACTAGTGGGTGTTGTGGTTCAATAAAGCTTGGCCACACTGTTATACCCTAACCCTGCGTTGTCTGTGTAGTGTTCTGCCCACAAGGAGATAGAGCGGGCGTTCAGTGGTATGAGCCCTGGTCCATGCAGTCTTACTAAAGACAGCCGGGCCAGTGGACAAGAGCACCCACTAACCCCGTTTCTCCACAGGTGCTGTGCACTCCATGACTGTGAATACTGCACACGTGTAGAGCAGAGAAAGCCGAGCACCGGACATACGCTAATTCTTTGTGCTGATTCCGCAGCGTTTTTACACCCATTCCATTACAGGAATCGGCAGGTGTAAAAACGCATGCCAAATCCGCACTAAATCCGCATAAAAAACGTACAGCAATCCGCAACGTATGCACATACCCTTATTGTCCTGTGATTTTAGGTCTGATCCAGGGCTGTGAAGTCTCCAGGAGGTCTGAGGAGCACATTCCTTTATTGATGTAGCAAGACATAAATCCATGCGACACATTCATTCCAGCTCTGTCACAGGTCGTCATAATTTTGTAAACCATTAGTATCCAAAAAATAAAATGTGAATATTGCCCAACATTACAAAGATATTTTTTCTCTGGAAAATATGCCATAGCCTGTCCCATCGGTGGTGACAGCAGCAGTCAAACCCTCAGCGAGAAGCAGCTTATGTATTTTTAAGAAAAAACAATTATGGACAAATAAAAAACATAAAGTACAGCTGGTCTGGCCGTATGGGCTACATGGAAGTGCGGTCCTGGTCTACTGGTGAGGACTTCCCTGCAGATAGTTCCCCCAATGAAATGCAATGTGTGGACACAGCCCGATACAGATCCAACCGCAGTTACCGTATTTTTTGGAGAAAAATAAGAAAAAAATATTTTTTACTAAAATGGTGTTGCTTCTTAGGGTATGTGCACACGCTGCGGATTCTGCTGCGGATCCACAGCAGTTCTGCAGACCGTGTACAGTACAATGTAAGTCTATGGGATTTACAATCTGCAGTGCACATGCTGCGTTTTTTTCACTACGGAAAAGCTGCGGTTTTAAATCCGCAGAAAGAATTGACATGTCAACTCTTACTGCGAATTCCGCTGCAGTTTGCCACCTATTCCATTGTCCAGGAGTCAAACCGCAGGGGAAAACCACTGGCCAATCCGCAGGTCAATTTACCTGCGGTTTTACCTGCGCATCCGCATGGAAAAATCCGCTGGTGAATCCGCAGCGTATGCACATAGCCTTATAATCCATGCGTCTTATTGCTTACCCGGGGGTGGTGGCTGCGGTGAAGCGGTGTCCAAGGGTCGCTGCTGGAGGATGCAGGAGTGGGGTGATTCTGCAGGTCGCAGGCAGGGATGAGGGGGTGCTCTGATGTGCGGCACGCTAGTACGGAGTCTCCGGCGGTTGCTGACGTCTCCGGTGCCCAGGGGTGCTGCGTGGGTGTCCGGCGCTGCCCGTGGCTCTGCCGACATTTTGCGACATGCCAGAGCCCCGATACTTCGAGGTTTCCCTGTGTGTGTGCAGTGGACTCGGATAATCTGTCCGCTGCCAGTGGCGGCGCATGCGCAGACGGTGATCTCGGGAACAATATCTCGAGAGATGAGATTTCAGCGCTGATATCTCATCTCTTGAAATCTTGGTCCCGAAATCACCATCTGCGCATGCGCCACCCCCAGTGGTGGCCATATTCCCAAAGTCCACAACACACGCACAGAGAACCATGGAAGTACTGGGGCTCTGGCATGTCGCAAAACGTCGGCAGAGCCCCGGGCAGCGCCCCGGGCAGCGCCGGCCACCCACGCAGCACAGTTAGGCACTGGAGACACCAGCAGCAGCGGCCAGCAACCGCAGGGCACCCGGACACCCCCCCTCATCCCAGCCTGCAGTCTACACCCACAGTATCGGTAAGGCATGTACGCTGTGGTGTAGTGACCACTGTGTCCGCTAGGGGGCGCTGTGTGGGTGTCCCAGGACGAATGGATAGCCTTGTCCATAGTGGTAACAGGAGCAGGGTGCTAAAGGATCGTTATGTAACTCAAGGTGGGTGGCCTTGGGATGGAGGCATGCTTATGTGCTGATCAGCAGAGCTGATCTTTCATTCCAATGTGTCAGGGAGAAGTCTCCAGGTAGCTGGTGAGATGGGCGAGACCAGTTACCTACAAACCCACCCAGGGGGTGTGTTTAAGAACGCTAATTGTAAAGTGTGTATGAGTGGTTGAAGGACCTGTGATGAGGTCAAAGCCATGTGACCCGGTGGGCGTGGCTATGGACCATATAAGGTGGCCAGGGTAGATCACATGGAGTGAATACCTGGACCTGGTTGGTCTGTTGTGGAAGGTCCCGCTGGGAGATGGGGCTTCCTGCCTAACAGCACGTGGAGTGGCTGTGGTTAATGGCTGCAAGTACCTGATAGTTCCCTGGAGGGAATGAACGTCTGCAGTGAGCTGACGCAGCCATGAGGTAAACCCAGAGAGGGGATATAACTGTGAGGCTGAGAGCCTGTGTGCTGGACATGGCACAACCTGTGTGACCACAGGGTTTACAGAGTGAAGCTCTGTCATGGACGCTTGTTATGAATGAGTCACCGTAGGAGGCAAAAACAGAAATACTAGCTAAGTCCAGAAAACCAGAGAAGTTGGCAGCTATCGGATTGCAGACCCCTGAACCTATCAACAACAACTAGCAGTAGCCGTGGGGGGTTCCTACGGTGCCCTAGACCCCTCGATCACAGCCGGAGAACTAAATAGCCTAAAGACAGAAAGGGAAATCTAAACTGCCCCAGAGCAGACCCCAAAGCAATAGGCAGCCCCCAACATATAATGACGGTGAAGCAAGATGAAAAAACACTCACACAGATAGAAAGATAGGCTGAGCAAATGATGGGGCCCAAGCCAACTAAATAGGAAAGGATAGAAAAGCTGCTGTCTGCAATCCGCCAAAAGCCTATCAAAGCAAGAGCCAACAGACTGATAGGGAAAAAAGCCCTGAAGACGCTAGGCTTCAAAAAGACTATATCAGTACTCAGGTATTTTCTGAAGACAGAGCAAAAAGGAATTCAGCTCACCCCAGCAGGGAATGGCAGAAATCCAGAAAAACAAGGCAAAACAAAACCAAAACACAAATGCAAAAAGCAGAGCAGAAAACTTAGCTTTTGAGGAGCAGGAATCAGACTGGTCTCCTAGAATACCTCAGAGAGATCACCAGCAAGGCAGAAGGGCGTCGGCTGCCTTATATCCAGTCAGCAATTCCAGTCACCCAGTCATCATCATCCTGCACAGGTGCTTGGTAATCAGCCTCACTTCCTTCCTTCACCAGAAGAGGGTGTTCATCAGACCTCAATGGTGAAGGGGAAAATGAACTCACAACAGACGCTATGCTGTTGATATGAATTTTATGTTGCTGTTCCTGGTTTATGATGCCTAATAAACCGCATAGATGGTTATTGTTTTATGGAGAAACCTGTGCCAGATGTGATTTATTGGCTGCCAAGCGAGTGTCCCCAACCTTGAATGACAGCACTACCTTACAATTGGTGGAGAATGCAGGCAATGTTGTAGCCTTGTTGCTAAGAGCAACGGAAAAGGACTGCAAAATTCGGTTGCTAAGGGCAACGGTTTCCAAAGCACATGATGCAGTGTTGGCAACGCTGAGCCAGGAGGGCTGACAGTTGTGAAATCCGTGTGATATACTGACAGCAGGTCAGTGGAAGAGACTTATAGGACACCTCTGCGGTAGAGGGGTCCGAGAACCTGCGCAGCCAGCAGGTGATTGTCGTGAAAGCCGTGTTGTACTGACCGGGGTCAGAGAAAGAGACTGTTGATTGCTAGGGTGCCTCTGCGGATAAGAGCTTGGGCAGTCTCAGGAGGAGATGGATGTCCTGAAGAGCACCCGCTGAGCCCCTGGACCTGGTGAGGCCGGTGTGTTGGGAGACCCTGGGAGGGGGGTCGGCTCCCTGCATAGCACCCGGTGCACCGTGTGTTGGAAAGTCTCAGGCGGAGACAGAACGTCCTGTATAGCACACAGACAGGACACGTGAGTTTTGTGTGGTGTGATTTTTTTTCTTTTCTCAACTCAGCCTGCGGTGGCTCCGTGGGAGTCAAGAAGGTGACAAGCGGCTTACTGTAACTCGGCGGGGTTACGAAGGGGACAAGTGGCTTCCTGTAACTCGGAAGGGATTTCGAAGGTGACACCAACAGCTGTGTGTGAACGGCAGCCGGTGGTGTCAGAGATCGGTGACAGCAGGAGCTGTGGTGGTGCCAGCAAGGACTTGTGTGGTATTGTAAGAGACATAAACTGTGCCGTATGAACTGTGGTCTGAGACCTGTAGAACGGACATGGGGAGATCCCGAAAGGGGGTGGTGACCCAAATCGGGGTGGTAGCCCAAAAGGGGGTGGAGTCCCATAAGGGGGCGATGACCCAAATCGGGGTGGTAGCCCAAAAAGGGGCCGAGTTTTCAAAAGGGGCAGCACTGGTTACCTCAGTGGACATGTCTGGAGTACCGCAGTGTGTGTGTGTATGTCTTTTCCAGAATGTGCGATATCCTTTCCGGGTAGTATCGATGGGCCACAGGTGTGTACCGTGATGTTGCGCTGAAAGAGAGTCTCTGGTCGGCTGGACTCAAAAAGTCAGGTGACTCTGTCAGGAACTTCGCTCTTTCTGGCTGACCGAGAAAATGGCCCAGGTTCGCTGTAAACATGGGGTCACGGTGAACGATGCGGTAAACAGAGTAATGTTTGACCCGTCCCACAGCGTTGAGTGCCAAGGTGGCGGTATACCACCAGACTTAGTGTATGCTGTTGTGAGTTCATTTTCCCCTCCACCGTCGATGTCTGATGAACTCCCTCTTCTGGTGAAGGAAGGTAGTGAGGCTGATTACCAAACACCAGATATGGTAGATGATGACTGGGTAACAGGAAATTCTGACTGGATATAAAGCAGCCGACGCCCTTCTGAGTCACTGGTGATTTCTCTGCTGGATTCTTGGAGACCAGTCTGATTCCTGCTTCCCAAAGATAAGTTTTTGCTCTGCTATTGAACTTATTAGTTTTGTTTACCTTGTTTTTTGGAGTTCAGCCAACCCCGGTCGGGGGTGTGCTGAGTTCCATTTTTGTCTCTGATCAGTTTGTCGCTTTGCTCTGTCTTCAGAATTTACCTGAGTGCTGATATAGTCTTTTTGAAGTCCTAGCGACTTCACGGCCTGTTTTTCCTATCAGACGGTTGGGACATTTTTTGGTAGGGTTTTTTACGGATTGCAGACAGCAGCTTTTCTATCCTGTCCTTTTTAGTTAGCTTGGGCCCCATCGTTTGCTCAACTTATCTTTCTATCTGTGTTAGTGTTTTCATCTTGCTTCACCGTCATTATATGTTGGGGGCTGCCTATTGCTTTTGTGTCTGCTCTGGGGCAGTTTAGATTTCCCCTTTCTTTCTTTAGGCCTATTTAGTTCTCCGGCTGTAATCGAGGGGTCTAGGGCATCGTAGGAACCCCCCAGGGCTACTGTTAGTTGTTGTGGATAGGATCAGGGGTCTGCAATCCGATAGCTACCAACCTCTCCGGTTTCCTGGACTTAGCTTGTATTTTTGTTTTTTCCTCCTTCGGTGACATTCATAACAGAATCACCAGCCATACCGCAGATTCTAGGGTACTCAATAGCAGGAAAGAATTGTAAAAAAAAAAGTGTCAGAATTTTTTTTTTTTTGTATATTTTTTCCTCTATTTCTCTGGGGCCGGCCGTAGGAGGAGTTTTTTCTCAACAGAGATTAAGCAATTGTCTGATCATGTGGAGCAGCTCACTGCTGAAGTGCGGGGAATTTCCGCCTATCTTGCTCATTCACATGCTGCTGAACCAAAGATCCCTACTCCTGATGTGTTTTTTGGGGATTGGTTTAAATTTTTGAATTTTAAGAATAATTGTAAATTATTTTTTGCCTTGAAGCCTAACTCATCGGGGAGCTCCGCGCAGCAGGTTAAAATTGTCATCTCTTTGCAGCACGGCGATCCCCAGGATTGGGCGTTTTCTTTGAAACCTGATGATCCTATTCTGACTGATGTGAATGCATTTTTTCAGGCCTTGGGGTTGTTGTATGATGAACCTAATGCTATTGATCAGGCTGAAAAGACCCTGTTGGCATTGAGCCAGGGTCGGGATTCTGCAGAGTTGTACTGTCAAAAATTCCGAAAGTGGGCGGTCCTTACTACCTGGAATGATGGTGCCTTGGCAGCTCTCTTTCGGAAGGGTTTCTCAGAAACCGTAAAAGATACTATGGTGGGATTTCCTGTTCCCTCTGGTCTTGACGATTCTATGTCATTAGCCATTCAGGTTGATCGGCGTTTGCGTGAACGCAAAACCGCACGAGAGGTGTTGTCACCTGTTGAACAAATGTCTGAACCTATGCAATGTGATAGAGTTTTGTCTAGGGCGCAACGTCAGGAGTTCAGAAGGCGTAATAAGCTGTGTTTCTTCTGTGGTGATGCCTCGCATATTATTTCTGTCTGCCCTAAACGAGAGAAATGTTTTGCACACACATTTGCTGTGGGTGGTGTTCAACCTAAGTTTCTTCTTGCAATTACTCTGATCTGCTCCCTGTCCACATTTTCCGCTAAGGCTTTTGTGGATTCGGGAGCAGCTCTGGACCTGATGGACTTGGATTTTGCTAAACGTTGTGGGTTTCCTATGACACCTCTGCGGACGCCTATCCCTTTGAGGGGTATTGATGCTACTCCTTTGGCGAAGAATAAACCTCAGTTTTGGACCCAAGTAGTAATGCGGGTCGCCCCAGACCATCAAGAAAATTGCAGATTTTTGGTGTTGCATAATTTGCATGATACCATCGTTCTGGGGTTTCCCTGGTTGCAAATCCATAATCCAGTTTTGGATTGGAAATCTGTGTCTGTGGTGAGTTGGGGTTGTCGGTGTGCCCTTAGTGATGCTCCTGTTTTCTCCACCTCTCCCCAGTCGCATGATGTTCCTGACTATTTGGCTGATTATTATGATGTATTTAGTGAGAATGAGTCTGCGTCTTTGCCTCCTCATAGGAGTTATGACTGTGCAATTGAGCTGAGCCCTGGGTGTAAATTTCCCAAGGGTCGACTTTTCAATTTATCTGTACCCGAACACGAGGCTATGCGATCATATATTAAGGAGTCGTTGGAGAAGGGTCATATTAGACCATTCTGTTCACCCTTAGGTGCTGGGTTTTTTTTCGTGGCTAAGAAAGATGGGTCATTAAGGCCTTGTATTGACTATCGTTCCCTCAACAAAATTACTGTTAAATATCAGTATCCGTTACCCCTGATTTTTGATCTATTCTCCAGAGTTAAAGGTGCTTGCTGGTTTACAAAGCTTGACCTCAGGGGGGCGTATAATCTTATTCGCATTAAGCATGGGGATGAATGGAAGACGGCGTTTAATACTCCGGAGGGACATTTTGAGTACCTGGTGATGCCTTTTGGGCTCACTAATGCCCCTTCTGTCTTCCAGTGCTTCATGAATGATATTTTCTGAGACTTGGTGGCTAAATTTTTGATCATCTATCTGGATGATATTTTAATCTTTTCCAAGGATTGGGACTCTCATGTGGAACATGTTCGGACTGTGTTCTGGATTTTGAGGGAGAATTCCCTGTATGTCAAGGGATCGAAATGCCTTTTTGGTGTACAGAGGATTTCATTTTTGGGATTTATTTTGTCTCCGTCAACTATTGAAATGGACTCGGCCAAGGTACAGGCCATTTATGATTGGGTTCAGCCCACTTTTTTTGAAGGCCCTCCAGAAATTTTTGGGTTTTGCTAATTTTTATCGTAAATTTATAGCTAATTTTTCTGGTATTGCCAAACCATTGACTGATTTGACTAAGAAGGGTGCTGATGTGCTGAATTGGTCTCCGGAGGCTGTTTCTTCCTTTCAGGAGCTGAAGCGAAGGTTCACTTCTGCTCCGGTTTTGCGGCAACCTGATGTCTCACTCCCGTTTCAGGTAGAGGTGGACGCTTCTGAGATTGGTGCAGGAGCTGTTTTGTCCCAAAAGGATCCTGTAACATCTAAAATGAATCCCTGTGCTTTCTTTTCCCGAAAGTTCTCCCCATCCGAACGTAACTATGATGTGGGGAATCGGGAACTGTTAGACATGAAATGGGCATTTGAGGAGTGGAGACATTGGTTGGAGGGAGCTAAACATCAAGTCGTGGTCCTTACTGACCACAAGAATTTGATTTACCTGGAGTCGGCCAAACGCTTGAATCCTAGACAGGCTAGGTGGGCCTTGTTTTTCACACGTTTTGATTTTGTGGTCTCTTTTCTTCCGGGCACTAAGAATGTCAAGGCATACGCCCTCTCTAGGAGTTTCTTTGCTGATTCTCCTGTTGTGACCAAGCCTGCTACCATCTTAGGTGAGGGGGTAGTTCTTTCTGCCATCTCGCCCGATTTGAGACGTGCTCTGGAAGAGTTTCAGGAGGACAAACCTGAGCGTTGTCCCATTGGAAAATTGTATGTTCCTGACTAGTGGAGGAAGAGAGTGATGTCTGAAGTTCATTGCTCTGCATTGGCTGGTCATCCAGGTATTTTTGGTACTAGAGATTTGGTGAGTCGGTCTTTTTGGTGGCCCGCCTTGTCTCGTGATGTCAGGAATTTTGTGCAGTCCTGTGGGACTTGCTCTCGGTCTAAACCTTGTTCTCGCTCTAGTGGGATGTTGATGCCTTTGCCGGTGCCCAGGAGGCCATGGACCCATATTTCAATGGATTTTATCTCTGATACGCCTGTCTCTCAGAGAATGACTGTTATTTGGGTGATTTGTGATAGATTCTCTAAGATGGTTCATCTTGTACCACTCCCTAAGTTGCCATCTTCCTCAGAGTTGGTGCCCTTGTTTTTGCCACAGGTGGTTCGCTTGCACGGGATTCCTGAGAACATTGTATCTGACAGAGGAGTTCAGTTTGTGTCTAGATTTTGGAGAACTTTCTGTTCCAAGCTGGGAATTCAGTTGTCCTTCTCCTCTGCGTTTCACCCTCAGACCAATGGGCAGACGGAGAGAACAAGCCAGACTTTGGAGTCGTATTTGAGATGTTTTATTTCAGCTGATCTGGATGATTGGGTTTCATTTTTGCCCTTGGCTGAATTTGCTTTAAATAATAGAGCTAGTTCTGCCACTTTGATGTCACCTTTTTTTTGTAACTTTGGGTTTCATCCTCGATTCTCTTCAGGGCAGGTGGAGCCTTCTGTCTGCCCAGGTGTTGACACTGTGGTGGAGAGAATGCACCAGATCTGGGACCAAGTGGTGGATAAGTTGTCTCTCTCCCAGGAAAAGGCCCAGCGGTTTTCCAACCAGCATAGGACCATTGGTCCCCAGTTTAAGGTGGGTGATATGGTTTGGTTGTCATCAAAGAATATCGCTATGAAGGTGGCTTCTCCAAAGTTTAAACCTAGATTTATTGGACCTTACAAGATTTTGGAGATTCTTAATCCAGTCTCTTTTCGATTGGCTCTTCCTGTTACATTTAAGATCCATAACGTGTTTCATAAGTCTCTGTTGAAGAGGTTTGTTGAGCCAGTAGTTCCTGTGGTGGCACCTCCTGACCCGGTATTGGTTGAAGGTAATGTGGAATATGAGGTTGAGAAGATACTGGATTCTCGCCTGGCTAGACGGAGACTCCAGTATTTGGTTAAATGGAAGGGTTATGGCCTGGAGGATAATTCTTGGGTCCCTGCATCCGATATTCATGCCGAAAGATTGGTTCGTGCCTTTCATCGGGCCCATCCTGATCGCCCTGGTGGCATGGATGAGGGTTCGGTGACCCCTCCTCAAGGGGGAGGTACTGTTGTGAGTTCATTTTCCCCTCCACCGTCGATGTCTGATGAACTCCCTCTTCTGGTAAAGGAAGGTAGTGAGGCTGATTACCAAACACCTGATCTGGTAGATGATGACTGGGTGACAGGAAATTCTGACTGGATATAAGGCAGCCGACGCCCTTCTGAGTCGCTGATTTCTCTGCTGGATTCTTGGAGACCGGTCTGATTCCTGCTTCCCAAAGATAAGTTTTTGCTCTGCTATTGAACTTATTAGTTTTGTTTACCTTGTTTTTTGGAGTTCAGCCATCCCCGGTCGGGGGGAGTGCTGAGTTCCATTTTTGTCTCTGATCAGTTTGTCTCTTTGCTCTGTCTTCAGAATTTACCTGAGTGCTGATATAGTCTTTTTGAAGTCCTAGCGACTTCACGGCCTGTTTTTCCTATCAGACGGTTGGGACATTTTTTGGTAGGGTTTTTTACGGATTGCAGACAGCAGCTTTTCTATCCTGTCCTTTTTAGTTAGCTTGGGCCCCATCGTTTGCTCAACCTATCTTTCTATCTGTGTTAGTGTTTTCATCTTGCTTCACCGTCATTATATGTTGGGGGCTGCCTATTGCTTTGGGGTCTGCTCTGGGGCAGTTTAGATTTCCCCTTTCTTTCTTTAGGCCTATTTAGTTCTCCGGCTGTGATCGAGGGGTCTAGGGCATCGTAGGAACCCCCCACGGCTACTGTTAGTTGTTGTGGATAGGATCAGGGGTCTGCAATCCAATAGCTACCAACCTCTCCGGTTTTCTGGACTTAGCTTGTATTTTTGTTTTTTCCTCCTTCAGTGACTCATTCATAACAGTATGCCTTCGAGATACGCCGGGACTTGATGGTGTTTGATGATGTATGGCAGGGGGATGGAGACGTTTCTACGGTTGACCTAGCAGACATTGAGTCGGTGACGCCTACTAAAGTCGACAGGTCAGATGTAGAAGGAACCGGAAGAGGGGGTGCGTCGACCCAACTTACGGACCTGACGTCTCATGACATGACTGATAGTGAGCTGGTAGATGAGATGACGAGTAGACACATGGTCAGACGATGACTGGAGGGTTCACTCGACTAATAGGGCTGGCCCAGTGGTACCCGTTGAAGATATAATTATAGAAGTGGTGGTGCGACACGTGATGGCCAAAAAAGAACAAGACCATGAGATACAGTTGATAAAAGAGACAGTGGAAGAACATCTCGAACGAGAAAGGGTCCTGAGACAAATGGCTGAGCACAGGATGGAGGGGCTCGAGAAAGAAGTCTTGGAGCTCAGAGGTCACCTGTCAACGTGGCAGAACGTGAACAAGACCCTTAGGGAAGAGATAAAAATCTCATGAAGTTGGTGAGCTATGAACTGAAGAAGACAATCACCCGGTCGAGACAACTGTAGTGAGGGAAGTGTCCGTGGTAAAGCCAGAGCCTCCTGGCCAGGAAGAGAGCAAGGCCACGACCTTCAAGTCTGTGATTGACGTGCCCGAGGACATGCAAGAAGCCTGTGCTGAGGAAGGTGTGCATGAGGCTTTTAAAGAGGCGGTCAAGGCGTGTAATGTGCACTGGACACCTGAGACTCGGCAGTTGGTGATAGTATCAGCCAGGGAAGACACAGCAAAACGGGTAGCTGTCCTGAAAAACATGCATCTGCAATGTCTTCACGCCAAACAGTTGGTCAGGCTGAGTAATATGAAAGCTGCTCGATGCCTAGAGTTAGCAAGGGAGGCTATGGATCGGCTGGGTTCGCGGAAAGATGTAGTTCCGTACCCAAAGGTCTGATTGGGAGAATCATTGGAAGATTTGTGAAGGTAATGCAAGACCTTGTGAATATCTCCGGTGTGGTGAGGGTAAGGATCCCTCCTGATGATGAAGACCAGGTATCCAGCAGGGTGGATTTGATTTAAATCTAACTGATTTAAATCACGATTTAAATCACGATTTAAATCACTAGTCAGTAAGGCTTGATTTAAATCAGTGATTTAAATCAAAGTTTCTACCTAAACTAGTTCTTGCTACTTTAACATGCAAGTAGATGAAGATTTTTAGAATCACTTTTTATATTACTTTTTTCTCCCCAGTTTAATGGGTTAATCATTCATATTTGGACACCACTGTTCTGTTGTACTTAGGAAGAAGAAAAATAATCCTGACCTTAATAACAATTTAAATAGATTTATTCAACTGAAACAATAACAACATTACAGCATGTTATTTGCTTAAACAAACATCCATGTTTGTTAACTAATTTGGCTAAACAAAATATATATATATTTTAAGAAACTTAGACTGTCAGCCCAGCCGACACATGAAAAACTTAAATACTACTGTCCCTGCTGTCCTCTGTAGCTCACTTGTCATCATCTTCATCTTCTTCTTTGTTCCTATTCATAATCTGGAAAAGAAAAACAAGCTTTCCTGCTTTATTGGATCCCAACCGATTTCTCAATTTAGAATGAATGAGTCCAAAGGAAGAGAATATTCTTTCAACGCCTGCAGAAGAAGCTACTGCTGTTAAAAGTGAAATCATTACTTGAACAGTCTCTAAATCCAAGCGCTTAAGTGACTTCCACCAGTTTACTGGTGTGACCTTCCTTAAAATATCTTCAGCAAACATATATTTCTTGAATGGTTCCCCATTAGCTCTGAAGTTTATTATAGTTGGCATTAAAGATGGATGATTGCTGGATACCCATGTCATAGCTAACTCCTCTTCCTCAGCACTTAGGTTTTGACCCTGATATTGGATATTGACAATATTTGCCAAAAAATGAGCTGGTGTCAGTGCTTGTCCCATTCGTTTGTTTACTGCTTGTAATTTAATTCTGTCCATGTGTAGTTCTGTTTTTAAGTGTTCACTCAGTTCCTTCCAAATTTCAACAGCATCCGCAATAAAACAGCTATTTTTCTGTATTTTGTTTAAAGCTTGAGAGATGGGTTTCAGGAAGCTCAGCATATGTTCAACATTTCTCTTAAGCCCAATGTTGAGGATTTTGGCCGTGACAGTGCCATCTATTTTATCTCGATTTTCTTCACAAAGTGTCATCAGAATAGGCCAGATTTTTATATACTGCTCAAAACAGTCCACCACAGAGTTCCATCTAACATCTTGTGGGAGCGTTAGCTTGGTTCCACCCATCCTTTTCAGAGCTGCTGCAGCAAAATGATTATTACGGAAGTATTTAGCAATTTCAACATTAGCCTTTATTTCTGGAACACTTAAGTCTTTGGCTAAGAGGTGCAGCAAATGAGCACTGCAACCATATGTTATTAGCAGCTTTGTATTCCCTCCCTGCTCTTCTAAATCTCTTCTCATCTTGGATACGTTTGCAGCATTGTCAGTGACCAAACTGCGTACTAGACATTTGAATTTTTGTTCACATGTCGTTATAGCTTTTACTGCCACTTCTTGTAAGTATTCTGCTGTGTGTGCATTTCCTGACGTATCAGTTGTTTGTGCAAGGAAGACTTTACCTTCTTCTGTTGTTATACAAGCACATACAATAGGATCATTGTGGACATTACTCCACCCATCAATACTTAGGTTAACAATTTTACCCTCCAGAGCTGTTGCACATTGCTCCATTTCTCTGTCATACACTTGATCCAGCAGTTTCCCTGCAACATCAGCTCTGCTGGGTGGACTGTATCCTGGTCTCAGTGACTGAACCATATTAATGAAATGTGGGTTCTCAGTCAGACGGAAAGAAGAGTTTGTTGCATAAATAAACTGGGCAATTTTTTCATCAATCAACTCTTTTTCTAATCTGCTAGTTCTTATCACAAACCTATCTATGGTGGTTCCAGGAGGTAAAGGTTTTTTCTTCCTTTTGGGTGATGGTGATATGTGGCTGTGGGTGTCTGATGATGATGCTGCTGCTGCTGCTGCTAATGAAGCACTATCCTGGATGGATAACTCTGAAACTGTAGAACAGGATGATGGTGATCTTGGAGGTGGATAGTTTCCAGAATCCATGAATTCCCCTAAACAAAAAAAGTCAATGCTGTTATTTTATTGTTTATACAATTTCTGCTTATTGTACACAACACATCACTGCCCCTGCCCCAAAAGGAATATTTGTTTTTCTTCATAACTGTACCAAATGACAGTAACATGCAGTAATAATAAGAAATATAATTTTTCTCACACATGACAGTTCAGTCTTTAGAAATAGGATTCAATAAAAATGTTTACCAACCTGAAGATCCTGCCTGTTCAGAAGTGTTTCTTTGGTCATCTTCATCACCGCACTTCTCATGATGTTGCCTCATTCGCACCACCAGGCCTTGCATCTCTTTGTTGCATCGTTTGCATTTTGCACGCATGCCTGCCTTACCGATAGGCGAAGGAGCTTCATTAAAATATTCCCAAACTGGGTCTCTTTTACGGCCTGCTGCCATTATAAGGAAAGAATGTAATAAACCTCAGATCGTACACAAAAACAGATCCAGACTTGTCTGTCTGTGGCTATGCTGCAGTATTGTGCTCAAAGTTTCACTTTCATTTTCTTGTCTGCTTGCCCTTCCTCCTCACACTTAGATTCACATTCTTCTTGTGTTGTGCAGATCTATTCCACTCCAAACAAACAGAAACATATTGTCTAACTTCTTGGACTTGGCACTGAAGGGGTTGATTCTGTATTCATAGGTTTGTAGAACAATAGGATTAAGGTCTTTTTCTCAACTCTGTTCATGTTGTAACATTTTTGCCGTGAAGAAGAGGCTGGGACTCTGCGGAGTCAAATTCAGTTTTGAGAACTGCGTAAGTAAAGCGAGCGTCTGTGATAATATAGGCGAGAAACTGCCCACTAATCCTACATATACAGCCTTTATTCTACTGAGTTAAACAACTCCGCTTTATCTCATGATGGAAGAACCTTTGGATGGTAAAATATTTTCCTCAAAAAGCAGTTTATTGAAAAAAATCCGATTGAAATCAAAAAAATCCGATTTTTTTTTATTTTTTTTAAAAAAACATTGATTTTTATCCACCCTGGTATCCAGTGAAGAGGGTAGGATTCCAATCATGGTGGTTGGCTCCATGGGAAGCCTGAGAAACTTTCGTATGCTCTTGGAGTATCGAGTGGGGTACCTGCAAGAGATTGAGCAGTTGAGGCTGGACCGTCGGCGGATCAATAAAGAGGTACAGAACACCAAGTGGCGGCCACCTTCAACCCAAGATGTAAGGACCCGAAAGGTTCCTCCAAGTAGTGACATGGTAGGTGGCCGAAGAATGTCAGCAAGTGGCAGTTCGACGGGCCGTACGAGGCTGTGAGGCCTTAGTTCCTGTGAGACGCTGAATGGGTCAGACTCAGGCCAGACAGTAGGCTCGATTAAGACTTATGACCGCACCGTGAGAGCCGGTCAGTGAGAGAAAGGAGTGTGGTGACTAAACAGTGTCTGATGATGCAGACTGTGACTGGAGGGCCAAAGATCAGGGCCGATATTCTGACCGCTGGGGGTGGGGGACGCCTAACGTAGGGATGAGGCCGTATGACAGATGGAGACTGTTCTCTCGAGCTGTGGGGCAAGGTGTAGTGAATGCCCGGTCTTGAGATCATGGTGTAATGTGTGTTCAACCCCACAAGTTTGAACAGAGGGGGGAGGTATGTGGTGTAGTGACTACTGTGTCCGCTAGGGGACGCTGTGTGGGTGTTCCAGGACGAACGGATAGCCTTGTCCAGAGTGGTAACAGGAGCAGGGTGCTAAAGGATCGTTATGTATCTCAAGGTGGGTGGCCTTGGGATGGAGGCTTGCTTATGTGCTGACCAGCAGAGCTGATCTTTCGACCAGTTACCTACAAACCCACCCAGGGGGTGTGTTTAAGAATGCCATTGTAAAGTGTATGAGTGGTTGAAGGACCTGTGATGAGGTCATAGCCATGTGACCCGGTGAGCGTGGCTACGGACCATATAAGGTGGCCAGGGTAGGTCACATGGAGTGAATGCCTGGACCTGGTTGGTCCGTTGTCGAAGGTCCCGCTGGGAGATGGGGCTTCCTGCCTAACAGCACGTGGAGTGGCTGTGGTTAATGGCTGCAAGTTTCTGATAGTTCCCTGGAGGGAAATGAACCTCTGCAGTGAGCTGAAGCAGCCATGAGGTAAACCCAGAGAGGGGATATAACTGTGAGGCTAAGAGAGCCTTTGTGCTGGACATGGCACAACCTGTGTGACCACAGGGATTACAGAGCGAAGCTCTGTCATGGACGCTATGCTGTTGATATGAACTTTATGTTGCTGTTCCTGGTTTACGATGCCTAATAAACCGCATGGATGGTTATTGTTTTATGGAGAAACCTGTGCCAGATGTGAGTTATTTGCTGCCAAGCGAGTGTCCCCAACCTTGTATGCCAGCGCTACCTTACAACGCTTTGTAAGACGCACCCCCATTTTCCCAACTTTGGGGGAAAAAAGTGCGCCTTACAAAGCGAAAAATACGGAACTCCACTAATGTCACACCGAGCTTTATCATTCTAGAAATGAAAATTCAACTCATATCTGTCAAACTATTTTATTACAAGTCAAATATTTAGAACTAAAATATATAAATATATGCATACATATGAATGATGAGTTTTAGAAATCAAAACAATTAATTAAGGCACATTAGAGATTAATGACAAAAAAAAAAAACATTTTGTACCAAAGTCCCCTGTGCCTTAGCTGCAAAAATTGTATTGCAGTACTTAGCACAAAATTCCTCTCTCATTGAACACTATAGGACACGAGCGTGGGTAAAGGGAAGGAGACCTAGGTGGGCCCTGTGCCATAGATAGCACATCCTAGGATGACCCCCCCCCCCCAAAAAAAAACAAAAAAAACCATAAAACAAAGCCCCCAAAAAAGACAAAGAAGCATAACAGTACAAAGAGTATGTAAAGCAAATACGGTAAAGGTGAGAAATAAATGTTGGACAAAGGAAATGAAAAGGTGGTAGACCCCCACAGGACCAACCCTAGCAAGCCGTGGGAAGAGGGGAGGGGAATTTCAGAGATCTTAGACTCATCTATTGGACATCAGAGGTGCGCTGGGTCACACCTATTTTGGCAGAACACCGATGGTGGAGGTACCAGCACTTGACTTGGTGGAGAGATGACAAATGATGAATTGGTATCCAAAGAGGTCACTACTGTGGAGGGAACGGTGAAAAAAGATGGAGGAAATCCACAACACCTAGAATAAAACAAAAGATATTTTTTAAAGAAAATTCCTGCTTTAGTTGTACAAAAAGACATGGCCGCACCTCCCAATATTCATACCTTGATCTAATGCTCATCAGCAAAAATGTACAAACTGAACATTAGGTTATTACTTTACATTCTGATCAGACTATATGAAGCCCACTACCACGTCACTGTGACCAAAACAGTGGGTCCCTAGCCTTAAAGGTGCGGCGCCGTGGGCAAACCTTGGTTACAGCGGCAGCGCACCCGGCAGGGAGAGCGGCAGCGCGCTTCCTTCCCTAGGCAGACCCCGAGCACGCAGTCCCATGCAAGCAACATCACCCTCTTCTCCACAGGCAGACTCCCCTCCAGCATGAACATGCAGCCCCATGCAAGCAACATCACCCCCTTCCCCACAGGCAGACCCCCCCTCTAGCATGCACATGCAGCCCCATGCAAGCAACATCACCCCCTTCTCCCCAGGCAGACCACCCTCTCCAGCATGCACATGCAGCCCTATCACCCCCTTTTCCCCAGGCAGACTCTTCCTCCAGCATGCACATGCAGCCCCATGCAAACAACATCACCCCCTTCTCCCCAGGCAGATCCCCCCCTCCAGCATGCACATGCAGCCCCATC
This sequence comes from Dendrobates tinctorius, assembly GCF_039654945.1. NCBI lineage: Eukaryota > Metazoa > Chordata > Amphibia > Anura > Dendrobatidae > Dendrobates > Dendrobates tinctorius. The sequence goes on along the minus strand of NW_027361690.1, from coordinate 93,325,339 downwards.
ACCCCAGGCAGACTCCCCCTCCAGCATGCACATGCAGCCCCATGCAAGCAACATCACCCCCTTCTCCACAGGAAGACCCCCCTCCAGCATGCACATGCAGCCCCATGCAAGCAACATCACCCCCTTCTCCCCAGGCAGACCCCCCCTCCAACATGCACATGCAGCCCCATGCAAGCAACATCACCCCCTTCTCCCCAGGCAGACCCCCCCTCCAGCATGCACATGCAGCCCCATGCAACATCACCCACTTCTCCCCAGGCAGACCCCCCCTCCAGCATGCACATGCAGCCCCATGCAAGCAACATCACCCCCTTCTCCCCAGGCAGATCCCCCCCTCCAGCATGCACATGCAGCCCCATCACCCCAGGCAGACTCCCCCTCCAGCATGCACATGCAGCCCCATGCAAGCAACATCACCCCCTTCTCCACAGGAAGACCCCCCTCCAGCATGCACATGCAGGCCCATGCAAGCAACATCACCCCCTTCTCCCCAGGCAGACCCCCCTCCAGCATGCACATGCAGCCCCATGCAACATCACCCACTTCTCCCCAGGCAGACCCCCCCCTCCAGCATGCACATGCAGCCCCATGCAAGCAACATCACCCCCTTCTCCCCAGGCAGATCCCCCCCTCCAGCATGCACATGCAGCCCCATCACCCCAGGCAGACTCCCCCTCCAGCATGCACATGCAGCCCCATACAAGCAACATCACCCCCTTCTCCACAGGAAGACCCCCCTCCAACATGCACATGCAGCCCCATGCAAGCAACATCACCCCCTTCTCCCCAGGCAGACCCCCCCTCCAGCATGCACATGCAGCCCCATGCAAGCAACATCACCCCCTTCTCCCCAGGCAGATCCCCCCCTCCAGCATGCACATGCAGCCCCATCACCCCAGGCAGACTCCCCCTCCAGCATGCACATGCAGCCCCATGCAAGCAACATCACCCCCTTCTCCACAGGAAGACCCCCCTCCAGCATGCACATGCAGCCCCATGCAAGCAACATCACCCCCTTCTCCCCAGGCAGACCCCCCCTCCAACATGCACATGCAGCCCCATGCAAGCAACATCACCCCCTTCTCCCCAGGCAGACCCCCCCTCCAGCATGCACATGCAGCCCCATGCAACATCACCCACTTCTCCCCAGGCAGACCCCCCCCTCCAGCATGCACATGCAGCCCCATGCAAGCAACATCACCCCCTTCTCCCCAGGCAGACCCCCCCTCCAGCATGCACATGCAGCCCCATGCAACATCACCCCCTTCTCCCCAGGCAGACCCCCCCTCCAGCATGCACATGCAGCCCCATGCAACATCACCCCCTTCTCCCCAGGCAGACTCCCAGCTCGTGCATGAACATCCACTTACCTGATCTGTGACCACAAAATACTACAAATCCCGCCATGACATCCACAGCTTCCTTGTGCCTGCTCAGTGCTCTGCTCTATGGGGGAAGAGGCGCCGCCCCTTCTGGTCACATGGACATGACGTCACAGAGGTCCTTTAGCCGACTTGGATTTAGCTTCTACCCTGATCACACGGAGACCCGCGCAGCACCGGGATGCAGAGCGCAGTGCGCCGGCGACAGCAGCCGCCTCCGGGATCCCCGGCCAGGTACCGCTGTAGTGACTGCCCTGTGCCAGTGGTGGTGAGGGCTGGAGGCTGCGCACGGTCCTCCCGCACACTCCTGGCCGTGCCCTCGGTGTACAGCGCTGGTGGGCATGCAGAATGCTCGGCCTATACAGCCACTATTACCGTATGGCAGGTGACACCTATGGCACAGGCCGCCATCCTGCTGCCTCTAGGGAGAAGTTTTCTACATTTTAGGAATTTATTTTCTATGGAACAGAAGATTTGCACAACTTTTGCACATGCTTAGTGCCCATCTCTGCCGTCTCCCCCCCCCCCCCCATCTCTGCCATCTTGGGGTCTGCCGTCCCGGGCTCTGCCGTTCCCCCCCCCCCCCCCATCTCTGCCATCTTGGGGTCTGCCGTCCCCCCCCCCCATCTCTGCCATCTTGGGGTCTGCCGTCCCGGGCTCTGCCATTCCCCCCCCCATCTCTGCCGTCTCCCCCCCCATCTCTGCCATCTTGGGGTCTGCCGTCCCGGGCTCTGCCATTCCCCCCTCCATCTCTGCCATCCCGGACTCTGCCGTCCCCGTCATCCCCATCTCTGCCATCTCCATTTTTGTCACTCCCGCTCTGCTACCTCATATGTATTGGTGATGAAGAAGTCCACCCATCAGTGCCAGGCTGATCTGCCCAATGCCCCCTGCAAAGCTGTGTTCAATCACACCAGCTCCTACCAGATGAAAGCCATCAGAATGGGTGTAATAGAAGGTGGTGCCCTGCGTGTGCCACCTGGGTGCTAGGTAGTGCCGTCTGCGAGCCTTGTGTGCGTTCACTCGATTGTAGCTATGACTGAGTGTAGTGTGACGCTGCCAGTGCGGTGCTGTCCGGCCAGGGAGTCCCTGCAGTGACTTGTGGCAGATGTGTTGCTCAGTATGGCCAGCGGATGTCTTGTGTGATGAGGCCGCGGTGTTCTAGGTGATTTCTGTTTCCTTCTGCCCATAGGCTTGTGATAGTTACACCTAATACAATCAGTGACTCCTGCGACACATTTACTGCTGCTCCCCTTGACTTTTCCTGGCAGCAGCGCACATGAGAACCGCAGCCAATCGCTGGGCTGTTCTGTTTATGTAGACGGCACGAGCCGTTGAGTCCATTCTTTCACAGCAGTCACAGGTGCTGTGGTTGTGATGTCATCACTGCAGCTTGTAAATAATCATAGGAGCAGCAGCAGAAAGGCAGCACCGGAGCAAGGGAAGGGGCACTGATTTTTTTTTTTAGAGTTTGCAAGCTTATAGCCAGAAGAAATGTAAAAATGTGAAATCTCCTTTAAGGGTTGTCATACATTTTATGAAATTGGCTTATGCTGTAGTATTGTTTTTTCTTATTGGCAGTGTTTACATAGAAGTGAATGACTGTTCAAACCAAGCACAGGCGTTTAGTGCTTCATGGTGGGGACAAAGCATAGTCACCTTTCCAACGTGCTTGGGTTCCCTCAATCTCCATCTCCCCCTCTTTAATTGACAGCTCTGGCTCCAAAGAGCCAGAGAATGGAGGATATACAGTAGATGGAAACCAAGCAGATGGGAAGGTGTATTTAAATGATTGCTATGCCACGAGGAACCAAGCATCTGTGCTTGGTTTGAACAGTCATTTTGTACTGACAGAATGCCTTTAGGTAGAGCAAATTAGGAACATCGTACGATTATAACCGTGCAGCCGACTGCACCTTTTTTCTTAGTATGTAGTTAACATAAATACATGCTCTGGTGGTCCATCTGCTATGTATGTAAAAGCTGTAATAAGAGCATGACAGCAGAAAGATAAAGCAAGTCAATTGCAAACTTGCTTATTTTCATGCTAAGTAACTGTACCAACTTTGAGACTACCTCTTTAAGCAATAAAGGGGAAGTCAAGTAGTGAACAACCCTTTTAAAGCTTTGTCCTAGACATATAACAGTGTGTTAGTTTTAACTAAACTGCTAATAAAAGACCCTTTTCCCTCTTTTTACATCATACAAAATGTTTGGGTCATGATGCAGGTTATTCTGAATGACTGCATTCTGCATCCCTGACATTTGTTTTTTCTGTGCTGACAGTCGCTTTAAAAGAGATCTGTCTGTAGAAAATGACTGTTCAAACCAAGCACATGCGCTTGGTGTAACTGAACAGTTAAGTGCACCACCTAGCCTACTTGTTTTCCATCAATCCAGTCTTCTCTGGGATTTGTCAAAACAAGGCTGTCAATCAAGTTTCAGGATGGCAGGAGTAGATGGGGAAACAAGTGGGAAGGTGCGCTGAACCGCTGTGCCATGCCAGGGGGGGGCACAGATCGCCACTGGTTGGTTGGAGCAGTCATTTTGTACTGGAGGTGTGCGGAGTAGTGTTTACTTATTGAGTAGCTATATCCCATATTCATGTAATAAACCGTATTTTCGATGGTTTCTCAGGTTTGGTGCGGTTCACTCCAATGAGGATTCAAGAAATAACCGCTTTCACCTGGACCTGTGGTTCTATTTCACCTTGCAGAATTGGCTTCTGGACTTTGGACGTCCCATTGTTATGGTGAGTGCATTTCCTATGGCTAAAGGCCCCTTTACATTTAGCGATGCACCAGCGATCCCGACAACGATACGACCCGGTCAGGATCGCTGGTGCATCGCTAAATGATCGCTAGTGAGCTGCCAAACAGGCAGATCTCACAGCGATGTAGCGACGCAGCAGCAGTCGTTACTTACCTTTCAGACGTCACGTGGCGATCCTGATGTCCTCCCACCCGCGTCCACGTGTCGCTCATCGGCGCCAGCTGGAAGCGCCCGACGAGAAATGGAGCTGCACGATCTCACGCGATCAGCAACAGACAGCGGGGGGAGCCGGTCGGAGGTAAGTATCACACATAGCGATATCGCTATGTGTAAAGGCCCCTTAAGTCTCCTATGCTGAGTGTAGAGACAGATCTGTGGTGCTGAAAATACAGTGGGAATATCATACGGCCATGATATAACTGAAAGAGCTACAGTAGGCGAGCGCCCCTAGATGTTCCCAGCACAGTCATTCGCTGTTTGTCACTGCCGCGGCGTTATGATGATTAATGTTGGTCATGCTCCATCAATGCAGACAAGTTCGAATGTACGGAATTCATGCAAGCTAGAAACAGAATCCTGACGGAGACCATATCCGAAAATTTCGCTGTCTTGGCTGTTATCAGGAGAACTGTTTAGTCCTTGCACTGCTTCATATTGAAGAAACACTGAGCCTTCCGACCTCCTTCTCTGCTTTAGGCCTCCTTCACACAACTGTATAAAAAAAACGGGAAACATCTGTACCAATATCATCAGTGTGTCATCCGTGTGTCCATTTTTTACCATCAGTGTGTCATCTCTGTGTCCGTTTTTACTAGAGATGGACGAACCCAAACAGTTAAGTTCGGCATTTGTACTGAACACCTACTGGTTACCGCCGGTCAGAGCAGCGGTTGCCATGCGGTCATTAACAGCGTGAGCCCACAGCTGTGATTGGAAGTAAAAGTTTTACCTCCAGTCACTTGCATCTGCTGATGGGACTACTGCTTCCATCAACCTACTCCTGCTGCAGATAATAACGAGAACAGGCGGCGTCTGATGGGAGTATTCGTCAGTCGGCACCTGCTTTCTAAATAATTAAATTAAAAAAAAAAAAAAAGGTGGGTTCACCTGTATTTTTAATAACCAGCCAGACAAAACTGACAGCTGGGGACTGCAACCAAAATAAACCCACACTTTTTGTTTAAAAATGACAAACACAGTTATACTCTCCTGTTACCATTCCGCTGAAGCCCCTGTCTCCTGTAATAGATCAAAAATAAGAAAACAACCATATCCATCACCTGTCTGATGCCCTGTCCCATGCCGTAATCCATGTCTGGGGATAAACAGTTTTCAACCTATACGGTGCCAAGATGCGACCGTCCAGGCTTAGAACCATTGGTGAATGAGCTGCTGCGAGTGCAGCATCAGTGACTAGCTGTGACGCCATCTAGGTTACCGCCAGTCATTGAGGCTGCGTGGGTTGGAGTGATGGCTGGTGGGATGGATGGACGGAGGGATAGATGGCTGGATGAGGCAGGGAGGGATGGATGGAATGGATAAGGGATGGATGGAAGGATGGCTGTACCACTCCGATATCCATCTGTGCGACGTGCTCTTCAGCATTATTGGTGGCTGCATGCAACCTTTGATGCTGAGAAGCAAGGAAGAATGAACTGCAGCGAGTGGGCCCCTAAACTACGGTGATCGCCGCTAGCACAATGAGGAAAAAGTCTCATGGTGCAGCGGTGAGTTCACCACAGTTCACAGTTAGAAATTTCTCCCGGTGAACTCACCGCTGCATTGTTAGACTTTTTCTCATGGTGTGAGCGGTGATCTCACCGGGGTCACCTCAGTTCATTGGCCCAGCTGGGAACGCAGCCTCAGTGATCTGCGGTAACTCACTGCAGCTCATTCATCATTGGTTTCCAGCCTGGATGGTCGCATCTTGGCATCGTCCAGGTTGAAAACTGTTCATTCCCAGACATGGATTACAGTGTGGACAAGTTTGAAATATGGCTGTTTTTTTATTTTTGTTTTATTACAGGAGACAAGGGCTTCAATTGAATGGGCATTAGCTGAGTATAACTGTGTTTTAAGTAAAAGTGTGTTTTGTTTTATGTCAAATAAAAGACTTTATTCTGGCTGAGTCTTTATTTACCATATAACTATAGGATTAGTAATGGATAGATGTCTTAGAGTCTTATAGACACCTCTCCATTATTAAACCATGGGAACTGCGGCTGTCTGACTGGCGATAGTTATTTTACCACTGTTCAGAAGCAGTGTTCGCATGCACATGCCAGCGTGGAAAACACTGGATGTTCTGGCTCCCCCCCCATTCAAGTGAATGGGGTTCAGGTACTGTTCTGGTACCCAAACCCAATCGTTTTTTTTAAATTGTTTGGCCAAACCCACCGGACCCGAACATGCAGGGGTCCGCCCATCTCTAGTTTTTACCATCAGTAATGATCCATGTGTCCATTTTTTACCATCAGTTTGTCATCCGTGTGTACATTTTTACCACCAGTGTGTCATCAGTCTTTTTCCAATATGGATAAAGAAAAGAATAAACACGTGCAGCACATTTTTAACCGATCCATTGACTTGCATTGACACTTGTCTGTTTTTTTTTTTTTGTTTTTTTTCTCCAAGCCTCACAGATGACATGTAAACCACACTATACGTTATAATGGGTATGTGTGAAAAAAATGGATAACACACGTATTGGAAACACAGACGTGTGAAGGAGTCTGTGAGAGCAAAAGGGACAATGGTTTTCCATTTGAAGCATCATCTTTGCCATTTTTGTAATCACTGTACCTTTTGTATATTAAATCTAAACTTTTGTAAGTTTGTTCCTTGTTGCTCTAGCCTAAATGTACCCACAACTTCAAAGTGGGAATGTATAGCCAAGCTATATGCTAGAGTGCCACAAGTGTACCTACTCAGTAGTGTAAAGCTGGGTGTGCATGTGTACTAGCTGTTACCCAGGATTCACGTCTTGTCTTACAAAATGTCGAAAGGTAGCAGCGAGGAGTAAGGTGTGGATGTATGACCTAGCTTATCTCATTGTTAATCTGTTGCAATAGTTGAGTGGGCAAGTACAAGTGGGTTTTTTCTGTTTTTGCAGCTTAAGGATGGCAGTTTCACCTGCATGGAGAGCTCCTTTGACCGCATGTTTCCTTCACAGCAAAACCTTCCAAATGCAAGCACCACACCTCAAATCAACTCCAGGCCTTTTATCTGCTTAATTGAGAATGACATAACGAAGGGATTGCCCACACTTGTCCATGAAATAGCCTTGGAGTCAATTGTCCAATTACTTTTGGTCCCTTTAACCCCTTAATGTCTATAGATGTGCACAGTCCGTCATGGCAGGATGTGACTTCCCGCACCAGGACGGACGCTGCTCCTCCTGCCTTTGAACTGTCACTGCTTGTAAACAGCTTCAGTTCAGTGCCGACAGCTGAGAGGCACAGCAAGAGGGGCAGGGACCTAGTTAACCCCTTCAGTGAACACCATAAAAAAAACACTAAAAAGTAGCAAATTATACTTTTTCCAAGTGGTATCAGCATACCGCTTGGAAAAAGTGCAATAACACGCGATCAAAAAGACGAATATAAATAAACATGGTACCGCTGAAAACGTCATCTTGTCCAGGAAAAACGAGCCACCATACAGCGTTATCAGACGAAAAATAAAAATGTTATAGCTCGCAGAATAAAGCGATGCAAAAATAATTTTTTTCTATAAAAGTTTTTGTGTAAAAAAAAAAAAAAAAAAGCACCAAAGCATAAAAAAAATATAAATGAGGTATCGCTGTAATCGTAGTGACCCGAAGAATAAAGCTGCCATACTAATTTTACCACACGTGGAACGGAGGAAAAAAAAGAAACAAAAAACAATTCCTTAATTGCTTGTTTTTGTTCATTCTGTCTCCACAAAAATCAGAATAGAAAGCGATCAAAAAACATTACGTGCCCGAAAATAGTACCAATAAAAACGTCAGCTCTTCCCGCAAAAAACAAGATCTCACATGACTCTGTCGGCCGGAATATGAAAAAATTATAGCTCTCAAAATACGGAGATACAAAAATTTCTTACAAAAAATTCTTTAAAAAAAAGCATCTTTTAGTGTGTGACAGAAGCTAAACCCGAAAAAAGTATATAAATCGCTGTAATCGCACCGACGCGAGGAATAAAGTCGCCTAATTACTAATACCGCACGAGGAATGGCGTAAAAATAAAACCAATTCTTCACCTTTTGTGGACTTGTGCATTTTGCCTCCCAAGGATCACAGTAAGGCGATCACAGTGGTTTACCCCCACATATCGGGTATCCGCGTACTCAGGACAAATTGCACAACAACTTTTGGGGTCCAATTTCTCCTGTTACCCTTGTGAAAATAAAAATTTGGGGGCAAAAATCATTTTTGTGGAAAAAAATGATTTTTTTTATTTTCACGGCTCTATGTTATAAACTTCTGTGAAGCACTTGGGGGTTCAAAGTGCTCACCACACATCTAGATAAGCTCCTTGGGGGGGTCTAGTTTCCAAAATGGGGTCACTTGTGGGGGGGTTTCCACAGTTTAGGTACATTAGGGGCTCTGCAAATGCAACATGACGCCTGCAGACCATTCCATCAAAGTCTGCATTTCAAAACGGCACTCATTCCCTTCCGAGCTCTGCCATGTGCCCAAACAGTAGTTCCACCCCACATATGGGGTATCAGCGTACTCAGGACAAATTGCACAACAACTTTTGTGGTCCTGTTACCCTTGGGAAAATAAAAATTGGGGATGAAAAGATCATTTTTGTGGAAGAAATATGATTTTTTAACTTTACGGATCTACGTTAAAACCTTCTGTGAAGCCCTTGGGGGTTCAAAGTGCTCACCACACATTTAGATAAGTTCCTTGAGGGGTTTAGTTTCCAAAATGGGGTCACTTATGGGGGTTTTCCACTGTTTAGGTACATCAGGGCCTCGCCAAACGCGACATGGTGTCTTCTCTCGATTCAAGCCAATTTGACATTCAAAATCAAAATCTCAAATGATCCATTCTGACCACTGCCGTGCGCCTAAAGATTGGTCTTCCTCCACACATGGGGTATCGGTGTACTCAGGATAAATTGCACAACAAATATTGTGATTCATTTTCTCCTGAAACCCTTGACAAAATAAAAAAAAATTGTGTCCAAAGAAAAATTTTGGGGAAAAAAAGTTAAATGTTGTTTTTTTTTTTCCTTCCACATTGCTTCAATTCTTGTGAAGTACCTAAAGGGTTAATAAACTTCTTGAATGTGGTTTTGAACACCTTGAGGGGTGCAGGTTTTAGAATGGTGTCACTTTTGAGTATTTTCTGTTATATTGACCCCCAAACTCACTTCAAATGTGAGGTGGTCCCTAAATTTTGTTGGAAAAATGAGAAATTGCTGGTCAACTTCTAACCCTTATAACTTCCTAAGAAAAAAAAATTTGGTTCCAAAATTGTGCTGATGTAAAGTAGACATGTGGGAAATGTTATTTATTAACTATTTTTTGTGACATATCTCTCTGATTTAAGGGCATAAAAATTAAAAGTTTGAAAATTGCAAAATTTTAAAATTTTATGCCATATTTCCATTTTTTTCATAAATAAGCGCAAGTCATATCGAAGAAATTTTACCACTAACATGAAGTACAATATGTCAGGAAAAAACAATGTCAGAATCAGCGGGATCCGTTGAAGCGTTCCAGAGTTATAACCACATAAAGTGACAGTGGTCCGATTTCAAAATTAAGGCATGGTCTTTAACCTATAAAATGGCTTGGTCGTTAAGGGGTTAAAAACAGGGTGGCACATGTTAAGGAGCTGAAACTCCTAAACCCTTCATCCAATTTTAATGTGGATACCCTCAAATGAAAGCTGAAAGTCTGAACTTCAACTGCATCTGAATAGTTTTGTTTAAAATTCAAAGTGGTAATGTCTAGAACCAAAATCAGAAAAATGTTGTCTCTGTCCAAATATATATGGACCTAACTGTAAGTAAGAAAAGTGGAGTATCCATTTACAGTAACGTTGAAGTCACATGGGCAGTGAGTGGGCGGTGTTGGTGACATCAATCAACAAAGGTCACTCCAAGAGCAAAGCATATAATAGGCTGCAAGGTCACAAAGGGACTCAGGGTTAACCTCTAAGCAACTAAAGGCCTCTCACATTAGCTATTTTTTTTTGTATTCAGAAGTGCACCATTAGCAGGACACTGAACAACAATGATATGGAGGATGGTAGTATTGCAAGGAAAAAGTCACCCATCTTCAAAAATAATTTTTCTACCAGTCTGCAGTTTTCTAAAGGTAATCTGAAGAAGTCAGAAGGCTATTGGAAAAATGTTTTGTGAATGATTGATACCAAAATAGAGCTTTTTGGTTCAAATATGAAGCATTGTCTTTGGCGGAAGAAAAACACTGCAGTACTGGATAAAAACCTCATGCCATCTGAGAAACACCGTGGTGGTAGTTTCATAGTTTGGCCTGTTTTCCTGCATCTGGGCCATTACAGCTTGTCATCACTGATAGCAAAATAATTTCTAAATTGTACCAGTAAAATCTAAAGCAAAATGTCAGTACATCTGTCCATAAGCTGAATTTCAGGAAAACGTTGGTCATGCAGCAAGACAACAACCCGAAGCACACAATCTCTGACCTTAATCCTATAGAAATTTTGGTGGAAGGACCTGAATAAAGATGTTCATGGGCCAAAATCCACCAACGTTAAGAGTTCAAGCTGTTTTGTAGGGAGGAATGGGATAAAATTCCTCCAAGCTGATGTGCAGGATTTATCAGTTACGGAAAACCTTTAGATTCAGTTATTGCTGCAGAAGGAGGTCACACCAGATACTGATATTGGGTAATATTCCTCAATATAAACATTTCTACGTGGTCAAATATTTTGACTAATTTGCTTGATTTGGTTCTTTACTGTACTTTTAGGACTTGTGTGAAAATTAGATGCAATTTTAGGTCAAATTTATGCAGAAGTGTCGAGGTTACGCCATCACTATCTGCAGAAAGGCCTGTGAGGAACACACTTCCTGCCCCGTGACATGGTTTTATGGGGGAAACCACCAGGCAACAGGCTGCTGTGAGGGTACTAGGAAATACTTTCCCTTGTCACATTTGTAGAGAAACACCACTCACCCTGATTCTGTCCAACAGAACATTGAAACTTCTATGTATATATTCATTGCATATTTCTTTAATGCTCATCCATTAAAGGATAATTTTTAGAGTTTCCTTCCCCAATGGCATACATTAAGGGTCTATTTGTGCAGTAGATCGGGGACCAGTGATGAACTGGTGTAAGGTATGGGAGTAGATGGTGGAAGAACTAGGAAGCTCGAGCTGTGAAAGGTTTGCTGCTATGTCACATTATCCTGTACGGTAACATGAGGCTCTCGGGATGGGGTGACCTGGTGCATGTTACATCAATGGTGCTAATTAATTTAAAGCACACCTGCCATCAGCCATATGCTCCTTACAACATATTTTTTTCTAACATCCCTGAAGGAGAAGAAACAAGTGAATCAATATGGAGGGAAAGTGTCATCAGAACATGACCTATTGTTTAGATCGGGGTTTTGTTTAAAAAGTATTTATATTAAAATTTTTGATAATGTCTTTTTTTTTTTTTTCGCATCTCACCATCTAAAATAAAAAGTGAAAAAAGTCTTTTTTTTTCTTTTTTAAACAGACCGCAAGGTCTAATATTAGACTCCTACTTCTATTTCTTCACATGAACATTTGCATCAATAGACCGACTCATTCCTTATTTGTTTGTATAGAAATGTTATCTGATCATGCTCTAATCTGCACAAACGCCACTGAGAAGGAAGAGGCGAGGTGTGGTAGAACTGCAAGAGCTCTGATTTGTTTTTAACTTATATATTTACATACATACATGCATAATATATACATGGAATAATACAAATTTTGAAGCCTGATTTTTAAATTTATGTAATTTTTTTTGGTGACCCATCCCTTTTAAACATTCCTTCAAGCCTCAGATCAGTGCTGCAGTGTGCTTCCATCGCTGTATGGCAGCGAGCGAGCTACCGGTCTTTTTAAAAAAAAAAAATTTTTTATGCTCTTGCATTGTTAAAGAAGTGTTTTTTTTTTGTTTTTTTTTATTAAATGTGTATGTAATGTAGTGTGAGTGTACTCACCTACCGTCACCTTCTCTGGGACCCAGCGCTGTTCTGCTCCTCTTCTCAGTGACGTCACTGCTCTTCACACTCTCCAGCTCACTGAGAAGAGGAGCAGAACAGTGCTGGACACCGGAGATAGCGGCGGTAGGTGAGCATATACATTACATACACCTTTAATGAATAAAAACTTAATGGGAGTGCTTCTTTAATACTATAGGGCTGATTATGAGGAGGTAGAAGCCGGACATGTATCTCCACTCTGTACCTTCTATTTCCAAAGATTTGGGTCTCTTTGATCTCCACTGTTGACTATTGGAATCATTGTGGCCAGTGCTGACCTTCACTACACCATAGTATAGGACCTTTTGATATCTGTTCACCATGATCAGGTGTCCCTGGGCCAGACATCGACTGATCATGTATTTTTGGACTTTTTCTGCTAGATTGGACTTGTATTTAGGAATGTCCCGTTCAGGCGTTGTACAGTATCTGTAATTGTTTGGCTTACTGTCTGAAGATCACTTCTCCATCCTCTCTTGTTATTTCCCGGTATACTACTGATATATTTCTCATTATCCAGTGTAACGTTGTAGGTCATGTTTTGCTCTTTTCTTTACTTCTTGGTAATATATCGCTTTTCCTTTGTGCTTTCTGCATTTTCTGCTTGGTGTTCACAAATTATAGGAAATTATTGAAATTCCACGTATCGTATGGGGCTGACTGCACCGCCCCTCGCTGAGCTCCAGATGCAATCAGAGCTCAAGTGATTTATTAGTGAAGTCATGTTTTCTGTTCTCTCTGCAGATTATCCTTCCCTTGGATTGGTTCCCATTGAATAAACCCAGTGCAGGCGACTACTTCCATATGGCTTATAACATTATAACTCCGCTGCTACTGCTGAAGGTGAACTGGGATTAATACTCTGGGCTCGAGGGAACTGGGGACCATCATAGAGCGGCGCTTCATCCTGACTGCCACATAGAAATGCATGAAATGGGAATTTATCTATATTCTAAGTAAATAAAAGCAATTCTCAGATTCTAAGTCGATATTTGTGCATCGCTTTATTGTGACAAAGCAATGCAATTTTTTCAGCTCCCTAAATCCTTATAGAATTTGGCTTTTTGTGTACCATAATTTTATTTTTTTACAGCAGCTAATTATTAGTTATTTGATAATATGTGTGCAGTTTTAAAGGGGTTGTCTAGGACTTACTTTGCTAGCTTTTTCTTAGTATAGCTCATCGATATTTTATCAGTGGGGATGTGACCCGTACACCCGCTGATCAGCTGTTCCCAGTGTTTGGCAGTGGCCGGAACTGCTCAGTTGTGGAGCTGCACAGCGCGTCTCCGTCAATATTACTGTGGCCGCTGGCTTTGGGTACTGCACATCTGTCCCATATTGATTCAAATATGAGGAGGATGTGCAGTACCCGTCCGCGGCCACTAACATTGATGGAGCTGTGCTGTGCAGCTCCACAACTAATTATGTCCACCAGCACCTAGAACAGCAGATAGGTCGGGGTGTTGGGTGTCGCACCACCACTGATCAAATATTGATGAACTATCTTAAGGATATTCCATCATTGTAAAAGTCCTGGACAACCCATTTTAATGTTTATGGGCTTCACCTTCATTTCTGCAGTCACTAAACATGACTACAGATTGCCAAATCCTGACACTTTGCAATACACACACAGTCCAGAGTCTGTTCTGTTGCTTGTTCAAGTGATCGTCACATGACCGAAAGTATGCAATTTCCATAGTTGTAGTCACATGCCGAGTAGCACGTTTTCCTTCTCTCGTTCTGTTGAGAGAAGGTAGTTAGTATGTGACGGCCGTTCGAGCAAGCAACAGAACAGAATGCCGACAGTGTGCATATTGTAGCGTGTCAGGATTCAGCAAAACACAGCAATTTACAGAATGTGATTCCCTCTGATAGTGGCCCGTTCACCTCTCTGCATTGTGTGGAGAAAACGCTACTTTTTTCTGTACGTAAGCTGATAAATCCGCTGCTACTGCCAGTCACATGTGGATTTTACTCGTTTACTGAGACAGGAGCCAGTAGACCACAGCGTCTGATTTCTCCTACTCCTGCACTGATTAGATGCACTTCACCTTCATATTAAATGGTGCCAGTTTCTATTAGCAGTGTAGGGGTTAATCTGCTCAGTTGAGAGCTCCTGAAGGCTTTCCTGCAATTAAGGCTCTCAGCTGTGCACTATTAGCCACTCCCATCTCCTATGTAATCTGGGCCCTGGCTAGCACTGATTGTCAGAGGTAGCTTTGGAGAAGGCGTTTGGTGGGTTTATCTGTGACTGTTGCTAGGTTTTGAGTGTGTGATAATTTCCATTCTTCTCCTATTTTGCTTTAACCCCATCCCCCACTCCTCAATGCATTCCTCTGTTATATGTGTGAGTGTATGTGTATGATTGGTATTTTTTTCTTTTATCCCGGTTCGTATTACCTTGTTAGTCTGGTTGGTGTATTATGGTACACTAATACTCCCCTCTTTCCTGGGTTGAGGAAGGGTACAGACTGAGGGTGGATTCAGGAGCTAAGGCAAGGTACGTGGCCCCAGTGTCTTCACCATCAAAAGTAATTTGGGCACAGAGAAGGAGCCCCTGATCCTGAGACACACAACAACAGAGTCGTGATTGTGGGTCAGTAAAGAGCCTCCATGCCAAATAGATAGCAGTTGGGACTAAGTACCCGGAAGAGCTGCAGACGAAAGAAGTTGTGTGTGCCAAAGGATGCGAACATTTAAAGGGGTTGTCTGATGCCTAAAACTATGTCTGTATTTAACTATCTTTAAAAGCAATACTTGGTTTAAAACTCTTTACCGCTTCATTGCTAGCCTCCCTTCAAATTTGTTTTTTTTTTTTGTTTTTTTTTTCAGTTCCAATGACTTCTTTTCTTTATATTTTCTCCATGCACAGGGACATTTTAGATGGTCTGTCATCACTGACGATAGTTCAGTAGACTGTTGTGCTGTGCTGTCCCTGCCTCCTGCTTGTTTTATTGCCCCTGCTTGCTAGAAACAGAATCTGATGAGTGGAGGGGTTGGTCTGTCCTGACTGTCCAACTGCTCAGTGTGCTCTCTCGCTTTGCTGGTGGTGTGTCAGGGCGCTTCCGCTCCAAAGCCTTTCCGAACTCCGGCAAGGAGAGAGCACACACAGAGTATGTGTTGGTATAGACTGCCGGCGTCTTCTCAGTCTGGTTTCTCCTTTTGCTTGTATTTAGAGAAACTTTGGAGCAGAGCTCGTTGACAGGAAACCAATGCATACTCCCTGCATGTGCGACAGGTTATTCCAATACATAATCTGTGTGTTTTCACCCTCATCAGAAGTGAAAATGGAAATAAAGCTGATTACTCCAGCATCTTTTTGTTTTTACTCCTGCAGCACAGCTGGGTACCTAGTCCCGACTTCCAAGACGTCTGTCCATTAGGGAAGAGACTGTAGGCACTGTACACATTTAACACATCTAAATTTATATTTTTTTTCTAAAGTAGACAATTCCTAAAAGCCTTTCTTAACCCAAAATCACCATCAATAGGAGTCTATATAATTACTAGTATAGCACAGGTCAGGAGTTCTATGCCTGTTTTATATGACTTTTCTCTCATTCTGACTGACACTGAGAAGCCGAGTAAATGTCTGGGGTGCGCAGTTGTAGATACAATGACCTATATCTCATTTAACTTGTGTTTCTAATAAATCTAACACATCAACTTTTCTGTTATCTTTTGCAGTTGATAGAAAGATCTCCAAAGACCCTCCCTAACTCTGTGATCTACATAAGCATTATGACGTTTGTCATGGGAGCCAGTATTCACCTGGTGGGAGATTCTGTCAATCACCGGTTGATCTTCAGCGGATACCAGCTTCATCTGTCTGTGCGGGACAACCCAATAATGCAGACTCTACAGCCCCCCACCCTGGTGAGAAGACGGAGGGGTAAACCGGAAAGGGGTTCGGCGGCCCAAAAAGTTATCAGTCGGGATAAAGTGCATCTGTGTGCATTATCTAGTAGGGGAATAGGTACTTCTGTCTGTGCGTTATTCCATTGTCATCCACTGCTCCGCACCTCTAATATTCTGCCTTTACATTCCAGGTGGACTCTTTTGAGTTGTTGTACTACTATGACGAGTACTTGGGACACTCCATGTGGTAAGAAATTACACGATATTTGTTTCAGCAGCCACATATGAGCTCATTTCTTCATACGTACTAGGGCACAGCTTGGAAGTGGGCCTGGAATTCCATTTTTTTTTCTTTCTTGTCTTGTGATATTCATTGATAGTTTTTGCATCAAATTTTTCAAAATGGCACACGTGAGTCATGAATTTTGTACCCAGAATTCTTTTTTTTTTTTCTCAGCCTTTGTTTGCAACATTTTTTTTGCTCAAAAATTCACATAAGTCACCCCAGGGGTGGAGTATATTTGCACCAAAAAAACCTTATAAAAAAAAAAAAAAAGTTGTGATTGATGAATCAGCTGGAGCATTTGGAAACCCCAAACTCTACCTACAATGACAAATATAAAAAATAAAGGCAAACGCTTATGAAATAAACTTACAAAAAAAAAAATGCAAAAATGAATCGGGTTTATGTTTATTTTTCTCCTATCAAAAAAAATGTTGAGTCAATAAGTCCGTGAGTTTCTGTTATCTATTAACACTTTTGTGTTTTGTTTTGTTTTTTTTCTAATAAACTACAGGGTTTGTTCTGTATCTAGAAGAAAAAATCTTCCCATTCTTCATAAACCTTTCATTGAAGCGGACCCGTATTTACTGTGTGTGGGTGGTTTTTTTTCTTCCCACATGTAAATGCGTAGAGCAAGCCTTTTAGCTTCATATCTTAAAGGGATTCAGTCAGTAGGATCAATAGCAATATGTTAGTTCTAAGCCAATAGGAGAAAAAGCAAGTAACGAGTGCTAATAATAAAAAAAAGTTTAACACAATGGGTGGGGATCACCCCTCCATAGTAAAGATGAATTGTCAGTACAATGACATGATGCAACAAAGCCCCTGGCAGCCTTACTAAACATAAGGAAAATCAGAAATATCTAACACAACTGAGTAACAATCATAAAGAGAGGCTTACCAGGCTTGTTACAAGAGTGGTAAAGGTGACCCCTGTCATGATGTAAGACCCCATTGTGTTATCACCCTG
Source organism: Dendrobates tinctorius (assembly GCF_039654945.1). NCBI lineage: Eukaryota > Metazoa > Chordata > Amphibia > Anura > Dendrobatidae > Dendrobates > Dendrobates tinctorius. Next base: position 93,307,839 of record NW_027361690.1, on the reverse strand, counting down.
TCTCCTTAATCACCGTGTCTCGGTTACTACTTTGTATATTTTTAACCTTTTGATATTCAATAAAATGTATATACTTTTTTATTAGCACTCGTTACTTGATTTTTCTCCTATTGGCTCATGTATTATAGAGTGAGTGCAGTCTATTAGAGGGTGCGTTTTTGCCATTTGGCACTTCATCCCCTAGTGTTACTACTTTGAAACTGGATTGGTGTCCATTAATATTTTATTTCTGTAGCCCCAACATATTCCACAACACTTTACAATTTTAGAGGGGACTTGTACAGACAATAGACATCACAGAATAAACATAACTCGTATATCAATAGGAGTGAGGGCCCTGATCACCGCTCACAATCTGAGGAAATAGGGGAAACATGGAAGGTAAATGGTAAAATGTGCTTACACTGCGTGCAGAATTATTAGGCAAGTTGTATTTGAGAGGGTTCTTTTTATTATTGAACAACAACTATGTTCTCAATCAACCCAAAATACTCAAATATCAAAGCTTAATATTTTTGGAAGTTGGAGTGGGTTTTTTTTTTAGATTTGGCTACCTTAGGAGGATATCTGTGCAGGTAACTATTACTGTGCAGAATTATTAGGCAACTTAATAAAAACCAAATATATACCCATCTCACGTGTCTATTTTCACCAGGTAAACCAATATAACACAAAATTTAGAAATAAACATTTCTGACATTCATCCGCTCAATGCCGACTTTTATTCCGCATTGATTTGCATTGGGGTCGGGTTTCGGACGAAACTCCGACTTGTTTTGCCCTAGTCGGACCAGTTTCATCTGAAACAAATTTTGTTTCATGAAACCTGATCCGACCAAAGTCGCTCAACTCTAGTTCTGAGTAATGTATTCCAAAGAATTGTCACAGCTCTCAAGAAGTCTTGGAGACGGGAATGGGAGGTTCGGATTATTGAAGATTTAGTTTTAAGTAATTAGCAGAGTGGAGAGCATGGGTAGGGTGGTAGACCTAGACAAGGGAGTAGATGTACTATGGTGCTGAATCGTGGAGAGCTTTGTGGGTGAGAGTGATCAGTTTATATTGTATTGGATGGGCTACCAGTGCAACGACTGGCACAGGGTGGAGGCATCTGTGTAGTGGTTGGAAAGGAATCTTGGCTGCTGCATTCAGGACGGATTGTAGAGGGGAGAGTTTGGTAAGAGCAAGACTGATTAGTAGAGAGTTGCAATGGCCCAGAAGAAAATGAATAAGAGCAACAGTAAGAGTTTTTATCGAATCAGGGAAGAAAAGGCTGAATTCTAGAGATGTTTATGAGGTGTAGGCGACATGAGCGGGTGAGTGATCGGATGTGGGGGTGAAGGAAAGATCTGAGTCAAATATGACACCAAGACAGCTGGCTTGTTGCTGGGGAGTAATGGTGAAACCACAATCGGAGATGGCAATGTCGAGCATAGGTAGGTTAGTGGAGGGAGGAAACAGATTGTGACAGATTCAGTTTAAGATAGAGGGAGGACATGATGTTAGAGACAGCGGAAAGGCAATCCCTGGTATTTTGTATTAAGGTGGGGGTGATGTCAGGAGACGATGTTTATAATTGGGTGTCATCAGCACAGAGATGGCACTGAAAATCGAATCTACTAATTGTTTGTCTAATAGGGGCAGTATATAAGGCCTGTTTCACACTTCAGTTTTTTGTGTCAGTTGAAATCCGCCAAAAAGGCGGAAAAGCGGATCCGTTCGTTACTGATGTGAACGGATGCAAGCGGATCCGTTTTTGGACGGATCCGCCGAATAAAGAATTTTAAAGGAACCGCTGCCCGAGAGAGAGAGACCTAAGGCCTGTTTCACACTTCAGTTTTTTGTGTCAGTCAAAATCTGCCAAAATGGTGGAAAGCGGATCCGTTGCTAAACTGATGTGAACGGATGCCACCGGACCGTTTTTTGGCGGATCCGATGAATGAAGAATTTTAAAGGAACCGTAGCCCGGGGAGAGGAGAGAGATTTTTTTCCGGCCGCCAGAAATGATTTCAGGGTTAAATTTCCTGCCGACTTCCTTCCTCCGTGCATGCGCACTCTAAAATGCGGATCCTGCAGCAAAAAAAAGTTGCATGGTCCGTCCGCGCATGTCAGCAGACGCAAAAAATTTGGCGGATCCGCAAAAAAAAAAGGATACAACGGATGGCCATCCGTCAAGATCCGCCGGTAATGCATCTCAATGGGGAAAAAAACGGCGGATTTTGACTGATGGTCAAAAACAGAAGTGTGAAACAGGCCTAAGGAGAAGAGGAGGAGGCCTAGGACTGATCTTTGAGGAACCTCAACAGTAAGGATGGAATCACACCAGCATATGGCATAAAATGTGAGAGCATGGGATGCAATGCTATAATAACATTCCGCTCCAGCTCTGTTGCAAGTGTGAGCCGAGTGTCAGTGCTCTGAGCCTCTCGCATTACGGGATCAGAGCACAGCTGTGGAGAAGACGCAAAGTAATTTCTCTATCTCCTCTGCTGCAGGCATTGGCTGGAAACACACTGCACTCGGGTGATATCAGAGAACAGTGCAATGTTTCACTCTCACCCATAGGCTCGTATGAGTGCATGTGAGCTGAGTCTCGGTGCCAATTTCAGCATGCTGCCATTGTTCTCGCATGCCATTTTGGCATGAGAAAATAATCACAGATGTGATCTGCCCAATAGAATAAATAACACCGGGCCGAGTGCTATGAAATGTTTTATCACATTGCACTCGGTCGTGCTATACGGTTGTGTAAGGCTGAGTTCACACGTTGCGTTTTTTTCACGGCGGTTTTAAACTCGCGATTTTGCCACGAAAACGCAAAAAATAAGCATCCCATGCAATCCTATGGGATTCCGCAATGCTGTGCTAATGCTGCTTTTTTTTCGCGGCAGAATCGCTTTGCGGTAAAAAACGCAGCATGCTCATTAATTTAGCGGAATCGCGGCGATTCCGCCCACATAGGAATTCATAGTTCTGCTAACTTTCCGCATGTGGCTGTGCCCAACATGCGAAAAGTAAGCAGAACATTTGCGGATGGTACCCACGGTCCAGAGGAGAGGAGACTGTCCTCCGGGCTTTGGGTACCATATCCTTGTAAAGAATAGAATTAAAATAATATTGTTATTCTCACCTTCCGGCGTCCCGCGCAGCCTTCCCTCCTCTCTCCACGCTCCCGGTATTCCTTTGTGAGACTGACGGCGATGACGTCGCGATCTCGCGGGAGCGCGACCTCTCGCGGTCATTCGCGATGACGTCACGGGAGCGCAACATCTCGCGGTCATTCGCGATGACGTTGCAGGAGCGCGACGTCTCGCGGTCATTCGCGCAAAGGATTACTGGGATCGGGAGCGTGGAGAGAAGCGGGAAGGCTGTGCGGGACGCCGGAAGGTGAGAATAAGAACAATATTTTTTTTTTTTATTTTTTTTACATTTTATCTTTTACTACTGATGCTGCATAGGCAGCATCAGTAGTAAAAAGTTGGTCACACTTGTCAAACACTATGTTTGATAAGTGTGACCAACCTGTCAATCAGTTCTCCAAGCGATGCTCCAGATCGCTTGGAAAACGCTAGCATTCTGCAAGCTAATTACGCTTGCAAATCGCTAGTTTTTCCGCTGGAAAATCGCGGGAATTTAAAATGCGATTTTCCCGCGGAATGGTATTACGGAATTCTCGCCGTAATTTCCGCGAGAGTTCCGCTACGTGTGAGCGTAGCCTAACTCCGGCCTAAGATAAGGAGTAGAGGAAGAAGAGCCAGCAAAATATACAGTGAAGGAGTGGTCTGAGAGATAGGAGAAGAACCAGGAGAGGGATGTGTGCTTGAGGCCGATAGAGCGGAGCATAGTGAGGAAGATCTGATGATCCACAGTGTCGAATGCTGCAGAGATCCAGGAGGATCAGCATGTAGCAGTGACCATTAGATTTAGCTAGCTAGGATCAACCCTCCTAAGCCATCTATATGGGCATGTAGGTCATAGGAAGATGAATAAAATGATACCTTGATATCTGCGATCCGATGTCTTATTCCAGAGAAATCCATGTTCTCTTACATGTAAATGAACTGTTCAGGGCAGTGGGCCGGACACTGATCTACCTGAGAATCTGTCTCCAGAGCTGATTATCCCTTCACGACATCAACAGTATATGTACGACGCATGTCGGAAGCGGATGTATGGAGTAGGCTCCCGTCCCATATCCAGCAAGTGATGGCTGTGTATTACAGGACCTGCGCTAACAATCACCGGTAGAGTGGTGCTCCACCTGCAATTGTTAACCTGTTAAATGCTGCTGTTAATCTGACAGTGGTATTTAACATGCGTCTGCATTCCCTCCGCCCAGCTGTGCGCCTGTGACGTGATCGTGCGTTGTCATGACAGCCGGGGGTCAGCTGATGAACCCATGTCTGTCATTAAAGACCTCCTTTGAAACCGAGGCTGTGGCCAGCATTCATAGGAGACCGTGATTTCTGCTCTATGCAGCAGCGATGCTTTAGCATTCCTGTATATACCGCAAGCAATCGGACGATAACCTCTTCAAGCCCCCAAAGAGGGCTAACAATAACAGTGAAGAGTTTAAAAAAAAAAAGTTTTAAAAAGTAAAACAATCCAAATCACTTCCTTTTTCCCCCATTGAAAATAGATATTAAAAAAATACACATGTGGTATCACCACGTTCAGAAAAGTCCAGTCTATCAAAATATTAACCCCTTAACGACCGCCGATATGCCTTTTAACGGCGGCAGTTAAGGGTACTTAAACCACCACGCTGCTTTTTAACGGCGCTGAGGAATAAGGGTATAGCACACCCCACAGACGGAATTTCTCCGGCGTCAGCTGAGACCCCAGAGAACATGATTTGGGGCGGTTTTTATCGACCCCCGATCTTGCGATCGCTGTTTAACAATATAACAGCGAAAAAAAGATCTGATTTTCCGTTTAATTTCTCTCTCCTCTGATGTGATTGCACATCAGAGGAGAGATACATGGGGGTCCCCCTCTCCCCCCCCCGGTATCTCTGTTGTCCCTGCAACCCCCCGGGTCGCCGGCATCTTCTTCCGGGAGAAAATGGCGGGAGCAGTGCGCCTGCCGAGATCTGCTGGCCGGCACACGGCAACAATAGGAAGTTTTTCCTATTGGTTCATTTTGTTCACTGTGATGGACCCAATCACAGTGATCAAAATAATAAAAAAAAATAGTAACTCAACCCCCCTTTATCACTCCCTAAGTTAGGGAAAAATAATGAAATAAACAAAATGTATTTGTTTCCATTTTCCCATTTGGGATATTTCCATCAACGCTATGGATGCTCGGCAGCCATGTAGGTGTCACCCCGGGGGCTGAATCGACCCAGGTGATGCCATACAGGTGATTATGACAGATGGATCCAGTTAGGGTTATGGTTTGGGGTGTGTTGGGGATAGGGTTGTGGTTAGGGGTGTGTTGAGATTAGGGTTGGAGTTAGAATTGGGGGGTTTCCACTGTTTAAGTACATCAGGGAGTCTCCAAATGCGACATGGCGCCACCATTGGTTCCAGCCAATTTTGCGTTCAAAAAGTCAAATGGTGCTTTCTCCCTTCTGAGCCTACCATGCGCCCAAACAGTGGCTTTTCCCCACATATGGGGTATCGGCGTACTCCAGGAGAAATTGCACAACAAATTTTGTGGTCCATTTTCTCCTGATACCCTTGTGAAAATAAAAAAAAATTGGTTCCAAAGTAACTTTTTTGTGAAAAAAGTAAAATGTTCATTTTTTTCCTTCCACATTGCTTTATTTCCTGTGAAGCACCTGAAGGGTTAATAAACTTCTTGAATGTGGTTTTGAGTACCTTGAGGGGTGCAGTTTTTAGAATGGTGTCACTTTTGGGTATTTTCTGTAATATAGGCTCCTCAAAGTCACTTCAAATGTGAGGTGGTCCCGAAAAAAATGGTTATGCAAATTTTGTTGGAGAAATGAGAAATCGCTGTTAAACTTTTAACCCTTACAACGTCCTAACAAAAAAAAAATTGTTTCCTAAATGGTGCTGATGTAAAGTAGACATGTGGGAAATGTTATTTAACTATTTTGTGCGATATGACTCTCTGATTTAGGGTATGTGCACACACAGTTTTTTGTCTCTGCGGATTTTGTAGAGAAAACTGCAGGAAATCCTCAGGACAAAGTGCTGCGGTTTTTCTGCGGTTTATCTGCGTTTTTTCTGCGGTTTTACCCTGCGGTTTTACACCTCATAATGGATGAGGTGTAAAACTGCAGCGTTTCTGCACCAAACAATTGACATGCTGCGTTTTGAAAACAGCAGCAAAACCGCGCGGAAAAAAACGCAGCATGTGCACAGCTTTTTTTTATTTCCATAGGAAATAAAGGTACTGTACAACGCAGCAGAATCTGCTGCGTTTCTGCAGAGCCAAAAACGCCGCGGAAACGCAGCAGAAACCGCAAAGTGTGCACATACCCTAAAGGGTACAAAAATGAAAAGTTTGAAAATTGCAAAATTTTCAAAATTTTTGCCAAATTTCCATTTTTTTCATAAATAAACACAAGTTATGTCGACTAAGTTTTACCACTAATTGAAGTACAATATGTCCCGAAAAAACAGTCTCCAAATCAGCGGGATCCATTGAAGCGTTCCAGAGCTAAAAGCTCATAAAGTGACAGTGATCAGAATTGTAAACATTGGCTTGGTCATTAAGTACCACATTGACTGTTGGTAAAAACTGTAAACGAAGAAAATTGAAGATCACCAATATTACGGTTTTTTTTGGTCACCTGCAATTCCACAAAAAGGCTGTAACAAGCGATCAAAAAGTCACATCTATCCCAAAATGATAATAAAAACGTTATCTTGCCCCTCAATAAAATAAGCCCTCACACAGCTCCATTGGTCAAAAATGAAAATGTTAATGGTCTCGGAAAATGGTGCCATAACCACCAAAAATTTAGCTTTTTTTTTTTTTTTTCACCACTAAAATAATTTTCTCCTACGCCTCATTGGGGGACACAGAGACAGTGGGTGTTATGCTGCTGCCAATAGGAGGACACTAAGCAAATCAGAAAAAAGTTAACTCCTCCCCTGCAGTATACACCCCGCAGCTGGATGAGACCTCTCCAGTTCATGCTTAGTGTCTGTAGGAGGTACTTGGGCCTGGTTTCAGACCCCACCGTTTTTATTTTATTTTTGAATGTTTCTGTAAATTTTTATTTTTTAATTAATGGAGTGAAGGGGGCATTGGTTCCTTTCTACGGCCCGCTCTCCCCCGAACCAACAACAGGCAAGCACGTGGAGTAACCCTTCACGTACCTTTCCTGCAACGTTTTGGGGCTGATTCCTCTACTTTGGCGATGATGCCTAATGGAAGTTCCTGTCCAGGGCAGGCGCACGTAACGGAGAAGATTTGGGACAGTGCTTACGTAAGCCCTGAATCAGCCCCATAGCTCTCCATCCCCCTATCACAGGGAGGATCGACTGATCGTGGCCCCTTTAATAACGCCTCCAGCTCTGCTACATCACCAACCTGGAGGATAAGAGCCTGCATAGAGAGCCGGACAGCGCTGAGCACTGGAGTGGAGGTATGGGGTCGGGTCCTGTCCCCCGGGAGTAGCGCTGATGTAGCATCAGCGGCGGTGCACCAGTCCCCCCCATCGCGGCGCTACCACGGGTAGCGCGAAAAATTTAGTCCCCGGCTTTCAGGCCTGCTAGGCCGCAATTTAAATGGCGCCGCCCACTGGCGCTGTCCCGGCCTGCCCACAGACGCCTACGTCTGGTAGGCTCAAAATCCAGGCCCCAGCTTTTCCGGCCTACTAGGCCGCAATTTGAATAGCGCCGCCTGCGCTATTGGCTCCGCCCCCCTCACTTTGGCGCCTCTCAGCCTGCACGAGACGCGCAATCCTAATCTCGGGGGCCATATCCTTTTTACCTCAGCTGGAGACAAGCTGTGAGGCGAACAGCCAGATACTGGATGACACCGCAGGGCCACGCCATTCCTCCCGGGGGACACAGAATAGGACCGGGTAAGCTGCATCTGCCCCAGATTAAAGCTTAACCCCTTCCCGTCATGTTCCCTGCAGCTGCAGCAGACTCTGCCGTTAACCCTTGCAGGAGCTCAATCCAAGGAAGCGAAGCGGGTTGCAAAAAAGCACACTGCATTTTTTTACCGTGTGTACCTCTTGCAAAGCGGCCCTACCTAGTGCACAGACTAATCCGTTCTGCACTGACTGCGACCCGGCCTGCGTCCAGTCCTGTGCTCAATCGCCCCCTGCCGCCGCTGCTGACTGGTCTCCTGCGTTTAGTACCCCTGAGTGGGCCGCGTCCCTGTCACGGTCGGTGGAGTCTCTGACCCAGGCTATATTCTCTCTCCGGGAGGGCTCTTTAAGCCAGAAGGCGTCCTTACCTCCCGAGGAAGGCTCTGGCGTTGAAAGGGAACCGTCCGCTAGCAGGGGCTGTACTCGTTCCTCTAGCCCTGTTCGTGCTTCTGCATCTGCGACTCCTATTTCGCGCTCTCCCGGAGTTCTCAGTGAGCACGACTCTGAGTTTGATTCTGACACGTCTGCCCCTCAGAATCCCCCATCTGATCAAGAGTCACTTGATTCTCTTATAGAATCAGTTAACAAGATCCTGAAGTTGGATGAGGATAATGTTCCCGCTCCAACACATCCCATTTCTCTTAAGAAAACCAAGCGTGTGCGCAGGTTATTTACCAGCCATCCGGATTTTAAGGAAGTGGTTCAGCAACACAGATCGTCCACATAAACGGTTCTCAGGGCACAAGTCTACTCAGGCTAAATACCCCTTTGAGCCAGACCTAATGAAAGATTGGTTACAGTCCCCTCCAGTGGACCCGCCTGTATCGCGCCTGGCTTCAAAACCGTTTTTGTCCGTATCAGAGTGGTCCTCGATCAGAAACCCCTCCGATCGTCAGATTGAGTACCTTGCCCGTTCAGTGTTTGAAACTTCAGGAGCAGCGCTTTTTCCATCCTCCGCGGCAATTTGGGTCACAAAAGCGATGGCGGCTTGGGCAGAGGTCTTGATTACCTCCTTCCAGGACTCCAATCTTCCTCCGGAAGCAACCGCGGTCGCCAGGCAGATAATTCACGCAGCGGAGTTCGTAGTGGACGCCTCTTTTGACGCCGCCAATTGCGCTGCTCAAACTGCAGCTGATGCGATCTCCATTAGAAGAGCCCTATGGCTCCGCGACTGGCGAGCAGATGCTGCGTCTAAAAGATCCTTAACTTCTCTCCCGTTTCAAACGGGTCGTCTTTTTGGAGAGAAACTAGATCAACTCATTTCTGATGCTACCGGGGGGAAAAGTAAATTCCTCCCTCAACAAAAAGCTGCTCGGCCGTTTCGCAACCAACAACCGGCACGCTTTTGTTCGTTTTGCAACAACTCCGGTAGGTCCTCCTTGACCTTCTCTTCCTGATCAGGTCCATCTCTGCGTGGAGATAGAGGCTCCCAGGTCTCGTACAGACCTAACCGTCCTTGGAAACCCAGGCCTAGGGCTTCTGGTTCCAAAGGAGCCAGGTCTCATAGACCTACCCAATGACTTGTTGCGGTATCCGGCGGATGCCGACAAGGTAGGTGGCCGCCTACTTTCCTTCAGCCACACCTGGCTCGCGGTCGTCCACGACAAGTGGGTCAGGGAGCTGGTGTCCTCCGGATACAAGATAGAGTTCTCCGCTCCCCCTCCAACTCGTTTTTTCCTTTCCTCTCCGCCCAAGGGAAAGACAAGAGCCTTCCTTCGGGCTGTTCAGACTCTCTTAAGGGACGGCGTCATCATTCCATTCCCTCATCACAAGAGGGTCAGAGGATTTTATTCAAACCTTTTTGTGGTTCCAAAGAAGGACGGCTCCATGCGTCCCATTCTAGATCTCAAACTGTTAAATCAGTTTGTCACGGTTCGGCGATTCCAAATGGAATCCCTCCGGTCAGTGGTCACTTCCATGGAAAAAGGAGATTTCCTAGCATCCATCGACATCAAGGACGCTTACCTTCACATCCCGATCTGCCCATCTGTCCAGCAATTCCTGCACTTTGCAATTCACGACGAACACTTCCAGTTCGTGGCCTTGCCCTTTGGACTCTCCACTGCCCCCAGGGTTTTTACCAAGGTCATGGCGACTGTCATGGCCAATCTCCACTCGTGGGGAGTAGTAGTGTTACCGTATCTCAGCGACCTACTCGTCAAGGGTCCGTACCTTTCAGCCTGCGAAGAATCTGTGGAGATAACAGTAAATACACTTTCACGCCTGGGGTGGAAGATAAACTTCACAATATCTTCCCCGAGACCGGCTCAGCAAATCTCCTTTTTAGGAATGATCTTGGACACTTCCCGCAGGTTGGTCACTCTCCCTCCAGAAAAGACGCAAGCTTTACAACAAGCAGTGCGGACTCTTTCCCGTCCAGCTTCTCACTCCATTCGTTTCAGCATGAGAGTTCTTGGGAAAATGGTAGCTGCCGTGGAAGCAGTTCCGTTTGCGCAGTTCCATCTCCGTCCCTTACAACACGCGTTGCTGTCTGCTTGGGACAAGAACCCGTTCTCCCTGGACCGTCGGATCCTTTTGTCCCTGCGGGTCAGGCAAGCCCTCAAGTGGTGGACTCTGAAGTCCTCCCTGAATCAATCGAGGTCTTTTCTCCCAAGTAAGATGGTTGATGGTAACCACCGACGCAAGTCTTCTCGGCTGGGGTGCGGTCTTTCATCACCACACAGCTCAGGATCGTTGGTCAACCCAAGAATCACGTCTCCCCATCAACATCTTGGAAATGCGAGCGATCAGATTGACTCTACAAAGTTTCCACCATCTCCTCGCAGGTCGCCCCATCAGGATCCATTCAGACAACGCCACGGCTGTAGCGTATATCAACCGCCAAGTCAGTCACATCCTCCATTGGGCCGAGACCAACCATTCATCCATCTCAGCAATTCACATCCCCGAAGTAGAAAATTGGGCGGCAGATTTTCTCCGTCGCCAAAGCACTGCCTCAGGAGAGTGGTCTCTTTATCCAGAGGTCTTTCACCAGATCTGTCTTCGTTGCGGGACTCCGGATGTGGACCTCATGGCCTCAAGGCTAAACAAGGTGTCTCGGTTCATTGCCCAATCGCGCGACCCAAGCGCCATCGGAGCGGACACCCTAGTGTTGCCATGGCACCGGTTCCGGCTTCCGTACATCTTTCCCCCTCTTCCCTTGCTTCCGAGGGTCGTCAAGAAGATCAGAGCAGAGGGGGTACCTGTAATCCTAGTCGCGCCAGATTGGCCGCGCCGAGCATGGTATGCAGAACTAATTCAACTAGTCGCCGACATTCCCTTGCGACTTCCAGATCGCTCGGATCTGCTTTCTCAGGGCCCGATTTACCACAAGAACTCCGGGGCCCTGTGTTTGACGGCATGGCTGTTGAATCCTGGATTTTAGCACAGGCTGGTTTCTCTCCTGACGTCATCTCCACCATGATTAGTGCTAGGAAGCCCGTATCCAGACGTATCTATCACCGCACCTGGAAAATCTTGCTTTCATGGTGCAAGGATCATGGTCGTTCCCCTCTGGTATTCTCCATTCCGAGCATATTGGAGTTTCTCCAATTCGGACTAAAATCCGGCCTTGCGCTTAAGCTCACTCAAGGGCCAAATTTCTGCCCTGTCAGTGTTTTTCCAACAAAAAATTGCCACCAAGCCTCAGGTCAAGACGTTTATTCAAGGAGTCTCCCATGTGGCGCCTCCTTTATAGGAATCCATTAGAACCATGGGACCTTAACCTGGTTCTCGGGGCCTTACAAGAGGATCCTTTTGAACCATTGCAGGATGTGTCATTGACCATCCTCTCTTGGAAAGTGGTCTTTCTAGTAGCAATTACGTCTGTCAGACGAGTTTTGGAATTGGCAGCTCTGTCCTGCCGTTCTCCATTCTTGAATTTTCATCAGGACAAGGTGGTTCTCAGGACGTCCCCGTCCTTCCTGCCCAAGGTCGTTTCTTCTTTCCATCTCGATTGCCTTCCTTTTGTCCAGCGCCAGTCCATCGCATTGAGAAGGCCCTCCACACCCTAGATGTGGTTAGGGCACTGAGACGGTACATCTCTCGGACGGCTCCCTTCCGCAAGTCAGATGCCCTGTTCATACTTCCTGAGGGGCATAGGAAGGGCCTAGCCGCGTCCAAAGCAACGCTAGCCAGGTGGATTCGCTCTGTGATTCAGGAATCCTACCGTGTCAGGAATGCGCCTGTCCCAGCGGGGATTAAAGCGCACTCTACCCGGTCAGTGGGCGCCTCTTGGGCCATTCGGCACCAGGCCACGGCAGAACAGGTCTGCAAGGCTGCGACTTGGTCCAGTCTGCATACCTTTTCAAAACAATACCAAATTCATTCTCAGGCCTCTGCAGATGCAGCTCTCGGCAGATGCATTCTGCAATTGGCAGTACCTCAATCGTAACTCAGAGGTACATGGGGTATTAGAAGATGTATGCTCCCCACCCAGGGACTGCTTTAGGACGTCCCACTGTCTGTCCCCCAATGAGGCGTAGGAGAAATAGAGATTTTTGTGTACTCACCGTAAAATCCTTTTCTCCGAGCCATTCATTGGGGGACACAGCACCCGCCCTGTTTAGCCTACTGGCTCGTTTGTAGGTTTGTCAAAACCTAAGTTTTGACACAGTTCATTACTGTTGACTGTTTAAGCTCCTACTGCTTTTTTCACTGAACTGGAGATCTCATCCAGCTGCGGGGTGTATACTGCAGGGGAGGAGATAACTTTTTTTTTTTTTTTTCTGATTTGCTTAGTGTCCTCCTAGTGGCAGCAGCATAACACCCACTGTCTCTGTGTCCCCCAATGAATGGCTCGGAGAAAAGGATTTTACGGTGAGTACACAAAAATCCCTAGTTTAAAAACAAACTGGACATGTTGGGTATTGCCATAATCGTATTGGTGAGGAGCATCATATTGTAAGGTCATTTTTTACCACAAAATGAACACTGTAAAAACAGTTTCCAAAAAACAATGTCAGAACTACGTTTTTTATTTTCAAATTTTCATCGCACTTGGAATTTTTTCCTCCATTTTCTAGTACACTATGAGGTAAAATGAATGGTGGTGTCATTCAATAGTGCAACTCGTCCCGCAAAAAAACGAGCCCTAATATATCTATGTGGACAGAAAAAGAAGAGTTATGGTTCTGGGAAGAAAGGGAGGAAAAAACAGAAATTGACCGTCGCAGGGTGGGGTTTAAAATTAAAGGGAGCGTTAACAGTATGAGACCTGTAGATCATGTGAGCAGACTTTCAGCCATTACATGTCTCACACTGGTAACATCCCTTTTCATTTATAATCCGCTCTGGAGGCAGATTCTCGGGCAGATCTATGTCCAGCCCATAGATCTTAACAGCTCATTTACATATAAGAAAAATATGGATTTCTGTGGAATAAATAACCTTGATATCTGATATCATGTTATTCAGCTTTCTATGACCTGTATGCCTATATAGGTGGTTTAGGAGGGCTGATCCTACTAAGTGATTCCCTTTAATCCTAGGTTAAAGTGTGGTGACAGATCTGTTTTGTTTTTGTTTGGATATTTATGTGTTATACTTTTCTATTAATTTTATGAGGTCTGTGGTGGAGAACAGAGCATTGACTTCCTTTTAGGTTTTCAGCGGTGCTCAGTCTACACTTTATAAATCTGAATAAAATGCCATTAATTGTTGCGTTTTTTTCCCTCAGGTATATTCCATTTTTTCTCATCTTGTTCATCTACTTCTCCGGCTGCTTTACGACTGTGAAACGGGAAAGCGAGATACCTTTATCCGCCTGGTCATTGCTGCTCCCAAGCAGCTTGTATTACTGGCAAGTATCTTTTCTATTTTTGCGTCTAATAAATGGGTATAACTCGAATATCCTTGATTATTGATGCTTGGCTAAAAGATGAAAAATACACATAATAAAATTGGGACTCTGACCCAAATTTATATGAATTGTCGGTTCTGAGATGTTAAGACATCTACTACGGAGTAGAGAGGAGCAAACCCGGACAGAAATGTTCGACGTTCGTACCGTGTTCGGGGTAAGTCCGTGATGTGGCGGAGGAGGAGAGAGAGATATTCAGGTATCCATTATTTTTTGTGAGGTTCGGGTATTGGTGAAAGTTAGGGTACTGCCCTGGTGCCCGAACCAAATTTTCTAAAAAAAAAAAAAAAAAAGTTAGTGTGGGATACCAGAACCCAAACTTTCAATGGTCCGCCAATGCCTACTACTGAACCATGAAATAAATCTGAATATTTGTCTTAGTTTTCTGTGCTATTTCTTACAGGTATCTGGTGACTGAGGGGCAAATATTCATCATCTTCATATTCACCTTCTTTGCAATGCTTGCTCTCATCTTGCACCAGAAGCGTAAAGGCCTACGCCTGGACAGTAATGGCCTTTTCCTACTCCTCTCATTTTCCGTCACTTTGCTCCTCATAGCAGTCTGGATTGTATGGTTGTGGAATGACAAAATCCTTCGCAAGAAATATCCTGGGGTAATATATATTCCCGAGCCCTGGGCATTTTATACACTGCACATAAACAGCTTACACTGAGCATGGAGCATGCGAGAAGCCGACATCTGGTCTTCCTTTTGTAGTCACTTGTAGGAGTGAGACTTTTTATAGACTTCCAGTATTTTCCCTTTAAGACCCAAGTAGAGGGAAGGCGGAGGAGGAGGAACCCTGTTTTCTTCTTACCATAGTAGACTTTGCCATTTTTAATGCAGAGAAATGATACTTTAGTACATGGCAATTGCTTTATTCCACCACTGTGTTCTATCTTCCATTACCAGACTATTGCAGGAAGGACAAGGTAAGCTTGGCAGGGCAGCGTACTACTTCTATGGATCGCTGTCTGCCTGGAGCTCTGGGCCAAAGGATTTTGATCTAAGGACGTGTTCAGACAATCAATTGTACATATGCATCTTCTAGGATTTATCTGTCATACATGATGGCAGATGGTGCAATAAGTCATCTCAGAAATGTCTGCAATTACCTCCAGATGGTTATTTCAGAATAAAAGCTATATTTTCTATTTATTGTGAAGTATTATCTTTTCTTCAAACTTGGATTCTAATTGATTGACTTTCATAGATAGTCTTTTTAGACTTTGTTTATCCCAGTTTTGTTCTCAATGTTTTTCTTTTATTAAATTAACAGCAAAAGCCACAGTAAGAGGAATTAAAATTCCCCCCAAAATTCAAGAATTAACACAGCAAAAAAGGGCAGCAGTATTTACCTGCCAAGGTCTCAGAACTAATGCACTATCCGGAAGCAGCAAACCCGTATAGTAAAGGTGGGGCAAAACACAGGTGCAAAATACTGGTGAGACAACCACTCACAACCTAACAGCTCATGGAGGGGTGATTGCTTAGTATTGAAAGTATACACAAAAAACATATATAGGCCGTTGGTCACACATAGGTAGTGCAGCCTATTATTGACGCCCATACTATTAGATTAGGCGGGATGCCCAGCACTATGTAAGTGCACCCCATGAGGACAGACACCCTCATTTACAAGGCCAACACTGATCGGCTTGGCTGCACCTTAACTGTAAAAAAAAAATGCAAAAAATATAATATATGAGGTATTGGTCAATATTTTAGCTACAACATGCAAGCTCGCAGCCTGCATCAAATGTCCTCATACTTGAGAGTCCTAACACTAAATTAATAGCAAAAGCACAGTAAGGGAAATTAAAATTCATCATCATGAGGTAATAGAAGCAATTAAATTACACCAGCACTGCCCAACAGCTGCTATCACCACCCTCAAATAAATCGTCCTCATTGGGTGATGCTAGCGTCACTCACCCTGCTTCCATCTCTGCACCCTGATGATTTGCTTGAGAGTCTTATGCGCCAGGCTTCTATGCCCACCTCCTGATGACTTCTCATTTTGGGAAAAGAAGATACAAGATTGAAGATACGAAGATTGAAGATACAAGTAGTAGACCCAGATGAAGTGAGTCTGCAGTTCTCCATCACTCCTCATCCCCCCGGAATAGGATGTCATCAGGGGACAGCGGTGACAGAAGGTGTGGAAAGTGACCGCAGCGCCGCTCTCTGATATCCTGTTCCTAACATAGAAGCGAGAAGTGTCCGCAACCTCATCCTCCTGTGACATGCAGTTGGAGACATGCCTAAAACAAAATTTCACATTCGATCAAGCACATATAGGCAGAATGATTCTGAATTTTTTGTAATCAAATAACAAAAGTGGCTATGGCTGAGGCTACTTTCACACTTGCGCCTTTTTGCGCAGCGTATCGAGCACACAAATGCATGTCAAAAGCGCATGCAAACGCTTGTAAACGCTGCGTTTTTTTGTTGCATTATTGTGCGCATAACGACAAAAAATTGCAGCGTTTTTATGCGTTTGTAAGCGTTTTTCATGTGTTTGCATTTTTTATGCGCAATGGTGTCACTTCACAGGAGAAAAAATCCTTGAAAAATTCTTGCAACACACTCCACCAATGGGACAGCAGTGGGCGTGTCTTATGGAAATTATTTATATAGACCCTGTTTACACCTGAATTCTTCACATTTGCTTGCATTTGACTTGAGAAACATGGATCTGCGCTGGAAGAGTTTTTACTTTGACTTGGATCTGGACATGAGGATGGCTCAGGCTTATGCAGTTGCTTGCCATGAACAGAGGGAGAGAGAGGCAGCGAAGACGGCAGCGGCGGCGTTTGTGGATACATCCCATTATTGAACTCCGGGAGAGCCGTGGAGCGTACCACACCCTCTACAGCGAGCTCCAGGGAAACACTGAGAAATTTACAGATTTATACCCGGATGAACCAAGAAACCTTTAACTATTTGGTTGGTCGGGTACAAGAAGTCATCCGGAGACAGGACACGCAGCTCCGGCGTGCGATTACTCCTGAGGAACGGCTCCTGGTCACATTAAGGTACGTAGTTTTGCAAAACCAATGCCTGCAAAATTTTATTGGTTGTGACATGTACTCTTCCAAATCTGGCAGAATTACAGTTCTGCCATGTAGTTAACAAAAGGCTGCAGTAATTTTTTTATGGCATGTATTGAACAAAAGGCTGCAGATATATAATTTTTTATTTTTTTAACTTTTACGCGTGTACAAAAATCCAAATATTAATATTTGTTTTTTTCTTTGTGTTACAGATTCCTGGCTACTGGAGAGACCCTCCCTTCACTGCACTTCCAGTACCGGATTGGAATCTCCACGTTGTCTGGAATTGTAGCGGACACCTGCCGGGCTTTGTGGAATGTTCTTTGTCCAGAATTCATGCCCCTGCCAACCGCAGAAAAGTGGTTGGAAATCGCCGAAAGATTCTGGACTGTCTGCAATTTCCCTAACTGTTTGGGAGCGGTGGATGGGAAACACATCCGGATTATCAAGCCCAAAAGAACTGGATCAGAGTACTACAACTATAAAAAGTACTTTTCTACTGTACTCACGGCCATTGCGGATGCAGACTGTATGTTTATTGCAGTGGACATTGGGGCATTTGGCTGTGGGAATGACTCCCAGGCTTACAAGAACTCGGACATGGGCAGGAGGTTGTATGGCAACAACTTCAATTTCCCCATGCCACGTCCTCTTCCCAACACCGAAGGTCCGCCACAGCCATTTGTAATGGTTGGTGTTATGATTGAGTCACCGAGGAGGAAAAAACAAAAATGCAAGCTCAGCCCAGAAAATCAGAGAGGTTGGAAACTAGCTGATTGCAGACCCCTAATCCTATCACGCAACTAGCAGTAGCCGTGGAGTGTTCCTACGGTGATCCTAGACACCTCGTCACAGCCGGAGATCTAAATAAGCCTAAAGAGAGAAAAGGGAAAAACTGACTGCCCCAGAGCAGACCCCCAAAGCAATAGGCAGCCCCCAACGTATGACGGTGAAGCAAGATGAAAACACTAACACAGATAGAAAGATAGGATGAGCAAACGATGGGGCCCAAGCTAACTAAAAAGTACAGGACAGAAAAGCTGCTGTCTGCAATCTGAGAAAACCCTGCTAAAAATATTACCAACACAACTGATAAGCAAAAAGGACCCTGAAGTCACTAGACTTCAAACCCTATATCAGCACTCAGAATATTCTGAAAGCAGAGCAAAAGAGAACACTGATCAAGGAATAAGAATCCAGCACACCCCCAGCCGGGGATGGCTGAACTCCAAAACAAGGTTAACAAAACCAAAACTAATAAGTTCAATAGCAGAGCAAAAACTTATCTTTGCGAAGCAGGAATCAGACTGGTCTCCAAGAATCCAGCAGAGAAATCACCAGCCACTCAGAAGGGCGTTGGCTGCCATATATCCAGTCTGAAGTTCCTATTACCCAGTCACAATCCACCTGATCAGGTGTTTGGTTTCTTTCATCCAAATCAGCCTCACTACCTTCCTTTACCAGAAGAGGGAGATCCTCGGACACAAAAGGTGAATGAACAGATGAGCTCACAACAGTTTGGTGATGAAGCATTCCAGATGTGCCAAAACCTGCTCAAGCCCTACTCCAGCCGGGACTTGGACCACAACAAAAGAATTTTTAATTACAGGCTGACCAGGGCCAGGAGAACAGTAGAGTGTGCCTTTGGTATACTTGTATCTAGATGGCGCATTCTTGGCACAGCTATTAATCTGAAACTGGAAACAGTAGATGAGGTGGTGAAGGCCTGTGTTGTCCTCCATAATTTTGTAATTGCTCGAGAGCACCCAAACTTAGATCTTGATGATGTTGCTCCTAATCCATTGCCTGAATTTACACAGCACCCTCTCAGGTCATCCGTTGAAGTTGGCCAAATGAGGGACCAATTTGCGGCCTACTTCAACTCAGATGTAGGACGGGTGGAATGGCAAGAGCAAATGGTGTAAAAAAAAATTTATTGTTGGTATGTTAATAAAAAAAACTGTTTTGATACCTGTACTGAGTGCATTCTCTGTTTTTACACTCCCAATACCATTAGCAAGTAGCCAGGTGTATCAGTGAATTTATGATGCTGTGTTTTGTGCATCATGAATTCTTCACTAATACTCCTGAGTAGGTAACTATACATACACACACAAGTTGTATTACCTTTATAATCTCTACAGTCTGTGTTCAATATTAATCAGTTTCTTCAACACACGTAATAGAGTATGTGGTTAATTAAAAGGTATATCTATAGTTCCTTGCCTTTTCTATAATAGTTAAATGAGGATGGTACAAAAAATGCAAGGTAACAATAGATATGCCTTGCACTCAACACCATCCTCTATGCCAGGGTTTCCAAAATCTATTCCTAAATGTCCACCAACAGATCATGTTTTAAGGATGTAATTTTTTTTCCCTCAGGTGATACTGTTATCACCAGTGTAATGGAATTACTTAAAACATGATTTGTTTGTTGGCATTGAAGAATGGAGTTGGGGAACCCTGCTCAATTCAGTGTGTGCAATACACCAGATATCTCCATTACTGATGTTTCTTGTGTGAGTATAGGCCAAATTCTGACTTGTCTTTTCCACAGTAGTCTCTACATTCTTTTAATATAGCACAGACCGGATCCAGCAGGGTTCCCCAACTCTAGTCCTCAAGGTCCACCAACAGATCATGTTTTAATGAAATTCATAGCTACGTTGATAACTGCTTCACAAGAGCCAAAATGAAAAAGGATTCCATTATTATTTTATTATTTATTATTATTATTCCATTATTATTTAATTTAAGAATTAAAACCAGAATTGAACCAGAAGGGAACTGAAGGTAACTGTACAGTCACTGTAAATAATGTTTCTGTTTTGTTTTCACTTTCACCCCTATAATCCTTCACTTTCTGCTAATTCCCCTAATCCCTACTCCTAGTAAGGAACTGTTCATCTCTTCTTCAATCCTCCCCATCCACCTCACCTCCGCCTCAAAACTTCCTTACCATACAATCCTCTGTCTCCAAACACAGACAGCCCCCTCATTCCCTCTCATGCTCCCA
Source organism: Dendrobates tinctorius (assembly GCF_039654945.1). Classification (NCBI taxonomy): domain Eukaryota; kingdom Metazoa; phylum Chordata; class Amphibia; order Anura; family Dendrobatidae; genus Dendrobates; species Dendrobates tinctorius. The sequence continues at coordinate 93,287,889 of NW_027361690.1, read as the reverse complement.
CCTGCTAACACTTTCTTTGCTCCTCACTGCTGGTGATATCTCTCCAAATCCTGGTCCTCCTCACCACATTCCCACAGTCATTTCTACCTCCCATCCACGCTCTATCACAACCTTCCGTAACCTCCAACCTTATACCCATTCACCCAGCCCCCGCTTCCCCAGTCCCACTAACAGGAGCTCTGTGGAACGCTCGCTCTGTCTGCAACAAGCTTTCCTACATCCATGATCTTTTTGTTACTACCAAACTTTCCTTCCTCGCCATCACCGAAACCTGGCTCACCACTTCTGACACAGCCTCTCCTGCTGCACTTTCGTATGGCGGCTTCCACCTTTCTCACACCCCCCCCGCCCCAGCAGCAAACATGGCGGAGGAGTTGGTTTTTTCCTGTCAGATACCTGCTCCTTCACCCCAATCCCACTGCCACCCTCTGTTACCCTCCCTTCCTTTAAGGTGCACTCTGTGCGCATCTACTCCCCCTCCAACCGGCTGTCATCTACCGCCCCCCAGGGCCAGCCACCACCTTCTTTGACCACTTCACCACCTGGTTACTTCATTTCCTTTCCGCGGACATCCCTACTATCATCATGGGAGACTTCAACATCCCCATTGACACTTCCCTCTCAGCTGCCACTAAACTCCTATCTCTCACTTCCTCCTTCGGCCTCACTCAATGTTCTTCTACAGCCACCCACAAAGATGGCCACACACTGGACCTCATCTTCACCAGCCTCTGCTCCCTATCTAACCTCTCTAACTCACCTCTTCCTCTCTCTGACCACAACCTTCTCACATTCTCTTCCCTCTTCACTCCATGCCTACAATCCCCACCCCACAAACTTTCACACCCTCACAGGAATCTTAAACACCTTGACCTACACTCATTCTCTGAATCCCTCCTCCCTCTTACAGATATAAGTTCCTTACACAATGCGGATGATGCTGCCGCTCTATATAACACCACAATAGCTGTAGCTTTGGAATCCGCTGCCCCACTTACACATACCAGAACTCGCAAAATCAACAGACAGCCCTGGCACACCAGCCTGACCAAAGAGCTGAGGCGAGCTTCCAGGGCTGCTGAGCGCAGATGGAAAAGATCCCACTCCAACGAGCACTTCATCGCATTCAGTCCCTCACTACTTTCAAGACCACACTCGCCACAGCTAAACAAACCTACTTCTCATATCCTCCCTGTCTCCCAACCCTAAACAGTTTTTCAGCACCTTCAATTCTCTCCTCCTCCCTCCCCACTCATCTCAGCTGAAGACTTTGCCTCATTTTTCAAGCAGAAGATTGATATCAGAGACAGTTTTGGTCAACAACCCCCAGAGCCCTTCCTCCCAACTTCCCAGCCCTCCACCTTCAAAACCAACTTCACCATTACAGAAGATCGACTCTCTACTCTCAAGATCACATCTCACCACCTGTGCACTCGACCCGATCCCATCCCACTTCATACCAAACCTCACCACAGTCTTCATCCCAACCCTAGCCCATCTCTTCAACCTATCACTAACAACTGGTGTTTTCCCCTCAAGCTTTAAACATGCCTCCATCACACCTATCCTCAAAAAGCCCTCTCTTGACCCATCTATCTAGCTATCGCCCTATATCACTTCTCCCCTACGCCTCCAAGCAACTGGAACAACACGTCTACCTTGAACTGTCCTCCCATCTCTCTTCTTGCTCCCTCTTCGACCGCTTACAATCTGGCTTCCGGTCACACCACTCCACTGAAACTGCCCTTACTAAGGTCACCAATGACCTCTTAACTGCCAAGTGCAAGCGACACTACTCTGTCCTCCTCCTGGACCTGTCGGCTGCCTTTGACACAGTGGACCATTCCCTATTATTACAGACCCTCTCATCCCTCGGCATCACAGACTTGGCCCTATCCTGGATCTCATCATACCTAACAGACCGGACATTCAGCGTCTCCCACTCACACACCACCTCCTCACCTCGCCCCCTATCTGTCGGAGTCCCACAAGGTTCAGTCCTTGGGCCCCTGCTGTTCTCTATTTACACCTTTGGCCTGGGACAGCTCATAGAATCTCATGGCTTTCAGTATCATCTCTACGCTGATGACACACAGATCTTCATCTCTGGACCAGATATCACCTCCCTACTAACCAGAATCCCTCAATGTCTGTCCACTATTTCATCCTTCTTCTCCGCTAGATTTCTGAAACTCAACATGGACAAAACAGAATTCATCATCTTTCCCCCATCTCACGTGACCCCCCCCCTACGAACCTATCAATTACAGTAAATGACTGCCCACTCTCCCCAGTCCCACAAGCTCGCTGCCTCGGAGTAATCCTTGATGCTGATCTCTCCTTCAAACCACATATCCAAGCCCTTTCCACTTCCTGCCGACTTCAACTCAAAAATATTTCACGAATCCGTTCATTCCTCACCCAAGAATCTGCAAAAACCCTAGTCCATGCCCTCATCATCTCTCGCCTTGACTACTGCAACCTCTTGCTCTGTGGCCTCCCCTCAAACACTCGCACCCCTCCAATCTATTCTAAACTCTGCTGCCCGACTAATCCACCTGTCCCCCCGCTATTCCCCAGCTTCTCCCCTCTGTTAATCCCTTCAGTTGCCCAGAGACTCCATTTCAAAACCCTAACCATGACATACAAAGCCATCCACAACCTGTCTCCTCCATACATCTGTGACCTCGTCTCCCGGTACTTTCCCGCACGCAACCTCCGATCCTCACAAGATCTCCTTCTCTACTCCCCTCTTATCTCCTCTTCCCACAATCGCATACAAGATTTCTCTCGCGCATCACCCCTACTCTGGAACTCTCTACCACAACATATCAGGCTCTCACCTACCATCGAAACCTTCAAAAAGAGCCTGAAAGACCCACCTCTTCCGACAAGCCTATAACCTGCAGTAACCACCGATCGACCAAACCGCTGCACAACCAGCTCTACCCTCGCCTACTGTATTATCACCCATCCCTTGTAGATTGTGAGCCCTCGCGGGCAGGGTCCTCTCTCCTCCTGTACCAGTTATGACTTGTATTGTTTAAGATTATTGTACTTGTTTTTATTATGCATACCCCTCCTTACATGTAAAGCGCCATGGAATAAATGGCGCTATAACAATAAATAGTAATAATAATTCCATACAACATGATCTGTTGGTGTCCCTTGAGGACTGGAGTTGGGGAACCCTGCTGGATCCACTCTGTGCAATATTACAAGAATGTAGAGACTGCTGTGGAAAAGACAAGTCATGTAGATTGGTTTCGTTGACAACACATATCTCCAAGACTGACACAAGAAACATATCTCAGTAATGGAGATATCTGGTGGCAAAAACGCTAAGTGTACGGCGCAGTGTGTGTACTCGGCGATTGACACAGTAACCAATCCAAACATTTTGAAAGCACAATTGCACTTTTATTTTTTCACAAAAACTAAAATAAATAAAAGTTTTTATTAGCAATGACATTTGGGGGAAGATTGGGATACTTTGGGGGTGTGGAGAGACGAGGAACGACTGGAAGTGGAGGAAGGGGTTCTAGGAGAAGGGGCGACGAAAGTACTGGGGGAAGGCAGGTTGAGAGAAACCAGGAGGAGAGGGTGGATGGACGAACAAAGTTTTTGTTTTTTTCTTTGGCGCAGGAGTATCCTGCCTGGACCGACTTGCGCCGTGTGACCGCCGTACTTTGCTCGACCACTTGGTGATAATGGAGGATGGCGTTGCCCTGTAAAAAATGGAATGCGGGTCACCAATTTGCTGCTCTGTGGTGGCGGTGCTCCTAGAAGGGGACAAAGTTAGGTCGGTGCTCAAAGAAGTGGCGGTGATCCTTGGAGATGTTGTCGTGTCCGTGCTCCTAGAAGGAGGCTGCCTGTCTGGGATCTGAACAGAAGTTCTGGCAGGACTACGAGGAGGAGAATTGGTAGCGGTGCTCTTTGGATGAGGAGTGCTGGTGGTGCTCCTTTGCTGAGGAGTGCTGGCGGTGCTCTTTTGATGTTGCCTGGTGGTGTCGGTGGCCCAAGCAGGTTCTGTGGTGGTTTGGCTCCAAGCTGGTGGTGCTGTGGCGGTGGTGGTGCTCCATACAGGAGCAGCGCTTGACATAGTGGTGGTGGCGGAGGAGTGTCCAGCAGCACTCAGACTTGGGGTGGTGTAGTGGTGTCCGGCTTAGCTGGGAATGCAGGTGGCCTTGTTGTGGTATGCAGTAGAAGTCGGTAGGGAGGTGTAGCGAGTCAGCGGTGGAACTGTTGGAAATGACACCACTGACTGCTGCACATACCGTTTCTGCTGCATCGCCTGCAAGTAAGCAGTGTTGCAGACCTGTAACACACTCAGCTGTTGCTCAGGACTAAGGTGTTTCGCCATGCCCTGTTCAATTTTACTGAAAAAATGGTGCGCTGGTCTGTTGAGGTCGGCCTCCAGACGGTCAAGGCGCTGGTCAACAGAGTGGAAGCGGTGTTCCATGTGGTTAAAACCACATTCCATCAGGGAAAAACCGCTTTCCATTCTGGCGGCCAGCGCCTTGAGGCTGGCCTGAAAGGCCTCGCTCAAGTGCATGAACTCGGGCATGACAGGCCTGTCCAAGGCCCTCTGCCGGGTAGTGCCTGCATAACCAGTGACAGAGACCTGGGATAGGGGAACACCTGATAGACCAGCTTCCTGGTCACCAGCTGTCTGTGTTGCTGACCTGCAAGATGCTTCCTGGCTGTCGGATGGCTGGGACGGGTCTGAGGTCGATCGATGAAGAACCACTCCCGGGACAGGTTGCAGGGTGCTGCTCCAAGTGCTGTGGAAAGAAAGGGAAAACAAGTATCATGCATTAACAAGAAGCATCAGCTGTGGAATAGAAAAGCACATAGTAATAAAAAAAAAAACTTACGCTCTGCTGTCAAGGACCGGTCTCAGGAAAGCTAACTCGCAATGATAGCAGTACTTTCTTCTGCGCCTTGCCGCTGAACCACTGCAAACCTGTCCCTCAGCACGAACATTAGTGTTGAAGCGGTCCTTCATCGAGCCCCAACGTGTGCGGATTTTGTTCACTGTTGGGATAAAAAAACGTTAGACAATGCACTGAAGGCAACATAATTATCAGCACACACACCTGATAGAACTTTGCAAACAGTCAATGCTGCAGCACAAATAAATTTTAGACACAATGCAGTCACTGTTGATCCTGAGGACACGGTTATGTTTCCTGCTAGAATATATGTAGCAGCCAAAACAACAGTATCATCCGGAGCAAGATACTGTTTTCCACAAGGCATTGGTGTGTTTGATGCAAGAATATATCTTGCCACAAACACACCAGCACCATCAGGACCATAAATCAATGCAGCTTCCAGACAGCAGTTCAAAACAAAAAGCAAACACTGTTTTACACAAGGCATTGGTGTGTTTGATGCAAGAATATATCTTGCCACAAACACCAGCACCATCAGGACCATAAACCTATGCAGCTTCCTGACAGCAGTTCAAAACAAAAAGCAATCACTGTTTTCCACAAGGCATTGGTGTGTTTGATGCAAGAATATACTGTATCTTGCCACAAACACACCAGCACCATCAGGACAATAAATCAATGCAGTATCACAGAGCATCTTTATACTTACTGAACGCCCTTTTTGAACTTGGAGAGGCGCTGTCCCAGCCATCCATCATCGCTGCGGCCACCTCATTCCAGAGCTGCCAGGTCACCACAGTGTCTGTACTGCTGGTCACGGCTGTCCCACAACGGGATACGCTCCTCAACAAGGCGGATCAGGTGCTCATTGCCTATGTACACTACTTCTTCGTCATCCCGTTGTGGAACCTAGAAAAGAAAAACTAATAGAATGTTTGTAATTTTGGAGAATGAAAAATATAGAAAAAGAAACAGAGAAGAAGCAAGATAAAAGATGAAAATAAAGACAGAAAAAAAAGACAGACTATATACTAACATTGCGTCTCCACACCACGACTTGACTACGCTGCTCCCGCTCAGAATCCTCCCGCTCAGACTGCTCCCGCACTTCACCTTCACTGGCCGTGTCCGATGTCTGTAAAGAAAAAAAAAATTAAAACACATTTATAGAGGAAGCTAAACTTACCCAAAGGCAGCAACATCCTCACCTCATGATCAGCTTGGGCCAGTTCTTGCCGAGATGGCGAATAGACCGATCCAGAAGAAGACATGCTGAAATTTAAGCAAAAAATACATTAGTACATTATAAAATTGTACGGGACACACAGACATTATGTTGAAGAATACTCACATTTTGGCTTCTGAAGCTTGAATCCACAGTAGGAAAGCTCTTGTAGGTTCTTGTCTGGTCTCTGCAAGGCTGTCTGTAGAGTATTGGTCTGGCCCTGAAGACACCTTCTTTTATCGAAACTCCTCTCAAACAATTTTGCTTGTTTAGGAGGAGGTTTAGACAAGTGTCTAGACATTGTTTACTCAAATCGCGTGCACGCACCAAGCGCTGACGTGCAGCGACCCCATAGACTGTAATGCTATTTCTGGGCGCACACGTGCGCGCGCAATTTTTTTTTTTTTTAATGATGTAGGCGGAACAAAAAATGCAACATGTAGCGTACGGCGCGTCTGGGCGCACACCTGTAAAATGCGCAGCGCACACTAAACGCTGATGAGCACGTGCAATCGCAAGACCCTGCGACCACCATGTTAAAGATAGGGGAACATTGTGCGTGCGCACGATGCGCTGCGCGATAAAACGCTAGTGTGAAACCAGCCTTACACGCAGATATAATAAAGGGCATTATAGGTATGGGACCACCCCTTTAACTCCACATTTTTGGAAACCCCTTTAAAGTCTCTATTTAAACAACATCTAACAAACGTGTTCAGTGACAAATATTAGAGAAGATCCTGTTATATGAAATCGGCAAAACTTCTTGAAATTAAATCTTTGCTTCCTTTCCCTAGCCTGATCAGATCCCCATCTGGAATTAAATATACAGCTGTCATGTAGAACTGTGATAAACAGTTGGTAATGAAGCGTTAGGTTGGTGGAACAATACTTGCTGCTTTTGCTTTATAATACAGTGCTTGAAAATTTGTGAACCCTTCAGAATTTTACGATTTCCTCATAAAATTGACGTAAAAACCACATCAGATTTTCACCTATAAAAGTAGATAAAAAGAACCAAGTCCAAAAATTAGTTGCAAATACTAGATTTTCATTTTTTATTGAGGAAAGTAATCTAATATCATATTCCTGTGAGTGGTAAAAGTATGTGAACCTCTGCTGTCAGTGTCTGCTGTGACCTCCTTGTGCATTCCTGTAAGATGTACTGACATTTCCACTTTTATATTTGCTGATAAAATTCATAATTCATTGTTACATCAATAATAGCAAGCCGTCCTGACCCAGATGTAGCAAAATAGGCCAAAAACATATTACCACCATCTTTTTTCACAGATAGTATTACGTTTCTATGCCATAATACAGTATTGTTCTTTCTCCAAACATAAAAAGTTCTGTTTGGATCTCAATTGTCCACAAAACATTTCTTCAATAGCTTTCTGGCTTTCCTCCTTGCAATCCTGCCATGCACACTTTTTGTTCAGTGTTTTCCTGATGGTGGACTCATGAGAATGAACATTATCTATTGTGAGAGAGGCCTTTAGCTGCTTAGAGGTTACCTTGGGTTCTTTTGTAATCTCATGGAATATTATACGCCTTAATCTTTGTTGGTTATCCACTCCTTAGGAGGGTAATAAGGATATTGAATATTCTCAATTTTTACAAACATCTAAGGCCGGTTTCACATTTGCGGTTGTGTCTGCAGCATTTCATCCGCATACGTCACGCGTACCTATCTGTAACATGGTGTACACATGGACATGGTTGCGTCGTTTCGCGATGTGCAGTGGGGCGCGGCGAACACGTTGCATTTTTTTGTGGCGTCAAATATCCGAAGTGCGTAAAAAAACACATTACTATTTATGGGAACGCAAGCGTACGCAACGACATGCGTATGCTTTGCGTACGCCAGAATTTCCATAAGATACGCCTATTGGGTGCGGCTTGTATAAAAAAAAAATCACCTGGAAATAGCATTGGCCTATCAAACGCATTAGCGTTTAATAAAGTTTAAAAAAAAATAAAAAAAGTGTTAAAATAAATTTAAAAAAATCGCCAAATAAATTAGAAAAAAAAAAATATTCCCCCAAATAAAAAATAAAGAAACCAATAAAAGTACACATATTAGGTATCGCCGCGTCCGTAACGACCCGTCCTATAAAACTGTCCCATTAGTTAACCCCTTTAGCGATCCCCTTAAAAAATAAAAAACGAAGCAAAAAATAATTATTTATTATCATACCGCCAAACAAAAAGTGTAATAACGCGCGATCAAAAAGACGCATATAAATATCTATGGTACCGCTGAAAACGTCATCTTGTCCCGCAAAAAACGAGCTGCCACACAGCGTCATTAGCGGAAAAATAAAAAAGTTATAGCTCGCAGAATAAAGCGATGCAAAAATAATAATTTTTTATATAAAATAGTTTTCATTGCATAAAACCGACAAAACATAAAAAGAAAGACCTAAATAAGGTATAGCTGTAACCGTACTGACCCGAAGAACAAAACCGCTTTATCAATTTTACCGCACGCGGAACGGTGTAAACGCACCCCCCCCAAAAGAAATTCATGAAACGCTGGTTTTTGTTCATTCTGCGTCCCAAAAATCGGAATAAAAAGCGATCAAAAAATGTCACGTGCCCGAAAATGGTACCAATAAAAACGTCAACTCGTCCCGCAAAAAATAAGACCTCACATGACTCGGTGGGTCAAAATACAAAATACGGAAAAATTATAGCTCTCAATATGTGGTGAAGCAAAAACTATTTTTACAATAAAAAGCGTCTTTTAGCATGCGACAGCTGCCAAACATAAAAACCGCCATAAATAGTAAATCAAACCCCCCCGTTATCACCCCCTTAGTTAGGGAAAAATAATAAAATAAAAAAAATGTATTTATTTCCATTTTTCCATTAGGGTTAGGGCTGAGATTAGGGCTAGGGGTGTGTTGGGGTTCGGGTTGGAGTTAGAATTGGGGGTTTCCACTGTTTGGGCACATCAGGGGCTCTCCAAATGCAACATGGCGTCTGATCTCAATTTCAGCCAATTCTGAGTTGAAAAAGTCAAATGGTGCTCCTTCCCTTCCAAGCTCTGCCATGCGCCCAAACAGTGTTTTACCCCCACATGTAGGGTATCAGCCTACTCAGGACAAATTGCAAAACAATTTTTGGGGTCCAATTTCTCCTGCTACCCTTAGGAAAATAAAAAATTGGGGGCAAAAATATCATTTTTGTGGAAAAAAATGATTTTTTTATTTTCACGTCGGAGCGTTATAAACTTCTGTGAAGCACTTGGGGGTTCAAAGTGCTCACCACACATCTAGATAAGTTCCGTGGGGGGTCTAGTGTCCAAAATGGGGTCATTTGTGGGGGTTTCCACTGCTTAGGTACATTAGGGGCTCTCCAAAGGCACATGACACCCGCAGACCATTCCATCAAAGTCTGCATTCCAAAACGTCACTGCTTCCCTTCCGAGCCCCGACGTGTGTCCATACAGTAGTTTTCTCCCACATATGGGGTGTCAGCGTACTCATGACAAATTGGACAACAACTTTTGGGGTCCAATTTCTCCTGTTACCCTTGGGAAAATGAAAAAATTGGGGACTAATTGATCATGTTTGTGGAAAAAATACGATATTTTTTATTTTCATGCCCGGGCATTATAAACTTCTGTGAAGCCCTTGGGGGTTCAAAGTGCTCACCACACATCTAGATAAGTTCCTTAGGGGGTCTCGTTTCCAAAATGGGGTCATTTGTGGGGGTTTCCACTGCTTAGGTACATTAGGGGCTCTCCAAAGGCAGCATGACACCCGCAGACCATTCCATCAAAGTCTGCATTCCAAAACGTCACTACTTCCCTTCCGAGCCCCGACGTGTGTCCATACAGTAGTTTTCTCCCACTTATGGGGTGTCAGCGTACTCAGGACAAATTGGACAACAACTTTTGAGGTTCAATTTCTCCTGTTACCCTTGGGAAAATAAAAAAACTGGGGACTAATTGATTATGTTTGTGGAAAAAATACGATTTTTTTATGTTCATGCCCAGGCAATATAAACTTCTGTGAAGCCCTTGGGGGTTCAAAGTGCTCACCACACATCTAGATAAGTTCCTTGGGGGGTCTAGTTTACAAAATGGTGTCATTTGTTGGGGGTTTCCACTGTTTTGGTACATCAGGGGTTTTCCAATCGCGACATGGTGTCCGATCTCAATTCCAGCCAAAAACGTCAAATGGCGCTGCTTCCCTTCCGAGCTCTGCCATGCGCCCAAATAGTGGTTTACCCCCACATTTGGGGTATCAGCGTACTCAGGACAAATTGCACAATAACTTTTAGGGTCCTGTTACCCTTGGAAAAATAAGAATTGAGGGTGAAAAGATCATTTTTGTGGAAAAAATATGATTTTTTAATTGTACGGCTGTATGTTATAAACTTCTGTGAAGCCCTTGGGGGTTCAAAGTTCTCACCACACATCTAGATAAGTTCCTTTGGGGGTCTAGTTTCCAAAATGGTGTCATTTGTGGGGGGTTTATACTGTTTTGGTACATCAGGGGTTTTCCAATCGCGACATGATGTCCGATCTCAATTCCAGCCAAAAACGTCAAATGGCGCTGCTTCCCTTCCGAGCTCTGCCATGCGCCCAAATAGTGGTTTACCCCCACATGTGGGGTATCAGCGTACTCAGGACAAATTGCACAATAACTTTTAGGGTCCTGTTACCCTTGGGAAAATAAAAATTGGGGTGAAAAGATCATTTTTGTGGAAAAAATATGATTTTTTAATTGTACCGCTGTACGTTATAAACTTCTGTAAAGCCCTTGTGGGTTCAAAGTTCTCACCACATATCTAGATAAGTTCCTTGGGGGGTCTAGTTTCCAAAATGGGGTCACTTGTAGGGGGTTTCCACTGTTTAGGTACATCAGGGACTCTCCAAACGTGACATGGCGTCCGATCTGAATTCCAGCCAATTTTGCATTGAAAAAGTCAAACGGCGCTCCTTCCATTCTGAGCTCTGCCATGCGCCGAAACAGTCGTTCCCCCCCCACATATCAGGTATCAGCGTACTCAGGACAAATTGCACAATAACTTTTGCAGTCCAATTTCTCCTGTTACCCTTGGTAAAATAAAAAAAATTGGACCTGAAGTATTTTTTTTGTGAAAAAAAAAGTTAGATGTTCATTTTTTTTTTTAAATATTCAAAAAAATTCCTGTGACGCACCTAAAGGGTTAATAAACTTCTTGAATGTGGTTTTGAGCACCTTAAGGGGTGCAGTTTTTAGAATGGTGTCACTTTTGGGTATTTTCTATCATATAGACCCCTCAAAGTGGCTTCAAATGTGATGTGGTCCTAAAAATAAAATGGTGTTGTAAAAATGAGAAATCGCTGGTCAACTTTTAACCCTTATAACTTCCTAACAAAAAAAAATTTTGGTTCCAAAATTGTGCTGATGTAAAGTAAACATGTGGGAAATGTTAGTTATCAAGTTTTTTGTGTGCCGTATCTCTGTGATTTAAGGGCATAAAAATTTCAAAGTTGGAAAATTGCGAAATTTTCAAAATTTTCACCAAATTTCCGTTTTTCTCACAAATAAATGCAAGTTATTTGAATGAAATTTTACCACTAACATGAAGTACAATATGTCACGAGAAAACAATGTCAGAATCACCGGGATCCATGGAAGCGTTCCAGAGTTATGATCTCATAAAGGTACAGTGGTCAGAATTGTAAAAATTGGCCCGGTCATGAACGTGCAAACCACCCTTGGGGGTGAAGGGGTTAAATTGGTGTTTAAAATTTGAAAAATCCGTTCTGAACAGAAGTGTTATGTAAAGATCCAATAAATTTGTAAAACATAGTGTAATAAAAATGGCTAATCATTTCGTGTTGTGTTTTTATTATTATTATTATTATTATTATTATTATTATTATTATTATTATTATTATTTCTTTTAGTATTTTATCAGAACACCATAAAAAATATATATTTTATATCTATTCTAGCAAAAAAAAGTCTTTGTTAATTTGGTAGGTTCATAACACAGTGAATAATGAAAATAAGATAATAATAATAAATTTTATTTTTATAGCGCCGACATATTCCGCAGCACTTTACATTTCAGAGGGGATTTGTACAGACAATAGACATTACAGCATAACAATAATCACATACAGTAGATTATAACAAATACCAAGAGGAAAGAGGGCCCTGCTCGCAAGCTTACAGTCTATGAGGAAAGAGGGACACACGAAAGGTGGGTGGTAACAGTTGCCCTGATTGTATGGACCAGTCATAATGTTAAGTGTGTAACAGTACAGACACAGAGGGCTAATGGAGGCATAAAGCATGTGGGAACATGATGCGGGGAACCTGGTTATGGTAAAACTTTTGGCTCTGCCACACAGGGATAGATTAGGTTAATGTGTTGGGGTGGTAGGCCAGTCTGAATAAATGCATTTTCAGGACACGCTTAAAATTGTGGGGATTGGGGACTAATCGTATTGACCTGGGAAGTGCATTCCAAAGAATTGGCGCGGCACGTGTAAAGTCTTGGAGACGGGAGTGGGAGGTTCTGACTATTGAGGATGCTAATCTCAGGTCATCAGCAGAACGGAGGGCGCGGGTAGGGTGGTATACTGAAACAAGGGAGGAGATGTAGGGCGGTGCTGAGCCATGGAGGGCTTTGTGAGTGAGGGTAATAAGTTTATACTGAATTCTGGAGTGGATGGGTAGCCAGTGTAATGACTGGCACAAGGTAGAGGCATCGGTGTAACGATTGGTGAGGAATATGATCCTGGCTGCAGCATTCAAGACAGATTGGAGGGGGGAGAGTTTGGTAAGAGGGAGACCGATTAGAAGAGAGTTACAATAGTCGAGACGAGAATGAATAAGAGAAACAGTAAGAGTTTTTGCAGAGTCAAAGGTAAGAAAAGGTCGAATTCTAGAAATGTTTTTGAGGTGCAGATGACAAGAGCGAGCCAGTGATCGAATGTGGGGGGCAAAGGAAAGCTCGGAATCAAGTATGACCCCAAGACAGCGGGCCTGTTGCTGGGGAGTAATAGTGGAACCACACACAGAAATGGCAATGTCGGGTATAGGTACATTAGTAGAGGGAGGAAACACCAGGAGTTCAGTCTTTGACAGGTTCAGTTTCAGATATAGTGAGGACATGATATTAGACACAGCGTTTAGACAATCGCCGGTGTTTTCTAGAAAGGCTGGCGTGATGTCAGGAGAAGAAGCGTATAATTGGGTGTCTTCAGCATAGAGATGGTACTGGAAATCAAATCTACTGATTGTTTGACCAATAGGGGCAGTGTACAAGGAGAAGAGGAGGGGACCTAGAACCGATCCTTGGGGGACCCCAACAGTAAGGGGAAGATGAGAGGAGGAGGAACTGGCAAATGATACAGTAAAGGAGCGGTCGGAGAGATAGGAGAACCAGGAGAGAACGGTATCCTTGAGGCCAATGGAACGGAGCATAGTGAGGAGGAGCTGATGATCCACAGTGTCGAATGCTGCAGAGAGATCCAAGAGAATTAGCATGGAGTAGTGACCATTTGATTTAGCTGTTAGCAGATCATTAGAGACTTTAGTGAGGGCAGTTTCAGTGGAGTGTAAAGAGCGGAAACCGGATTGGAGAGGGTCGAGAAGAGAGTTTTCTGAGAGATAGCGGATAAGACGGGAGTGGACCAGGCGTTCCAGGAGTTTAGAGATGAAGGGAAGATTAGAGACAGGTCTATAGTTAGCGGCACAGTTTTGGTCGAGGGATGGTTTTTTAAGTAGTGGATGTATGATGGCATGCTTAAATGAGAAGGGAAAAATACCAGAAGAGAGAGAGAGGTTAAATATTTTAGTTAGGTGAGGGGTGACAGCAGGGGAAAGGGACTGAAGGAGCTGTGACGGAAATGGGTCACTGGTGCAAGTAGTTGGGCGAGAAGATGCAAGGAGCCTGCTTCTTCTTCTGTGACTGGTTCAAAATCAGAGAGTGAGTTCGATGCAGTGGAGGAAGGGGGGACAGTACATGGTATGAGGTGATTGGGAGATAATTTCCTGTCGGATCTGGTCAATTTTTTCTTTGAAGTAATTGGCCAGATCGTCAGCTCGGAGCTCCGTGGTTGGGGCCTGTACTCTTGGATTGAGTAGAGAATGAAAAGTGTCAAAGAGACGTTTCGGGTTATTGGACAGTGAGGTGATGAGGGTGTTGAAATAGGTTTGTTTGGAGAGGTGAAGGGCAGTGTTGTATGTTCTAAGCATAAACTTAAAATGGATGAAATCTTCGGGTAGATTGGATTTTCTCCACAGACGTTCGGCGCACCTGGAGCACCGCTGCAGGAAACGTGTTTGCACCGTGTGCCAGGGTTGTCGCCGTCTGCGTTGTGGTGTTCTATTTATAGGGGGTGCAAATTCATCCAGGGCACTTTGAAGTGTTTCATTGTAATGCTTCAATGCAGAATCAGGACAGGAGAGGGAGGAGATAGGGGCCAATGAAGACTGCAAGTTCTTCATAAGTTTCTGGGTGTTAATGGCCTGTATGTTTCTATAAGTATGGACAGTGGGGGTGACCTGAGCAGCCTGGCAGTTCTTGATAGAGAATGAAAGAAGATTGTGGTCAGAGAGCGGGAGAGGGGAGTTTGCAAAATCATCCACTGCACAAAGCCGAGAGAAGACCAAGTCGAGGGAGTTTCCGTCTTCATGCGTTGGAGAATTAGTAAGCTGTGAAAGGCCAAATGAGGAGGTTAGAGATAAAAGGTGAGTAGCAGATGGTGAGAGGGGAAGAGCAATGGGGATGTTGAAATCACCCATGATGAGGGTAGGGATGTCACAGGAGAGAAAATGTGGAAGCCAAGTGGCAAAATGATCCAGGAACTGATGGGAGGGGCCGGGAGGACGATACACCACCGCCACTCGCATGGAGAAGGGGGTGTAGAGTCTGACGGCATGGACCTCAAAAGAAGGGAAGACAAGTGAGGGTACTTGAGGGATAACCTGAAAGGTACATTTTGGTGATAGGAGCAGACCAACGCCTCCACCAGCTCTATTGTCTGATCTTGGGGTATGAGAGAAGTGAAGCCCCCCGTATGAAAGAGCAGCAGCAGCGGTAGTGTCTGACTGCTGGATCCAGGTTTCAGTAAGAGCCAGGAGGTTAAGAGAATTAGAAAGGAAAAAGTCATGAATGAAGGAGAGTTTGTTACACACTGAGCGAGAATTCCAAAGTGCACAATTAAGAGAGACAGATGGCATGCAGGGAATATTAATAAGATTAGAGGGGTTTCTGAGTGTAGCAGTCGGGAGGTTTGACTTTCTATAACATGGGGGACCAGGGTTGGGAGCAATGTCTCCTGCGACTAGGAGAAGGAGGATAGAAAGAGTGAGCAGATAGTTAAGTGATTTGTGAGAGCGTCTCTGATGTTGAATGGTGGGACTGACTGGGTCTGTGCAGTTTAACAACGTGAAAAGAGCATGAGTGCTATACATAGGAGAGGAAAGAAGCGAGGGGCCAATGTGGATGGAGTGTAGAGAGTTAATGCCAGGGCGGTGGATGTGTGTGAATGCAGCGGCCAGGATTAAAATTACACAAATGCATATGGTATATATTTGTTGTACTCCAAATGTACAGGGAGTAGATGTATATAAATGTCTTACCTGTCTCCTGCCCTGTCTAACTGCCATGTTATAACTGCCAGTACTTTGATAAACTGTACTTGGATAAAGTGTGCATAAATGCCCCCTGCATAAATGCTATCCCCAAGCTATGTCTGAATATATAGGAGGATAAGACTTAGAACTTTTTTTTTTTTTTTTTTTTTTGGGCTCTCTCTCTTCTCGTTAATCAATCACACTAAATTGAGACACCAGGACCCAATAAAATGTTGTGGTCAAATAAACACATGTCCAGCACTACATGGATCATAAAGCACTTTGAAAAGTTTCTTGACCTCACAACATAAGGGGACAAGCAGAGTAAGTTGAAAAAAACTATATACCATATAGAAGCTTGCAGAGTTGAAAACACAGAGATAGCATTCAGGATTAACTGCTTGCTGACATTGAATGGAGACACAGGAGTGGATTCAGAGCAGAGATTGGAAAAGCTGGTTACCATATAGAAGCTTGCAGAGTTGCAAGATAATAGCGCATTTACATGAATGATCGTGACCTCAAGTATGGAAGAAAATATAGAAGTACAACTAATGCCATTTTTCATGTCCATGTGTTTTGTGCTCTCTGTATTTTTCAGCATATTTCGGCTATGTTGTCTGTCACCACCGAGCCTCTAATGGATCAAATATGGCAGGAAATACTGATCTAAATAAGATGCAGTGTGGTTGCAGGCACCGTTCACTTCTAGGGAAAGTGTAGATGAAGTATGGCACCAATATATACAGTGGAATGTAATACATTCAGGGAATGGACATAAGATGGTACTGCTGGTCTGACCTTGCTTTCACAAGTGAGCATTAACATTGGCTTCCGCTAATATTTATAATGGAGAATGAAAGTGGCCTGTGGACGGCTCTGACTACCAAGGGACCTACATCCCTTGGGAAGCCCTAAAAGAGTCATTAGCTGCAGGCATAAAACACTTTGGTCCCGCTCATCATTGCTGTTTCATCACTTTTCTTGAGTAATTTGCTCTTTCTGTAAGTGACTTTAGTCCTTTTTGATGTTTCCTCAACCACATTAATATCCACATGTTTTAGAATCTTCAAATGGGACTTTCACCAAAAGACACTTTTTTTGGCGCATGTCGGTCCAGTCCCCCCCTCCGCCTCCACACCCTCTCCTGGAGTAAAATTTTTGGGGGAGTTTTCAGTTTGGCGCATTTTTGCAACTTTTCAAAGAATTTGCAACTTTGGATGTTGAAAAGTCGCAAAAAAAAACCTATGAAAGCCAAAAATAAGAGCATTTTTATTTTGTTTTGAAGAATTTGGAACAAATATTGTCCGCGAATATTACAAGACAAAAAAAAGGGAAAGTGACATCAATAAAACAAATGATGATTTGTGCCCAAGGTTCTTACACCAGTCCAGCAGAGGTAATATGAGGATATGGCGTGTTAGGGCTCACACTCATCAGCTTAAATAAAATCCGTCCAGTGTTGTTCCTGAAAAGTCGGACGAGGGTCATGCGAGTGGAATGCAATTTTTCTCAAGTAGCATGCATATACAGTCCATATGCTATGCGTTTTTCACATCCTTTTGCAATTTCAAATTAGCATGTTATATATAGGGCATTTTAGATTCCTGGGCCTATATAAAGCCCTTTAAAAAATGTCTTTTTCTGGCAAAACCAACCTGCAGCTATGGTCACTCTAAACCTAATGAATACTACTGAACAGCTCCTGTTTAACTGGGTGTTATCCCAGGAATTTGGGACTGGTTATCCGCCCATTGATGCTCCAAGAAAGCGTCGCAGATACTGGGTGCATCCACTCTTCTGCAAATGGCCTACAAGAGGGCATTTTGGCCATCTACGTACGCACCCAGACAAGTTTTATGCTTACTGTACAATGTTGCTGACCACCTTTGACCGGCTACTGGAGGAACTTTGCCCAGGCCTTACTAATTAACAACACACGCTTTCTCAGATGTATTTCTGCAGAAGAACGACTGCTGCTTACCCTGAGGTAAGATGAGATTTTTCTCATTTTTATGTGAAATATTTCCCCTTTGTCTAAATGTTGTCCTAAAACCATTTTGTGGTATGGATGATTGTATGCGTAGACATCCTGCTTTGTTGTGTTTGACCAAACTTGTGTCTCATGGTTGGCTTGGCTATTCGAACATGACTCTGGACCCGACCACCATATAGAAGTCACAGGGGACTCCATTTTTTAAATTAAAACATATGCATAGGAAAAGGATAAGACAAAATGTTAATTTTGAAAGAAACATAAATAATAAAGACAGGAGGTGGTGGTTAAAGTGGAGTACTGAAGCAGAGGCTTGCAATGGCCTGTAACTGTACTTAAATGTATTTTCTACTTAAAATGCCTTGGTTTCTCCCGTTTTAATGAACCAGCAAAGGGTAAGCAGACAGCTGCTGGCTGATATTAGTGTTAGGAAGGCCCATGGATATAGTCCCCTTCCCAGATTAAAAGTCATCAGCCTCCTTCTATCTCCTTTCTGTTGTCTGTTTACATAAAATATTGTGTCCCCCATGACGTTTTTGGTTTTATTTTTAGGTTAATGTAGGAAATTAGAGCTGTATGATACTTTGACAGATTTCCTAAGAAGTAGTTCTCCAAATTTTGTAATATTATCACAAATATTTGGTTATGTATATTTGTTTTACATTTTTAACATTTTCTTTTGTATTTTAGTTTTTTTTTTGGCACTGGAGTCTCCTATGCTGCACTACACTTAGTGAGACCATCTTCAGAACAAAATCGTGCCGGAGCCATGACTGGGAGCGCATTTCAAGGTGTCAGTTTTGTAATTGTATATATTGGGGCCTACGTAAGAACTAGAGATTCTAGAATCTTCAATTCTTCCTTAATGGGTCGTCCAGCTTATGAACAATGAAATGGGTGTGCCACCCTCAAGGATCCTCCCTGGCTCAAGTGGCGAACCGGTAGTATATGTTCTTGTGGCTGATGAGGCCTTTCAGCTCACACGCTATTTGATGAGGCCTTTCCTCGGCATGGTCTTGACTGACAATTTTCAATTACAGGCTTGCTTGGGCACGGTGTCTGGTTGAATGCGCCTTTGGCATTTTGATGCCCTCTAATTAAGCAAACAAAATATCAATGGTGTCATTAAGGCCTGTGTAATACTACACAATTTTACCCATATACACAATTTGCCTGTGTCTGTGGATACTGAGGGAGGATTGGCTAACAATTCTGGCCCAGTTCCACAGGTTTTTTCCAGATGAAGGGATCCTTAAAGGCATCAGAGTCCGTGAAGTTCTTGCAGACTACTTTCTGATGTCTGAGAGGTCCAAACCATGGTAACATAATTTAGTGGTATGACGTTTGCACTATTATGTTTTTTGGTTACAGTGGAGAAAAAAGTATTTAGTCAGCCACCAATTGTGCAAGTTCTCCCACTTAAAAAGATGAGAGAGGCCTGTAATTGACATCATAGGTAAACAACAACTATAAGAGTCAAAATGAGAAAACAAATCCAGAAAATCACCTTGTCTGATTTGGCAAGATTTATTTTGCAAATTATGGTGGAAAATAAGTATTTGGTCATTAACAAACATTCATCTCAATATTTTGTTATATATCCTTTGTTGGCAATGACAGAGGTCAAATATTTTTTTGTAAGTCTTCACAAGGTTGGCACACACTGTTGGTGGTATGTTGGCCCATTCCTCCATGCAGATCTCCTCTAGAGCAGTGATGTTTTGGGTCTGTCACTGGGCAACCCTGACTTTCAAATCCCTCCAAAGGTTTTCTATGGGGTTGAGATCTGGAGACTGGCTAGGCCACTCCAGGACTTTCATATGCTTCTTACGAAGCCACTCCTTTGTTGCCCTGGCGGTGGTGCTTGTAATCATTATCATGCGGAAAGACCCATCCATGTTTCATCTTTAATGCCTTTGCTGATGGAAGGACGTTTGCACTCAAAATCTCACGATACATGGCCCCATTCATTCTTTTATGTACACGGATCAGTCGTCCTGGTCCCTTTGCAGAGAAACAGCCCCAAAGGATGATGTTGCTACCCCTATGCTTCACAGTAGGTATGGTGTTCTTTGGATGCAACTCAGCATTCTGTCTCCTCCAAACACGACGAGTTCTGTTTCTACCGAACAGTTCTACTTTGGTTGCATCAGACCACATGACATTCTCTCAATACCCTTCTGAATAATCCAAATGCTCTCTAGCAAACTTCAGACATGCCTGGACATGTACTGGCTTAAACAAGGGGACATTTCTGGCACTACAGGATCTGAGTCCCTGGCGGCATAGTGTGTTACTGATGGTAGCCTTTGTTACAGCGGTCCCAGCTCTATGCAGGTCGTTCACTAGGTCCCCCCGTGTGGTTCTGGGATTTTTGCTCACCGTTATTGTGATCATTTTGGCCACATGGGGTGAAAACTTGCATGGAGCCCCAGATCGAGGGAGATTATCAGTGGTCTTGTATTTTTTTTCCATTTTATTATTGCTCCCACAGTTGATTTCATCACACCAAGCTGCTTGCCTATTGCAGATTCAGTCTTCAGAGCCTGGTGCAGGGCTACAATTTTGTTTCTGGTGTGCTTTGACAGCTCTTTGGTCTTCACCATAGTGGAGTTTGGAGTGTGAAATACTTTTTTCCCCACTGTATGTGTGTTAAAATGCCCAAAATGAAAGTCAAAACAAGCGTGTATCTTTTCGTTTGTAAACATATATGCAAAATTAAAAAGCGAACTCCTTTCTCATCATTAATGACAATTCCTTTATGCTTTACAACATAAAAAATGAAAAAAAGGCTTAAGTCAGCCAAAATGTTATGTAAAAAAAGCAAAAACCTCTAAAAAATGTAACATACAATACAGTTACAAATTAGAGAATGAGGGAGGTGATGGGAGAAGGGTGGACTGGAAGCTGGGTTAGGTTGGGTAGAACGATGAGGGGTGACTACCTTTGACAAAAAAGGTGGCGATGGGTTATTAGGGGGTGGTATAGGTATGGTGTGGAGCCATAGGTATCAGGTCTAGTAGGTTCAAAGCTAGGATCCTAGCGCGAAGGCCATGAGTGTTGGTGCCTGCAATGGGCAACATTGTTGGAATGGCTGGGAAGAACATGATGTCATACTTCTACTTGGTGCGAAAAGTCGTAGTTACTCACCGGTTAACGGTATTTTTCGGAGTCCATGACAGCACCACCTGAGAGAGGGGATCCGTCCTTCGGGAACAGGAAATCCTACATATACATAAGGGCGGCACCTCTCCCACGCATCAGTTGGTTTGCAGAGCACAAGAGGACCACAATGGTTA
The DNA here is from genome assembly GCF_039654945.1 of Dendrobates tinctorius. Lineage (NCBI taxonomy): Eukaryota > Metazoa > Chordata > Amphibia > Anura > Dendrobatidae > Dendrobates > Dendrobates tinctorius. Next base: position 93,266,875 of record NW_027361690.1, on the reverse strand, counting down.
ATAGCATAATTTATATACAATACTCTACACGACTATCAATTACCCGTGTACATATAAGAGGAAGAAGTGCACACCCAATTAAACTAAAGGGAGGGAATGTACGGGTGCTGTCATGGACTCCGAAAAATACCGTTAACCGGTGAGTAACTACGACTTTATTTGGTCGTCCATGACAGCACCACCTGAGCGAATTACAGAGAGTAATAATTACTTTAGGGAGGGACTACAGCCTGCAGAACCCTGACACCAAAGGAGAGGTCTGAGGAAGCACCCAGGTCTAGTCTATAATGGTTATAAAAGGTGCCTTACATATTTGGTCGATTGATACCTCCGATCTCTCTGCCCATGAAGTTGCCATGGCCCTGGTGAAATGCGCCCTCAGCTTGCCAGGGGCCGGTTTGCCTTTGGAGGTGTATGCTAAAGAAATGGCCTCCCTAATCCATCTCGCTAGCGAACTTTTTGAAGCCCTAAGGCCCTTTCTAGTGCCCTGATAGGAAATAAATAAGGCATTATCTTTTTTCCAGGGGTCGGTGACTGCCAGGTACTCTAGGAGACATCTCCTAACATCTAGCGTGTGTAACTTCCTTTCCTTATCGTTTGTGGGATTAGGGAGGAAGGATGGAAGAACTATCTCCTGAGTTCTATGGAAACTGGAGGCTACTTTAGGCAGGTATGCCGGATCGGGTGTAAGAATTACCCTATCATCCTTGAATTGTATGTAAGGACGAAGTCTAGATAGTGCCTGGATGTCACTCACTCTTCGGGCAGATGTCAACGCCACCAGGAGAGCTACTTTAAGGGACAGGTTTTTCGTGGAAGCTGATGATATAGGTTCAAACGGGTCCTCTGTCATGGCCGTAAGAACTAGGTTTAGATCCCATGGCATGAATTTATTCTTCACTATCGGTCTGGACCTGCCTGTTGCTTTAATGAACCTATTGATCCAATGGTTATTGGCGATGTTGCAGTTGAACAGTGCCCCTAGAGCTGACACCTGTACCTTAAGGGTGCTGGTGGAGAGTCCCATATCCAGACCTTTTTGCAAGAACTCTAAGATCTGTGCTATGGGAGTGGACTGTCCAGCTACTACGCCTGAACTCTGAAGGAATTTCTTCCAGATCCTGACATAGATTTTTGTTGTAACCGTCTTTCTGCTTTTAAGAAGGGTGTTAATTAGGGCCGGGGAAAACCCTTTCTCTCTTAGTAGTGCCCGTTCAAAATCCACGCCGTCAGATGTAGGCCAGCTACCTGAGGATGGTAAACTGGGCCCTGGGACAGGAGGTCTGGGATGTCTGGTAGGACCCAAGGGTCGGATACCGACATGGTCCTTAGGCATGAGAACCATGCCCTCCTGGGCCAAAACGGGGCGATCACTATGACCCTCGCTTTGTCCTTCCTGACTTTCCTCATCACCAGGGGTAGTAGAGTCAGGGGAGGAAAGGCGTATGCTAGCCTGAAGTCCCATTTGATTAACAGAGAATCTACTGCCAGAGGGTTCTCCCTGGGATTCAGGGAGCAGAACTGATGCACCTTCCTGTTTTCTCTGGTGGCGAAGAGGTCAAATTCTGGCTGTCCCCATTTTTGTACTATCTGGTTGAAGATGGACGCTTTTAAGGACCATTCTCCCTGCTTTAGGAGGTTGTGGCTGAGGAAGTCTGCCGTGGTGTTTTCTTTTCCTTTTATGTGCAGGGCTGTTAAAGACAGGAGATGTTGCTCTGCCCACTGGAACAGCCGTTCTGCTACCTCCATCAGGGACTTGGACCGAGTGCCGCCTTGGTGGTTGATGTAAGCCACGGTGACCTGATTGTCGGAGAATATACGAACATGGTGCCCCTGTAGATACACAAGAAGGTTTTTAACTGCCTGCTCTACGGCTGTTAGTTCTTTCAGGTTGGAGGACATTTCCAACTGATGACTATCCCACAGGTCTTGAATCAAGGTGTCCCCCCATGTGGGCCCCCCAACCCGTAGGGCTTGCGTCCGTGGTGACTACCCGGGTTATGTTATATTCCCAGGGTACCCCTCTGGCTAGATTGTTCTCGTCTAGCCACCATTCAAGCGACCTCAAAGTGTGTTGGGATAGAGTCAACTGGCCTTCTAGATACCCGCCCAGGATTATTTTGGTGGCGTTAAACCTCACCCTGTAGCACCCTTGTGTGGAACTGGGCCCATCGCAATGCGGGGATGCAGGATGAGAGAGAACCCAGGAGGGACATTGCTTTCCTGAGAGACATGGAAGGGCTATTAGAGGCGTTCAAGACCTGCTGGCGTAGGCGGACCAATTTATTGGGGGAAGACAACATTCCTGATTTTGTGAATCAAGGGTTAAGCCCAAAAACTGCTGGACCTTCCTGGGCTGTAGATGGGATTTTTTGATATTTAATAGCCACCCTAATTTTTCTAAAGCCAATTTTGCTTTCTGCAAATGATCCAGACAGTGGGCTGCTGTTTTTCCTACGATTAGGAAGTCATCCAGGTAGGGGATTACTAGGATGTCTGCCTCCCGTAGATGGGCCATAACTTCCGATATAACTTTAGTGAACACCCGGGGGGCAACTGCTATACCAAAGGGAAGGGCGACATACTGGAAATGCTGTAACAACCCCTCCAAATGAACTGCCACTCTAAGGAAACGCCGATGAGACGCATAGATGGGTATATGGTAATAAGCGTCCTTTAAATCCAACACCACCATAAAACAATTTTCAAATAGCAACTTTATTGTGGAGCTGATCGTTTCCATTTTGAAAGGTTGAATGACTAGGTATCTGTTAAGCGCCCTCAGATTAATTATGGTCCTGTAGGAATTATCCGGTTTACGGACCAAAAATAGGGGGGAGTAGAAGCCTTCGCCCTTCTCTGCCTCTGGTACTTTTATCAGTACCCCCCCTTCTGGCATAGATCAATAACCTCAGATTCTAGGGCAGTTTGTTCTGCCAAGGAAGATCTAAGCAGAGTGGCTCTAAAGCTGTTCTGGGGGACACAGGCAAATTCGAGCTTTAGGCCTGTGGCCACCAACCCCAGGATCCAGTTACTGTTCGAGATCTGCGACCAGGCTGGGCAGAAGGCCGATAGTCTACCTCCCACCGGGGCCTCTAGTTATTGGGGAGGTTTCTTGGACTCACGGGATGCTTCTTGGCGTCCCCCTCCAAACATAAACCCGGTACCTTTTCTTCTCTTATCTTCCCATCTGCCCCGGTCCCTGGATGACCTCCTCCGAAAAAATCTCTTCCTAGCAAAGGGACGCCTATAGGAAGTGGTGGGTAGGGAAGGAAATTTCTTTTTATCATCGCCCGCTTTCTCTAGGAGTTCATCTAGGACGGGCCCAAATAAATATTCTGCCTCACATGGGATGGAGCAAAGCCGGGATCTGGCCTGGATATCCCCGGGCCAGCATTTCAGCCATATAGCCCGTTGGGCTGCATTTGAAAGTCTTGCGGCGGTGGCCGCCATTCTCGCAGAGTCTGCTGAAGAATTGGCTAAGAAGGCTGCCGCATCCTGGATGGTAGGTAGGGTTTTTAAGATAGACTCCCTCGAGGCTTTTTTTCACTAGCTGTGTCTCTAATTGGTCCAACCACACCATCATAAATCTGGCCGTGCAGGTAGCTGCGACTGCCGGTCTCAGGGCGCCAGCTTACATTTCCCATGTGCCTTTCATGTAGGAGTCAGCATTTTTATCCAGCGGATCCTTCAAAGAGACCATGTCCTCAAAGGGAATAGTGGATTTTTTGGACGCTTTAGCCACTGCTGCATCCAGTTTCGGGGCTTTGTCCCATTTATTCACCATAGGGTCCTCAAAGGGATATCGCCGTTTAAAGGCTGGTGGTAGGGAGCCTTTCCTTTCCTGTTTCCTCCATTCTCTATTAATCAAACTTTGGACCTTGTCGTTCAACGGGAACGACTTTCGTTTCTTGGGGTCTAACCCCCCAAACATTAGGTCCTGTGCTGACCGTTCAGGTCTGGCATCTGTTACTCCCATGGTAGTCCTGACTGCCTTGACTAGTTTGTCCACTTGGTCAAGACCTAGACAGAAACGGCTGGCGTGTTCCTCTGAAGAGGACGCGGATGTGGAGGGTTCTGAGGAGTCTTCGTTCCCTCCAGGGTCTGCTGAAGAGCCTGACTCTGAGAAGCTTGCCCTCTTTCTCTTCCTAGATGACTCCCCCTGGGGTACAGTTTTAAGGGCTTTAACCTCCGCTCTGATAATTTCCCTTAGACTTGTAGCGAAGTCAGGGGTCTCTTCTGCCACCATCTGCCGTATGCATGACTGGCACAGCCTTTTAGGGCAGGCATCCGGCAAGGGGCATTTACACAGGGCGCATTCCCTGTTTTTTGCCTTGTCAGTACATTTCTTCCCCTATAGGAGGAAAAACATAAGGGGGACACTGCATCAGGGCACATTCACGAAGATCTCTTACCCTGAGCAGAAGGCGTAGGTACCGGATCACGGAGGGGGGCGAGCTGGATCCTTTGGCCTGGAGGAACTTCTATGGCCGGTTCGTTTCTTCTTTTGCTGGGAGCTGGTTTGGGACCTCTCTGAGGTACGTTCCTGCTCTTTGTCCAGCTGGCACGAGAGCTTCCTGCTCGTCCATCCTGCATCCGAGCTGAAGCCGCTCGTTAGTGCCTCCGTGCCCTTTTTGTCCCCCCCGGTCATCCGGGTTCGCAGGTGATGTGGCCAGGGGCTGATTTTTGCCTCCTCCCCCGATATCACTCCCATGCGTGCCGCCCCCCCCCGCCCCCACCGCTCTGTCGGCGTCCGCGCCGACGCGCCCGGCGACACAGGGGGAGAAAGGAAAAACACCGGCACCCGACTTCCGGCCTGGCGCCGCTGGCCCTGCCCCCCACCACGCCACATCCGGTCCGGGCGCAGGAGAGGAAGCGCAGGCCCCCAGCCCCGCCCCCGCAGCGTCACCTCCGATCGCGAGGGGACCGCACCACGAATCCGGACCGGGATCAGGGGAGGTAAAGGCCATACTTACCTGCCGGCGCTGGCCCAGGAGACGGGCATCCTCCGGACCCCGCTCCCACCTGCTCCGCACATTGACATGGAACCCTGCGCGGACCACCGTGGCGCTTCCAGGGGACTCCGCACTGCCCGAGGTAGGAGACCACCCCGCTACCTGAGTCGGACAGTCGGCCTGGGGATTCCTTTGTCCATGCTGGCATAATCTGTAGGGAATCCTGTCCTCCAGGAACAGGAAACCAACTGATGCGTGGGAGAGGTGCCGCCCTTATGTATCTGTAGGATTTCCTGTTCCCGGAGGGCGGATCCCCTCTCAGGTGGTGCTGTCATGGACGACCGAATAAACTATGTCTATGGTGACCCTGATGCTGCAGGTGGCCCTTTAGCTTGAGGATGTCCTGAGGCTGATGGTGATAGGGCCTGTGCAGACACATGGCTGGCTGGTGGCTGTGTGCCCATCTCTGGTTGCTGCTTTCTATGTAGTGATATAAATCTAAGGCTACTTTCACACTAGCGTCGTGTGACGTACGTCGCAATGCGCCGTTTTGGAGAAAAAACGCATCCTGCAAAGTTGCCCGCAGGAAGCGTTTTTTCTCCAAAGACTTGCATTAGCGATGCATTGTGACGGGCCCGTACCGACGCACGTTGTGAAAGATTTGCACAACGGGGCCACGCATGCGTGGTCGAAAATGGCAGACACGACACCCAAAAAAAGTTACATGTAACTTTTTTTTGTGCGTCGCGGCCGCCAAAACACGACGCATCCGTCGCACGATGGATGCGACGTGTGGCCATGCGTCGCTAATGCAAGTCTATGGAGAAAAAACGCATCCTGCGGGCAACTTTGCAGGATGCGTTTTTTCTCCAAAACAGCGCATTGCGACGTACGTCACACGACGCTAGTGTGAAAGTAGCCTTAGGGGTCTCTGGGTGGAATAGCAGCATCAATGAGGAGAAATGCTGCTTTGGTTTGGATTCGTATTTCCAAGGTGAATTGGCGCAGATGTTGAGCCAGACTTCTACAAGTGGCCTCCTCACCGTTATCACTTACGGTGCGAGATATATAGTCGATCATTCAGCTATCTCGCACCGTGTGGGGTTCTCTCCTTCTTCTGAGTCTGTGGGGTTGGGGCGCTGCTTGTGGGGATGTGTAAAGGCGGCAAGGTGAGGCTACAACTCCGGCCCTGCTCCTCTTGTTCACCTTCCATGAGCACCGACACCACCATTTCACCTACAAGGAGCACCGCCAGCACCACTACCGAGCACCCTAGGGGAGACCCTCATTTTGTTTTTTATTCACATTGTCCACGGACCAGCAGCTCTAGGCGGTCAAGCCATGGAAGGCGGTCACACGGTGGTAGTCGGTCCAGGCAGGTGACTCCTGCCCCAAGGAAGAAAAAACAAAAGACTTTGTTACTCAATCCCCCCCTCTCCTTCCAATGTTTCACAACCTTCCTCCTTTATCATGCCTGACCTCCCTTCCCCCAGTAATTTAGTAGCATCTTCACTTAGAACCCCTTCCTCAGTTTCCAGCCGTTCATCCTCTCTCCACATCCCCAAAGTATCCAACACTTCTCCCAAACGTCCTTCAAAGTGATAATAATTTTATTAAAAAAAATAAATGTTGAATATTTTGTGTTCAAATAATGTTTGGTTAATGTGTCTTTTGCCGCCTACACACACTATGCTGTACACTGTTCTTTTTTGTGTACACATAGCTCCAGAAATCACACGTTTCGAGTGTCAATTTTGGAGATATGTATTTGCAAATAAGAAAAATCTATATGACTTGCATTTTTTACATGGCCTCAGTGTCTTTGCTCAGTTAGACGTAATAGATGATGGTGTTGATTGCAAGGCCTATCTATTGTTACCTTGATGAGTATTCTTATCAGTTAATCTACTATGGTGTTTTGTAACATCATTTTACTGTTTAGAATACAATCCAAGGTTATTATAAATAGACCTTGTAAACCAGGGTTCCCCAACTCCAGTGCTCAAGGCCCACCAACAGATCATGTTTTCAGGATTTCCTTAGTATTGCTCACGTGATAATTGTGATAACCTGTGCAATACAAAGGGAATCCTGAAAACATGATCTGTTGGTGTACCTTGAGGACTGGAGTTGGTGAGTCAAGTTCTAAACAACGTCATACTCTATATGTGTGTTTACAAAGTGAGGAGATGATGTTGAAAATACACGTCATATGGTCATGAACCTGGCGTTGTATCATACTTTGAAGAAAAACCATACAGGTATAAACACAGGCGTTTTATTAACATACACAACACATAAAAATTAGGTTACACCATTTGCTCTTGCTAGGCCACCCGTCCAACATCAGAGGTGAAATAGGCCGCAAATTGGTCCCTCATTTGCCCTACTACAGATGACAGATGACTGTAGAGGGTGCTGATTAAATTCAGGCAAGGGGTTAGGAGAGGAATCATCTAGTTCAAAACTAGGGTGCTCTCTATCCATCACAAAATTGTGTAGAACCACACAGGCCTTCACCACCTCATCCACAGTTTCTAGTTTAAGATTAATGGCTGTGGAGAGAATTCGCCATCTGGATACTAGTATACCAAAGGCACACTCTACAGTTCTTCTGGCCCTGGTCAACCTGTAATTAAAAATTATTTTAGTGTGGTCCAAGTCCCGACTGGAGTATGGTTTGAGCAGGTGTTGGCACATCTGGAATGCCTCATCCCCAACCATTACAAAGGGCTGTGGCAGACCTTCGTGTTGGGAAGAGGCCGTGGCATGGGGAAATTGAACTGGTTGCCATACAACCTCCGTCCCATGTCTGAATTCTTAAAAGCCTGGGAGTCATTCCCACGCCTAAATGCCCCAATTTCCACTGCAACAAACTTAGTCTGCATCAGAAATGGCCATCAGTACTGTAGAAAAGTACTTTTTATAGTTGTAGTACTCTGATCCAGTTCTCTTGGGTTTTATAATCCTGACGTGCTTCTCATCCACCGCACCCAAACAATTAGAGAAATTGCAGACTGTCCAGAATCTTTCTGCATTTTCAAGCCACTTTTCCACGGTGGGCAGGGGCATAAATTCTGGACAGAGAACGTCCCACAAAGCCCGACAGGTGTCCGCAACTATTCCAGACAAGGTGTATATTCCAAGACTGAACTGGAAGTGCAGAGTAGAGAGGGTCTATCCATTAGCCAGGAATCTGGGACACAAAGAAACAACAAGAATTTATATTTGTGTATAGGGATTTTTAACACATTAAAAAAAAGGGGCACACCAATAAATAAAAATGCATCCTTTTCTTTAAAAAAAGGCCTCAAACCAATGCAGCATACTTTTGTTAAGTACATGGCAGATCAAGAATTCTGCCATAATATACTACTACATCAAAGAACCAATACTATCATGCAGTCAGTGGTTACCTACCGTAATGTGACCAGGAGCCGTTCCTCGGGAGGAATCGCACGACGGAGCTGTGTGTCCTGTCTACGGTTGACATCTTGTACATGACCTGGTAAATACATGAAGCTTTGTTGGGACATCCGTGTGTAATCCGTAAATTTATCCGGGTTTGCCTGTAGCTCGCCGTAGAGGGTGTGGTACGTTCCACGGCTCTCCCGGAGTTCAATAATTGGATGTATCCACAAACGCCGCCGCTGCCGTCTTCACTGTATCTCTCTCTTTCTTTGTTCATGGCAAGCAACTGCATAAGCTTGAGCCATCATAATGTCCAGATCCAAGTTGAAGTGAAAGCTCTTCCAGCGCAGATCCATGTCTTCATCAAAAACTGCTAGCAACTGGGAATAGCTGTAAACTGGGTCTAGATAAGGAATTCCAATAACACACGCCCACTTCTGTCCAATTGGTGGAGTATATTGGTCAATGATTTTGTGACATTATGCGCAATAATCACGCAAATGCATGCAAAACGCTTACAAACGCATATAATCGCTGCTTTTTTCGGCTTTCAGCGCATGATTATGTTCCAAAAAAACGCTGCGTTTACAAGCGTTTGATGTGCGCTCCAAACGAGCGCGCAAAAAAAACGCTAGTGTGAATCTAGCCTAATTTGGATTTTTTTTTTTTATCGTATTGCACTAGTCCGTTATATATGCAGATAAGTATGAGCCCTCAAGTTAATGTATCACATACCGAAAATGAAGGGTTAATACAGTACTCTTTTTTCTAGTCCGTAAGTATGGGAATCATCCAAGAGGTTGTGTTCTGTGTACACCTCATAAATACTTCATTGTAACAGGAGTCCTGTGTGACAGCTGCTTTATGAGGGTAATAGGACCGGTTACCTGGTGGATAATGGTGGAATCTGACCCCGTGTCTCCATGATAGAAGTGGCTGGATGTTCTTCCTGTGTGGACTTTAACATCTCATACAGAGCAGGAAGAAGGAACAGCACAGAGACGAGAGATGGTAGGTTATGATCATACAGAAATATACCTGCGCCCGTAGATCAGTACGAGCCCTGCTGTATGGCCGATACCTTTTCTTTGCTGTACTCCTCCATCATTTGCAGATTCTACTTGTCCTTATATGTTGGCCATACGATGCTTAGGTAACTGATTTTGTGTTTTCTGCAGACCAAGTTCCTGTCTCAGGATGAAATTCAGAGTAAGTTTTGGGGAGTCGGGAAGGACAATTCTGGTGATAGTATGTGATGCCTTGTCCATTTTGGTAGAAGATTTGGCAGCGATTGTCGTAGTTTGCTTTGTTTGACGTTGCCATCATGTCTATCAGGTCTGCTTTTCTGTTTCTCCTATTCGGTGCGGTTTATTCTACTATAAGATTGGGCAATGATTGACACAGAAATGACGGCAAATTAACGCAAAGCAAACTATTAAGCCCACCTATGACTTGTATCTGGTGCAACTCATCGATACATCTGTATTGAGAAATTCAAGAAGTAAAATAAACCTCAATGTTTTTACCTTAATATCAATTTTATCTTATATTTAGCTTAGCTAATTGTCAGTGATGGCTATCAAAGGAGTCTTTTTTTTTTTTTTACTTTTTTAATTGGATGAATATTCTTGGGCTAGGGCATCAATCTTTAATCAGCAAGCTGTCAAAAACACTACGCTAAAGGCGCCTCTTCCCTCCTTATGTAGAAGCGGGACAATGTCTTTAACTCACCTGTTAGATCTGTTGCTACATCAGCACCAGTGCTCCGATGGTCCCCAACACCCTTTAAAATCGGACATATGCACAAACCCATAGAACAGCATATATACGAGCGTTTTCCATGTACACACAGCTCTGGTCTGAGAAAATCTCCCCTCAAGCCCCCGTTACACATAGGGATATCGCTAGCAATATCGCTGTAACGTCACTGATTTTGTGACGTTATAGCGATATCGCTATGTCTGATACTTACCTCCGACCGCTCCCCCGCTGCCGATTGCGCTAGAACGTCCTGGACCATTTCTCGTCGGGCGCTCCCTGTGGCACCGACGAGCGACGCGTGGACGTCAGGATCGCCGCGTCTGACAGGTAAGTAGCGACCCCCGACCGCTGCTATGTCGCTGGTGAGATCTGCCTGTGTGGCAGCTCACTAGCGACCACTTAGCGATGCACCAGCGATCCATATCGTTGTCGGGATCGCTGGTGCATCGCTAAGTGTAACAGTACCCTCACAGTAAGCACTCGTTCACACGTCAGTTTTTCGGTATGTATGGATGTTATTTTTGCAGATAGATCACAGACCTTTAACAATGAATACGTCTTCTCACTTGTCTTTGTTTTGCAGACCAGTTGTAAAAATGGAGACCTGTCCTACTTTTTTGCATGTTGTGGATCAAACTCACCAATGAGTCAATGGCCCCACGATAAAACAAAAACAAATAGCACACGGATGTCATCCATGCGCTCTCTGTATTTGATTGTATGAGTAGGCGAAGCGAAACATTTTTTTTCTTCATATTAGAAAAAAAGTTTTCAGTCTTTGTACTATTCTGACACTAGGACCAAAACTGGATTCTGCACACTAAAAAAAAAAACAAAAAAAAAAAAACGCAAAAAACACAGACCGTTTTTCACATATGAGAAAATAAAGACTAATATGAGAAACTGACCTGAGGTCTCACTGATACGTCAGTTTTTCATGCACTTAATTCCATGGATAGAAAACTCCAGTATAGTCTATGGTGCTGTTCACATGCACAAGGTTAGGTGGAAACAAATACCCTAATATCAACAGATTGGGGCAAAAAAAAAAAACAGGCACTGCGCAGTCTTATGGCCCCCTCTCTATGTATGACCTTGCTGGATAAAATGTGCTGTGCGTGTAACACTTTGTTCCCATGATGTATTGTACCGTCATGTCACTGTCTCACAGAGTTCAAAGAATGCTTTAACCTGTATGATAAAAAGGGAAAAGGCAAGATTCCCTCTGAAGACCTCCTGACTGTAATGCGTTGCTTGGGGACTTGTCCTACTCCTGTCGAAGTAAACCGTCACCTGCAGGTGCAGAAAATCGGTAGGAATTAGTGAGAAACAGATTATTATCGGACTCATGGATGAGGTTTTTCTGTGGCGCCGGGGCGAGTTTTGATGCAATGCATGAAATATCGTTAAAGGAACACACTACACAAAACCAGTACAGAGACATGCCTACAGTACACGAGCCAAGGACTCCCAGACCGTGACGTAGAGACGCAGGCACCGCCGCCCCGAGCCATGCACTAGATATCACATAGTGTGTCATTTCACTTGTGTTTATAATGGTCTCTTTAAAATGGAGTTGTACTGAATTAAAAAATAAACATGGCTGCTTTCAGCTAAAATCAGCGTAAGGCTCTGTTCACATGTCCAATAATCATCCATTGAGAAAAAAAGTTATGCAGACAACTTTTTTTGTCTGCCTGAAACTTATTTCAACTGGATCCATATATTTAACCCCTTAGAGACCCTGCCGCCCTTTTTCATTCTTGTGTTTCTGTTTTTCGCTCCCCTTCTTCCCAGAGCCATAACTTTATTTTTCTGTCAATACGGCCATGTTAGGGCTTGTTTTTTGCGGGACAAGTTGTACTTTTGAACGACACCATTGGTTTTACCATATTGAGTACTTGAAAATGGGGGGAAAAAAAAAAAATCCAAGTGCGGTGAAATTGCAAAAAAAAAAAAAAAAAAAAAGTGCAATACCACAAGGGTTTTTTCCACATGTGCCCAGAACAGCCACGGGTGGAAACGTAATCCACCCGCAGCTGTTAACCCATTAAATAACAGTGTGAAACTGACAGCGGTATTTAACGCACGCTTACAGCAATCGCACCGGAAATCCCGCCCATTGGTGACCCTGTCACTGATGGGTCGGCATGACAACCAGAAGTCTCCTGCAGACCTCTATGGTTGTCACTGCCGGATTGCTGTAAGCGCCGCCCAATCAATATAAAAAAGGAATTAACCCGATCGTTAAACGTCAAAACGCCAGAATTACATTTTTTGGGTCGCCACAACATTTTATTAAAATGCAATAACAGGGGATCAAAAAATCGTATCTGCAGCAAAAAGGTATAATTAAAAACGTCAGCTTGGCACGCAAAAAAATAAGCCCTCACTTAAAAACTAAAAAGGGCTCCGTCATGAAGGAGTTAAAGGATTATTTTCAAAAAAGTTATCCTTATCCATTGAATATGGGTTAACATGCTGATCACAGGGGGGTCTGACTACTGGGACCCAAAGAGAGGCCCGTTCTGAATGGCGTGGAGTTGCGCATGCTCAACCTCTGCTCTATTGTCTATGGGACTGCAGAGTGCAGCGCTCGGCTAATCCCATAAACAATCGAGTGGAGTATACGCACCTTCGCTCCATTTAGGTTGGAACTGCCAGGCTCCGTTTTTAGGATCAGACCTAAGTGATCAGCAAGATTTTCCCACAGATAAAGAATAACTTGGTTATTGGGGGATTAACTCTTTAAGTGAATAAGCTTAGCTTCCACATACCAAACACAAACTGGAGACTTACGGTATTGTTTCACCAATGTTTTTCTCATCCTTTAAAGTCATTTAAATCAAGTCTACGTATGCAACACATTGTTTACCATATTGTATGGTTTATAATAGAAGAGCAATGTTGCAAAACAGCAATTAAGCCAAACCACCAAGAGCCCCCAAAAATGTGTTCCTGCCATACTGATTGGAAAAAATAAAGGTGCATTTAGGTGGGCCGAGAATCAGTGAACGAGAGTCCGTAAAGTCTCTTGTTCTCAATTGCTGACCCATGTGCAAAAAAGTCCGGCATTCTCCCAATGAATGAACAAAACACCCTATTGTTGGGAGACTGAATTTTTTTAGCCGGAATAAATTATTGTTATCGGCAGCACATCGCCCCGTGTTAACAGTGAACGTGCTGCCGATAACGTGATTCTGTAAGGGGGCAGAACAATCATTAACAGTTACTGATGAGCGAACGTGCTCGGGTGTTACCCAAGTATCTTGGGTGTGCTCGAATAATATGTTTGAGTCCGCACGGCTGCATGATTCATGGCTGTTGAACAGTCACAACAGATGCAGGGTTTGGCCAACAGCTGCAAAACATGCAGCCGCAGGGACTCGAACATATTAATCGAGCACGTCCAAGATACTCGGATAACACGTTACATGTACATAACCACTATTAATAACATTTGTCTCTACTCTTCAGGGAAAGATGGAGAAGTTGATTTCTCAACTTTCTTGACCATTATGTATCGTCAGCAGAAGCAGGAAGACCCTGAGAATGAGATCCTTGTAGCCATGCTGATGACAGACAGACAAAAGAATGGAATGATTCCCCTGGAGGAGCTCAAGGCGAAACTAACCAGAATGGGAGAAAAGTTAACACCTGAGGAAGGTACGAGTAAAGGCGGCTGCAGACGAGCATATGACACACCATCTGAGTCTCATCCAGTAAACTTGGACCTTTTTTTTTTTCTACTTTTCAATCATGTGACATCAGCATGTCCGTTTTCCTATGTCCATGTGATATTTGTATGCCTTCCTTTTATGCATCTGCACTAAAAAAAAGTACATGAACACAGTTTCCTAGGTTTAGAATGGAAATTGACTTGATTTTTTTTTATCCACCCATAGACTTGAATGTGTGAGTCTCATCCGAGACTCTGAAAAAAGTACTTCACTTACTTCACACAGGCAGCCATTGTTCTTAGAAGTCTAAGCCATGTTTACACAGGACGATGCAATGCTGAGAACAAGAATCTTTTGTGCTGCAGAAATGATCATTTCACCTGATGAACGAGCTTTTTGCTCATTCTCCAGGTGATCAGCTGCCAGTTTACACAGTAAGACTCATGAAACGAACGTTAGCAAGAACAATCATTCACAATTACCTTTCAGTGTAAATGCCGCTCACGGCCGGGGCACACTTGCGAGTGTGATGCGAGTCTCTCACATCGATACCCGGCACTCAGACAGGAGTGTGCGGCTGCATGTATTTCTATGCAGCCGCACACTGCGGTCCCGAGTTCCGGCAGCAGTGCCGGGTATTCGTGCGCCAGTTTCTCGCATTGTACTCGCAAGTGTGACCCCGGCCTAATACAGAAAATAGAAACAAATGTATATTGTGTTAAATTCGTTTGTTCACTGGGATTTTCAAAGTCCATATTCACAGGCCTGAAAAGACTAAGACCATGTTCATACGTAGCACAAAGCCTGCAGTTTTTAATTCGAAAATCCACTGCACTAAAAGGACCTTTCACCAAATTTTTCAATGTTGAATTTGATACATGATGTAATAGTGACTGCAGAGCAAATGTAACGTTTTATCTAATGTCATTTTTTATTTGGGATCACCATTGCCAAGATATTTTGCCATCAGTCAGTTTTCTCCCTGTATGACATAGACCAATCATAAGCAGGCCGCAACAGTCAAGGGAAAGAAGTACACGCCCCCAGTTAAAAATTCCCTGCTCATGGCCATTTGGGCTCAACAAAAATTAACTCATTAGCTTCCATATACTTGAATTGAACAGAAAAGCAAAAAAAAAAAAAAAGTTTTATTCTGTTCTTCAGTCATCCACTATTACATCTCATGTCCGGTAAAATTTGGAGAAAGGTCTTTAACAGATGAAGGAAAGTGGATGTGATTTAATGTAAACTCATGCTCACTGTGCAGTTTTGTATTTTTTGCTGACTTCTATGGGGAGCTTGAAAAGAAAAATGTAAAAATTTCACAGCATTTCTGCAATACAAAACCATGGTCAAATCCTCAGAATATTTTCCAGTGTCAGGTCAGGGCCTAAACGTTGTCAGTGCAGTAGATTTTTGTTTAGTTGTACATTTTCCACCTGATTGGAGCTCATGAATTAGCAGTTTTTATTTTTAATCCATTTCCAGTGGATGACCTCTTTCAAGAGGCTCATGTTGGGCCTGACGGAATGTTGAAGTATGAAGACTTTGTAAGGAAAATCACACTACCACCAGCCGATTACTGAAACACAACAGGTGACGACCTCTTTGATGCTACATGATATCCACACCACCAGGAATGAAGAAAAAAAAAAAAAAAAAAAAACACTGACAACTTTTTTTTCTTTCTTTCTTGGGGAAAGGGTGGAAGTGTGGGAAGGAATAAGATGGTCAAGTCGGGATGTTTACTTACCACGTAGACAGAGAGAAAAAAGGTCCATAACTACGCAACTGGTCTACAGTACAGTGGTGGCCTTGGATCCTCTTCCTTCTCCTCACCCCAGACTATAAAGGCTATAATGTTGTACAACAAACTGATTAAACATGTTCATAATTTCTGACTATTGTCGAATATTTTCCATTAGATACAGACTGTAAACTGTAAAATGCAAGGTTGTAGTAGAAAACTTTACTATGGTTGGAGCTCCAACTCTTGTATGTAAAGTACAAATAAAAAAAAAATAAAAATAAATGACATTAGCACATAACATTGGGTCTAAACATTAGCATCAGTAATATGTCTGCCTGATTCAGAATCAGATCCAACTAACAGCATCATGGAAGGATCCTACTCTACAGTTCGCTCCGGTCATAAAGATGCTAAAATACGAATAACAGACTTGCTCAGTGAATTTATCCCTCGTTGAGGCTGTGTGCACACGCTGCGGATTAGGTGCGGATTCATCTGCGTGGATTTTGTAAAATCCGCAGGTGAAACCGCAGGTCAAAATACCTGCGGTTTTACCTGCGGATTGCTCTGCGGTTTTGCCCTGCGGTTTTTCATCTCCTCAATGGAGGAGATGGCAAACCGCAGGGGAATCCGCAGAAAGAATTGACATGTCAATTTTTTCTGCGGATTGAAAACCGCGGAAAATTCCGCACCGTCTGCACTGCGGTTTTTGATTCCCATAGGGAATCATGGTACTGTACACCGCAGCAAAAACTGCTGCGGGTCCGCAGCGGCCAAAACCGCTGCGGAACCGCAGCAAAATCCGCAGCGTGTGCACACAGCCTGAGAGACTGTGCAATGTAGGGATATCATGTTCGCATGTGATATATTTGTAACCTATCTAGGACAGGGTTCCCCAACTCCAGTCCTCAAGGCCCACCAACAGGTCATGTTTTCAGGATTTCCTTAGTATTACCAAGGTGATAATTGCATCACCTGTGCAATACAAGGGAAAACCTGAAAACATGACCTGTTGGTGGGCCTTGAGGACTGGCATTGGGGAACCCTGATCTAGAATGTCCCGTCATGGCGGAAACATTTTAATTTGATTGAAATTAGAGATGAGAGCTTCAAGAGTCTGTCTGTTTGGATTTTCCAAGGAAATACAAATTGCTGAGAATAACTTTATTTTCCTAGTAAAATCCAAAATCAACAGACTATTTTGAATTCAATGTCCTTTATTTGCTTTGGGGGTCTATATGATGCATAGAAGGAAAAATAACTACTTCTCCCCTTGTTACCCACCTCTCTGGCGCCTCCACTCCTCACAGTCACTTATCTGGTCCTTTCCACATCTTCAGATCGCTGCCTCTTCCGCTGATATTTTCAAAGCTAGAAGTCCCAGCCCAGTGTGAGCAGCCCCATGATTTCAGCATGAGCAGCGATCTGAAGATGCAGTGAAGACCAAATGGGTGATGCAGAAGGGTCGAAGTATATATTTTTAGTTTTTCACTTTGCCATCATGGGTTACGAAAAAACACATTACCGGTAAGTAATATACGTGTTTTTTAGTCACCCATGATGGCACCACAAGAGAAATACTCATAACTTTGGGAGGGACCACAGCCTGTAGAACCCTTCTCCCAAAAGTGAGGTCAAAGGAGGCAGACAGATCCAGTCTATAGTGCTCATAGAAGGTGGATGGAGAGGACCATGTGGCCGCCTTACAAATCTGTTCGATGGAGACATCCGCCTTCTCTGCCCAGGATGCTGCCACAGCTCCTGCGGAATGGGCCTTCAGACCTTCTGGGATGACCTATTATTAACCTATACAGTAAAGAAACACCAAGAAAATACTGAAATAGTTATCTCAAAAGATTGAACATCTAATTTAAACCATATATCCCTTACAAAAAACATTCACAAAAAATCATGATAAAAATATAAAATTTATTGTATCACAAAAAAGGACATAAATGACAACAAAAAATATAATAATGATGAGACAAATATTTTACAAAGAATTTAATAATAAATTACATATATATTAAAATATTTTTTAAAAACAGCGATGTGCAGAGGATAAGAGGCAAAATCACAATGGCTAATAAAGTGAAATATATGCACTAATGAAAGGGTGAGGGCTATATATATAAAAAAAAAAAAATGCTGAAAAGGGAAAATAATATTCTGTGAATAAGTTACACAATTTCATAAAAAAATGCACAATTATATACAAAAAAAAAATTGGTGTTTAAAACACATATATATATATATATATATACACACACACACATATATATATATATATATATATATATATATATATATAATTTATTAAATTCCTTGTAAAATATTTGTCTCATTATTATATTTTTTGTTGGCATTTATGTCCTTTTTTGTGATATAATAAATTTGATATTTTTATCATGATTTTTTGTGACTGTCTTCTGGGATGACCTACCTGCACTGACATAAACTAACTTAAAAGCCTTTCTGACCCATCTCGCTAAGGTTTTCTTGGACACTTTAAGACCTTTTCTAGACCCTGGAATGATACAAAAAAGGGCCATTTGTTTCCTTGATGGTTCTGTGACTGCTAAATATTGAAGTAAACATCTCCTAGCGTCTAAGGTAATTTTTCTTCCTTATGGTTCCTAGGTTTAGAATGGAATGATGGTAAAATAATCTCCTGTGACCTATGGAATTTTGTAACTTCTTTAGGGAGCTATCCGGGTCTAACCTCAAAACCACCTCATCCTCCAGAACCTGAGTGTACAGTGGATCTGCTGACAAAGTCTAGATGTTGCTTATTCTGCGGGCCGTTGTTAGGGGGATGTTTTTAGCGAGACTATCCTGTCTGAGGTGGAATGTAAAGGCTCACATTCTGTCAATGTCGTTAAGACTAAATTCAAGTCCCAGGGAGGGTCTCTACAGGAAAGGATTGATCTAGCTCCACTACAGGCTTTCATAAACCTAGCGATTCACTTATTACCTGCTAGGTTAAAATTGTAAAGTGCCCCTAGGGTTGAAATCTGAACTTTAAGGGTGCTGACTGAAAGACAGGGTTCTAGTCCCTTCTGAAGGAACTCCAGGATAGATGTTATAGGGATCTCTCCCTCCGGATCTGCCCCCGAGGATAAGAATTTCCTCCAGGTCCTGCCATAGATTTTTGTGTTCACCGGCTTTCTACTACTAAGTAGGGTAGAAACTAACCTAGTCGCAAACCTCTTTTTCTCTAAAATTGACCTCAAGTTCCAGACTGTTAAATGCAGCCTTGACACCGGAGGATGAAGAAAAGGCCCCTGGGAAAGAAGGTTCTGGTCCTCTGGGGGAACCCACGGATCTGAGACTGACATTGCTCTTAGCCAAAAGAATCATGGACCGTTTGGCCAAAAGGGAACCCCCTTAAGGATGACTCATCTCATCTTCCCTGATTTTTATTTTTTAAGAACTGACGGGATGAGACACACCAGTGGAAACGCATAGAGTAGCCCGAAGGTCCATTTCATCCTGAAGGCATCCACCATGTGAGGGGGCGCTCTCCTGGGTCTTCAATCTTTCAATCTCTGCTCTGAATCAACTTCTGTGTTTCTCCACTCCATTCAATGTCAGCAAGCAGTTAATCCTGAATGCTACATATGTGTTTTCAACTATGCAAGCTTATATCTGGTATATAGTTATTTCAACTTACTCTACTTGTCCCCTTATGTTGTGAGGTCAAGAAACTTTTCAAAGTGCTTTATGATCCATGCAGCGCTGGACATCTGTTTATCTGACCACAACATTTATTGGGCCCTGCTGTCTCAATTTTGTTTAATTGATTAACGAGAAGAGAGAGAGCAAAAAAAAAAAAAAAAAAGATCTAAGCCTTAGCCTCATATATTCAGACATAGCTTGGGGGGGGGAGCATTTATGCAGGGGACATTTATGCACATGTAATCGAAGTACATGTATCAAAGTACGAGGCAGTTATAACATGGCAGTTACACAGGGCAGGAGACAGGTAAGACATTTATATACATCTACTCCCTGTACATTTGGATTACAACAAATAAGCCGGATTACTTACCGGTAATGCTCTTTTAATGAGTCCACGACAGCACCCACCGGAGAGAGGGATCCGCCCATAGGAACAGGAAACCTACAGAGATAAAAGAGGGCGGTCCGCCTCTCCTCCTCAGTTGGATTTCAGAGTACCCGGAGGACCGCCAATTATTAGGCCATTATATTATTCCATATGATCATTCTATCTTTACAAGTAAGAAGGTGTATATACATTATGTTAACTTCTAGGGAGGGTTAGTGAACGGGTGCTGTTGTGGACTCATTAAAAGAGCATTACCAGTAAGCAATCCGGCTTTTTACCCTTCGCCACGACAGCACCCACCGGAGACTTTCAGAGACCTTCACCTGGGAGGGACCACCGTGCCGAGGACCGCTCTACCAAAGGCTAGGTCGGATGAGCATGATAAATCAAGCCTATAGTGGTTATAAAAGGTAGAGGGTGTAGACCAAGTAGCAGCCTTACATATAGACTTGATTGCGACGTCTCCCCTTTCTGCCCAAGAGGAAGCCATAGCTCTGGCGGAATGCGCTCTGATACCCTCCGGAGGATCTTCATTGCTCTCAGAGTATGCCAGACTGATCGCGTCTCTGATCCACCGAGACAAGGTACCCCTTGTGACCTCATATCCCTTCTTTTGGCCCTGGAAGGAAATAAATAGAGCCCTACTCTTCCTCCAGCTGCTAGACCTTTCAATGTATTGTAATACTGCTCTTCAAACGTCTAGTGTATGGAACTTTTCTTCCTCTGGAGTAGAAAGGTTACTAAAAAATGAAGGGAGGTGGATCTCTTGTGACCTATGAAACTTCCCTGCTACTTTTGGTAAGTATTAGGGGTCCGGTTTTAATATTAGCTGATCCTGGAATGTCAACAGAAAAGGGGGTTCTATTGAAAGTGCTTGTATGTCGCTAATTCTGGCTGAGGTTAGTGCAACTAGTAGTACTGTTTTGAGAGATAGGTGTTTTAGGGATATTGAATCTAATGGTTCAAAAGGAGGACGTGTTAGGGCCTCCAGTACAAGATTCAAGTCCCAAGGAGGAACTCTGGGTATGTGTACCGGTTCGCTTCGCTCAAAGGCCGAGATGAATCTGGCTATCCATCTATTGCCTGCCACGTTATAACTATAGAGGGCCCATAGAGCCGACACGTGGACCTTTAGTGTGTTAACCGATAGTCCTAAATCTTTCCCTTTCTGTAGAAATTCTAGGATTGGTGTTATCGGAATTTCTCTAGAATCGGGGGCTGTGTGAAACTCTAGGAATTTGCTCCATACCCTGGTGTAAATTTTTGTCGTAGCCAATTTTCGACTCTGCAGAAGAGTATTGACTAATCCTTCCGAAAAACCCCTTGCTCTCAACATTTCCCTTTCAAGTTCCAGGCTGTCAAGTGGAGATTGTCCACTTGAGGATGGAAAAATGGCCCCTGCGAGAGGAGCTTCGGGGTTGAAGGAAGCACCCAAGGGTCTGTCACTGACATTGCTTGCAGGCATGAAAACCATGGCCTCCTGGGCCAGAATGGCGCTATTAAAATTGTTCGCACTTTCTCTGCCCTGATCTTCCTGATCACCTGCGGTAGTGGTATGATTGGGGGAAATGCATATGCCAGTTTGAACTGCCATGGGGCTTGAAGGGCATCCAGAATTTCCGGATTGTCTACCACGTTTAAAGAGGCGAACCTTCGCACCTGCCTGTTTACCCTGGTGGCGAAGAGATCTATTTGGGGAAGACCCCATAGTGACACGATGCGTGAGAATATCTGCTGGTTCAGGCACCACTCTCCTTGTCGTAGTGTATGGCGACTGAGATTATCTGCTTCCAAATTGTCTCTTCCCCTTATATGGAGGGCTGAGAGAGACAAAAAATGTTTTTTGGCTAAGGACAAGATCTTTCTTGCGGAAGACATTAAGGCAACTGATCGAGTCCCGCCTTGTCTGCTCAGATATGCGACCACCGTAGAGTTGTCTGACAGGATCCTCACGTTTTCCCCTTGTAACTGCGGAAAGAAATAATATAATGCATGACTAACCGCCTTTAGCTCTTTCAAGTTTGAGGAATCCTGATGCTCACTTATATCCCACAAGCCTTGGCCGAAGTTGTCTCCCATATGGGCTCCCCATCCTGTGGGGCTGGCGTCGGTAGTAATTATACGGGAAGGTGTTATCACCCATGGTACGCCTCCCGACAGATTATCTTCCTCTAGCCACCATGTAAGGGAGATTAGGACCGTTTGGGATAAAGTAATTTTGTTTGTCAAATTCCCTCGGTCATGGTTTCCCTCTACGAGAATTTGATGTTGTAGTTCCCTCGTGTGGAACTGGGCCCACTGAACTGCCGGGATGCAGGAAGTGAGGGACCCCAGGAGAGACATTGCATCTCTTAAAGATATATACGGCCTGTCTATTGCTAATTTGACCTTACTTTTAATTGTCTCAATTTTTACCTGTGGCAATAGGCATTTTTGTTTTATGGAGTCTAGCTGAAGACCCAGGAAGGCCTGGACGGATTGTGGCTCGATTCTGGACTTCTTGAAATTTATTATCCAACCTAGAGCCTGCAGAGATAAGATTGCGTTAGCAACTCGTCCATTACATTGTTGAGTTGAGTTTCCTATTATTAAAAAGTCATCCAGATAGGGTATTATCAATGTGTCCTTCTGGCGTAAGAAGGCCATCACTTCCAGCATCACCTTTGTGAAAACTCGTGGTGCGATGGAAAGACCGAATGGCATGGCTGTCAACTGGAGATGCTGTATGGTGCCATCGAGGGAGACCGCCACTCTGAGGTATTTCTGAAATCTGCAATGGATTGGGAGATGATAATAAGCATCTTTCAGATCCAAGCCTGCCATCATACAATTGGGGTAGAGGAGCTTAATCGTAGATCTGATGGATTCCATTTTAAATTTGTGATTTATTATATATGAGTTTAGTTTTTTCAGGTTGATTATAGTCCTGAATGAGCCATCTGGCTTAGGTACCAAAAAGAGAGGGGAGTAAAACCCCCTTCCTTCCTGTCCCTCAGGCACATGGATCAATACTTTTTTATTCAGAAGACTCAGAATCTCAGTCTCTAGGGACCGCTGTTGGATTGGCGAGCTGAGAGATGTTATGATAACTGAGCTATGGGGTACGTGGTGGAACTCTATTTTTAACCCCTCCCTAAAAATGCCCAGAACCCAGGGACTGGCCGTGATTTTCTCCCATTCTTGCAGAAAAAATTTTAATCTTCCCCCTACTGGAGGAATTGGCTCCTTAGTTTTTGTCTCTGCGGAAGGAGGATCCTCTAAACATGGCACCTTTGCCCCTTTCCTCCTTTGTGGCCCAGCGATTTTGATTTTCCGCTGGTCTTCCTCTGCCAAATGGTCGTCTCCTGAACACCCTCCTATAAAACAGGAGAGAGGGGTTAGGGAATCCTTTTTTCCTTTCCTTTGCCTTGGTAAGGATTTCATCTAAAGTTTTCCCAAACAAGAACTCACCCTCACAAGGTATGGCACAAAGCTTTGCCTTGGATTGGGTGTCACCTCTCCAGCTTTTAAGCAATAGGCTACGCCTGGCGTTATTAAGCAGGCCTGCTGTTCTGGCTGCCATACGTAAAGAATCCGCAGAAGCATCTGCTATGTACGCAGCCGCACCACGGATCAGTGGTATAGCGGCTCGTAGCTTGTCTCTGGAGATCTTTTGCTCTATTTGTTGGTCTAGCTGATCAATCCAGACCATCATAAAACGAGCTGAGCAAGTACTAAGCTATTGTCGGTTTAAACGTGCCCGTAGCTGCCTCCCATGCCCTTTTAAGCGAGGCATCAGCTTTTCGGTTGAGTGGATCTTTTAGAACCCCTGCGTCCTCCACTGGCAAGGCCGTTTGTTTTGAGGCGGAAGCGACCGCTGCGTCCACTTTCGGCACTTTAGACCATGTTGCTAACTCCTAGTCGCTGAAGGGGTACCTTCTTTTTGAGGCGGAGGGGAGATATCCTCTCTGGTCCTGCTTCTCCCATTCTTTCTTAACCAGAGCTTTTTTAGCTGGTATAACAGGAAAAACTCTCCTTTTTCTATCTGTTAGCCCTGCAAACATAATTTCCTGTGTTGTTTGCGGCTCCTTTGTTTCTGTGCAGCCCATGGTATTCCTCACGGATTTAACCAAATTGTCCATGTTTTCTAAAGGAAAACACGAAGGCCCCTCCATATCAGAGGAAGATGATATAGATGCATCAGAACTATCGGAGGCTATTGCTTCTTCCTCAGAGTCTACGCTGACCGTAGTTGGTTTGCTAATCTCCGTACTTACAGGTGTACTACTAACCTTGGTTAGGGCCTATAATTCTTCCCTTATTATGGCCCTTATGTCCACTGCTGATGCTTGTTTTGCTGTTTCATTAATACATTTTTTGCACAGCCTTTTCGTGTAAGAGTCCGGTAGGGGACGTGTACAGAGGGCACATTCTTTATTTTTTTTTTCCCCTTCTCTTAGCCTAAGGCAGAGATGTAGCATAGGAGACAGAGAGAGAAAGAAAGAGAGACATTTATCAGCTTTGTAGGCAGAGAGTCGTCCACTCACCCAGAGAAGCTGTAGGTACCGGCTCAGGAGGCTGAGGAGGCTTGTTAGCGTGGCTTCTATCCGAGGAACCTCGGTGAGAGCGATCCTTGGCTGCCGCTGTATCATCTGCCTGGGGATGCGTGTCCTGTCTTGGTGAAGACATGTTTGCACGCAGTAATCATATCCCCAAAGCCTTATATATGCTCCTTCCATATGCAGGTAACCTCCGGTAACCCGAAAGTTCCTCCTTACCATTTCCTGCCTGCGCTGCATGTGCGTCTCTTCCTGGACGCTGAAGCTCTCCTGAACGCTGGAGGATACCGCTCCCCCTCCAGTTCGCGCTCCCATACAGACCGGGATGGATCATCCCCGAATCCCGGTGGTGTGTAAATCTGCAGGGGAACCCCAGTCGGCCTCACCCGATACCAGCGTTTTCTGCCCGCGCTGCTGCGGTCCCAGGCGAGGGAGCCGATTCACAGCACTCCCCCGTCGCTGCTTCCGGACCGGAACCCCTGCCGTTCCCGCAGAGACTGCATAGGCGGTTCCTTGGCCCAGGTAAGAGTCTGTAGGAGAATCCTGCGGTTCCGATAGGAACAGGAAACCAACTGAGGAGAGGTGGACCGCCCACTTTTATCTCTGTAGGTTTCCTGTTCCTATGGGCGGATCCCTCTCTCCGGTGGGTGCTGTCATGGCGAAGGGTAAAATATACCATATGCATTTGTATAATTTATATCCTGGCCGCTGCATTCACACACATCCACTGCCCTGGCATTAACGCTCTACACTCCATCCATATCGGCCCCTCTCTCCTTTCCTATGTATAGCACTCACGCTCTTTTCACATTGTTAAATTGCACAGATCCAGTCAGTCCCACCATTCAACATGAGACGCTCTCACAAATCACTCTTGTTATCCTCCTCCTAGTCTCAGGAGACATTGCTCCCAACCTTGGTCCCCCATGTTACAGAAAGTCAACCCCCCCCCCCCAACTGCTACACCCAGAAACCCCTCTAATCTTATTAATATTCCCTGCATGCCATCTGTCTCTCTTAATTGTACACTTTGGAATTCTCGCTCAGTGTGTAACAAACTCTCCTTCATTCATGACTTTTTCCTAATTCTCTTAAACTTCTGGCTCTTACTGAAACCTGGATCCAGCAGTCAGACACTACCGCTGCTGCTGCTCTTTCATACGGGGGACTACACTTCTCTCATACCCCAAGATCAGACAATAGAGCAGGTGGAGTCTGCTCCTATCACCAAAATGTACCTTTCAGGTTATCCCTCAACTACCCTCACTAGTCTTCCCTTCTTTTGAGGTCCATGCCGTCAGACTCTACACCCCCTTCTCCATGCAAGTGGCAGTGGTGTATCGTCCTCCCGGCCCTTGTTCCTGGATCATTTTGCCACTTGGCTTCCACGTTTTCTCTCCTGTGACATCCCTACCCTCATCATGGGAGATTTCATCATCCCCATTGCTCTTCCCCTCTCCCCATCTGCTACTTGCATTTCATCTCTAACCTCCTCGTTTGGCCTTTCGCAGCTTACCAATTCTCCAACGCATGAAGACAAACTCCCTCGACTTGGTCTTCTCTCGGCTTTGTGCAGTGGATGATTTTGCAAACTCCCCTCTCCCGCTCTCTGACCACAATCTTATTTCAGTCTCTATCAAGAACTGCCAGGCTGCTCATGTCACCCCCACTGTCCATACTTATAGAAACATACAGGCCATTAACACCCAGAAACTTATGAAGAACTTGCAGTCTTCATTGGCCCCTATTCTCCTCCCTCTCATGTCCCGATTCTGCATTGAAGCATTACAATGAAACACTTCAAAGTGCCCTCGATGAATTTGCACCCCCTATAAACACTACACAGACGGTGACAACCCTGGCACACCCTGCAAACACGTTTCCTGCAGCGGTGCTCCGAACGTCTGTGGAGAAAATCCAATCTACACGAAGATTTCATCCATTATAAGTTTAAGCTTAGAATATACAACACTGCCCTTCACCTCTCCAAACAAACCTATTTCAACACCCTCATCACCTCACTGTCCAATAACCCTAAATGTCTCTTTGACACTTTTCATTCTCTACTCAACCCAAGAGTACAGGCCCCAACCACGGAGCTCTGAGCTGACGATCTGGCCAATTACTTCAAAGAAAAAAATTGAACAGATCCGACAGAAAATTATCTCCCAATCACCTCATACCATGCACTGTCCTCCCTCCCCCACTGCATCTAGCTCACTCTCTGATTTTGAACCAGTCACAGAAGTAAGCAGGCGCCTTGCATCTTCTCGCCCAACCACTTGCACCAGTGACCCATTTCTGTCACATCTCCAGTCCCTTTCCCCTGCTGTCACCCCTCACCTAACTAAAATATTTAACCTCTTTCTCTTCTGGTATCTTTCCCTCCTCATTTAAGCATGCCATCATATATCCACTACTTAAAAAACCATCCCTCGACCAAAACTGTGCCGCTAACTATAGACATGTCTCTAATCTTCCCTTCTTCTCTAAACTCCTGAAACACCTGGTCCACTCCCGTCTTATCCGCTATCTCTTTGATAACTCTCTTCTCGACCCTCTCCAATCCGGTTTCCGCTTTTTACACTCTACTGAAACTGCCCTCACTAAAGTCTCTAATGATCTAGTAACAGCTAAATCAAATGGTCACTACTCCATGCTAATTCTCTTGGATCTCTCTGCAGCATTCGAGACTGTGGATCATCAGCTCCTCCTCACTATACTCCGTTCCATTGGCCTCAAGGACACCGTTCTCTCCTGGTTCTCCTAGCTCTCTGACCGCTCCTTTACTGTATCTTTTGCTGGTTCCTCCTCCTCTCACCTTCCCCTTACTGTTGGGGTTCCTCAAGGCTCAGTCCTAGGCACCCTCTTCTCCTTGTACACTGCCCCTATTGGTCAATCAGTAGATTTGGTTTCCAGTACCATCTCTATGCTGATGACACCCAATTATACGCTTCTTCTCCTGACATCACGCCAGCCTTTCTAGAAAACACCGGCGATCGTCTAAACGCTGTGCTGTGTCTAACATGTCCTCACTATATCTGAAACTGAACCGGTCAAAGACTGAACTCCTTGTTTCCTCCCTCTACTAATGTACCTATACCAGACATTGCCATTTCTGTGTGTGGTTCCACTATTACTCCCAAGAAAAATGCCCACTGTCTTGGGGTCTTACTTAACTCCGAGCTTTCCTTTTCCCCCCACATACGATCACTGGCTCGCTCTTGTTATCTGCACCTCAAAAACATTTCTAGAATTCGACCTTTTCTTACTTTTGACTCCGCAAAAACTATTAGTTTCTCTTATTCACTCTCGTCTCGACTATTGTAACTCTCTTCTAATCGGTCTCCCTCTTACCAAACTCTCCCCTCTCCAATCTGTCTTGAATGCTGCAGCCAGGATCATATTCCTCACCAATCGTTACACCGATGCCTCTATCTTGTGCCAGTCATTACACTGGCTACCCATCCACTCCAGAATCCAGTACAAACTTATTACCCTCACCCACAAAGCCCTCCATGGCTCTGCACCACCCTACATCTCCTCCCTCGTCTCAGCCTACCACCCTATGCGTGCCCTATGTTCTGCTAATGACCTGAGGTTATCATACTCAATAATCAGAACCTCCCACTCCAGTCTCCAAGACTTTACACGTGCTACGCCAATTCTTTGGA
Organism: Dendrobates tinctorius; assembly: GCF_039654945.1. NCBI lineage: Eukaryota > Metazoa > Chordata > Amphibia > Anura > Dendrobatidae > Dendrobates > Dendrobates tinctorius. The sequence continues at coordinate 93,239,037 of NW_027361690.1, read as the reverse complement.
ATGCACTTCCCAGGTCAATATGATTAGTCCCCACAATTTTAAGCGTTCCCTGAAAACGCACTTATTCAGACTGGCCTACCGCCTCAACACATTAACCTAATCTATCCCTGGGTGGCACAGTCAAAAGTTTTACCATAACCAGGTTCCCCGCATCATGTTCCCACATGCTTTATGCATCCATTAGCCCTCTGTCTGTACTGTTACACACTTAACATTATGGCTGGTCCAAACAATCAGGGCAATTGTTATCACCCACCTTTCGTGTCTACCTTTTTCCTCATAGACTGTAAGCTTGCAAGCAGGGCCCTCATGCCTCTTGGTATTTGTTATAATCTATGTGATTGTTATGCTGTAATGTCTATTGTCTGTACAAATCCCCTCTGAAATGTAAAGTGCTGCGGAATATGTTGGCGCTATAGAAATAAAATTTATTATATTCTTCTTGGAGGCAAAAAGATCTGAGGGAGACCCAAATGTCCACAATCCACTTGAATACTGTCTTCTTTAAAGACCACTCTCTCTGGCTTAGTTGTCTGCGGCTTAGGAAGTGTGCCTTGCAATTTTCTTTTCCTCTGATATTCAGGGCAGATAACGAGAATTGCTCCTCTGCGCTTATAAATATCAGTCTTGCAATTGTTATTAGTGGACGAGAGCAAGTACCCCCTTGGTGATTTACATAGGCTGCTGTAACCCCGTTGTCAGAGAGCACCCCCACATGGTGACCCCACAGAAGAGGCGGCAGCAGCAGCAACAGCAGCTCGTTTAACCCCTTTACCCTTAAGGGTGGTTTGCATGTTAATGACCGGGCCAATGTCCATTTATGAGGTAATAACTCTGGAACGCTTCTATGGATCCCTGTGATTCTGACAATGTTTTCTTGAGACATTGTACTTCATGATAGTGGTAAAATTTCTTTGATATTACTTGCGTTTATTTGTGAAAAAACAGAAATTTGGCGAAGACTTTGAAAATTTTGCAATTTTCCAACTTTGAACTTTTATGCCCTTAAATCACAGAGATATGGCACACAAAATACTTAAAGGGAATCGGTCACCTCAATTTTGGACTATATGCTGCGGCCACCGCCATCAGGGGCTTAGCTACAGCATTCTGTAATGTTGTAGATAAGACGCCGATGTAACCTGAAAGATAAGAAAAACGAGTTAGATTATACTCATCCAGGGGTGCGGTGGGTGTCGTGGTCCGCTCCCTCCAATCTTCTAGCGATGACGACATCCTCCTTACTTCTGGTGCAGCTCCTGCCTCAAAAGTTGGACCTCAAAATTTGTTGTGCAATTTGTCCTGAGTACGCCAATACCCCATATGTGCAGGTAAACCACTGTTTGGGCGCATGGCAGAGCTTGGAAGGGAAGGAGCGCCGTTTGACTTTTTCAACGCAAAATTGGCTGGAATTAAGATAGGATGCCATGTCACATTTGGAGAGCTCCTGATGTGCCTAAACAGTGGGAACCCCCCACAAGTGACACCATTTTGGAAACTAGACCCCTAAGGAACTCATCTAGATATGTGGTGAGCACTTTGAACCCCAAAATGTTTTATAATGTAGAGCTGTAAAATAAAAACTTTTCCACAAAAAACATCTTTGCCAATTTTTTATTTTTCCAAGGGTATCAGAAGAAATTGTACCCCAAAAAATTGTGCAAATTGTCCAGAGTACGCCGATACCCCATATGTCGGGGGTACTGTTTGGGCACATGGCAGTGCTCAAAGGAAGGAGCGCCAGATTTTACTGTTATGATTTGCAGGTGCCATGACCCACTGGGAGAGCCCATGAGGTGCCAAAACAGCTGAACTCCTCCCCCCCCACACACACACCAAGAGATCCCATTTTTACGAAGTACACCGCTCAATGAATTCATCCAGGGGTGCAGTGATCATATTGACACCATGGGTATGTCACAATTTTATACCATTGGGTAGTGAGGACAAAATAACTACATTTTCTCAAAATTTTATTTCAGTCAAAGATTGTACATTTTCACACAAGAAGATTGTAAAAATGGAAACAAAATTTGTCCCACAATTTGTACTGAATGTGGCAATACCCCATATGTGGCTGTACAGTGCTACTTAGCCATGCGGAGATTCGGGAGGAATGGAGCGCTATTTAACTATTCAAGTGAATGGGTCTGTGCTCATGTCAGTGTGTTTCCAGGGACCATGTCAGCACAGGACATAAAACGTCCCACACACAACACATTGATTTCATCCATGTGACACGCATCGGCGCCAGGGAAGAAGCGTTAAAGTAAGCGCTGATCCCTGGCGCCGGGTGCTGAACACGGCCCTCATCATTCTCCCCTGCGCTGCCAGGGACCGTCCCAAGCAGGGGCGAATGATGAACGTTACATTTTAGTCTACTTTCAGATTTGCGTTCGGAGGTGCAGCGCCGCCGCTAAGCTCCGCCCCTGGCCGTGCCTCCTCCGGTCAGCTCCTCCTCTGATCGCATGACACTGCATGTGATCAGCGTACCCTATACTGGGTACGCTGGGCTGATTTTTCCGGCGCTTGCGCCCTTGTGGCGCTGTGCCGAGCACACAAAAATGCAACACAGGGCACAAGCGCCGGCAAAATCAGCCCAGCGCATGGCCAGCGTACCCAACGCTAGCTAAAGGGTTTGCTGATCGCATGCAGTGTCATGCGATCAGAGGAGGAGCTGACCGGAGGAGGCGTGGCCGGAGCTTAGCAACGGCCCTGCGCCTCCAAACGCAAATCTGAAAGTAGCCCAAGTAATTAAAGAGACAGCAGGTGGTGGCTGAGTAATAGTCCAATCAGCCAACCCCTGTTGCTGCTAATAAGTGATAGCAGGAGCAGCAGATAGGAGCGGCAAATGAATACTCCCATGCTGCAAATAAGGTAATTTAAAAAAAAAAAAAAAAAAAAAATGGCGTGGGGTCCCCCCTATTTTTGACAACCAGCCTTGCTAAAGCAGACAACTGGGGGCTGGTATCCTCAGGCTGGTGGGGTCCATTGACCCCTCCAGCCTAAAAATAGCCCGCAGCTGCCCAGAAAAGGCACATTAGATGCACCAATTCTGGCGCTTTGCCCGACTCTTCCCACTGCCCTGTAGCGGTAGCAAGTGGGGATCTGATCGTAGCTCAGTCCGACTGGGAAAGCACCTCAATGACCGGAGGTAACCTCTATGACGTCACCTACGGTTACTGACGCTGCATTCTTTTCTCAGCATCTCATTCATTCACCAGTGGTTTTCAGCCAACGCAGTCGCATCTTGGCACCGTCCAGGTTAAAAAACTATTTAGCCCCCAAAGGGCGCATGCTCCGGCAAAAACATACCAGCGCACGGCCAGCGTACCCAACGCTAAATATAGGGTACGCCGGTCGCATGCAGCGTCATGCGCCCATAGGAGCTGACCGGAGGCGTGGCCGGAGCTTAGCGGCAGCCCTGCGCCTCATAATGCAAGTCTGAAAGTAGCCTTACTCCTCCAAGGTGCTGCTGACCACTCTGACCAGTTCTTGACACTGAAGGAACGAGGACCCCACAATTAGGAAGTCATCCAGATATGGCACTACCAGTATATCCTTTTCCCCGAGATGAACGGTTACCTCTGATATTATCTTTGGACTAGCGATAGCTCCTCGGATCTTTACAAAGGGGAGAGCCCTCTATTGGAAGTGTCTGACGGGCCAACACTTTAGTAGCCACATTAGACAGCGCAGCTGATCTGGCAGCCAATTTAGCAGGAGTCTGCTGATGCCCCTTTAATGGTTGGGATTGAGGCCAGGATTGTAACCATTAGCATGCTGAACTTTCTCGTAAATCAGTCACCACTTGGAAGCTTTTTTTTTTTTTTTTTTTATTAAGGTACCGGATCAGGAGTTTGTACCACATCTGTCATGTCTCCCCTGAAGACTGAGGACTGCTCGATCCTAGTAGATCTGCGACAGGCTGCTGGCTCCTGCAGTACCTTGCATACTGCCCGAATGACCCCCCACTGCTGCTGCCCTGTTGATCCGCACTTGGCTGCTAAGGTGCCGGCTTTCTATGGGGCTGAGACGGGCGTATTCTATCAGATCTTTTCTGCTGCAGCAGTGTCAAAGGATGTTCCTGTGGTTGCCGTGCCTCCATCTTCTGCCCGCCGGCGGCCCTCTTTACACACCATGCACCATCACTTCAGCTACCCGCCTAGGAAGTCACATGTCCATAAGCGAGTAGTCCAGACACAACTTCCAGGGGCCGCGCACTTCAGGTTTGCGCAGCCAACAGGAATCAGCCTGTGTCCCGCTGGTACCCGTGCTTAGACGCTCAGGGAGGATGAAAAACTCCCTCGTGGCGCCTCCCGCCCGTGAAGCTGCCACACCGAGGTGAGAGCTACTGCCAGCAGGCATCAGCTGCGACGTCCTGCGGCCAGACTGGGAGTCTTCATTACTAATTTTCCCTGACGCGCGCTGTGTGTGGCTGATGAGTACTGGCAACAAGCCCTACCAGTGCCCCAATCAAGATTGCTCAGGGAGAACATCCCAGTGGGGCCTCCATGTAGCTTCCAACTCCCTCTTGGGATGGCCACCACAGGGCCAGGAATCCTCTTTTGCACACAGATTTACTGAGGGTTCCCCATCAAGGACAAGAAACCAACTGATGCATCAGAGAGAGGAGCCACCCTTTTTATCTTGAAGGTTTCCTGTCCTTGAAAGGCAGATCCCCTCTCTCGTGGTGCCATCATGGGTGACTAAAACACACTTTTATCTCCAGGTCTACATAGTCCACTACATGAAATCAATGGCCACATATCACAAGAAGACATCAGAATGCTTTTATTACATCTAAAGACTTCTACAGAAACAGATAACATTCAATAGGTAAACAATTTTTCCAATGCAAGTAATAAATATTTCACTTGGTACTTTATACAAACTGACATTGGCCTATTATACATCATTAAAAGCCTTTCAGCTGGTCTGGCATGCCATATGAACACAAGTTTTAAGGCAATGAGTTACAGGGTTGGATTGTGGAAATCAGCGACAGGTTCTGGTGTCTGAACAGTACATCAGCTCCTTCCCCTACTGCCGCTTCCCCCACAGAGGTGTACGGATGATGAGCATAATGACCATATCCCCCCCACGCCCTGAATGAAAGCAAAGGTTGGGAATCCATTTAAAAAATAAAACTATTACAAACCAAGAACATTTCCTTAAAGATCAGTTGCAGAGCTCAGATGGGTTCGCACCACATGCCGTCAATAATATATCCCATGGTGGATTAAGAGCGGGCTTAAAAAAAAACAAAAACCTGTGGATCGGGGTTCATTTCCATCATTCTGCCTATACTTTCAGAATGTAAAGTATGTAATGGACTTTGGCTAGTGATGAGCGAGTATACTCATTGCTCAGGTCTCCCCGAGCATGCTCGGTTGACCTCCGAGTATTTTGCCGTGCTCGGAGATTTAGTTTTCGTAGTCTCATCTGCATGATTTGCGGCTGCTAGACAGGCTGAATACATGTGGGAAGTCCCTAACAAACAGGCATTCCACACATGTATTCAAGCTGTCTAGCAGTCGCAAATCATGCAGATGAGACTACGAAAACTAAATCTCCAAGCACGCCAAAATACTCGGGAGAACACCCGAGCATGCTCGGGAAAACCTGAGCAAGGAGTATACTCGCTCATTGCTAATACTGGCACAAACATAGGTATGGTTTGAATCAATCATTAGGTCTGCAAAACCTTACTTCCACCACTGGAGGGGGCTGATAAGAGCAGGTTTGCCTATAGGCTCACCTCGATAGTCACTGCAGATCGCTCAGCCTCATTACTACAAACTGGAGACTTCTGCCAAAAAATGAGCTAAGCGACTACGCCTGTGGCGATTATGTGCTTTTCCTGCCAAGGTAAAATATTTGACAACTTTTGATACTTTATAATGGTACATCAAGTGCTCACAATACACAAATTAGGGATTCTTCCGCTTTGGGATGCAAAGATAGACTGTCGCCACCCTTCCACATATGCGATACACTTCAGGACCAAAAATAGGGGGTAACCTCAAATGTTAGATCTATGTCTAATCCACAGAAGAATTATCCGAGCCAAAAAAGTCTTTTTGCTGCTATTGTAACCCTATGCATATGAGAGCCGGCCGACATGATTACCTGATCCCATCCCAAATCACTAACATTCAGCTCATGTGATTGGCCACAAGTCATTTTGTTGAATGCATAGCTTTATATATGCAATCTTTCTATAATAAAAAAAAAAAAAAAAAAAAAAAAGGGTAGTCCTAGTATACAGCATTGATTCTCAACTCCAGCTCCCATGTTCTACATATCGGATCAGATTTATCAAACTTTTACGATATGGGCATAAAAAGCTTTGTAAACTCACATAATTTTGGTGCAACTGACGGCTGTGCTACAATTGTGACTTTTCGCATTCTAGTGATGAGTGAACGTGCTCGGATAAGGAGTTATCTGAGCATAGTAGAAAAAGACAGCAGGATGGCACTCACCGTTCTCTTGAAATGATTCACTTTATTTCATAGTAATAAAGCATAGGCAATGGCACGGGAGAAATGCAAAAAGACGGACAGCCGTTTCGTGCACAATGCACTTCAACAGATTGGGACCTGTTGAAGTACATTGTGCACGAAACGGCTGTCGTCCGTCTCTTTGCATTTCTCCCGTGCCATTGCCTATGGTTTATTAATATGAAATAAAGTGAATCATTTCAAGAGAATGGTGAGTGCCATCCTGCTGTCTTTTTCTACTAGGATATTTCATGTTTTTTCTTCACATGGATAGAGCACCCGTTCAGCAAGGGTTACAGGTGTCACACTGATAGCGGTTATAAGTGGCTTTGCGGGTATTTCTCTCTCAGTGACAGTGCCGGATGTTTCTTTTTTCTTTGACCGAGTTATCTGAGCATGCTCGGATGATAAGAGTGTCTTCGGTGTGCTCGTAAAATGTTTGAGTCACTGTGGCTTCATGTCTCATGGCTGTTCGACAGCCGGAACACATGCAGGGATTGCGTAACAGGCAATCTCTGAATGCGTTGTCTGTCGAACAGCCATGAGACATGAAGCCACGGTGACTCAAACATTTTACGAGCACACCGAAGACACTCTTATCATCCGAGCATGCTCAGATCTCCTTATCCGAGCACATTCATTAATATTTCTAACACAATGTTCGCCCAGTTCTGACAAAGCGGATAGAGCTGGGGGGGGGGGGGGGGGGGGGGGGAGTGGTGTGCGCCACGATTAACATCAGCAATAAAAATATAACTCCAGCAGGGACTGGAGTAGGAGTTGTGGTGCATGCCACTCAAGTGGAGTTCCTTATTCACAAGGAGGCATAAGCCTCATTATGAATAAAGAGCATCTGACTGGCGTGAACAACGCAGCTCTTGATGCAAAGAATAGAGCTGAGAGGGTGCGGAGAGGAAGCCACTGACACACTTATTTCCATTAGGGCATGTTCACACAGCTTAAGCTACTTTCAGACTTGCGTTATGAGGCGCAGCGGAGGGCCCCCCGCTAAGCTCCGCCCGCACCTCCTCCGGGCGCATGATACTGCATGCGACCAGCGTACCCTATATAAAAAGCGTGCTTGCGCCAGCAAAAGCATACCAGCGCACGGCCAGCGCACCCAATGCTAAATATAGGGTACGCCGGTCGCATTCAGAGTCATGCGCCCATAGGAGCTGAACGGAGGAGGCGCGGCCGGGGCGGAGCTTAGTGGCAGCCCTGCGCCTCATAATGCAAGTCTGAAAGTAGCCTTAGTTTTTTTTTTTGTTTTTTTTTTGGAAAACAGTCATTTTCCAAGCAGAAGATGCTTCAAAAACCGTTCTTTTTCTGTGGAGTTTTGTAAACCTGAAGCATCGTTTGTGTTTTGTTTTTTTTAAACTTTATTGGTCATTTTACAAGCCCGGGGGTCTTTTTAATCTTTCCAATGACTTCTAATCAGACATCCCTACATAGAATGGTCAGTCTTGTCCAAATCAGTCGACTTTAACCTTATGTGCACTGAAATAAAAGTATTCTCTATGGAATATGCTTAAATCGTGACCTGACCAGACATGGGGACTGGAATTGAAACCAATGCTCTATTCCACCAGGTCTCGCTACTTCATAAGAGAAAGGTGGAGAAGAGCCGCTTAGTTCTACACGAAGGAAAATGTCATGTAAGTACAGCTTCCCGCTCTTCTGTTATGCTAGCATCAAGCAACTCAACAAGATAATCCACCAAACCAAAAAAAGCGTCACAATTCAGACATATACAACAATGTATGCCGCAAACCGCCAATAGACAGTCTAGAAGTTGTGATGGTCGATCATTAGTTGCTAAAACATATAATCCATCATCATCCAGTATTCCTGAGTGCTAACATCCAGGGAGTGAAATCAATGTTCTTATAACACATCCCATGGACCGGACAAGTCCCAGATGAATTGTCCCTTCTATGCATGTGCATATGTAAAAAGGGAGAAAGAAAGAAAAAAAAAACAAAAAAAAAAACAAAAAACAAATGACGCATAAAGGGAGAATTTGATCTCATTCACAGCCAATATTTGACCAATGCAGGTTTTTAGCATGAAAATCGCATGGCTAGTATGACCGCTTTTGCCTAGGATTGTATCCTAGTACTGATGCATAAAAAGCAACATTTTTCAGGGCAGATTTCTAATCCAGTAGTAGCTAATCTGCAAGCAAAACATTGACTGCATACATTGTTCTACATTGCTGCAGTCATGACTAGCTCTGGTTGCAGCCGATTGTGCGAAAGTAGTAATGAGATCTGTTAATTGCATTCATTACACTGGAAAATGTACATTTATCATTTACTTTAAAGGAACCAACTGGCTATATATTTTATTTATATTTTTACCAGCAATTAGAGGCAATTTGCAGGTAAATACCATTTATTTTAAAAATATGCAGCAGTCTATTTAACAGTGCGGCTACAGGAAGAAAATGAAGTTATATTCTCCCTGCAGCCACTCGCTTCAATTCACAGGGTGTGATCAGTCGGCAATGAGTACTTACTCTCACTACTCCTTGATTGATTCACAGCCCCGGCACCTGCGATCAGCAGAGAGGTCATAACTGGCTTTTTCTCTCTGAATAGGTCCTTAAAATGATATACATCACAAATTCCCTTTAAATGTAGAATCTATTGCAGAAGCTTAAGCACCACCCGAATACATACTTAATGCAATATAGGTTTCATTATACAGACCAACTGATGTAGAGATCACAGAACGATTTAAAGATCCGCTAATGAACAATGTTATTTGAGGAGCTTGTATAACCTATAGGAGTGTAAATACATTTTCTTCAGTTTTGGGAATTTCCACAGGTAGACAGACTTGCGATAAAAGGTCATAATCTGCAAATGCCCAATTCTCTGGGATTACATAGCGCAACTGCAGCCTCCCCCACCACCACTGTGAAGCTGCTCCTATGGAAATGTCCTTCTATTAATTATTGAACATAACTTAAACAGTAGAAATAAGAGCATTCATAGCAACTCGTTAGTCTGTGCCCGTATCAATTCCCATTGATACAGGCGCAGGCTATTTTTCTTCTCACCTGGATCTCTCCCCTTTCCAGCCTTTTAACATGTAAAATACAGAACTGAGGCTTCTGCAATGCTGGATCTGCTGGTAGAGTAATAAAGCAACACTAGCAGTTGGATAAGCAAAGTTATCAATGTCTGTGCAACTCTAGCTCTAGATTACCAATGACGGCTGCTCAAAGAGAAAAAGGCTTTGATTTTTTTTTCCTGTCTCCAAAAGGATAGTTTAGAGAAATGTAACTTAGAGCCTTCAAATGTCTCCCAGCGCTGATGGGAACAGAAGTGCTTTGTTTTGCAGTGTTCATTTGGCAGCAAACACCAATAAGATGACTTTCCCCCCTGCTCCAAGGCCTTGCAATACTGCCTAGAAGAAACGCCAGGTTAGAATTCTCATTTGTACTGCTACAGACTTCAACAAGATCCAATAAATACAAGATACAGGTGCAGAAAAGAAACTAAACAAGTGATCACTGCAGCATGGATTCAGAAATGGAGATTGTTCCAGAATGATTGATGCAAGCACCCGACTTGTACAGGGACAATCAAACCAATACTGTGTCTGATCTATATGGTTCAGAAATGGGCAATGCTGTGAAGCCAGGTAATACAAGGAGGAACCAACAGTGCTAAAAGGAGGGCTCCAGAATAAGAGTCTGTCTCCTGGATCCAGTTGGGAAACCAAAAAGTGGAGAAAAAAACAAAACAAAAAAGAGCAAAGTGCAGGGGTGGAGGTGGGTCCATAACGCTGTTCTGTTAGGGTGAGGGATGAGTAAAGTTTTCGGTTTATATACAAAAGTAAAACTGAAAATATAGTTCTGTTCTCTGTACATGTCCTTTGTGATTTGTTAAACATTTCCTTAAAAAAAAAAATAAAATAAAGGAATTGGGTGACAAACGAGGGGGTTCAAATCCCGCTTGAGTGTGCTCGTCTGTGGATCAGTCCAAGGAGATGACATCTGGGATTATGCCATAGAGAGAAGAGCTGTCTGCTGGTCCTCGGCTTGCTGCATTGTGGTTCTCGCGCAGGCTGTTTGAGGAGACCAAGCTGCTGTTACTGCCACTGTTGCTTCCGTTGGTTGCAGGAAGGGAGGCACTCGCCCCTGCACTAAGCTGGTCCAAAAAGATTTGAGAAGTTGTGTATGGGAAAAAGCGTGACGAATGGAGCAAGTCTGGTTCTTCAGAGGCAGCAGCTGCTGCGGCAGCCAAAAGGGAGGTGTTGTAATGCTAAAAGGAAAAATAGTTGAACAATTAGGTTCACAAAGAAGAAGAAAAAAAAAAAAAAAAAAAGTACTGCAGGAGAAAATGATGGGAAAGGCAAGATAAGAGCAGCAACAATGGAAAGGGGAAAAAGTAGAATTGTTAAAGGAAAGGTTTACACTTACCTGATTATCTCCAGATAGGAACGGAAAGAAATCCAGTCCTGTGAAAAAAAAAAAAAAAAGAGGTGTTATAATAAATGATTGGCTGCCCAATATTGGAGATATTTCTACACTGGTCAGAAATTATCTGCAGTGTCCACATGTATATATAGAACCTGAACCAACTGGTCAAACTGGAACTCGCGCATTGACTGGAAGAACAGAGTAAGGTTGACTCCTACCTTGCAGGTCATATGGCATTGGTGTCATATGGAAGGGATGCCGGTAGTCCTGAATGAGGGGGGTATTCATATACGTGGAGTCTACAGCTGGCAGACTGGGTGTTCGAGATATAGGAGACGCTTGGTGTGGCAAACTCATCAAACTAGAGAAAAAGAAATAAGTTCCAATAAGACTGAAAATAAAATATGTAAGTAGGAAGAGAGGAGATGAGGACCTCATGGAGAATAGTGACCGCGGAAATGAATGAATTACTCATATTCTCACCCCTTGTTACTTAATGGTGAAGCAGGAGTAATAGATGGACAACTCCTTTTAGCGCAAGGTTCCTCCTCTTCCTCATCTGAAGAGCTGTCTATCGTCAGGTCAATAACCTCGACCTTCTTGCTTTTATTGGAAGGCTGACTAGGGGACACCTGGTGATCTACTGTACTGCTGATACACCCACCTGCAACAGAGAACGCACAGTCATGGATAAAAATAAGGAGGCGGCAAAAGCAGCGAGCGGACTTGGTTCATCATCTCAAGTTTAGCTTCTTGATTCAAAGTGCCAGTATTTATTAAGAATCTATACAAAATGTGATTGGTTATATAATCTTTGATGCCATTAAGGAGAACAAAAAAAAAAAAAAAAAAAAAAAAAAAAAAAAAAAAAAAAAAGCACTGCTGGGGCAGCTCCTTGGGCAGCCAGGTGGGCTGGGAATGCTGCAGTTCAGAGAAGAATTTGCCGAAAGTCATCTTCAGCGCGGACCCTACAGCAGTGTTTCCCAAACTCCAGTCCTCGAAGCCCCCAACAGATAGTTTTCAAATTCTCCTCAGAAGAAAGGTGTCAGAGCCAGTGGCAATTCTTGATACCTTGACAATTCCTTTACCGATGCATTACTAAGGATATCCTGAAAACATGATCTGTTGGGGGCCCTGGAGCTTGGGAACCACAGAGGCTGCATCTTTGACATCGTTTCTCACAACTGAAAGAGAGTGGTCTTTTTAATACATGCAAAAGGTTAGTGGGAGCCCAGAAGCAGATACGTGCTGCCCGTTCCAGTACCCAGTGTCTTCTCCTTGCTCGCTCCTCTTCAGTGATGGGTTTCTCCTTGTATGTTTTTACTTGGGTCACTAAATGCTAAAACTGACCTGCCATTATGATTCTCCAGGTCATTACAAGTTCGTAGACACCAACCATGTCTAGGTTCTTTTTTTTATCTAAGTGGTGAAAAAAGATTCCAAAACATTGCTTAAAGAAAAAAAAAAAAAAAAAAAAATAAAATAAAAAGGTGCCATTTTCATTTTGGTGCAGATACGATCTTTTGATCGCCCGTTATTGCATTTTAATGCAATGTCGCGGCAACCAAAAAAACGTAATTCTGGCGTTTTTACTTTTTTTTTTCTTCGCAACGCCGTTTAGCAATCGGGTTAATCTTTTTTTTTTTTTTTTTAATCGATAGAGCGGGTGATTCTGAACGCGGCAATACCAAATATGTGTATGTTTGATTTTATTTTTGTTTTACTTTGAATGGGGCGAAAGGGGGGGGGGGGGGGGGGGGAGACGACTTTTATATTTTATTTTTTTTAATATTTTTAAAACACTTTATACTTTTGGCATACTTCAATAGCCTTCATGGGGGACTAGAAGCTGCCACTACCCAATCGGCTCTGCTACACAGAGGCGATGATCAGATGTACTCACTTGCTATGAGCGCCGACCACTGGGTGGCACTCACAGCAATACGGCACTGGCAACCATTGAGGTCTACAGGAGACCTCCAGTTGGCATGCCAACACACCGGCGACCTGCAATCACTGGTGTGCGTATTTCCGGCGCGATTGCCGGAAGCGTGCGTTAAATGCCGCAGTCAGCATTTGACAGCAGGATTTAACTGGTTAATAGCCGTGGGTGGATTGCGATTCCACCCGCGGCTATTCCAGGCACATGTCAGATGTTCAAAACAGTTGACATGTCCCGGGAAAGATGTGGGCTCACTGCTGGAGCCCACATCAAAGATAGGGAGTCCGACATCAGCGCAAATGTACATCCAATGTTGGAAAGTGGTTAAATAACCCAAAAATTACAACATACGACAAAAGTGCACTTGGGTAACTCAAATCTTGGTATAAACTCAGGAAATGACAAGACTACCAAACCAAAAACCCTAAAGGCTATGTTCCCACAAAGAGCTTTTAGTGCCCTTTTGATACTGCAGAATTTCTGCCCCTATTTAAATTAAGTTACTTGTTTGTTTTCATTGCGTTTTTGGTTTAATAGTTTTTTTTATGCGTTTTTTTTCGTCGTCTGTTGTTGGTATGTCATGCTTGAAATAAAGCAGCTTTGTTAATACTTTTTTTCTCAAAACTTTATTGCTATATACTTGGGTGCGAATTACATGTGTTTTTGATGCGTTTCCACAGCAGAAATGCATTAAAAACGCATGAGCGTTTGTTTTGTTTTTTTTCTTGCAGATTTTCCGCCTTTAGGCTATGTGCCCACGTTGCGTTTTAATCCGGACACTCAAAACTGGACTCCTTCCCAGAAATCGCGTGGTTTTTTCCGTGCGATTTTACCGCAATTATGTTTATGTTTATGATTGAAGCATCGCTTGGAAAGTGATTGACAGGTTGGTCACACTCGTCAAACATAGTGTTTGACAAGTGTGACCAGCTTTTTACTATTGAGGCCGCCTATGCGGCATCAATCGTAAAGGATAGAATGTTAAAAATGATTTGGAAAAATAAAAAAATAAGATCGGGGTATACAGTCATATGTAAAAGTTTGGGCACCCCTATTAATGTTAACCTTTTTTCTTTATAACAATTTTGGTTTTTGCAACAGCTATTTCAGTTTCATATATCTAATAACTGATGGACTCAGTTATATTTCTGGATTCAAATGAGGTTTATTGTACTAACAGAAAATATGCAATCTGCATTTAAACAAAATTTGACCGGTGCAAAAGTATAGGCACCCTTATCATTTTCTTGATTTGAACACTCCTAACTACTTTTTACTGACTTCCTGAAGCACTAAATTGGTTTTGTAACCTCATTGAGCTTTGAACTTCATAGCCAGGTGTATCAAATCATGAGAAAAGGTATTTAAAGTGGCCACTTGCAAGTAGTTCTCCTATTTGATTCTCCTATGAAGAGTGGCATCATGGGCTCCTCAAAACAACTCTCAAATGATCTGAAAACAAAGATTATTCAACATAGCTTTTCAGGGGAAGGATACAAAAAGTTGTCTCAGAGATTTAACCCGTCAGTTTCCACTGTGAGGAACATAGTAAGGAAATGGAAGAACACAGGTACAGTTCTTGTTAAGCCCAGAAGTGGCAGGCCAAGAAAAATATCAGAAAGGCAGAGAAGAAGAATGGTGAGAACAGTCAAGGACAATCCACAGACCACCTCCAAAGACCTGCAGCATCATCTTGCTGCAGATGGTGTCACTGTGAATCGGTCAACAATACAGCGCATGCATAACGCCTTTTTGTATGACCAAACAACTCAATCTGTGTTTCATCAGTCCACAGGACCTTCTTCCAAAATGTAACTGGCTTGTCCTAATGTGCTTTTGCATACCTCAGGCGACTCTGTTTGTGGCGTGCTTGCAGAAACGGCTTCTTTCGCATCACTCTCCCATACAGCTTCTCCTTGTGCAAAGTGCGCTGTATTGTTGACCGATTCACAGTGACACCATCTGCAGCAAGATGATGCTGCAGGTCTTTGGAGGTGGTCTGTGGATTGTCCTTGACTGTTCTCACCATTCTTCTTCTCTGCCTTTCTGATATTTTTCTTGGCCTGCCACTTCTGGGCTTAACAAGAACTGTACCTGTGTTCTTCCATTTCCTTACTATGTTCCTCACAGTGGAAACTGACGGGTTAAATCTCTGAGACAACTTTTTGTATCCTTCCCCTGAAAAGCTATGTTGAATAATCTTTGTTTTCAGATCATTTGAGAGTTGTTTTGAGGAGCCCATGATGCCACTCTTCATAGGAGAATCAAATAGGAGAACTACTTGCAAGTGGCCACTTTAGATACCTTTTCTCATGATTTGATACACCTGGCTATGAAGTTCAAAGCTCAATGAGGTTACAAAACCAATTTAGTGCTTCAGGAAGTCAGTAAAAAGTAGTTAGGAGTGTTCAAATCAAGAAAATGATAAGGGTGCCCATACTTTTGCACCGGTCAAATTTTGTTTAAATGCAGATTGCACATTTTCTGTTAGTACAATAAACCTCATTTGAATCCAGAAATATAACTGAGTCCATCAGTTATTATAGATATATGAAACTGAAATACATGTTGCAAAAACCAAAATTGTTATAAAGAAAAAAGGTTAACATTAATAGGGGTGCCCAAACTTTTACATATGACTGTATTTACCTTCCGACGTCCCGCGCAGTCTCAGCGACGCTCCCGTTCCCAGCGATGCCTTGCGAGACCTGTGATGACGTTGGTCTCGCGTTGCTATAGCGATCTCACGAGACCACTAGAGTAACGCGAGACTACGTCATCACAGGACCTTGCCGCAAGGCATTACTTGGAACGCTGAGGCCCGGGAAGGCTGCGCGTGACGTCAGAAGGTAAATATACCCCGATTTTTTTTTTTTTTTTTTTTACAGGGGTATGGTACCCAGGGCCTGGAGGACAGTCTCCTCTCCTCCACACCGTGGGTACCAACCGCACATGAGACGCTTAACTTCGCGCATGGTGGGCATAGCCACATGCGGGAAGTAAGCGGTTCTCATGCATTTCTATGGGTGCGGAATCACGGCAATTCTTTGCGATTCCGCAAAAAAGAATGAGCATGCTGCGATTTCCGCGATGCGATTCCGCTGCAGAAAAAAGCGCAGCATTAGCACAGCATGTGCGGAATGCCATAGGAATGCGTTTTGTAAGAGTTTAAACGTTTTCGCAGCGTTTTCACGCGGAAAATAGCGGCAAAAACGCTTAAAAATTGAATCGTGGGCACACAGCCTCAATGTAAGTCTATGGGGAAAAGCACCACAGGAAATTCAACGTACTTGCAAGAGAAACAGACCAGCTGCGGAATTGAAAGAAAAAAAAAAAAAAAGTCCACAGGTCAGTTTGTGCGGCGTTAAGAAGTAGTGTCGGCAGATTTCTATAAATCTCATCAACTTTGTTAAAACTGCAAGATGCTGCATTTTTGAAGCAGCAAAAACACGCTGCAGCAAAAACGCATTAAAGCTCATCGTGGAAATGTAGCCTTAATGTCCAAGTCTCAACAAGTTTTGCCGTTTTTAGCATAACAACTTTTCAGTAGACACTATAAAAAAAATATTCCCAAAAGGATATTATACAGTGAACCCCAATACCTTTGATGGGGTGTCCCAAAATCACAACAAAGGACATCCACTGTAGGCTCTCACAGCTCTGCTGTATTACAGCACTGTCTTGCCTGTGAGATGGAATCTGACAGGAACCTGCAGATGTGTCAGGTATAATCACACACAGCTCTGCAGTGAGATCAGGAGAGCAGAGCACAGCCATTACACATCACACTGGTAACTCCCCTTCATGTAAAAAATCTCTGGAGGCAAAATCTCATGCAGATCAGTGTCTGGCACAAAGATCTTATTAGTTCATTTACATATTTCCAAGAAATCAATTTTTTTTTTTTTATAAGACATCAGATCGCAGATATCAAGGTATCATTCAGTTTACTATGACCTACATGACCATACACATGGCTTAAAAGGGCTGATCCTACTGACAGATTTCCTTTAAGCTTTTTATGCATTCATGTTTGTTCAGAAAATTTGCAAACGATGAGTGATCGTAGAAAGAAATCCTAAAGTACTCACTGTCTACTCCATTCAGGGAGGTTGTGACTTCCTGCACGTCTTTCTTTGCCCGCATAGGGGACCAAGAACCATCTTCTTTGAACTGGATTTCATCACAGTCTGTGCAACACTTTAGGATCTCCATGAAAAGGCTAGAAATAGATATATAAAAAAAACAAACAAAAAAAAATCTTTAAATATTAAACACTACATTTTAGCATCAGGCTTCATAGAGCCAGAAGCCGTATGGAAACTGGAATTTACATCACGATCATCATTAATATCTGCTTTCAAATTAACCGGCTTCTGGAGCCATAGTGTAAAGAGAGGAGATCTAGGGAAATTAGATTGCGAGCCCCCTGGGTACAGGCTCATTTACATTCCAATAACTTCTTACATTTTCTAAGCCATTTTTCTGTTTAAAATAAATATGCACCTCGAACCTCGTTAGAAAGCTATATGCACTACAGTCAATGCCGCATGTTTTCTGCTAAATTCTTACTCCTATTTTGCACATATAAAGCGCTGGAATGTCACTAGCAGATGCCATCACTTTATGATTATGATTTACAGGATCTAAACGAATCCCGAGAATAGGAGGCATGAAGGGCTGATTTAAGGCCCCTTTGGAGAATCCAATAACAGTGAACAAGAGCTAATAGGAACCCTAGCGCCCAACTCTTCGCCCATCTAAAAACAGGACAGCAATCTCCTGACAATCCATTGGGTGCAATTATATTTATGCACACATTAAGGGGTGGGCACTACTCAGACAACCCCTTCTCAATCTGTAGGTTTCAACCCTGCTGCCCTTTCCCTCTGTATGTATGCGATACGTCCGGAGGCGGGGAGAGAAAGGCGGCCGCTGATTGGCCACAGTAGTCGCATGACCTCACACTATTACGCGACACAAAGCAGCTTAAGTGACCTGACGATTCTTCAGCCAGCTTCTGCGTTGAAGATGCCACAAACTAAAGAGGTCAGGTGCACATACCCTAAAAAGGTGCCATCACACCAAGTTCACATGATGCAGATTTGATGTTGTAGATTTAAAGCACCAATTGCGCTTTATCTTTTCTATATTGCATTTTTTCCTCTTTTTAGCAGGCCATGTTGAAAATAAATACTTTGGGCAAAAAGGAAAATTTTCAAAACCATGACTTAGTTTGTAGATTACATGTGTTATTGATTTTCTGCTGCAGAAACCCCTAAAGCTAAGTTCACACTAGGCGTTATTGCAGCTTTTTTTTTTTTTATGCAAACTTTCAACTGCGTCTTACAGTACCAAAGTCTATGAAATTTAGAAATCAAACACACAAAGTGGATTTTTTTGTCATCAGCATTTTGCGCTTTGCATGTTTTTTTTGCAAAATGGAGAATGTCACTTTCAGTGTTTTTCACCTATTGAAATTAATGGATGGTGAAAAACGCTAACAAAATACACGTGTATAGAGTGTGTTGATGCACTTATTGCCAGTGCTGCTCCCGTACACTTCAGGGCCATGTGTTATTCTGACTCTCACTGGGATGTATGAGAGGTCCAGAATTCTTTTACAGTGTAAAAAGCTATACTCATTCTGACGCTCCACAGACTAAGGCTGTGTTCACACGTTGCATTTTTGCAATTTTTCAACTGCATTGTCCAGTACCATCAAAGTTTGACATTTCAGAAATCTCATGCACACAGCTCCCCCCCGACTGTTCCGGACAAACAGCGGCAATTTTTGCAAAATGTAGCATGTCACTTTCAGTGTTTTTTCAGTGTTTTTCACCCATTGAAAGCAACGGGTAGTGCAAAAACGCAGGCATCAGGTTTTGCTGCGTTTTTGGTGCCAAAACCTGATGAAGATGAATCACATTTTTATTTCTTATGCACTAGAGAGTTTATTATTAACCCTTCAAGTGCTTCACAGGAATTTTTGGAATGTGGAAGGACAGGGCTCGGAAGAGAAGGCGCACAATTTGATTTTTTTAATGTAAAATTTACTAGATTAGCGGACCCCCTGTCGCACTCGCCATTGGACTTTCACTTTCTTCCGTCTGATCGCAGTTATAAGGTATAGCAATGCAGGAGCATTGCTATACCTTATAACCTGTCAGTGCTGCAGACACAAGCTAGTTAAATCACGCACTGCGCGTAATCTAACCAACTTCCTAGTGCCTGGTGTCTGGGATATCTGACGACATCGGGTCACCATGGCAACGATTGTGACCCCGCGATATCATCGCAGGGTCTCCAAGCCAAGGGCAGAGTGGCTTTCTTTGCTTGCTAAATGCTGCAGCATTTAGGCGGGTAAAGTGCCGGGAGTGGTGCGGGACCGATCCTGGCACTGAGTGCCAGGCGTCAGCTGTGAGAATCAGCTGACACCCAGCGACAATCGCAAGCACACAGCCAAGGTGAACACAAAAATCCCCTAGACGTATCCATACGTTTAAGGTCAGTAACTACCAGGCGACCTGGAAGTATGGATACCTCTAAGGTCACAAAGGGGTTGTCTGGTCCAAATCAATAAGTCTGCAGTCACTGTGCGACTACAGACTTACGAATCCCCCACACACACACTAGCATTTGCTGGTTTCTGAGCCGGGAAGGCACGTATGAGTTATACATGTGCTTCTCACAAAATTAGAATATGATCAAAAAGTTAATTTATTTCAGTTCTTCAATATAGAAAGTGAAACTCATTACATAGTCATTACAGAGTGATGTATTGCAAGTGTTTATTTCTGTTAATTTAGATGATTATGACTTCCAGCCAATGAAAACCCAAAAGTCTATCTGAAAAGTTATTTTAATATCCGAATTGTTGGCCTACTGAAATGTATGTTCAGTAAAAGCTCTCAATACTTGGTCGGGGCTCCTTTTGCATCAATGCGACGTGGCATGTAGGCGATCAGCCTGTGGCACTGCTGAGGTGTTATGGAAGCCCAGGTTGTTTTGATAGCAGCCTTCAGCTCGTTTGCATTGTTGTGTCTTTTGGCAGCGTGGACAGGTGCCAAGTCCTTCCGGAGAATTACATTTCCATCTCCAAGAAGTTTGTGGCAGAGGGAAGCATGAAGTTCTCCAAAATTTCCTGGTAGAAGGCTGCGCTGACTTTGGTCTTGATAAAACACAGTAGACCTACACCAGCAGATGACATGGCTCCCCAAACCATCACTGATTGTGGAAACTTCACACTAGACCTCAAGCTGCTTGGATTGTGGCCTCTCCACTCTTCCTCCAGACTCTGGGACCTTGATTTCCAAATGAAATGAAAAATTTACTTTCATCTGAAAACACCACCTTGGACCACTGAGGAACAGTCTAGTTCTTTTTCTCTTTGGCCCAGATAAGACGCTTCTGGCATTGTCTATTGGTCATGGGTGGCTTGACACAAGGAATGCGACACTTGTAACCCATGTCCTGGATATGTCTGTGTGTGGTGGCTCTTGAAGCAATGACTCCAGCAGCAGTCCTCTCCTTGTGAATCTCTCCCAAATTTTTGAATGGCCTTTTCTTAATCCACTTCAAGGCTGCGGTTATCCCGGTTGGTTGTGCACATTTTTCTACCACACTTTTTGCCTTCCACTCTACTTTCCATTAATATGCTTGGATGCAGTACTCTGAACAGCCAGCTTCTTTAGCAATGACCTTTTGTGGGTTATTACATTTTGCTGAAAGTGTCAGCGACTGCCGTCTGGACAACTGTCAAGTCAGCAGTCTTCCACATGATTGTGGAGCCTACTGAAACAGACTAAACAGACCTTTTTAAATGCTTAGGAAGCCTTTGTAGGTGTTTGTTAATTTTTTTAATTTACTGAGATAATGACTTTTGGGTATTCATTGGCTGTAAGCCATAATCAAACAAACAGAAATAAACATTTGAAATAGATCACTCTGTTTGTAATGACTCTATACAAGTTTCACTTTTTGTATTGAACATCATCAAAAAGTTAATTTAATTTTGTGAGAAGCACCTGTACATACTCCCGGAAAGAGTCCGTCTAGAGGGCGCAGCCTCGCTCCACACAACTGTATGGAGTGAGGCCACGTCACTAGTTTGGATGCGGCCTAGATCAGTACAGATGTATAGAGCGAGGCCGCGTCCACTGGACGGGCTCTGGCATATGTGTAACTGCTACATACCCTCCAGTCCCAACTCAGAAAACCGCAAACCCTTACATCACTGTAATACTAAGTAAGAGATGATTTTGCAGAACATTCCAAAATCTCCCATTGCTACTCTACTGATGTGATCCTCCTCCCCCCCTCCTTAGCAGCTGTGTGTATGTGTCCCCTCTGCCCTCTGGTAATAGGACACCGGCCAGTTCCTGTGCATTCTCCCCAGCTAAGGAATGTTGATTAGCTACGTGAAAGGAATCTTTGTCCTGGCCATGAGGCCAATCCAATTATGGGAAATATTAAAAGCAGTCATATCGCAAGAACCATAAGCGACAGCTATAAAAACCACATCCCTGCGTAGGGCACGAAACCGACGTTCTGATCCCTAATTTTCACAGTTCTAGCACCCTCCGAAACTGAGATATGGATTACTCCCAAACAGTGTAATTATTGTATTCAACGAACTACAACGAATACCATGTGCTTGTTTATACAAGGTACCCTCGGCTAGATATAGTCGTTATAAGTAGACTGCCCCTTCCGTGATGTCACACAGCAGAGGCCGTAAGGCATTCCATTGAAAAAAAAAAAACAGTCAGTTAAGCTGCAGAGTCTGTGCTGACAGGACCCCCTCCCAGATGAGTGGAGATGTATGGCTGGCTGCCCCTCGCCATATGGCTTGCCTAAAGTCCATTGAGCAACTGTAAGTGTTGATCTATGTTAATCCCCTGTTATTTTATATTTGCAATGTACATATCTGATGTCTCAACTTTGTAAAATAGTTTTATCTTTGTAATCACTGCCCCCCTTTGGGGAATAAATCATAAAATTTATCAGTCTGCCTTCATGCTCTAAGAAACGAACTTAAGCGCCTTTAAGATAATTACGCTACTGATTGGGTTGTCTTCGAACCCCTCTATTAAGCAGGGCTGTGGAGTCGGAGTCGGTATAAAATGGTCCGACTCCGACAATATATAAATTGGGTACAGTAGTTCAATGCAGAATGTGCTGAATATTTTTTCATAGGAATTTGGGAAAGTTATGAAATGTCCTATAAATGGCTGTTCCATTCCTGACCTAAGGCTACATTCACACACAGCGTTTTTGCGGCTTTTTTGAGGATACGTTTTTCAGCTGCAAAAGCAGATCAGCTTTTTAAAAAACCGCATCACCTGAAAGGTTTTTGAGCTCATAGATAATGTTTTCAGTAGCAAAAGCAGATTAGAAATCTGCTATCCATTTATCCATATCTTATCTGTACCAAAAAGAATGAAAGCCAGGTAGCACACAGACTAACTTTTGTTTTTTTTTTTTTAGCACCAGTCAGGTACACCTCATAGCGTCCCAAAAGGACGCCCAGGACAGGCATTGCTCGTCTTCAGTAACACATCAACATCAATTGATAGTTGGAATAAATAGACTGCATTCACCACAACAGTTGAGGTGTGCAGTATGAGATTCTGTGGAACAGTATGAGATTCTGCCCCTCCCCCCCCCTTAGTTTTGATCCTGGCTAAAACAGTTTCTTATAGATATGGCGAACCCTCAGGTAACCCTAAATGAAGGTCAATGGACACAGATGGCTGAATTGAAGGAATTGCTTAATCACCTACTTACCGTGACTAAAAAATTACAAGCTGAGGATTTAACTCCTGGCATTTTCATAAGGGAGTGGAAGAACTTGCTATTTTGCCTGTCCCAAAGAGGAGATTTAATCGCAGATGGCATTTCTGCTTCAATGAAACGGAGAGACAGCTATTGGAAAATAATTTTTTTCTGGCAGCTGTTTATGTGGACCCAAGTCATTGTATATTGCTTGATGATCAACAGCTTACTAAAGGAAAAGAAGCTCTGACTGAGGTAGCAGTTAGGATGAGTGGCCTACAGGAGGACAGCCAGGCGCAAGAGGACTTGGGTCCTGACAGTGCTACTGCTGCCATATCTTCATCCTCATCAGATGAGGAGTTTGACTGACAAGTATTTGGATGATATGGAGCAGGCAATGCGTTGCTGCAAGGAAAAAGATTTCTCTCCGTCTTATAGCAAGCAGATTGACCATATTTCAGCAAAATGTTTCACTTGCTCTCAAAGAAAAATTCAGCCGTTCATCAAAACTGACTGTGCATGAGGCAATTCCTTTATACTTGGAAATTGTAAGAGATGTTGCCCGAGTGGTTACGGCTTTGCCTCCAACCCAAGTTAGTGTCGAGAGGTTGTTCTCTGGCCTTAAAATTATTAGGTCAGATTTTAGGTCATCTATGAAGGAGGATCTGATGGAGGCGATACTATTTCTTAGAACAAATTCATAGACTGCACAAATGTTATTTAGTATGCTTTTGTTGAAAACCGTTTTTTGCCACTTACATAGTTTATTACATAGTGATGTGAATATATATATATATATATATATATATATATATATATATATATATATATATATATATATATATATATATATATATATATATATATATATATATATATATACACATACATACACACACACACAGTGCCTACAAGTAGTATTCAAACCCCTGCAGATTTAGCAGGTTTACACATTCGGAATTAACTTGGCATTGTGACATTTGGACTGTAGATCAGCCTGGAAGTGTGAAATGCACTGCAGCAAAAAAGAATGTTATTTCTTTGTTTAATTTTTTTTTTTAAATTGTGAAAAGTTTATTCAGAGGGTCATTTATTATTCAACCCCTCAAACCACCAGAATTCTGTTTGGTTCCCCTAAAGTATTAAGAAGTATTTCAGGCACAAAGAACAATGAGCTTCACATGTTTGGATTAATTATCTCTTTTTCCAGCCTTTTCTGACTATTTAAGACCCTCCCCAAACTTGTGAACAGCACTCATACATGGTCAACATGGGAAAGACAAAGGAGCATTCCAAGGCCATCAGAGACAAGATCGTGGAGGGTCACAAGGCTGGCAAGGGGTACAAAACCCTTTCCAACGAGTTGGGCCTACCTGTCTCCACTGTTGGGAGCATCATCCGGAAGTGGAAGGCTTATGGAGCTACTGTTAGCCTTCCACGGCCTGGACAGCCTTTGAAAGTTTCCTCCCGTGCCGAGGCCAGGCTTGTCCGAAGAGTCAAGGCTAACCCAAGGACAACAAGGAAGGAGCTCCGGGAAGTTCTCATGGCAGTGGGGACATTGGTTTCAGTCAATACCATAAGTAACGTACTCCACCGCAATGGTCTCCGTTCCAGACGAGCCCATAAGGTACCTTTACTTTCAAAGCGTCATGTCAAGGCTCGTCTACAGTTTGCTCATGATCACTTGGAGGACTCTGAGACAGACTGGTTCAAGGTTCTCTGGTCTGATGAGACCAAGATCGAGATCTTTGGTGCCAACCACACACGTGACGTTTGGAGACTGGATGGCACTGCATACGACCCCAAGAATACCATCCCTACAGTCAAGCATGGTGGTGGCAGCATCATGCTGTGGGGCTGTTTCTCAGCCAAGGGGCCTGGCCATCTGGTCCGCATCCATGGGAAGATGGATAGCACGGCCTACCTGGAGATTTTGGCCAAGAACCTCCGCTCCTCCATCAAGGATCTTAAGATGGGTCATCATTTCATCTTCCAACAAGACAACGACCCAAAGCACACAGCCAAGAAAACCAAGGCCTGGTTCAAGAGGCAAAAAATCAAGGTGTTGGAGTGGCCTAGTCAGTCTCCTGACCTTAACCCAATTGAAAACTTGTGGAAGGAGCTCAAGATTAAAGTCCACATGAGACACCCAAAGAACCTAGATAACTTGGAGAAGATCTGCATGGAGGAGTGGGCCAAGATAACTCCAGAGACCTGTGCCGGCCTGATCAGGTCTTATAAAAGACGATTATTAGCTGTAATTGCAAACAAGGGTTATTCCACAAAATATTAAACCTAGGGGTTGAATAATAATTGACCCACACTTTTATGTTTAAAATTTTTTAACATTTAACTGAGCAACATAACTTTTTGGTTTGTAAGATTTATGCATCTGTTAATAAATCCTGCTCTTGTGTGAAGTTTGAAGGCTCTAACTTATTTGCATCTTATCAAACCTGCTAAATCTGCAGGGGGTTGAATACTACTTGTAGGCACTGTATGTATATATATATATATATATATATATATATATATATTTTCGATATTTACAATTTATTACAGTTTGTGTTCTAAAGTTGTATTCCAATAAAGATTATGTTCTATCTAAATGTCTTGATTATTGTATCATAAAAATGATTAAATGTCTGATGTTCACATTGCACTACAATACATTTTTCACTTAAATATAGAAAAATATTCAGAATTGAGAGTCCTCCTTCGGGCTGAGAGTTTTCTGAATCTTCTGTATCACTGAAATATTCCCTCAGGCGCAGTCTCCTGAAATAATGTTCCATATTACTGCAGAGTTCAGTTTTATCTAGGGCCTTAGGCTGTGTGCACACGCTGCGGATTAGGTGCGGATTCATCCGCGCGGATTTTGTAAAATCCGCAGGTGAAACCGCAGGTCAAAAGACCTGCGGTTTTACCTGCGGATTGCTCTGCGGTTTTGTCCTGCGGTTTTTCATCTCCTCAATAGAGGAGATGGCAAACCGCAGGAGAATCCGCAGAAAGAATTGACATGTCAATTCTTTCTGCGGATTGAAAACCGCGGAAAATTCCGCACCGTCTGCACTGCGGTTTTTGATTCCCATAGGGAATCATGGTACTGTACACCGCAGCAGAAACTGCTGCGGGTCCGCAGCAGCCAAAACCGCTGCGGAACCGCAGCAAAATCCGCAGCGTGTGCACACAGCCTTAGTGGGACAAAATGAGAGTCCTCTAGAAAGCACGGCCAATTCCACTTTGTTGGGTTTATAATCTGAGAGATTGATGACACAGTTAGATGCTTTTGTGTCTCGAATGGAGTGTTTGTCCAAGTTGTCAAGTTTTGGATTGGTGGGGGGCATCACAACACATTAGGAGACCCCAATCAGAGGGCTATAAAACATCCGGACTCCTTATCTATGTACTGGTCCAATATTTATGTTTCTCCCTCTCCCATATTGATAGTTCTGCTTCACGTCACTTGTCTTATCCATTGCATTTTTTCTGTGTTGTATTGTGCATAAACATGTGACTCTTCAGATTTTGTATTAGTCTAGCCTGAAGAAGAGACCTGAGTAGTCTCGAAAGCTTGCAATGTGTGACCATCTTTTCAGTTAGCCATTAAAAGGTATCAACCACTGAGGACTCTCAATTCTGAATATTTTTCTATCTATTGCCTAACACGGTACAAAGATATACATCTTTCCTGTCACTTAAATATAAGCAATATATGTTGGAGTCGGAGTCGTGGAGTCGGTGGAAGGGGAATTGAGGAGTCGGAGTCGCAGGTTTGGCTTACCGACTCCACAGCCCTGCTATTAATAAGTCTAACTTAAGCAGAGAAATCTGGAGCTGGTGGCAGCGTGGTGTGTTTTGGTTGGTTGGGCTAGATGGCAGTGATGGAAGGGTGTTATATGCTGATTGGGTGGCTGTGGCCAAAGCATTGATAATTCCCTCACTGCAGCGGCCTGATCGCCCGTGCACAACAAGCAGGCCGTCCGGCGACTAATTATCCTAGGTGTAGTTCCCTGACTGTCCTGAGGATAAGAAGGGGCGCCGGAGAGCTGCGAGTTCCAAAGTGGAACTGAGAAAGTGGGATATACATAAACCCCCGCAGTTCGTGGAAGGTTGTTAGCAGTGGTGGGGCATCCAAAAAAAAACAAAAAAAAAAAAAAAAAACAACCCCTGCGATAAATTGTTAGGGCAAGACTAGCTTGCTGTTTTTTTTTGTCACATGGCGCCAACTAAGATAAGCACCCACTGTGCCTGTGATAGCAGTGTGTCGGCAGTGCATCACATCCCTCCGTCCGCTGACATACCCGTGTCAGCGGTGGTTTTGTGACAATCACACATTGCGTGTGCTGGGGGATTCAAAAGTCTGCAGTCACACAGAGTGACTGCAGACTTATCAGTTTGGACTGGACAACCACTAATATGCTAGCCATGTGTCACAAATTTATTAGATGGGAACACACCTTTAATATTCAGATTTGCTAAATTTAACAAAGATCCCCTGTGTCTGAACAACCTTCTAAACACCGGAGTAAAAAACTTATTAAAAATTTTACATTTATCAGAAACAAGAATC
This sequence comes from Dendrobates tinctorius, assembly GCF_039654945.1. Classification (NCBI taxonomy): domain Eukaryota; kingdom Metazoa; phylum Chordata; class Amphibia; order Anura; family Dendrobatidae; genus Dendrobates; species Dendrobates tinctorius. The sequence continues at coordinate 93,211,807 of NW_027361690.1, read as the reverse complement.
TTTCGTAGTTTAAAGACCAAACAGAGATTGTGCAAAAAGTCATCATGACAAGTAGCCCCCTCTCTAATGGCAATACTTTATAACACAACTAATATCTGCAAGTGTATACCTGGTTGTGGAGGATGGGTAACCCTGCAGCAACCCTACAGAGGGTCAAGTTACCTAACAGACTGCCAGTTATACAAGATGTGGTGTTGAGTTACACCAAGGCCCCTGTGAAAACCTGCCGGGAGTACAATTACATCTGGCATCTTTCTGACACTAAGAGGTCAGATGTGAGGTGTCAGATGACACATCCACTGCAGGTTCTCAGCGATTCAGACTTGGGGAGCGTACAACAAAAGAAACAAGACAACTTTCAAAATGGGACTGGATTTAGAAAAAGCAGATGTTCAATAGCATAAAGACCGTGATATGAGACTTTATACAGTATGATTCTCGTCCACAACCAAGTAAATTGGCTGAGCCATCAGTGGACACTAACCCTAAATAGGAAGGGATGAGGAGTGGGCCATCTGAAGCTGCTCAGCCCAACTCCACTCCTGTAAGCCTAGTTTTACACATCCATGTTTCATGGTCTGACTATGGACCAGCTGTGGGTTTCCTCATCCAAATTCGACAACCTCATATATGCCTATGAGGCTGGTGGAGGAGATTGGGGCAGGAGAACAGTGGCTGATGCATGCATCAAGGTCCATAATCAGACAGTGAGTCATGAAGGTGTGGAAATTGGCCTTAAGTACCATAATCATGTGTGGGAAGGTAGTGACTGCTGGCTCTTGATGCTCACATGTCACTCTCTGTAATGGCTCACTAGCCAAGACACATCTCCGCCTCATCCCAAGAATCAGATTTTGATGTATTTAGAACACTCACCCATCAATGATTAGATGCTCATATGGAGCCTTCTTGTCACACACAGGACACACCCAAGTGGGCTTCTTCTCATTCATCTGTATATACAACGTGGCATCAAAACATTGCAGGTGGGAGCAGGTGAGCGATCGGCAGGGGATGGTCAGACGCATCTTTCCCAGCTGGAATGCAAACCAACAACATGGTTTACTAGTATTCTTCCCAGGTGTAAGTCCCCACACCGGTATGTCCGTGCCAGCATGCATGCAGGGGACCCATCTACTTTTGTGCTCTGACCCAGAGCTATGCACATATGTTATTTCTCAACATGGACCGAAAGGGCAAGTCTGTATTATTTATAGCAAGCACAGGAGGTAAAAGGCAGTGTGGGAACAGTGGGTGCACAAGTTGCTGGCAAAAACAGAGCTGGAACAGATAGAGGCATGCTGGGAAGTTGTATAAAGTCCTAAACTGAAAGTAACCTCCTGTGTGTGAACACTACAGACTTATTACCCTAATTCCAGGTCCACCTTGTGCACAACTGTACTAATACAGAGAATATCAAAGCAGACAAAGCATCAAACCCACGGCCCACGTTCTTACCGGACACAGAAGAGAAACCCGTAAACTTGTGGTTGCAATTTCACTGTCTGGATCAGCTGTGAGTTTCTCTTTAACTAGAAAGAAAGTTACAAACAAGATATAACATGAGGATATAACTAAAGGGACAAACCGCATTCTGTTTTGCTTATTTATCTGGTCTAGACCATTTTTATCCAAAACTGTATCTAGTCTGTCCTGTCACCATAGACAATACGCTTTGCAGTCGCTAGGACGCTGATGCACAACTTACTGAGTGCTCTGGAATGGTCTGGATTGCGGATTCCTTTCGCTCGCAGTCGTTGTAATAAGATGGCTGAAGACAACTGCTTCACCAGGTATACAGCCAGGGAAAAATTCTGCAAGAAGACCTGAATTCAGTGAAGCCATCCCACAACACTTACTAAACCCTTGGTGTCTATTACACTGGGTAAGGCTCTGCGCAGACTCTGGCACTACATTGGGGTCTATTCTCACAGAAGTTCAATGAGCTGACTCATCACAATGGGAGTTATATAGATTCATTTATAAATAATCCTAATTCAGAAACTAGAGGTAACTTGAACATGTTAGTTTCTATACACTGGTTGGTAAATGGCCATTTATTGATAATGGCACAAAGGCATGATCAAAGGGGTTCTATTAGGCTAACATGGGGTAGATGGGTACATCCAAGAGTAAGATATATAGGATGTAGACAGATGTTCCTAGCTCCTACTGACTTTGGCCTAAACCCTACTCTTGGACATCCCCTAATAGATGTTCCTCTAAGGCATGTCAGCCTAATAAAAGTTGACGTATAAAGTCACCTTTAATGGAGTTTATCAACAAGGCCACAATTTCAAAGTCCTATAACCTGTAATGATGAGGCCTATTTGGACCTATTTGTTTCCCTTTTTGTTTCTATGCATTTCAAGATGCAGTCCACATCGAAGGGTCAAAAAAGTGGTGTCGTTAAGAGTCATGTTGGCTGACTCCAATCACAGCGAGGACAGCTGCACGGCTATGTGAAAATCTCTGAACTGGAGGAGGTAGTCTAAGGCTGGAGTCACACATAGCGACTCACCAGCGATCCTGACAACGATATCAATATGTCAGGATCGCTGGTGAATCGCTATGTGATCGCTGGTGAGCTGTCACACAGACAGCTTCACCAGCGATCAGCACAGCGACGCCAAGCGTCACAGTGCACGTTACTAACCAGCGCGCTGATGCAGGAAGCTGGTAACTAACGTACACATCGGGTATCCAAGGGGCGTGCGTCCCTAGATACCCGATGTGTACTTTAGTTACCAGCTCCCTGCATCAGCGCGCTGGTAACTAATGTACACATCGGGTATCTAAGGGACGCACGTCCCTTGGATACCCGATGTGTACATTAGTTAACAGCAGATCGCTGGTCTCCCGCCTGTCACACGCAGTGACGCGTGGTGGCCAGCAGGAGACCAGCGACCAAAAAAAAAGTCCTGGCCTTTCCTGCATCGATCAGCGATACCGGCAGGGGGGCCGGTCGCTGATCGCTGTCACACACAGCGATCTTGCTAGCGAGATCGCTGTGTGTGACGGGGCCTTAGGATTTATCACCAGATTCCCAGCAAAACTTGCTGTGCACCCAGAGCGGCGGTGCAGATTCTGGAACCAGGAAGGGCTCATTGGCATTGCGGTACCTTTCCAGACTTAAGAGGTGTTCACGCATAATCCCACAGACAATACTGTCGCTCCAATCGTTCAGCCAAGCACACGCACCAAGTGTCAACCTGCGGTTACTCTCGTACGGAGCAGGTTTGCTAACACTACACCAGTCTCATCAGTTGGGTAATAACTAACCTGTCTCACAACAATCTATACGTTTTAGCAGCCACATAGCTATATATAAAGTTTGCTTTATGCTCAAGAAATTGTATTTTTCTGGTGCCAGTTGGAAGTTACATAGAAAATTACCATTTAATTTATGTAAACTTTTGCAGTAGTAATGCAGGAAAAAAATATGGCATTTTGATTTGTTTTTAAAAGAGGTTGTCCAGGTTAGTTTTATTTATTTTTTTTTTTACTATTGATTTAAAAACTAACAAGTAGTTGTTCTACCCATCGCAGGCTCAGTGGTCCCCAATTGCTCCTGCTGGCCATTCAGTTGGTCTACGTCAGAGCAGCCCTTCTTCAGGGCTGCTCTGTTGACTGGGCATGACTGCTTACGTCATACTAATTAAAAACCTGGCTCCCCGCAGTTAGGCAGTGGGGAGCCAGCTGTCAATCAGCATGACGTTGGCCTGTTAGCTCTTAGGTCCATAGTAAAAAAAAAAAAAAAAAAAAAAGGCTGGATAAACCTTTTTAGAAATGTATGGCTCCCAATAAAATTTGCATTTTTCTATTGCATGTTTTAATTCCATTAAGACATTTTCATACACCCATTTTAAACCTAGAATGTATTGGCATGCTTGTGTACAATAGTATGTTACATAACTGACACAGGCTGCTGTGTGCCCTAACAGGAGCCAAACAAATGCATCAGCGAGAAGTGCAGTGACCAGATTAAAGAATGGAAGGAATCCCTGGCTTAAGCCATGGGAAAGGATAGTAGCAACCAAAATGTTTACAAGATGGATTTTGGGGTTCAACGAATCCCAGCTTTAGAGCAAAAAACGCACACACCATCCCTCCAACAACCGCATCAACCCCAAAAGAGACCGAGGGCCTGCAATGGCCTGCTGCCAAAACAGTAGGAAAACTAAGGCTTTAAATCAAATAAAAATAAATGAGGAGATATGTATCCATCTAGGAAAGAAAAATTCCAGGTATGCTAACTTACACGTCCAATTTCCGCTGTCCACGACACCACAATGGTGTTAGGAACTGTTGTAGACAGACGCACAAGTGAGGTAATGTTGATTGGTCGGCTTGGTCGCTTTGGTTCAACCCCATTTTTGGTTGGCGGAAGATAACCCTGTAACAGGAGTAGTAATAGAAATTAAGTGGAAGACAAGGGGGGGGGGGGGGGGGGGGAGAGAAGCAAGACAAGCACTGAGCAGAAACTGCACTTACCGGCAGGTTACAGGGTTTTCCATTGACTTTTACACACAGGTTTGGTGGGAAATGGTCTTCTTGAGGGCAGCTGGTCTCTGACAGACAGAACCTATAGGGAAAGGTACAAGATTAGAGGTTGACAATGGAATCTAAACACAAACCCAATATACAGACAGAGCTTCACCTTAGCTGCACTTGAACTGTAAAGTCACATTTTGTTCCAGAGATGTCCCTGCAATGAAGGAAAAGCACAAAATAATGAGATTCTGAAAAATAAAGCACAGGAAAAAAAAACTAAAAAACAAAAGGTTTTCCAATTTAGGCAATCACTACTGGTCAGAAGGGTCCCTTGATGCGCAGAAAACTCATGCTGAACAGCAATCAGCTGTAATCTTAGGAGAAACCCATCAGTAAAGTGCAAATTCAAACTTTTTTTGTGTACAAGAAAACACAAAGGTCGAGTTTCATCAGTGCCCTCAAGAGTCTGGTCAGGGTTCTTACCATCAGTTTAATCACAATCTCAGAAGTGGGGAAAAAAAAAAAAAAAAAGACAGATCTAAACCTTCTCATATCAAGTCTCTTGATTTTGTGAAGACCACTGAGTTCAGAAAAACATAAGAACACGTAAGCAGCCACAAACTATAATAGGTGCAAGTTCTGTGAAAATCGCAGATCAAACTCATACGTGGAAAACTGATGTCTGAATGACCCAAAAAAGGGTTCATTCTTCAGGCAGCACCACCACCATCGGAGAAATGAAGCAGACTATGCCCATACACAAATGGATTGTGTGTGTAAATCAAATCCTCCAGAGTAAGGAGGTGTGCACACGTTGCGGATTCTGCTGCAGATCCGCAGCGGAATTGGCCCTACGGATCCGCAACAGTTTCTGCTGCATTGTACAGTACCCTTTTAATCTATGCAAAATGAAAACCGCAGTGCCCATGGTGGGGAATTTTCCACGCGGATTTGCTGCGGTTTCAAATCCGCAGCATGTCACTTCTTTGTGCGGATTCCGCAGCGGTTTGGCACCTGCTCCAAGACAGGTGTCAAACCGCAGGGGAAAACCGCAGGCTAATCCGCAGGAAATCCACAGCAGAATCCGCAACGTGTGCACACACCCTAAGAGGCGCTCTCTGGCTGCTCTATATACTGGCCACCAAGAGGAAGGTCCGTATTGGGGGACATCATCCCGGCATTCCATAATACAGTGTCTCTCTCTCAATGGGTTATCTAAAATGGACATCCCTTTCAATGCAAGTAATTAAAAATAACCAAACATCAGCTTGTCTAATGAACACCGTTAACCCAATAGAGATTTTTACTGACAGGCCTCATACAAGATTCAACTAAAGGAAATGTATAGCTGTATGTAGTAAAGCATGTCAAAGTACTAAAAGGGGTTGTCCGCTACATTGACAACCCCTTCTCAGAAGCGAGCAAAATATGGTCCTCCAGTACTAACAGCCGCACAGAGCATAGTGTTCTCGGCCCCTTAGAGGGATGTCCACTACTCTGAGAACCCCTTCTGAATTCCTATTTTTCCCCCCAGTAAAATAACAGTCCCTTCCGAAGCCAGCACCATCAGCACTGGCTCTCCCAGGGATCGTGTGACATTAGGCCTCTTTCACACTTCCGTTTTTTTGGTCAGTTGCAATCCGCGAAAAATGCAAAAGACGGATCTGTTTCCGTTATGGCACAGGCGCATGACGGAGAGCACAGGCGTATGACGTCAGAGAGCACAAGGAAGGAGAGGGAGAGAGGGGGAGAGAAGGAGAGGGAGAGAATTTCTGCCGCCACAACGAGATTTAGGGTTAAATTTCTGGCAAGGAAATTCTTCCGGGCATGCTCAGTGTAAAAATGCGGATCCGTGCAGACAAAAAAAATGTTTCATTGTCCATCCACTCAAGTCAGCGGACGCCAAAATTTTTGGCGGATCCATCAAAAAACGGATCCAACGCATGACCATCCGTCAAAATCCGCCGCTAAAGCAAGTCAATGTGAAAAAATGGCGGATCCATTTTTTTTGCAAAACGGCAGATTTTGACTGATGGAAACAAACGGAAATGTGAAACAGGCCTTAGTCACGCAATTCCTATGGCTTCCTTTGAACAAATGAAAACATCCAGTGAAAGTCATAGATGAAATTGTGCTGAAGTGGAGTATGTATGTTATTAGGGATTCAGAAGGGGTTGTACTAGTAGTAGACAACCCCTTTAACCCCGTAACATCCAATGACTGAAAGTCAATCATTGGACGCCTTCTCCTGTTTGGTGCGGGCTCCGGCGATGAGCCCGCACCTTTTCCGGCACATGACAGCTGATCTGATCAGTGAACATGTGCCTGGAACAGCCATGGGTGGAATCGCAATTCACTCGCGGCTGTTAACATGTTAAATGCTGCTGTCAACTCAGACAGCAGCATTTAACATGCACGCGCAGGAAGCATGTCATTACCTCCTCCCATCGGCGCCCGTGTCACATTTTTATTATTTATATAGCACCTTGGTGCTATATTGGTGCCATGGTGCTATGCATGAGAAGGGGTTACATCAAAATACAGATCTCACTTACAGTAAACAAACTAAAAATGACAGACTGGTACAGAGGGTAGAGGACCCTTGCGGATTACATTCTAGAGGATTATGGGGAAGGAGATAGTAGGTTGGGGGTTGCAGTAGCTCCGGTGGTGTTGAGGTGGCGGCGTGGTCATTACAGGTTGTAAGCTTTTTTGAAGAGAAAGGTTTTCAGGTCCCATCTGAAGGATCCAAATGTGGTAGATAACTGGACGTGTTGGGGCACAGAATTACAGAGGATGGGGGATATTCGGGAGAAATCTTGAAGGCGACTGGGTGAGGAGTGAATAAGTGTGGATCAGAGAAGGAGGTCTTGAGAGAACCGGAGATTACGTGAGGGAAGATATTGGGAGATTAGTTTGGAGATGTACAAAGGAGAAGGGTTATGGATGGCTTTGTAGGTCCGTGTTAGTAGTTTAAACTGGATACACTGGGAAATTGAAAGCCAGTGAAGGGATTTGCAAAGAGAGGAAGCAGGAGTGTAGCGAGGAGAGATGAATTAGTCAGGGAAGCAGCGATAAGGATGGACTGGAGGGGTGCGAGAGTGTTAGCAGGTAGGCCACAGAGGAGGATGTTGCAGTAGTCGAGGCGGGAGATGATTAGGGCATGCACAAGCATTTTGTTAGTGTGAGGGTTGAGGAAAGGAACGATTCACGAAATATTTTATAGAGCTGGAGGTGACAATAGGTGGCGAGAGCTTGGATATGCGGTTTGAAGGACAGGGCAGAGTCAAGGGTTACTCCGAGGCAGCGGATTACCGAGACAGGGGAAAGTGTGATTTCATTTATTGTGATGGAGAGATCAGGTAAGGAAGATATGCGAGATGGAAGATAGATAATTAGTTCAGATTTGTCCACATTGAGCTGGAAGTTGGCGGTCATAGCAAGTGAGCATATCCGCTACATAGAGCAAGGTTGCAGCCCTGTTGTGTAGCAGAGGCGATCGGATAACTGAAGCTTCTAGTCTCCCATGGAAAAAGTAAAACATACATATATATATATATATATATATATATATATATATATATATATATACATATATACATACATATATACACACACATATACACACACACACATACACTCACTGGCCACTTTATTAGGTACACCTGTCCAACTGTGTGTTAAGACTTAATTTCTAATCAGCCAATCACATGGCGGAAACTCAGTGCATTTAGGCATGTAGACATGGTCAAGACAATCTCCTGCAGTTCAAACCGAGCATCAGTATGGGGAAGAAAGGTGATTTGAGTGCCTTTGAACGTGGCATGATTGTTGGTGCCAGAAGGGCTGGTCTGAGAATTTCAGAAACTGCTGATCTACTGGGATTTTCACGCACAACCATCTCTAGGGTTTACAGAGAATGGTCCGAAAAAGAAAAAAAATCCAGTGAGCGGCAGTTCTGTGGCCGGAAATGCCATGTTGATGCCAGAGGTCAGAGGAGAATGGGCAGACTGGTTCGAGCTGATAGAAAGGCAACAGTGACTCAAATTGCCACCCGTTACAACCAAGGTAGGCAGAAGAGCATCTCTGAACGCACAGTGCGTCGAACTTTGAGGCAGATGGGCTACAGCAGCAGAAGACCACACTGGGTACCACTCCTCTCAGCTAAGAACAGGAAACTGAGGCTACAATTTGCACAAGCTCATCGAAATTGGACAGTAGAAGATTGGAAAAACGTTGCCTGGTCTGATGAGTCTCGATTTCTGCTGCGACATTCGGATGGTAGGGTCAGAATTTGGCGTAAACAACATGAAAGCATGGATCCATCCTGCCTTGTATCAACGGTTCAGGCTGGTGGTGGTGGTGTCATGGTGTGGGGAATTTTTTCTGGGCACTCTTTGGGCCCCTTGGTACCAATTGAGCATCGTTGCAACGCCACAGCCTACCCGAGTATTGTTGCTGACCATGTCCATCCCTTTATGACCACAATGTACCCAACATCTGATGGCTACTTTCAGCAGGATAATGCGCCATGTCATAAAGCTCGAATCATCTCAGATTGGTTTCTTGAACATGACAATGAGTTTACTGTACTCAAATGGCCTCCTCAGTCACCAGATCTCAATCCAATAGAGCATCTTTGGGATGTGGTGGAACGGGAGATTCGCATCAGGGATGTGCAGCCGACAAATCTGCGCCAACTGTGTGATGCCATCATGTCAATATGGTCCAAAATCTCTGAGGAATGCTTCCAGCACCTTGTTGAATCTCTGCCACGAAGAATTGAGGCAGTTCTGAAGGCAAAAGGGGGTCCAACCCCTTACTAGCATGGTGTACCTAATAAAGTGGCCAGTGAGTGTATGTATGTGTGTGTATATATATATATATATATATATATATATATATATACACACACACACACATATACATACATACATACACACACACACACATACATACATACACACCTTGTTTTTAAAATTATAAAAATTAAAAAAAAAAAAAATAGAAGTTCAAATCACCCCCTTGCGCCACAAAGTACAAAAAAAAAAAAAAAAAAAAAAAAAAAAAGCACACATTTGGCACTGCCGCTTTCAGAATTGCCTGAGCCATCAATAAATAAAAAGAGTTAATCCAAAATCGGCAAACGGCGTAGCGAGGAAAAAAAAAAATTGAAACATCAGAATTACATTTTTTTTTGGTCGCTGCAACATTGCAATACAAAGCAATAACGGGCGATCAAAAGCTTGTATCTACACCAAAATGGTATCCCGAAAAACGGCAAATTTTTTTTTTTTTTTTTACAAACTTTGAATTTTTTTCCACCACTTAGATAAAATAAAGAACTTAGACATGTTTGGTCCTCCGTGAATCCAGTAAAAAAGCCAAACAAAAAAAACAAGTGTGGGATTGCACTTTTTTTTTTGCAATTTCACCGCACTTGGATTTTTTTCTTCCCGTTTTCTAGTACACGGCATGGTAAAACCAATGGTGTCGCTCAAATGTACAATTCATCCGGGGGAAAAAAAAAAGCCATCACATGGCCATTTTGACAAAAAAAAAAAAGTTATGGCTCTGAGAAGGGGAGCAAAAAATGAAAAAGTGAAAATGCAAAACTGAAAATACCTCTGGTCGTTAAGGGGTTAAATGGGCAGAGGAAGCCAAGCTCTGTGTCGCTGTTCGCAATGGAAGACCATTTTAGCTTTTCTTGCGTCTCTACTTTTGCCACAAGTCTAATCAGCAAGTTCACAAATACTTTTCTTCCTCTAACCACATTTCCACAGAGCATTTGGGCATAAAATTATTTCCAGACAGGCCAATTCTACAGTCCTTTACATCACACTTTGCCCTTTCCATGCTGAGCAACTCTATGGTGTCCCTTGAAGGGAACATCGTACTGTGCGAGATTCGGAGGTGAAGGTCTTTGACAGGAAGCAATTCAGGGCATTGTATACACACACAGGTCACTTTAGGGGAAATTTGAGCACTAAAATTGCTAAGGTTTGCAATAAAAGACTTTTTGCTGATTGTACACCAGTAATGGTCATATACAGTAAAAAGTTTTTTCAAGAAAGTTCTTTGTTCATACATAAAATAGCATGTGAATGATTTTGCCAAGTGCCACAAAACAGTTAACTAGAAGGGGATATGGCGCCCATCCTGGCAGCCCCGCATCACCTCAAACTCTGTGCCAACACAACACTTAATTCACCATCAGCCACAGATGTAACTCCAGCCCCCATCAAGCACATGGATTTCAATAGGGCGAGTGCAGCTGCCAAGTAAGAGGCGTGAGGAGGGGGAGGGGAGGCGAGGCTGGAAGAGAAAGGGAGGCCAGTAATTGGAAAGGAAAGGGGGAGACTTACATTGAGCTGCTGATTTGCTGGACTTGTTGTGGCGTTAATGCAAATGCAAAGCATGTTTCTTGAAATCGCTGGCTGTTATCAGAGGCTGCAGAAACACAAGGACAGGGCGTTAGAATCAGGATCTTACCAAAAAGCATAAGATTCATCTACAATTTGACTTTTTTTTTTTTTTTTTTTTAATCCTAAATGACATTCATTCCAAGAGTCAAAATAATATGGCAGAGGGTGCACAGAGGACTGCGGGGGCAGCAATTCATTACTGTAACCGCCAGGATCTCTAACAGGGGGAAATATCAGCCCTGATCCATCAAGCGCATATCTAGAAATGTCAGAGTTTTCATAATCCTTTACATGCAATCAAAACTTCAATTCGCTTTCAGGTTAAGAAGAGTCAGAAGTCTGTACAATTTCAATATGAATGTTTAGCAAGCGCACAAGAAATCAGCACTATTCTGTGCGGAAGAGAGAGAATTGGAGGAAGCCATCATTGTAGGGGAGCCAAGGTTTCTGCCAGAAAAGTCTTCACTGATGGTGGCAAGATCCAAGAGGCTTCTCGTGGCACATAGGGAGCTTGGAACAGGGGACCCCTGCTCATCTATGGTTGTCCTTTCTAGGGCTTGTCGCAATCTGTTAAAGCATTACATGAACGCCTATTCGTTTTGTGGCAAGACTTTTTTTGTAGCAGTCGGCAGCAACTTCACAGACCAGAATCAGCTATTTGCCAGGGATCTCAGGAGCTGGAGCTCGGGAAGAAAGCCCTCAAATTAATAAGGGATCTAGATGGATAGAATATTATATATATAAAAAAAAAAAAAATTATATATACACACACACTAATTATATATATATATATATATATATATATATATATATATATATATATATATATATATATATATATTTTATTTTTTTTTTCCTTTTTTTTTTTTCCATCAACCAGTACAAACATTGAAATGACCACAGGGTTTTCTATCATTCTATCCTAAGGATAGGTCACCGATATCAGAATCAGTGTGTCCAGCACCCAGCACATCCCCAAATAAGCCATTGTTTAGTGTCTGCCACCGGGGACTACAGATCAGCTTATATCATTTCCCCTGCAAATATTCGTGAAAATCCTCATGTAATACATTGTTGGGAGCATAAAATTATGGCCTGTGTGAAGCCACACTAAAGGCCCCGTTACACAAAACGATGTCCCAGTGATCCCACCAACGATCCGACATGGATGGGATTGTTAGACAGCCCCTCCAGCGATCAGGACCAGCAAGCAAGCTGGTATCTAAGGTAAACAGTGGGCTTCTAAGAGCCGCGCGGCTCCTGGATACCCGCTGTTTACCTTAGATACCAGCGTGCAGCGTCGCTGATCATTCATCTCCCGCTGCCACACGCAGCGATGCGTGCTGGCCAGCGGGAGACCAACGATCAAAATAATGGCCCAGGACGATCAAGCGCGATCAGCGATACCCGGCAGGGGGGCCGGTCGCTGATCCCCATCACACACAGCGATGTCGCTGGCGAGATCGCTGATGCGTCACAAAATCAGCGATCTTGCTGTGTGTGACGGGCCTTAAGGGCTCTATCACACGTCAGGTTTTTATTGTACACTAGCTGAAGAGCCCGGCGTTGCCTGGGCATAGTAACCAACTGTGGTTCGTTATAACAAATTATAATGATTATATTGCACATAAAAACCGTGCATCTAATCCTATCCTGTGTGATACTGACTGCCGAGCCGTGTATCTAATCCTATCCTGTGTGATACTGACTGCCGAGTCGTGTATCTAATCCTATCCTGTGTGATACTTACTGCCGAGTCGTGTATCTAATCCTATTCTGTGTGATACTGTCTGCTGAGCCGTGTATCTAATCCTATCATGTGTGATACTGACTGCTGAGCCGTGTATCTAATCCTATCCTGTGAGATACTGGGTTCCCCCTGCAGTCTGTGTCAGAGGATGGTATGTGTTGGCACGGTAATAAATTGTGTAATTTCCAGCTTTACAGAAGGACGATAACACCATAGAAATAAGAATAATAGGCCTCAGTTACCACAACTGTCTACAAAGAAATCTGTTGCTGCTAGCAACCAATCACAGCTCATTTTTCATCTTTTAAAGGAAATATATGTCACCCCTTTTTTTTTTTTGCCCTATTAGCTGCCGGCATAGACATCGGGGGCTTATCTACAGCATTCTGTAACCTGAAAGAAGAAAAACACGTTATATTATACTCACCGAGGTGGGCGGTCCGTTCCGATGGGTGTTGCGGTCCGGTCCGACGCCTCCCTTCTTCATGCGATGACGTCCTCTTCTCCCGTCCTGAAATGGCTTCGGCGCACTGCCCTGTTGAGGGCAGAGCAAAATTCTGCAGTGCGCAGGCGCCAGACCTCTCCCGACGTCTGCGCACTGCAGGACTCTGCTCTGCCCTCAGCAGGGCAGAGCAGTGCCCTTGCGCCGGAGACATTACAGGACGTGAGAAGAAGACGTCATCGCATGAAGGGAGGCGCCGGACGGGACGGCGACACCCATCGGACCGGACCGCCCACCTCCGTGAGTATAATATAACGTGTTCTTCTCTTTCAGGTTACATTGGGGGCTTATCTACAGCATTACAGAATGCTGTAGATAAGCCCCCGATGTCTATGCCGGCAGCTAATAGGGCAAAAAAAGGGTGACAGATTCCCTTTAAACAGCTCTGGGACAGCGTGGCAAGGTTGGTGTATGTGTGGTGAAATGTGGGCTGAGGGTGGTATATGTGTTGAAGCACGTGGTAGTGTGTGGCGCATTGCGTGTGTGTGTGTTCCTATCCCCGTGTGTGGTGAGTATCCCATGTCAGGGCCCCACCTTAGCAACTGTACGGTATATACTGTTTGGCCCCATCGCTCTCATTCTCTAAGTCCCCCTTGTTCACATCTGGCAGCTGTCAATTTGCCTCCAACACTTTTCCTTTCACTTTTTCCCCCATTATGTAGATAGGGGCAAAATTTGGTGAATTGGAACACACGGGGTTAAAATTTCACCTCACAACATAGCCTATGACGCTCTCGGGGTCCAGACATGTGACTGCCAAATTTTGTGGCTGTAGCTGCGACGGTGCGGATGCCAATCCCAAACATACATACACACCCACATTGAGCTATATATATTAGATATGCTAGCCATTATTATTGCAGATCATTACAATTGATGTCTTTTTGGCCGACCTATTGTCTGTAAGGGGAAAAAAAAAAAAAGTTGGCGACACGTCTGACTGATTTCAGTGATAGATCAAACTCACCAATACAAGTCAATGGACCAATAAAGGAGAGAAGAAAAAAAAAAAAAAAAAAAAAAAAAAACTCCTAGCACTCAATACTACTTGATGGGTGTGAAAAAGGATTCAAGTGACATGGACCAAAAATGAGTACACAACACTGAAGAGAGACAAAAACCCAAAACAAACCCAACCAGAAGATCAGTATGCGGCATCTATGCGCTCTGTGTATTTTGCATGGCTTTCTTCTGAGTAATAAGGTTTCCACCCAGATACCAAAATTATGACTGGGTTAATTCTTGTGTACGAGTAGGTACAAATTATTTTGTGAGCCATACTAGAAACAACGGTTTCTCATCTATTTATTTAAATAACGGGCATTTTCATATCCAAAACAACCAAACCAAGCAGAAATTAAGAGGTAAAGCATGGTGGACACAAGACCGGTTGTCGAATCCAAAACAATGCAAACACTGAATAGACAAAGCAGCCAAACACAATTATTCACCTGAGTTAGGGCAAGTTCACACTAGGGGTTTTTTCAGCGTGCTTTCCTAGATTTTGATTTTTCACTGCGTTTTTGATGCGTGTTTTGGCATGCTGAATTTGCATCTTGTGCAAGCTGATAAAATTTAGTGTTGAAAAAAAAAAAAAAAAAAAAAAAGTTAGTCCACAGAATCGGGTTTTGGCACAAAATGCAGCAAAACATGTTACTTGCTGTTTTGGCGCGTTTTTCACCACCTATTCAAGTCAATGGGTGAAAAAACGGCTGAGCGAGGAGACATACTCTATTGTCAAAAAAAAAAAAAAAAACAACATGCAGAGCACAAAAATTTTATGACAAAAAAATAAAATAAAAACTGTATGAGATTTCTGAAATCTCAGGCTTTGCTGGTCCTGTAAAACGCAACTCAAAATTCGAAATTTTAAAAATGCCAAAGTTTGAACTTAGCCTTAAAGGGGGTAGCTGCCGTAAGACAAAAACGCATTTCCTACCCCTGATGTAGAAACTAGGCAGCTGATAGTGAAGAAGAGGTTAGCTACGTTGAAGATCATTAAGGAAGGTGAAGAGTTCTTGGACAGAGCAGAATTATCTCTTCATGTTACAGAAAGAGAAGAAATTCGAAGTGCACCTGAAGAAACAGAGGAATGGAGACATGTGACCCAGAGAAGCAGGAGGATCAGGAGGCAGTCAGCACCCATACTGCTCAGAAACCAGTACCAGGCTCTCACGCAGGAAAACGATGAAGAAATACATCAGGATAAGACTTTGCCAACAAACAGCAACCTTGTACGCCTTCAGAGTCCTCCTGGATGGAGAAAGAAAAATGTTGTGAAGAAGAAACGGAGAGTGGTGGTCATGGGGGATTCCCTGTTGAGAGGAACAGAGGCCGCTATCTGCAGACCGGATATAACTTCAAGAGAAATGTGCTGTCTTCCAGGTGCAAAAATTAAAGATGTGTCTGACAGGATATCAGGACTCTTCAGACCTACAGATGACTACCCATTCCTGCTACTACATGTGGGGACAAATGACACCGCAAGAAACGACCTGGAAACCATCTGCAGAGACTTTGAAGACTTAGGCAAGAAAGTGAAAGAACTGGGAGCGCAGGTGGTCTTCTCTTCCATCCTCCCAGTGGATGGCCATGGAACAAGGAGGTGGAATAAGATTCTGCAGGTGAACAGCTGGCTACGTCGATGGTGCCGTCAGCAACGATTTGGATTTCTGGATCACGGAGTGAACTACTTATACGATGGACTACTTGCTAGAGATGGGGTGCACCTTACGAAGACTGGAAAGCATGTATTTGCTACACTTGTAAGGAGAGCTTTAAACTAGAACAACATGGGAAGGGAAGCAAAAGACCAGAAAAAGCCATACACCTGACAAATGCTATTGAGAACTCTGCTATTAGAAGTGGAAAGGAAGAACAAAGACGAAAGAATCTAATTAATAAAAATATTGGAGAAAGAGAAACCAATCACAAACTAAAATGTTTCTATACTAATGCACAAAGCATGGGCAACAAACAAGGAGAATTGGAACTACTAACACAGGAAAAGAAATATGATGTCATTGGAATCACTGAAACTTGGTGGGACAATACACATGATTGGAATACAAGACTAGAAGGATACAACTTATTTGCAAGAAACAGACTTGATAAACGAGGAGGGGGTGTCGCATTGTATGTTAGAAACAGGTATATCTGCACAGAGATTGAAGCTTCAGAGACTGGGAGTTCTGTGGAAACTGTTTGGGTAAGAATACAAGGACAGAACAATAGAAAGGACACCATTGTAGGCATTTACTACAGGCCGCCTGTGCAAGCTGAAGATATGGATGAACTCTTTATGCATCAAATGGCCAAGTTCTCCAAAAAATATGACATAGTTGTCATGGGAGATTTCAACTATCCAGACATTTGTTGGGAATCTCTCTCAGGCAAAACTAACAGGTCAAGGAAATTCTTATCCTCTCTTGCTGACAACTTTATCTTCCAAAAGGTAAGGGAGAAAACAAGGGGAACTGCTACCTTGGATCTAATCCTTATAAACAGGGAGGAAATGGTTGAGGAGGTAAAAGTGGCTGGGACCCTAGGAGGTAGCGACCATGCTATTTTAGAATTTTGGATAACTAGAGGCGGAAGACCTGTGAAGACTCAGACGTCAAGGTTAGATTTCAGAAAGGCAGATTTTAAGGGATTCAGAAAGAGAATTGGAGGGATCCAATGGTTGGATATCATTAAAGACAAAAATGTCCAGGAAGGATGGGAAATCTTGAAAAATGAAATTCTCAAAGCACAGTTAACAATTCCGAAAAGAGGGAAGAATAGGAAGCATTTAAGGAATCCAGGATGGATGAACACAGAACTTAAGCACATGCTAAAAAGGAAGAAAAAAATGTTTATAAAATGGAAAGAGGGAGGCATATCTAAAGAAGAATATAATGCTGTCTGCAGAACCTGCAGGGCACAAATCAGATTAGCTAAAGCTGAAAATGAATTGAGGCTTGCAAGAGATGTCAAAAGCAATAATAAAGGATTTTGGGGATATGTCAAAAGTAAAAGAAAAGTCAAAGATGCTATAGGATTTTTACAGGATGAAAATAATGAAATGGTAAGACAGGATGTTGAGAAGGCTGAACTTTTAAATTCCTATTTTGCATCTGTTTTCTCTCAGAAAGGAAATGTAACATCAACTGTTATTCACTGTCCTATTAAGGGAATAGAAGAATCCAGGATATCTATAAACAGAAAGATAGTGAGGAAACACTTAGCTAACCTAAATGTATTCAAGTCTCCAGGTCCAGATGAATTACACCCCAGAGTACTGAAGGAGATAGCAGAAGAAATTTTTGAACCCCTCTCCATAATCTTTGAAAATTCTTGGAGAACAGGAGAAGTGCCAGAAGACTGGAGAAGAGCAAATGTTGTTCCTATCTTCAAAAAGGGGAAGAAGGTGGACCCAGGCAACTATAGGCCGGTGAGTCTGACTTCTATACCAGGAAAGATCTTTGAACAAATTATTAAACAACATGTATGTCAATACCTGGATAAGAATGAAGTGATTAAACAGAGTCAGCATGGGTTTGTAACTAATAAGTCATGTCAGACTAACTTAATTTCCTTCTATGATGGTATCACTGATTGGGTGGATCAAGGAAATGCTGTAGATATAGTATATCTTGACTTCAGCAAAGCATTTGACAAAGTCTCTCATACAATCCTTATTGAAAAAATGACTAAGTATGGAATGGACAAGGCAACTGTTAGGTGGATTCATAACTGGCTTAGTGATCGGACCCAAAGAGTGGTCGTAAATGGCTGCACATCCAGTTGGAAGAATGTCTCAAGTGGGGTACCACAGGGCTCTGTCCTGGGCCCTGTATTGTTCAACATCTTTATCAACAATTTAGATGAAGGAATTGAGGGTAAACTGATTAAATTTGCTGATGACACAAAGCTAGGAGGGATAGCTAATACTAGAGAAGAGAGAGAGAGGATTCAAAAAGATTTAAATAAACTGGAGAAGTGGGCAGCAACTAACAGAATGGTTTTTAACAGGGAGAAATGCAAAGTACTACATCTGGGCAATAAAAATGAAAAAAGCAGATATAGAATGGGAGGAATAGGGCTAAGTGACAGCACATGTGAAAAAGACTTGGGTATACTAATAGATCACAGACTGAATGAGTCAACAGTGTGATGCAGCAGCAAAAAAGGCAAATGCAATTCTAGGATGTATTAACAGAAGCATACAGTCTAGATCACGTGAAGTCATTATTTCCCTCTACTCCTCTTTGGTCAGACCTCATCTGGAATATTGTGTCCAGTTTTGGGCACCACATTTTAAAAAAGACATCAACAAACTGGAGCAAGTTCAGAAAAGAGCGACCAGAATGGTGACCGGTCTGCAAACCCTGTCTTATGAGGAAAGGTTGCAGGATTTGGGAATGTTTAGTTTGCAAAAGAGAAGACTGAGAGGAGACTTAATAGCTGTCTACAAATATCTAAAGGGCTGTCACATTGTAGAAGGATCAACTTTATTCTCATTTGCACATGGAAAGACTAGAAGCAACGGGATGAAACTGAATGGGAGGAGACACAGATTAGATATTAGAAAAAACTTTTTGACAGTTAGAGTGATCAATGAGTGGAACAGGCTGCCACGAGAAGTGGTGAGTTCTCCTTCAATGGAAGTCTTCAAACAGAGGCTGGACAGACATCTGACTGGGATGATTTAGCGAATCCTGCTTTGAGCAGGGGGTTGGACCAGATGGCCCAGGAGGTCCCTTCCAACTCTACGATTCTATGATTCTAGTTGTGGGTAAGCAAAGTCAAACATTCGGAGAAGAGTACAAACAACACTATACGTAGCTTTATGTAAATCCAATACTGCTGCACTATGGAGCCACTAAAACTAGTCCCATTTTACAACCACCTTAATGAAGGGTCCACAACAATAAAAAAAACTATCAAATTCATCAGAAGGCACAGGAGCGTTTGGCTCATCTTTCAGCTGCCGTGCACCAGTGTAGGAAACGAAAATTGAGTGAAGGTCTGCAGTACAGTTCGGTTTCCTTGTAGGCCACTTTTGTGATGTATTATGATGAATTTATCGGCCTCGCTCACGCTCTGAAAAACTCCACTTTTCTAAAAAGTAGGGCAGCTTTTGCCAATGCTGACAAAACACAAAAGTTGCAAGTTTTTTCCACAACAAACTGAACAAAAAATTTGGCAACAGGTGACGAGCATTCCAGGGATTCCTACACTGAGGTGCACAGGGTTTTGCTATGTAATGTTAGAGCAGAACAATGTTGGGGTAGAGATCATCACTGCAGGACTAGATGTCACATGCAGACCAGTGCAGCTAATCTGTATAACCCCGCCCCCACCACTGATTTGCAGCTTGCCGAGAATGCACTGGACACAGGAAGCTGCCAATCAGGGGTGTGGGTGGGGCTATACACCACCCAGCATTCAGAGCACTGCTACATCTTCAGAAAAACAGGGATTCTATTAAAAACTACACAAAGCAGTCCACTAAGTGATACATCACTGGAATCGGGCTCTCTGCCCCTACATCTCAGATTACATATCAAAAACCCTACTGACAATTGTAAAGGGGTTGTCCAGTCCAAATCAGTCTGTGTGACTGAAGATTTATTTCCCCAGTATGTGAAATGTGCGCTGCAGGGTTCGGCCGGTTTCTGGCCCGGGACAGGAGGGAGGATGCAAGAGTTGAACATGCTCTGGCTGGGGAGTATATATTTTTAAATTGACAGTACAATATGGCTACTCGTTACCAATAGTGAGAATGAATCATTACCCCTTTCCAATCATCCCAGAAGGCTACGTTACCGCAAGGAAATTGGAACAAAAATACTCCCCCCCAAATATAATGAATTAAATTTGCATAAATATCCTATCGGCAGTTATGCAAAGTTGCTCCCTTTTAGAAAAAATCCTGTGCAAACCTCAAGTATTAAAACAATTAACAAACATGGCTTAGAAACAAAATTTGCTACTCTGGACATGCATCTAGAGGGTCCTAATTATCATAGAGCCCCCCCCCCCCCATGGGGCACTTTACCCTCCACTAGAAACAACCTGCTAAAAAGTGTAGTACCCAAGATCCCTACACAAAGGCTTCTTGCTAATGTTTCTTAGTGTGCACTCCCAGGTATTAGGAAATCTGAGCCTCAGGCATCCAGATCCACAGAGAATCTGAAGATGGGCCCTAGCCAAGAATTTTTAATTTCCATGGTGATCGACCAAATGCCATTAGCACAGTCTTGGCTTTCTGTCCTTGTAGAATTGTGCACTGCCGGAGAATTTTCCATATTATATGTTACATTTAATCTTTCCTCTGTATATTACAAACTGGCGTAGGGCAAGAGAGGAACTTACCACTTGATTGGCCCATTAGCACGTCCTCATGGCCTTCTGTTGTCTTTAGGTGCAACTACAATAACGTTTTAATACGAATACATGTTTATTAGCATCCAAAGTGGAAGAGATTGGGAAAGAACAGGAGCTGATCTGTAGCTCTCGATGTCGATCGCTACACATTGAGCCGAACCACAGTTCTGTTTCCGTTTAATATTTAGATTTGCCTACTGTCATAATTTAATTTTGAGATGGCCTATCCAAAAGGACTGGTCAATGTTATATGCCAGGACAGTTGCCACATCAGCTTATAACAACCACGTGGATATAGTTTTAACAAAAATATGCCAGATGTGCCACTTGTCAATTTTCCATATGGATTTTTATTGCAGATGCATCCCACCAATCCATAACTTAAAAAAAAAAAAAAAAAAAAAGTGAAGAAACAGCCGGCAGACTTGTAGACAAGATATTACACAACCCAAAGTAGAATTTGTCATTGTAAAGAGAATGATCAGAAAATGCATCATACAGTAGCATGTAAAAGTTTGGGCACCCCTGGTCACAGTTACGGTTACTGTAATCAGTTAAGCAAGTTGAAGATGAAATGAACTCTAAAAAGGTCTAAAGTTAAAAATGACACATTTCCTTTGTATTTTAGTCAAAAATATAATATACTCGAGTATAAGCAGAGATTTTTCCATTTTCTTGGGGCTGAAAGTCCCCCTCTTGGCTTATACTCGAGTCATACACGGGGGGGGGGGGGGGGGTCGGCAGGGGAGCGCAGGTGTCGGATCATACTCGCCCCCTCCTGGCACGGTCTCTGCAGCCCCCCCTGCTTCTTCCATGGTCTCGGCACCCCTGCTCTTCCTGCGTTCACGTGGTACCGCTCATTAAAGTCATGAATATGCACATTCATGACTAATGAGCGGTACCACATGACCGCTGGAACCTGGAAGAGCTGCCACCAACACCATGGAACAAGCAGGGGCTGCAGAGACCATGCCAGGAGGGGGGGGTGAGTATGACGGGGGAGGACGGGGAGCAGTGCAATATTCACCTGTCCCCGTTCCACCGCCGCTCTGTCCTCCACCTGACGTTCAGGTCACAGGGCGCGATGACGTAGTCCAGGGTTCCCCAACTCCAGTCCTCAAGGCCCACCAACAGATCATGTTTTCAGGATTTACTTTGTATTGCACAGGTGAAGCAATTATCACCTGAGCAATACTAAGGAAATCCTGAAAACATGATCTGTTGATGGGCCTTGAGGACTGGAGCTGGGGAACCCTGACGTAGTTAGTGCGCGTCCTCTGCTGAATGTCACTGCAGAGACCTGGGAGACAGAGCGACGTGCAGCGATGGAGCGGTAAATATCGCCAGTGCCGGGGGCCTGTGCCAGCGGCGACACCGGCACCTGGCCCACATATTAACCCTTGTGCAGCATTTTATGGGGGGTATTTATCTATGGAGCATCTTTTTGACCACCATTAAAGGGAATCTGTCACCCTTTTATTGGACTATGAGCTGCCAGCATCGACATCAGGGGCTTATCTACAGCATTCTGGCTTATACTCGGGCCGGCTTATACGCGAGTATATACGGTATGTGCCATATTTTACATTTAAAAAAAAAATAAAAAATACAAAAAGGAAGATGGCAGATACAAAAAAAAAAAAATATATATATAGTTTGGGCACCCTGCATGGTCAGTACCTAGTAATACAGCTTGTAAACACTTTCTGTAGCCAGAGAAGTCTTAATTCTTGGCAACAAAAACCCCATAAGTATAAGGTGACATGGAGACAGGGAAGAAAAACCTGCTCCAACACCATATGCACAAGCGCAAAACCTAATATAAATACCAGGAGAAACAGAGCATGCAGTCAGTTTTAGGTATAAAAATATCCAAATTTTATTAAATACCAATAATACAAAAATATATATATCGTAACAAAAGAGTGCTGATAAATGTGGACAATATGTCCCATGGGACAACCCATCAACCTACCCTAGATGGAAACAAACCGGTAAGAATACCACTAAGGGAAGTATGACATGTGGTGTCTCATGTCATAATGCCCTATTGACATCCACAGGTCAAATCACTACAAATCAGTGGCCAAACAAATGCAGGTGCAAGATGCATTAAGCCTGTTTCACACTTCCGTTTTTTCAAATCCGTCAAAATCCGTTGGTTTCCGTAAAAAAACGGATCCGCCATTTTTTTGCAGGATCCGTTTTTTTTGTCCCATAGACTTACATTAGTGGTTACCGCGGATCCGTCAAAAAAATGGAAACGGATCCGTTTGGCGGACACAAAAACGGAAGTGTGAAACAGGCCTTAGGGGCATAGCGTGAGTACTCCATTTGAATAAATACCCCCAAAACGGCAAAAATATCCATAGGGTAGCTCAGCAGGGAGGGGAGGAAGAGGAGAGCCCAGCAGTGAGGCCCTCGACGCGCATTTCGCGCCGTCCCCCGCCGCTTTATCAAGGAGTCTTAATTCTTGTTTGAGGGATTTTCATCTATTCTTCCTTGGAAAAGTCTTCCAGTTCTGTGACATTCCTGGATCGTCTTGCATCCTCTGCTATTTTGAGGTCTAGCCACAGATTTTCTATGATGTTCAGATAAGTGGACTGTGAGGGCCATTGTAAAACCTTCAGCTTTCATCTTTTGAGGTAGTCTATTGTGGATATTGATGTGCTTAGGATCATTATCCATTTGTAGAAGTCATCCTGGTCAACTTCAGTTTTTTCTTTTTTGCTTTGTTTTTTTAGGGTCTTGATCAATTTTGAAGTGACTTTGGGGGTCCTATATATTGGAAATCCCCAAAAGTGATAACATTTAAAAACCTCACCCCTCAACTTATTCAAAATGGCTTTCAGGTAGTTCATTAACCCTTCAGGTGCTTTTCAGGAATTAACGCAACATGGCATGACAGGAAAGAAAAATGTCATGTTTACCACCTAAATTTTGATAACTTTTCAACATGCCGCTATAGCTAGCAGACTTTAAAGGCCATTATTTGTCTGACTGCCATGGCAAAAATCAGGACCACACGATCAAGATCTTAGTATGCCAATGGGATTAAAGGGAGAGACCCCACACTGTTAACCATCCAGATGCCAAAGTCACTATTGACGGCATCATTTACGGAGTTAAAGGACCATAGTTGGTGCCAACGCTGATTGTGGCTGATGACGCAAGTGGTCAGCTATAGTGTACATCTGACAGCTACAGGATTGTCACCCGTTGGGTGATGCTAGTCTTTTATATCACAGGTCAGCAAAAAGACGCATTGGTGGTCACTAAGGGGTTAATGGCTCGCAATATTTTCCTGAAATGCTGGGCCCTTTTTTCCCCCCACACACCTTTGATCATTGTGACCAAACAGTTCTATTTTAACCTCATCGGTAGACAAGACAGTTTTCCAAAATGCATCAGGCTTGTTTAGATGTTCTTTTGCATACTTCTGCCTCTGAAATTTATGGGGATGAGGTAGGAGCGGTTTTCTGCTGATGACTCTTCCATGAATGCCATATTTAACCCCTTTGTGACAGGGCCAATTTTTTAAATTCTGACCAATGTCACGTTATGTGGTGATAACTCTGGAACGCTTCAACAAATCCCATTGATTTTGAGATTGTTTTTTCGTGGCACATTATAATTTATGATAATGGTAAATTTAGGTTGATATGTTTTGTGTTTATTTATAAAAAAAAAATCTGAAACTTTACAAAAATGTTAAAAAAAAAAAATGCAATTTTCAAACTTTGAATGATTATCCCTTTAATCCAGATAGTCATACCACACAAAAACATTAATAAACAACATTTCCCACATGTCTGCTTTACATCAGCTCCATTTTTAAAACACTAATTTTAGTGTTTAGGGAAGAAGCCGGCAGAGCTGGACTAGTCTCCTCTCTCCCTAGAGTCCCTGGCCAGCTTGTCAAACTAGATCTTAGCAGACATGGAGGGTTTCAAAGACAAACATTTGGCAGCAATCATGCAACCAGACTCATGATACCCGGGATTTGGGCAGCATGAATTGAGTGACCGGTTCCCTTTAAAAAGAGATTTTTTGGTATGGAAGCCACACCTAAAATGTTACCACAAACCTGCAATCTAAAAATGCACTACTAATTCTGTTCTTGGGTAGACAAGCATCACCTGCACACCCTTCAGTTCTGTCATAAAGTAACTGGTCTCCCTACCAAAAGGCCCATCATTGAATTCATCAAACCTTATGCAAATAAAGTGGGGGCACTCATTTCAGCCAATTAGGATGCAGATGTTGAAAACATTTCTAGGAAAAACGTTACCCAGAATCTAATTGGTTGCTACTTTATCACAGGTAATCGGCCCCAATCTCTCTTGAACGGTACATGTTTATTAAGGAGGAGTATGACACTTCTAGGAAAGAACTACCTCCTTTCTTTATAAAACCACCCATACAAGAGAGTAAAGCAACCTTCTCATGACTGGGGGCATATAAATTCATCACTGTATTTTTCCAGATGGCAAAGCACATACGGCTGTCCCATTAATTCAACGCACCTGCTTACCAGTACTTCTTGGATGGGCATGACTGTGCACACAACGCACAGTGCAGGGTATGAAGAGGGCAGGCTGATGGATCGGCCGAGAGGGTGGGGTTGGCTTAGCTATTACAAGGAGCAGTCACTCAGTCCCCATCACACACAGCACAGATAGACACGTGCTCTCATATAGAACCCAAGCCTGATGCGGAGCAGCCAGGAACCTGGACATTGGGAATTACATAGGTTGAAAGAAAAAAAAAAAAAAAGTCCTAGGACCATCAAAGTTCAAAGTTACTCCACCAATTATACACTGATACTAAGTTATCTATATCCCAGTTGTTCTACTATGGCATATTACACAGGAACCGCTACATATTAGACACACGCCCAATTTCCCAACCATTCTAACCACTTTCCTGACTTTGACATCTAAAAGATAGCTCATCGAGCTTGTTGTGAAGGACAGTATCATTATTTGCACAACCAGCTTGTAAATGGAGAAATGGCCCGCAAACTTGGTGTTTCTCTGGAAAGAGAAAGTATTAGAAAATCAGTGATTGAAGAAGCCCTTAACCAAAAGGAAGATCTTAAAAAGACTCAAGAGACGCTTTGTGTTTCTTAAAATGGATGCCTGCACACGTCACAGAAGTGAACTATTTTGCTATCAACGTTCGTTCGTTGTTACTAAGACGCTGGCCGTAAGAGATACTAAAGCTCATCACAGCAGCCAGTTTCTCCAGGCCTTAGTGGAAAAAGTTCTGCAAGATTATGAACTCAAAAGCAGAACAGGTTCTTGCTATTGTAACTGAATGCTTCAAAACATGACAAGTACAATTAAACTGATGAATGAGAATAATGAAGGTGAACAGCAGCTAGAAGAACATTTCACATTCAGTATGTTGGAGATGAAGGCCACAGTCCTGTTCCCATAATGGAGGAACAAACAGTGATTACTACAGAAGAACAGCAAAATGATTCTTTACTATTAGATCTTGTTGAAGCTGCTTCACACCTCCTTCCTATTCATCACATGCGCTGTGCACACGCTGCAGCTGGCAATAAGATATTCTGCAAGAGGGACATGCTGGAACGCTGATTAGCAAAGTGTGGAAATTGGCTATTGCTGCCAGAACCCCTAAGGCTGTGTGCCCACGTAGCGTTTAAGCGTTTCTGCAGCGCTTTTTGACAAGCGATTCTGCTGCGGAAACGCTTAAGAAAAGCATCCAATTGATTTTTAATGAAAAACTCACATGTTGTGCCAATGATGCGTTTTTAACCGCTGCGGAAACGCTTAGCGATTAAAAACGCAGCATGTTCATTAATTTTGCGGAATCGCATGCGATTCCGCATACCATCAATTATATGGGCAAAACCGCTTAGGAAAACGCATGCAAAAACACTTGACAAACGCTTACAAAAGCATGTAAAAAAACGCATGCGGTTTCCTGGGAACAGGGTGTGCGATTCTGCTCAGGTTTATTCTGCTTCAGAATCGCTATGTGGGCACATAGCCTATAATTGATTCCATCTTGAACAGACGTGCTGGAAAAGGGGCATTTGTGGTTCAAGCCACTCGGTGGGGCAGCACCAATTTAACGATTGAGCTGAAACCTTTCCTTGCAAGCAGGGCTGTGGAGTCTGAGCTCATTTTGGTGGAGTCTAAGTCGGTATAAAATGGTCCGACTCCTAAAATATATAATAAATTGGGTACAGTAGTTCAATGCAGAATGTGCTGAATATTTTTTCATAGGAATTTGGGAAAGTTATGAAATGTCCTAAATGACTGTTCTATTCCTGATCTAAGGCTACATTCACACACAGCGTTTTTGCTGCGTTTTTTGAGGATAAGTTTTTCAGCTGCAAAAGCAGATCAGCTTTTTAAAAAACCGCATCACCTGAAAGGTTTTTGAGCTCAGATATTGTTTTCAACAGCAAAAGCAGATTAGAAATCTGCTCTATCCATTTATCCATATCTGTCTAGCCATATTTTATCTGTACCAAAAAGAATGAAAGCCGGGTAGCACACAGACTAATACTTTTTTTTTTTTTTTAGCACCAGTCAGGTACACCTCATAACTGCCCAAAAGGACGCCCAGGACAGGCATTGCTCGTCTTCAGTAACACATCAACATCAATTGATAGTTGGAATAAATAGACTGCATTCACCACATCTTCTCATGGTGCAGGCTTTATTTTCAAGTGTAGGGGTGTGCAGTATGAGGTTCTGCGGAACAGTACGAGTTTCTGCCCCCCCTAGGTCTGATCCTGGCTACGCCCATGGTGGAATGTAGCCTGAGGATCTAGGGTTTGTCTTAGCTGAGATAAGTCAGTGTATACAGAATAATTATATATCTCTCTCTCTCTCTCTCTCTCTCACACACACACACACAGTATAGACCAAAAGTTTGGAAACACCTCATTCAAAGAGTTTTCTTTATTTTCATGACTATGAATATTGGAGGTTCACTTTGAAGGCATCAAAACTATGAATTAACACATGCGGAATTATATAATTAACAAAAAAAGTGTAAAACAACTGAAAATGTGTTTTACATTCTAGGTTCTTCAAAGTAGCCACCTTTTGCTTTGATTACTGCTTTGCACACTCTTGGCATTCTCTTGATGAGCTTCAAGAGGTAGTCACCGGAAATGGTCTTCACTTCACAGGTGTGCCCTGTCAGGTTTAGTAAGTGGGATTTCTTGCCTTATAAATGGGGTTGGGACCATCAGTTGTATTGTGCAGAAGTCTGGTGGATACACAGCTGATAGTCCTACTGAATAGACTGTTAGAATTTGCATTATGGCAAGAAAAAAAAGCAGCTAAGTAAAGAAAAACAAGTGGTCATCATTACTTTAAGAAATGAAGGTCAGTCAGTGCGAAAAATTGGGAAAACTTTGAAAGTGTCCCCAAGAGGAGTGGTAAAACCATCAAGCGCTACAAAGAAACTGGCTCACATGAGGTTCGCCCCAGGAAAGGAAGACCAAGAGTCACCTCTGCTGCGGAGGATAAGTTCATCCAAGTCACCAGCCTCAGAAATCTCAGGTTAACAGCAGCTCAGATTAGAGACCAGGTCAATGCCACACAGAGTTCTAGCAGCAGACATCTCTACAACAACTGTTAAGAGACTATGTGCAGCAGACCTTCATGGTGAAATAGCTGCTAGGAAACCACTGCTAAGGACAGGCAACAAGCAGAAGAGACTTGTTTGGGCTAAAGAACACAAGGAATGGACATTAGACCAGTGGAAATCTGTGCTTTGGTCTGATAAGTCCAAATTTGAGATCTTTGGTTGCAACCACCGTGTCTTTGTGCGATGCAGAAAAGGTGAACGGATGGACTCTACATGCCTGGTTCCCACCTTGAAGCATGGAGGAGGTGGTGTGATGGTGCTTTGCTGGTGACACTGTTGGGGATTTATTCAGAATTGAAGGCATGCTATTCCATCTGGTTTGCATTTAGTTGGACCATCATTTATTTTTCAACAGGAGAATGACCCCAAACACACCTCCAGGCTGTGTAAGGGCTATTTGACCAAGAAGGAGAGTGATGGGGTGCTATGCCAGATGACCTGGCCTCCACAGTCACCATACCTGAACCCAATCGAGATGGTTTGGGGTGAGCTGGACGGCAAAGTGAAGGCAAAAGGGCCAACAAGTGCTAAGCATCTCTGAGAACTCCTTCAAGACTGTTGGAAGACCATTTCCGGTGACAACCTCTTGAAGCTCATCAAGAGAATGCCAAGAGTGTGCAAAGCAGTAATCAAAGCAAAAGGTGGCTACTTTGAAGAACCTAGACTATTAGGCCAGGATCACACATGCGAGGAATACGGCCGAGTCTCGCATGGTAATACCCGGCACTGCTGTCAGCACACGGGAGCAGAGCGTGCGGCTCCATTTCTTTCTATGCAGCCGCACGCTCCGCTCCGGAGTGCCGGCGCCTGAGCTTGGTTTTAACCTGCGAGACTCGGCCGTATCTCGCTGTGTGATCCCGGCCTAAGACATATTTTCAGTTGCTTCACACTTTTTTGTTAATTATATAATTCCATATGTGTTAATTCATAGTTTTGATGCCTTCAGAGTGAATCTATAATTTTCGGTCATGAAAAGAAAACTTTTAATGAGGTGTCCAAACTTTTGGTCTGTACTGTATATATGTAATCAATATTACATAGTGTATTACATATTTACAATTTATTACAGTTGTGTTCTAAAGTTGTATACCAATAAGTATATTATGTTCTATCTAAATATCTTGATTATTATATCATAAAATGATTCAATGTCTGATGTTCACATTGTACCACAATAAATTTTTCACTTAAAAATATAAGCAATATATGTGGGAGTCGGAGTCTGTGTAAGGGAAATTGAGGAGTCGGAGTCGCAGGTTTGGCTTACCGACTCCACAGCCCTGCTTACAGGTATGGCCAACCCCCAGGTAACATTACAGTACATAAAGGTCAATGGACACAGGTGGCTGAATTGAAGGAATTGCTTCATCACACATTTACAGTGACTAAATTGTTAGAGATGTTGCCCATGTGGTTACGGCTTTGCCACCAACCCAAGTTAGTGTAGAGAGGTTGTTCTCTAGCCTTAAAATAATTAGGTCAGATTTGAGGTCATCTATGAAGGAGGATCTGATGGAGGCGATAATATTTCTCATAACACATTCATAGACTGCACAAATGTTATTTAGTACGTTTTTGTTGAGAACTGTTTTTTCCCCCCACTTACTGAATAGCGTATAATAAATTGTAAATACGCAAACAGTTTTTTTGCTCTAAAGTTGTATTCCAATAAATATATTTTATGTTCTATCTAAATGGCTTGATTACACTGTTACCAAGGTTGTCCCTCGGACAATTGAGTGTTCCTGATAGATTTTTTCATGCTGATTTCAGAACTTCATATTTTACCTATCACGTAAGGCTTTTGAGAAGTGATACTAAACATTATATTCTGTTATAATTCTAAAAACTCATATGAACTTTTTCTGAAACAGTATATTCAGAATTTTCCACTAAAATAACAAATCGCTGATCTACACATATGCAAGCACTTATGTGAATTCCGCGCAGGTGCAGTGAATCATTTGGCTGACCGTGTACGGAGCATACCACATCTCCTGGGCAGGGGAGGAATCAAAAGACAATACTGACATACTTAGAGCATGGCTGTATGGATCATGACTTTCAATGCCGTTCGCTGTCCCAATGATATGGAGAGAGCGGAGAGATCATGTAACAGATTGCTACTCCTGCCTTACAAATGTAACAGGATATTCAGCAAAGAACAAGAAATCAATAGAATATCCTAATCTTCCTTCAGCCATAAGACCAGTGCCACATGAAAGTCTTAATGTTTCAAAGCCGCCCAAAGTATGGACAATGGAGGACGATGAAGATGAACTAACAATGTTAGTGGAAAATGAAGCTGCTGCAGACCCAGACTGAGCCTTCTACATCTAATCCACATTTGTTCAGTCAAGCTGATCTGAGTGACTTGGTCAGAGATTTGAAAATGTCAAAGAGGCAGGCAGAATTATTGGGATCAAGGCTACAAGAAAGGAATCTCTTATTACCAGGAACAAGAGTTTCTGTTTTTCACAAGTCAAGAAGACCTTACTCAATTTTTCAACCATGTCAACAGTTTAACCTTTTGCAACGACATCTTGGGGTTGTTTGGTGCTCCTGGATGCGAACATGACCCGAAGGAATGGCAACTGTTCATTGACTCGTCAGTTTTAAGTCTGAAGGCTGTTTTACTACGCAACAGAAATATCTATCCTTCTATACCTATTGGACATGCCGTACACATGAACATATGAGAATATGGAGTTAATGTTGACCCACATTAATAGAAATTATAACTGGAACATATGTGGTGATCTAAAAGTTGTTGCACTTCTTGAACTGCAGCTTGGATATAACCAAGTATTGTTGTTTTGTAAGTGGGACAGTCATGCATGAGAAATGTACTATTTCAGAAAGGACTGGCCACTCTGCGAAAACGTGGTTGCTTGACAGAAGAATGTTAAATATAATCCTCTCGTTGATCCAGCAAACATATTTCTCCCTCCTTTGCATATTAAACTTGGGCTTATGAAGAATTTTGTTAAAGCAATGAACAAAAGAATCAGAAGCCTTTTCTTACTTGCGACAGAAATTTCCAAGAATAAGTGATGCAAAGATTAAAGAAGGCATTTTTATTGGCCCACAGATCAAAGATATGAATGACAATAGCTTTGATGGTCTTTTGCAAGGTGCTGAACAAGTGGCATGGAGAGCCTTTAAAGATGTGACTTTCAACTTCCTTGGCAACAGCAGTGCACCGAACTTTGAACAACTCGTGGACAACATGCTCACTGCATATCATTTGATGAAATGCAATATGTCACTTAAAATGCATTTTCCACATTCTCACTTGGACATTTTTTCCAGCCAATCTTGGTGCCGTTAGCGATGAACAGTCTGAAAGATTTCACCAAGACATTGCGCTGATGGAGAAAAGGTACCAGGGAAAGTGGAGTACGTCAATGCTGGCTGACTAGTGCTGAAATCTTATTCCAGAAGCATCTGACACGGATTATAAACGAAAGTAATCTGCAAAACACTTTTGAACAATTGCTTTTGCTACTGACATCGATGCACATGTATGTGGTGACTCGGACGTCATAACGTAGACTATAAACTGTTGTTTCTTAAAAACCTTATGTGATACAGACTTTTGGAGCACATATTTATGTTCAGCATAACAAAATCTCGAAGATACAATAAAATTCTCTCAGGAGATAAGAACTTCCCTTAAATTTGTTGCGCAGTGTTATTGTATCATAATAATGATTAAAAGCCTGATGTTACCATTTTACTACAGTAAATTTATCATTTAAAAACTTAAACATGAGCCATGTATGAGGGAGTTGGAGTCAGTGTCAAGGAAATTGAGGCGCTGGAGTGGGAAGTTTGGCTTACCAACTCTACAGCCCTGCCTGAAACGGTAAGTTAAGAGTCTTAAGGGGGGTTTTACACATAGCGATATCGCTATAACGTCACCGTTATTGCTATGTGTGATACTTACCTCCGACCAGCTCCCCCGCTGCCCAACGCTGATCGAGCGAGAATGTCCGGCTCCATTTCTCGTCGTCCCCTTCCTGCTGGCGCCGACGAGCGACGTGTGGAGGCGGGCGGGAGGACGTCAGGATCGCTGTGTGTGAAAGGTGAGTATCGTGCGCTGCGTCGCTGTGAGATCTTCAGGTGTGAAAGCTCACTAGCGATCATTTAGTGATGCACCAGTGATCCTGACCGGGTCGGATCGCTGGTGCATCACTTAATGTAAAGGGGCCTTTAGAAAGCCTCAGTGACCAGTCGGAAACACACACACGCCGAAAATGAAACACACACATTTAATACAAAACACCAAATTTAAGTCATAGGCAATTTTCTGACTGCATTAAGGTTTACCCACTAGGGGAACCATTATCTTCTGCCATTGCAGGGAACAATAATACTCAGCACAAACTAGATCCCCCCTCCAGACACACACTTTTGTTTCTTTGTTGAACTAGCAAAGCTTTTTTTTTTAATCAGATTGTTATAACGAAAATGTGAATAAAAACTAACAAGTGAAAAACAACTGTATCACCATCATCTCCCCCCACATCCTCCACATAACCCAAGACACAGACAACGGGATCTCGCGGGATATCCTGTCCTGTGGTCACGTGGATCAAATTAAGGACCAGAATCCAAAATACCTGCAGGCAGGGGCACGTCCACAACATATGTAAGATATCAGCATTCTCGAGCGTACATTTAGGGCACTGAGAATCCATCCTCATCCCCATATCAAATAACCATTTAGGGGTTCTATAAACTCTATAAAGAATATACAATTGGGACAAACGATTGGGTTCGCTAAGAGACAGCCTGGGGACCATCTGCAGAATAGATTCCCATTGATCCCCTGAAATGGCGCCCAACTGTTGCTCCCACTTCGCCAGCGCTCCTATCGGATGCTTCACCAAAACCACTGAAAGTCGTCCACCATACACAAACGAGATTAAACCCTTAGTGGATGCCTGCAGCCTGAGCCTGCTGACAATAGCTTCCTGGGGTATAGATATGCTATTCATTTGGTCCTGCACTGTGTAACTAGCAAAGCTTTAGTGGATGTTTACGCGAAACCTCAGCGCAGTATCCCTCACGGACAAACTGTAATACAGTACTATATACAATGACATACTTAACCTCTCACTATCCAGCTGTTCAACCTTGGCTTTTCCTTGAAGTCAGTCTCCGGGAAACAATATGTTTAAGAACACTGTATATACTAATAAGAATGTTACACATCGCAGTTTATACTTTCCACATTGCCCAGATGCTGTGACATTACTATACACTATGGTAGACAAATCAGATGAGTTTCATCAGATATGTGCATGTTTAGTGACTGAGGAGCCCATCCTTATAAAAAGACTTTCAGTGCAATTTTGGGTGGTCTTCACAAGGTTTCACGTGATAACTGAAGCCAGATCCCAGAGTGTGAATTGTTCCTGTGTAGAAATGAGCAGTCCTTCTCCAGCGAGTATTATCCGGAACTGAGTAAACTGCACCAAGAAATCAATATCATTCAGTACAACAGTAAATCTGAGAAATATCTGAGAAAGCATTGTACATTACCTATAGACAGTCTGCTGGCAGTGTTGTGGCAGAGTTCATTTCTGTGTAAGAAAAGCATGGTTGGCTATATAGAAGGCACTTATTTCCAGTAACCAGACCCTTATGGGATTTAATGGTGAAATGCTTAAAAAAAAAAATAAATAAATAAAAAAAAAAATAAAAAAAAAAAATTACTCCTTCATGGCAGATCCATATTCTTTTCATAGGGGCAGTATAATAAACACTGAATAGCTGATCAGATACGAGAAGGTAACAAAACACTTACAGCAGTCACCATTCTCTTCCCTTTGCCACCATGAAGATAATCTAGAGTGGAGAATTCATTGACTGCATAAATTACAGAGACACTAATCTTTAAAAGTGTCAAATGTTCATTGCTCGACTTTTCCCATTAAAGTACATTGGGCCACAATTGACTACATGTGGGTAATAATCGTAAAATATTTTTTTTCAGTTGCTAGAAGACACTTCCCAAATGCAGGTTCCCCATAATAACTTATGGTTGTGTGAATACATGAAGAGCACCACTATGTTCATTATATGACTTGTATTCTGCATTTTTCATAAGTTTTCCCCTTTGCAGGCTCCAGCTCCAATTTCCAGCCTTTGAGCTAGTAGGTGGCCTCTCCGATACACAACACACAGATGGATTCCTGCGCTACTGTCTTTATGCAGCACATATAACAAACAGTTGCAAGGAAGATGCTATACAGCAGCACCGAGTTGTGCAGCTGTGAATCCAGCACTGATGAGCAAAAACCTTTACTATAAGCTGCAATATGATGATATCGCTCTCCCAGCCTGTTCTTTCATCGTGCTCCTCCTCAAAGTTAAAAGGGGTTTTCCAGAGTAAAACTACAAGTTGTGATTGCAGGCCTGGGAATCCTCACATCACATGCACTGAGGATTCTCTGATGCAGCAAACGGCGATCATATTTAAGTAAGGGTGTTCTATGCATACTCCCAGCCACATTCCAACTAGACTGCGCCCATCTAGTCGGAGTGTGGCTAGGAGTACGCAGATCGCATGGTCCATTTAAGTAAAGTGATTTTATAGTAAACAAATAAGCAGCAACACCAGACCCAGCAGTAAGTTTGGTACAATTTCACGTTTTTATGATCTCACTACAGCGTTCCCCAACATAAAAAAGTGAGGTTATTCATCTGTTTAAAAGACTATACTAGCAATCTCCAGCTTTTATGGTTATATGTTAGTTCCTATGTCAAAGATGATGACTAAGAGCAACACTTCAGCACTGCAGAAGGCAAATCAATGGAAGGCCCAGCTGCCAGTATAGCAACAAGTCTTGGTAATACAAGTGCATCTCACAAAATTAGAATATCATCAAAAAGTTACTTTATTTCAGTTCAATACCAAAAGTTAAACTCATATAGAGTCATTACAGAGTGATCTGTTTCAAGTATTGAATGGCCAGCAAAATCATCTGACCTTAACCTAATACAGAATCTATGGGCTATTGTAAAGAGGAAGATGAGAGACACCAGGCCCAACAATGCAGACGAGCTGAAGGCTGCCATCAAAGCAACCTGGGCTTCCATAACACCTCAGCAGTGCCACAGGCTGATCGCCACATTGATGCAGCAACTGATGCAAAAGGAGCCGGC
Source organism: Dendrobates tinctorius (assembly GCF_039654945.1). Lineage (NCBI taxonomy): Eukaryota > Metazoa > Chordata > Amphibia > Anura > Dendrobatidae > Dendrobates > Dendrobates tinctorius. The sequence goes on along the minus strand of NW_027361690.1, from coordinate 93,176,448 downwards.
GACCAAGTATGAGAGCATTTACTGAACACACATTTCAGTAGGCCAACGTTACGGATTTTAAAATCATTTTTTCAAGCTGGTGTTATAAAGATACACTGATATACTGAGATAATGACTTTTGGGTTTTCATTAGCTGTAAGCCATAATCATTAACAGAAATAAACATTTGAAATAGATCACTCTGTAATGACTCTTTAGAATATACGAGTTTCACTTTTTGTATTGAAGAACTGAAATAAAGTAACTTTCTGATATTCTAATTCTGTGAGATGCACCTGTACATTGCGTACTTCATCCCTCCAGGACAGTCTTGAGAGTATAACCTCCTCATTGAAGGGTAAGAAAGTATCAATCAGGTACCCGCTAACATTAGTGCACTCCTCAATAAACCCATACTTCCTAAGAAACAGTCTTAAAAGAAACTAAGGGTTTTGTAACAAAAAAAATGATACCTGCACTTCAGCCCTTACTCATTCTTTCCTATGAGTGAAAAACAAGATTGCAAAAAAAAAAAAAAAAAAAAAAAAGTACGCGTATGAGATTTCTGAAATCTCAGACATTGCCGACACTGTAAAAGGCAGCTTAAAACTTGCATGAGAGAAAAAACCTGCTGTAAAAAATGCAGTGTGTGAACATAGCCCACACCTGTTGGGCTGTAGATACTGTTATTGATGAGTGGCCATAAACTCCCACCTACATGTTATGTCCTAAAGATTATGTGCCTATTACCAACCGGGTCACAACTTAGCACAATGACTGGGGGCACATGTTACTTTAGAGAGTGGAATAAAGGTTACGGCTAATACAAAAATTGCTACTTGTATCTAAATTTCTGACTAATTATCCATTGGTATGCAAATCCTTAGTGCAGGAGCCCTCAGGCATCCTATTTAGGCTGTGTGTCCACGTTGCATTTGTTTAGCGTTTCCGCCGTGTTTTTGCGGCCGCGGAAACGCTATTAAAAAAAAAAAAAAAAAAACCACACAACGCGCATCCCCATGCAATCCTATGGGATTCCACAGTTGCTGTGCTAATGCTGCGGAATCGCATAGCGGTAAAATCCGCAGCATGTTCATAATGCGGAAGCCCGCTGCCATAGGATTGCATTGAAACGCTCACTTTATGCATGCGGCTATGCCCACCATGCGTAAAGTGAGAGCTTCATGAGCGGATGGTACCCAGGGTCTGGAGGAGAGGAGACTCTCCTCCAGGCCCTGGGTACCATATCCCTGTAAAAAATAGAATTAAAAGAAATAGAGATATTTACCCTCTGACGACCCCCGGAGTCCTCGCGGTAGTCACTGGCGGCAACTCCCGTTCCCAGGGATGCATTGTGTGAATGACCTCCGATGACGTAATGGTCTCACGAGACCACTACGTCATCAGAGATCATTGTCACAAGGCATCCCTGGGAACGGAACATACCGGGAGCACCGCGGAGATCAGGGGCAGTCGGAAGGGGAGAATAAAAAAAATATGGTTAACATTCTATATTTTACTATTGATGCCGCATAGGCAGCATCAATAGTAAAAAGTTGGTCACACTTGTCAAGCACTATGCTTGACAAGTGTGACCAACCTGTTAATCACTTTTCCAAGCGATGCTACAAATCGCTTGGAAAAGCGCTAGCATTTTGCAAGCTAAAACGCTTGTGTTTTGCAGGAAACGCATGCAAATTCCGCATGCGTTTTACCCGCAGCAGGGACTTGCAGAAATGCTGCGGACATTCCGCAGCATTTCTGCACGTGGGCACATAGCCTTAGACTTTGTTCAAACATCCATGTTGCGCATACAAGTTTCATTTTTCACGGATAGTACACAGACCCATGATCACCTAGCAGCCTGTGGGGCTGTTCACATTTCCACATTTTCTCAAGAAGCGTGTGTCTGTACAAAACTTAGAGACAGGTCTGTTTAATGAGCAGCACGGATGAAAAATACAAAGCACATAATGGACAGATGGCAATGGAGGAGAAATTAATCCATATATGAAAAACAAGTACTTTTTGCACAAGTTTTTTTTTTTTTTTACAAACATCACACAACACATGAATGAGGCTTTAGTTGTATTGTTAAGTATGGAGCGACTTTCAAGTAGACAACGCCTGCAGAATGGACAGGTCACTAACCACTTGGCACATTTGAAAACCTGGAGCAGTTTAAAAAAAAAAAACGCTCAAAAGACTTAACATATGAACAGGGAGTCCTTTTTACACAAACATTCATTCTTTTGAGAGCTTTCAGAGTACTTTTTCAGATTCCACAGGATACAAGCTCCAAAATCTGCGTGAAGGACGTGTGAACCCTTACAAAAGCTACTTCAGAAGGTGAAAAGGCTGTCACTGCAGTTTTACCTTACGCAAAAAAAAAATTTATAGAAAAACAGAAAAAACACACACTTGATTTCTTTTTAGTCAATGGCTTGTAGCATGCACTGCAGTTTGCATACAGAAGGGAACCGTGCAGAGCTGCAGTCCAGCTGAAGGCAGGGGATGCAGTTTTTTTTTGTTTTTTTAAGTGCAGGAATAGGATCCTGCATAACACCTTGAACTCCATTAAATATCCCACATGAGCGAGGACATTTCTAATGCAGCGCGATACATGGATGTTTAAGAAAAAATTACCCTACACTGTATAAAGAGAATCATGTACAAGCATGAAGTGATCAATCCTATTTACTCAGCAGGCGCCCAGACCATGGCTAGCAAGGATCAGTGTGTGGAGAATGGCCAGTGTGGCTTGCACAGGGTCAGGGAATACAGAATGGTGTAAGCTGTTGTCTTGGATACGGTGAAGTCCACCTCCCCCACAAGCGGCAGCCGGCCATACCCTGCATAGCCTCAGCTGTCATGTTATCAGTGGAGGAATGTTCTGTCTTCACAGCCTTCTAATCTATCCCAACACCAATAGTGCCCGATCCATGCCACCGCCGAGGAAGCCGGCATATACATGTGCCCATACCACCACCACCCTGGCATAGAGCTGTTTCTTCATATTCATACACACACACTATACAATATTTTATCTATACACACCTAAGCCTCTTTTCTATTTTTGGCCTAAACTGGGTGATCGACGTACACATACTGGATTTTTTATTTTACTTACTTTTTTTTAAGTGGTTTCCAAAAGATTGCTGAATACACACATTATATTTTACTTATTTTTTTTCTTTCCCCATAAGTCAATAGTACACATGAAGATAAATAAACTTTATAAAATTTGCTTCTTTCTCAAATGTTAAAAGCAACATCTGTCATCTCCACTCATTGTAATAAATCGGTTTTCAGCATCTACAGATTTTACTTGGGAATGGAGAAGGAGAGGTGCAGGAGGAGAACGAGCAAGATTATAGAATATGTTGAAATAAAGTAGACCGGCTACTCTTTTTTTCATGTATACTAATGATGCATGAATAAAAAAAAATAAAAGTGACTTGAGGGGGGGTGTACAGAACAATTCAGCTTTTGCAGCAGCATCTTTGCACCATCTGGTCTTCAATATAGTTTTCATAAAACATCAGTAGCACGAGACACAAAGGGTCACCATAGTAGGTCACATACAGGTACCAGAACCAGGAGTTTGTATTGGGTTGGGTGGCACAACACATCAATTCAGCGCCCCGAAACTTCCAATTCTGAAACTAGTTCAATACTATGGCCTTTTCAAAACATCTACTGCTTTCTGGGATCCTGGCGCCTCTCCATCCAAAACTCACTTAGAAAAAGTTTAAATCACATTGTATAAACCAAGCCTTTGACAATTTAGGAGGATTCTTACTGCTCCCCACAGATCTGTTTAGGAAGTATTTGAATCACCCATGATATAGCCACCCTCGCCCACCATCCTAAAACTGTGCACTACTGTTCGAATCATTAAAATAAATTGACATCGGTGCGCGTCTATTCTCATTGAGAACACACTGCACACCCAGCACTGACTGGGCACTGACAGATAAAGGAACAGTAGAACTAAATATCAATTTTTTCACAAAATTGGTATTTAACAATGAAGCTGCTGCAGCAATTTAACGCCAGTACGTACTAAAAGGGATGTTGAGAGCCGACCGCTGGGCTTGAAGACATTGTAAAGGCAACCCTCTAACAATGCCCGGTGCAAAAGAAAAACTGCATCTATTCGCCTCCCAGTCCAGTGATGCCAGCTGTTTCTAGCAGAACTCACGCGAAATCTTTTGGTCACGTGACCACTGCCCGCCATTAGCACCCATCATCGCTGGAACAGACCAGGAAGCTTGCATCTCTTGATTTTGCTCAGTGAATGGTATCATTTACAAAGGGATTGTCCAAGATAGGAATAACTAATAGACCAGCAACCACAAAGGCACAGTTATTACCCAACCTACTGAAACATGGGCAACGTCATAAGCCAAGGGAATATCTACTGTACTTAAGTTAACAAATTTGCTGCTCATAAAAAAGGTTGCGAGCCAATCCCTGCAATCCACAGCTAGAGTTGAGCGATACCGTCCGATACTTCAAAGTATCGGATCGGAATGGATCGGCCGATCTTAAAAAAAAAAGTATCGGTATCGCCGATTCCGATACCGGAAGTCCCATTCAAGTCTATGGGACTTCCGGTATCGGAATAAGAAAAACCCTGTTTTTGCCTTGTACAGCCTCTCTGGGGTCTGTACGGGCCTTTCGGGGGGCTGTGCCGGCCTGCCGGGGGGGGGGGGGGCTGTGCCGGCCTGCCGGGGGGGGGGGGGGCTGTGCCGGCCTGCCGGGGGGGGGCTGTGCCGGCCTGCCGGGGGGGGGGGGGGGGGGGGCTGTGCCGGCCTGCCGGGGGGGGGGCTGTGCCGGCCTGCCGGGGGGGGGGGGGGGGGGGCTGTGCCGGCCTGCCGGGGGGGGGGGGCTGTGCCGGCCTGCCGGGGGGGGGGGGGGGGGGGGGCTGTGCCGGCCTGCCGGGGGGGGGGGCTGTGCCGGCCTGCCGGGGGGGGGGGGGGGGGGGGGGCTGTGCCGGCCTGCCGGGGGGGGGGGGGGGGGGGGCTGTGCCGGCCTGCCGGGGGGGGGGGGGGGGGGGGCTGTGCCGGCCTGCCGGGGGGGGGGGGGCTGTGCCGGCCTGCCGGGGGGCTGTGCCGGCGCCGGCCTGCCGGGGGGCTGTGCCGGCGCCGGCCTGCCGGGGGGCTGTGCCGGCGCCGGCCTGCCGGGGGGCTGTGCCGGCGCCGGCCTGCCGGGGGGCTGTGCCGGCGCCGGCCTGCCGGGGGGCTGTGCCGGCGCCGGCCTGCCGGGGGGCTGTGCCGGCGCCGGCCTGCCGGGGGGCTGTGCCGGCGCCGGCCTGCCGGGGGGCTGTGCCGGCGCCGGCCTGCCGGGGGGCTGTGCCGGCGCCGGCCTGCCGGGGGGCTGTGCCGGCGCCGGCCTGCCGGGGGGCTGTGCCGGCGCCGGCCTGCCGGGGGGCTGTGCCGGCATCGTCCGATGGGACTACAAGTGGGAATATGGCAGAGCCAAAAGTTTTACCATAACCAGGTTCCCAGCATCATGTTCCCACATGCTTTATGCATCCATTAGCCCTCTGTGTCTGTACTGTTACACACTTAACATTATGGCTGGTCCATACAATCAGGGCAACTGTTACCACCCACCTTTCGTGTCTACCTCTTTCCTCATAGACTGTAAGCTTGCGAGCAGGGCCCTCACTCCTCTTGGTATTTGTTATAATCTACTGTATGTGATTATTGTTATGCTGTAATGTCTATTGTCTGTACAAATCCCCTCTGAAATGTAAAGTGCTGCGGAATATGTCGGCGCTATAAAAATAAACTTTATTATTATTATTATGTAGCATGCATGTAGTATGTATGTAGCATGCATGTAGTATGTATGTAGCATGCATGTAGTATATATGTAGTATATATGTAGTATGTAGCATGCATGTAGTATGTATGTAGCATGCATGTAGTATGTATGTAGCATGCATGTAGTATGTATGTAGCATGCATGTAGTATGTATGTAGCATGCATGTAGTATGTATGTAGTATGTATGTAGTATATATGTAGCATGCATGTAGCATGCATGTAGCATGCATGTAGCATGCATGTAGCATGCATGTAGCATGCATGTAGCATGCATGTAGCATGCATGTAGCATGTAGTATGTATGTAGCATGTAGTATGTATGTAGCATGTAGTATGTATGTAGCATGTAGTATGTATGTAGCATGCATGTAGTATATATGTGTTATGTATGTAGCATGCATGTATGTATGTAGTATGTATGTAGCATGCATGCAGTATGTATGTAGTATATATGTGGTATGTATGTAGTATGTATGTAGCATGCAGTATGTATGTAGCATGCATGTAGTATATATGTAGTATGTATGTAGCATGTAGTATGTATGTAGCATGCATGTAGCATATATGTAGCATGTATGTAGTATGTATGTAGCATGTATGTAGCATGTATGTAGTATGTATGTAGTATGTATGTAGTATGTATGTAGTATGTATGTAGTATGTATGTAGTATGTATGTAGTATGTATGTAGTATGTATGTAGTATGTATGTAGTATTTTTTTTTTTTTTTTTAACATTTAACACATTAGCCGGATGATGGGACTACTACTGTCCCATCATTGGCTAATGTGTCAATCACTGTCATGGTAGCAGGCATCGCCAGATGGGACTTCTAGTCCCATCGGACGATGCTTGCACAGACCCCCGGACATCAGCACAGCCCCCCGGCAGGCCGGCACAGCCCCCCGGCAGGCCGGTACAGACCCCCACAGGGTGCACAGACCACCGGCAGGCCGGCACAGCCCCCCGGCAGGCCGGTATAGACCCCGGGCAGTCCACACAGCCCCCCGGCAGGCCGGCAGAGACCCCCGGCAGGCCGGCAGAGACCCCCGGCAGGCCCGAAATGACGGCGCATCATGATGCGCACACACCGCGCATCATGATGACGTCAGGCTGTCAATCAACTTTGAACTTCCGATTCCGATGCCGACTTCCGATATTGAAAAAATATCGGAAGTCGGTATCGGAATTCCGATACTTGCGGTATCGGAATGCTCAACACTATCCACAGCATGACATGCAGTATGTGTCAAGACTCCTGTATACTACAAACTTTTTTTTTTTTTTAAAGAAAAAAAGAAAATGGCAGAAGGGACAGGATGACAGATCTGCCACAACGACAGAGGCTTGTTCAGGAGCTGATCAGTAGTTTCCAACACAAAAAAAAAAAAATAATCACATCCTGATATTTATGGGGCTGAAATCTCTATCTTTAGCAAAAAGTCAAACAAATCTGTAAGAAAAATCTAGACTTTTTCTGCAGATACAAACTGTACCAGTCATCCGCAATACATTGTGAAAAATCGTTGGATTTCTGTTCCCTGTCCTGAGTATACCATAAGGGCATGTTCACAAACAGCATATTTTGCTGTAGTTTCTGCAGTATATGTGCCAAGTGTCTGCAGATGAATAAAACAGTGGCAGAAGTTTGTGGAACAAGTTTGACAAATGTGGACTGGTCTTAAAAGGAGTTGTCTCATGTTAGAAGTTACAGATTTTGGCTTTAACGCTTACATTTCAGCCTCTTCTAGCATGCTGCGCTTTCGTTTTCTGGTAGAGTGACAGACACCCTAAACAAAATCCAATAGGCCATAGAGAAGTAGGAAAGGGTTCTTTACAGTTAGCAGTGGCAGACACTGACTGCTCTACCTAGTCTGGTAAAGCATTTCATAGTCTATCAGGGCTAGCTACTTTTCTCACAATAAGGGCTCATACTCACTTGCAAGAGACTCACGATTCTCGTGCGAGTCTCTCACATGAAAACCTGGCACGGCCGCCGGCACTCGGACCGGAGCATGCGGCTACATAGAAATTCATAGAGCCGCACGCTTCAGTACGAGTGCCGGCGGCAGTGCCAGGTTTTCATGCAAGAGACTCGCACGAGAATCGTGAGTCTCTCGCGAGTGTAAGCCCTAAATGGCATTGTGGGTTATAAATCTAGCAATAACCCACAACTTAAAGGGGTTGTCCGGGCTTTTCACATAATCTCAGTACATATCTGGGCTGCAGAATTATGACAATAAGTAATTTACTCTGTCACTAGTTTGGACGGTTTTCTAGATATTCTGAACAGAACGTCCAAGGGGGGGGCGTGTTATGGCATTGAAATGAGAACTAGTCGTAACCTCCTACTCTACGCCAAACATCCCCACCATAGCAACAACCCCACCCTCCATAGCTACAGGCCCTCCCCAACCACATGAAGAAGCGCTCATCACACAGTAACAAATCCTCCCCCTCTGGCAGCCTCACTGCAGAGAGCAGCTGCTCCTCCCCTAGACACACGCTGAACAGTGATCTATGGAAAGTGAAGCTAGTGAGGAGGGAAAATCGTCCAAATCGTCCTGTATTCTGGGACAGGCTGCTCCCATCAGTATTTGTGTCATTAGAGACACAGTGCTCACACATACACTGCACCAAATCTGCTGCTGTGTGAAGACATCAGTGACAGAGCTGTCTCATTCACACAGCAGAGGCTTTGTCACACAACAGATTACATCGGTGACTGCCATCCCCTGTGCAGATTAGAAGCTGCAGACCCCCATCACACAGTCTGTTCTCACTGCTGCCAGCAGCCTGGGACAGTGAGGGAAGGAATTACTGATAATGAGTTATGTATTGTAATCATGGAGTGGCCCAGAATACAGGACGATTTTCCCTCCACTAGTTTCACTTTCCATAGATCACTGTTCAGCGTGTGTCTGGGGGAGGAGCAGCTGCTCTCTGCAGTGAGGCTGCTAGAGGGGCAGGATTTGTTACTGTGTGATGAGGGCTCCTTCATGTGGACGGGGAGGGCCTTTAGCTATGGAGGGTGGGGTTGTTGCTGTAGAGGGCATGTTTGGAGTAGAGTAGGAGGTTACGACTAGTTCTCATTTCAATGCCATAACACCCCCCCCCTTGGACGTTCTGTTCAGAATATCTAGAAAACAGTCCAAACTAGTGACAGAAAGTAAATTACTTATCGTCATAATTCTGCAGCCCAGATATGTACTGAGATTATGTGAAAAGCCCGGACAACCCCTTTAAGGAAAAACGTTGAACGCATGTCCTTTTTCAACCTAACATCAGCATTATTGGAGTCCATTAAGTGCCATTTGCATCAGATGTGTGATGGATCCATTTCCAGAGTAAATTTGGTTTAAGTGTTCCTGAAATGGAACAGGAAGATGATGACGTACCATTAATGGCACACTTCCATTGCCTCGTCATTCTACCAGGATGGGTATCAGCAAGCAGTCTCAGCAAGTTGTATGGGGGTTGGAGTACCACCATTTAGAAAGTGTGCAGATAAGCGCATCCATGATATATTTATGGAATATCTTACAGAAATAACCCTACAACCAATTAGGAAAACCTTGTTTGCATGCACTCATCTCATGACAGATGCCTTTTAAATCAGTTACAGTCATTAGTAATTGGATGACAAATCGCTCGTTATGAGACTCATTAGATGAAACACACTCACCTAAACTTGTGGGTTTTATAAGCTCATCCAGCAGGTCATAAAAGGGCAGTTTCTGCAGTTTGATGTCTGGATGTACAGGATGGAGGTTGGATGTGAGGTGTGGGAGATCCAGTTCATGTTTGGGCCCAAGGAGGGAGACTGGAAGTAGCGGGGATGAAGCTGGGTGACCGTCATATGAAAGCTGAGGAATGGAGGATGGCGACAGGTTGCTTGGCATGGTGCTGGAGTGCACACTGGGTAAAGAAAAGTCTGCGGGTGTGAGGATTTTTAGTGGAAATCTCCGCCGGTACAGCTCCTTGATTTTCATTTGTACAGCTGGACTGCAGCCGGCCTTTAACAAGTGCAGAGCTTTAGTCAAGAGTTCGTGTTTGCGACCGTGCTTGTTGCGTCCTGCGTATCCCAAAAGTACTTGCAGCTCAGAAACACGAAGGCTCATAACCATTTGCTAGAACGGGAAGACAGAATAAATCAGTTACCGTCATGGTTAAACAGCTCAAACATCAAAAAATATAGTTTCTGAAGTCATGCCTAATCTAAATACAATAAAAATAAAAAAAAATTACCTTGAGAGCTTATTGTAAAATAAAGACATTACCAGTCTGAGACATGTAATGACTAACAGTCTGCTCTCCTGATCTACACTGGTAATGACCCCTTTCATTTACAATAAGCTCTGGGAGAGTTGTATCCGGCCCATAGATAAAAATCTCATTCACAAATTAAAAAAAATATAATAGATCTCTCTGGAATAAAACATTGGATCGCAGATATCACTGTATAATTTTATTCAGCTTTCTATTACAAGCATGCCCACATAAGCTTAAGAGTTTCATCCTATTGACAGATTCCCTTTAAACAAAAATACTAGTTTGACAATTTGTGGAAATTAAAGAGATGATGTTGGAGGTCTGCAATGTCACAAGGAGCGTAGGACAAGGCCCCCTATTCACGGTGTAGTGTGCTGTGTTTAAAGGGAATCTGTCACCCCATTTTAGCCCTATCAGCTGTCGGCACCGCCATCAGGGGCTTATCTACAGCATTCTGTAATGCTGTAGATAAGCCGACGAGAAACAAAATAGGAATCTTGTGGGTATGATCCCTTTTAATGGCTAACAAATAGTGAATGTTGTTACAAAGCAAGCTTTCGGGACTACTTACGTCCCTTCATCAGGCTGATATGTCTGATGAAGGGACGTAAGCAGTCCCGAAAGCTTGTTAGCCATTAAAAGGGATCATACCCACAAGATTCCTATTTTGTTTCTCTCACTGAGAGCACTTTATATATTAGAAACTGGTTAAAATGCATGCGCACAAAAAAGCAGACGCATACAAAAACACGTGTTTTGCATGTGTTTCTACTTGCGCACAATGCGCTGCGCACAAAGACGCAAATGTGAAACTAGCCTTACTGCAGAGTTCATTCAGATAAATGTGACCGTGTTTTATCAGAGCATGCTCGGGTCCTAAGTGTCTTCGGTGTGCTCGAAAATATGTTTGAGTCCGTGGCTGCTCGACAGTCGCAACACATGGAGTCGCGGAGATGTGAACATATTTTTCGAGCACGCCGAAGACACTGTTAGGGTATGTGCACACGTTGCAGAAAATTTCTGCGTTTTTTGCGCGGTTTTGATGCTTTTTTTACAGCAGCGGTTTCTAAAAGCATGGGAGAAGCCTAAACCGCGGAAAAAAACGCAAAATTAATGTGCTTGCTGCGTTTTTACCGCGATGCGTTTTTTTCGCGGTAAAAAACGCATCAATGTGCACAGAAAGTGCAAAATGCATAGAAATGACTGTGCAGCTTATTTTTAGCGGTTTTATAGCGGTTTTATAGTGAAAACCGCAGTAAATACCGCTAAAAAAACGCTGTGTGTGAACACAGCCTTAGAACACGAGCGTGCTCGGATAGCACAATATACGAGTGCGTTTGCTGGTAAATAACCCCATACAGAGAAATACCCAGAATTCTGTTTACTCAACACGCTATGTAGGTGGCTACAAATCAGTTTAATATATGGTAGATCTGGTATGTGGTAATCAGCGATGAGCAAACTCGAACAGTAAAGTTAGGGGTCTGTACCAAACACTTCGTTTCCGTGAACAGACACAAAACACTGACTACTCCAGGAAGCAGGGCTGTGGAGTCTTTGTATATTTTGGTGACGTCGAAGTCAGTATAAAATGGACCAACTCTGACAATATAATAAATTAGACACAATTGTACAATACAGTATGCACTGTAAATATCTTCATAAGAATGTGGGAAAGTTATGAAATGTCCTATAAATATCTGCTCTGTTCCTGATCTAAGGATCTAGGCTTTTAGTTGAGATGAATCTGTGCTGCACTTCATGTACATGCTCAGTAGTGACCAGTGCTGTGGGGTCGTAGATGAGATGAATCTGTGCCGCACTTTATGTACATGCTCAGTAGTGACCAGTGCTGTGGGGTCATAGATGAGATGAATCTTTGCTGCACTTTATGTACGGGCTCAGTAGTGACCAGTGCTGTGGAGTCATAGATGAGATGAATCTGTGCTGCACTTTATGCACATGCTCAGTAGTGACCAGTGCTGTGGGGTCATAGATGAGATGAATCTTTGCTGCACTTTATGTACATGCTCAGTAGTGACCAGTGCTGTGGGGTCATAGATGAGATGAATCTGTGCTGCACTTTATGTACATGCTCAGTAGTGACCAGTGCTGTGGGGTCGTAGATGAGATGAATCTGTGCTGCACTTTATGTACGGGCTCAGTAGTGACCAGTGCTGTGGAGTCATAGATGAGATGAATCTGTGCTGCACTTTATGTACATGCTCAGTAGTAAAGCTCCTCCTCTACAGATCAGAGCAAAAAGGCACTGATAAGGAATGTTTGCAACTCTGCACTCATCTCAAAAACTGCTAGCGTGAACAGCAAAACAGGATTAAGGCAAGTACCTCTTAAAGCATCTAAAGTTTCAATACACTGGACTATTGTTTTATGCAGTTTGTTTTCTCTGTATGCTTCATGTTTAGTTTGCGTTTCCTCTAAGCTCATGTTTGGAGAGGTTAGTTGATCTGATGCTCTTCATGATATTAGCTCTGCTAGCAGTTTCAGTTTCTTTCTGGGGTATGATTCAGCACAAACTTGCTCTCTCCTCCCATTTCATAGACTGTGAAGCATCATGATGTGATTGTGAAATATTAAGGCTGAGTTCACACGTACAGTTTTTTTCGCGTTTCCGCGAAAAATAAGCATCCCATGCATTCCTATGGGATTCCGCAATGCTGTGCTAATGCTGCGGTTTTTACCGCGGCGGAATCGCTTTGCGGTAAAAAACGCAGCATGCTCATTAATTTTGCGGAATCGCGGTGATCCCGCACCCATAGGAATGCATTGTTCTGCTTACTTTCCGCATGTGGCTGTGCCCACCATGCGAAAAGTAAGCAGAACATTTGCGGATGGTACCCACGGTCCGGAGGAGAGGAGACTGTCCTCCGGGCTTTGGGTACCATATCCCTATAAAAAATAGAATTTAAAATAAAAAATAGTTATTCTCACCTTCCGACGTCCCGCGCAGCCTTCCCGCCTCTCTCCACGCTCCCGGTCCCAGTAAGCCTTTGCGAGCGATGACGTCAGTTCTCGCGGTCGTCGCGATCCCGCGAGAACGGACGTCATTGCGGTAATTGTCGCAAAGGATTACTGGGACCGGGAGCGTGGAGAGGCGGGAAGGCTGCGCGGGACGTCAGAAGGTGAGAATATTTTTTTCTTATTATTTACATTCTCTCTTTTACTATTGATACCGCAAAAAGTTGGTCACACTCGTCAAACACTATGTGACGAGTGTGACCAACCTGTCAATCAGTTCTCCAAGCGATGCTACAGATCGTTTGGAAAACGCTAGCAATTCTGCAAGCTAATTCCGCTTGCAAAATGCTAGTTTTTCCGCGGGAAAATCGAGGGAATTTAAAGTGCGATTTTCCCGCGGAATGGAATTCCGGAATTCTCGCGGTAATTTCCACGAGAGTTCTGGTACGCGTGAACCCAGCCTTACTGAGCTGCATCTTGAAACGCCTGAGTTTGAAAGTTCAGAGTAACACTATCTAAAATAAATATTAACTTATCATCTGTACTAATGATTTAAACCAAGTTTGTTTTATTTCTATCCAAAAAATTTTATTGGCCAAATTTTTTTGAGAGCAAGTTTATAGGATTACAAAAGATTGCCCAAGATGCTTTCTATAAGGTCAGCTGTATTTGAGCATTTCACATTAACTCAAGAGTCAAAACACTTGTGTCAGTGCATGACAGATGAAAACAAATGCTGAGAGCTCAAAACCCATGCATACTCAGGCAGTGACAAAAATAATCCGTCTAGAGCTTCCAATCTAAAAAGACATTTACAACACTGCCACCCAGAAGTTTTCAAAGCTGTGACTGAGGCGACACCAAGAAACCAGTGCCCAACACATCCCACCAAGCAAAGGAGGAGGAAACAGCGTCTCAAACATCAGTTACAGTAACTTTGTCACTTACAAAATATCTTGTATCAATGACAGCAGACATGTTTAAAATACAGCTCAGAGCTTGTTGTGAAGGACTTTGTACCATTATTTGCACGATCAGCTTTTACAGCTCTTAAAGGAAAAATGGCCCACAAACTTGGCGTTTCTCTGGAAAGAGAAAGTATTAGAAGAAAATTAGTGCTTGAAGAAGACCTTAAAGGGAATCTGTCACTCCATTTTTGGCCTATAAAGGTGCGGCCACCACCATCAGAGGCTTATCTACAGCATTCTGTAATGCTGTAGATAAGCCCACGATGTAATCTGAAAGAGAATAAAAACGAGTTATATTATACTCACCTGGGCGCGGTCCCGGTCCGATGGGTGTCGGTCTGGTCCAGCGCCTCCCATCTTCTAGAGATGACGTCCTCTTCTTTGCTTCCCGATGCGGCTCCGGCGCAGGCGCACTGCTCTACCCTGTTGAGGGCAGAGCAGAGTACTGCAGTGCGCAGGCGCCGGACCTCTCAGTACGCCAGCGCAGAAGCCGCGGCAGAAGGAAGAGGATGTCATCTCTGGAATATGGAGGCGCCGGACCGCGACACCCACCTCACCCGCCCCTCGGTGAATATAATCTAACTTGTTTCTTATCTTTCAGGTTACATAGGGGGCTTATCTACAGCATTACAGAATGCTGTAGATAAGCCCCTGATGGCGGTGGCCACAGCTTATATGCGAAAAATGAGGTGACAGATTCCCTTTAACCAAAAGGAAGATCTTATAAAGCATCTTTTGAATCTCGATTTCTTAAAATGGATGCTTGCACTCTTCACAGTGAACTATTTTGCTATCAAAGTTCAATTTGTTTGTGACAAGAAAATTGCTACCAAGACCCTGGCAGTAAAAGATATTAAAACTCATTACAGCAGACTTTCTCCAGGCCTTAGCGGAAAAAGTTCTGCAATATCATCTTTAAAAGAAACAGGCTTTTGCTATGGTAACGGACAATGCTTCAAACATAAGTGCAAGTAAACTGATGCATGAGAATAATGAAGGTGAACAGCAGCTAGAAGAAAACTTCAGATCCAGTATGTTTGAGATGGAAGGCCAGCGTCCTGTAACTGAGGAACAAATAGATATAACTTCAGAAGAACAGCAAAATGATACCATACTTTACAATTAGATAATCTTGTTGAAGCTTCTTCAAAGCTTATCCAGATTCATCACATGCGCTTTATTGTGCAGTCGCTGCAACTGGCAAAAAGATACAGTAGTCTGCAAGTGGAACATGCTATGTGACACTGGGAGAATCACTGATGGCACCGATCAGCACCAAGTTCGTTACAACCGGTCAGAGCACTTCAGGTCCCACACTTTCATTCAGATGGCAGAGCGTGAGCCAGCAGCTGCAACTGGCGCCAAAAAAGGTTACCACCTGTCATAGGGGTTCACTGATGAGAGTACTACTCATCATCCTTGAGAGCAGGTGTAGGATGATGAGAGTAGTACTCATCAGCTGATGCCTGTGACCTGTGGAAACCTTTACTGCTGGTCACAGCTGCTGGCTCACATGCTATCATCTGATAGTGTGGGAACCGCAGCGCTCTGACCAGCGGTAAATATCTTATCACCAATCAGAGCCCGTGTTTCCCACACTGTCACGCAGATGACAGTGTGCGAAACAACGGATATTGTGATCAGTGGTGGTCCCTAACAACTATCCAGTATTGGACAAAAATGAGTTCACGGCCTAGGAACACTGCAAGGCAAATACAACTAAAGGGCCTGTCACACTAAGCGATATCGCTAGCAATATCGCTATAACGTCACTGGTTTTTGTGACGTTATAGCGATATTGCTAGCGACATCGCTATGTCTGATATGTACCTCCGACCGCTCCCCCGCTGGTTATCGCTGATAGCGCAAGAACGTCCTGGACCGTTTCTCGTCGTGGGCTTCCTGCTGTGGAGACGAGCAATGCATGGACGCGGGCGGGAGGACGCAGGATCGCCTCATCTGACAGGTAAGTAGCGACCCCTGTCCCCAGCGATGTCGCTGGTGAGATCTGCCTGTGTGGCAGCTCACTAGCGACCACTTAGCGATGTACCAGCGTCATATCGCTGGTCGGGATCGCTGGTGCATCGCTAAGTGTGACAGTACCTTAAACCAATCCTATGGATGACGGTCAGCCCATCAGTCACATATAATTGACAAGCAGATAACAGATGCACACCTTAAAAGAACGATCTCTATCTGGCCATGTACTCCAACCCACAGTGCACAGGCCAGAGATTCTGAAGCCATAAATAAGCAGAAGATTAGCATTTGCACATTTCCCATAACGTGTTGGGACAATCTTGCCACGGGATGAGAACTGCTAAAGAGGCAAAAAAAAAAAAATATATATCATAGTTTGTGCCTATAATTTTAGATCTGTGGGGTGAGGGGGAACAAAATTGGGACCAAAAAAAAAAAAAAAAAAAAAAAAGAATGCTTTTGAAACCTTCATAGTTTTAGTCAGATGCATCAATACTGCTGTCACATTGGTACTGTAACTTGAATGGCAGATAAACTGCAGTACTTTGCTTTCAGATGGGAGCCCTACATACAGCATCCTACCTGCCAGAGTCTCTTGCACCCAGCTTCTGATTTGTAGGCCCGGCATGATGTGATTGTTGCAGCATAACACACACGATGTCATGCCGGGCCTTATCAATCAGAGTAGGTGCTGGGATGCCGGTTGCAAGAAGGCTGCTCTCGCAAGCTGTTTGACGGCCATGGATTATTGACATTGACCAGGCTCCTGCTAAATCGACTTACTCATCTTTATTATCCAACTTATCGCACAGATCTTTCTGTGCGACCTTTATGACTTCTTCCACGTATAGAAGCTGTTTGTCTCAGGCTTTGCAGGGTCAGACTTATAGCCCCAAAAGTGAATGTGAAGGGAAAAAAAAAAAATGCAACATTTCTTGAAGCCACCAATTATAAAGTGTCCATGTCATTTTCACACTGTCCCACATAAGCATTTTCAGAAGAGTGTATGGATGTACAAGTATGACTGAAGTTCAGGTGTTTTGTATAGTATGAATGTAGCCGTGGCGGCGTAAGAGTTAACCTGCACGCCAATTTGAATAGGAAGAGAACAACCGATGGTCAGGGATCCTCCCCAACGGTCCATTTTGCCTTTATATATTTTTCAATAGGTTAATCAATGGAATGGTCGCTCACTATTAAGGCACATAACACAAGCTCAGTGCCTAATGACCAAACCAAAACACTGACACTGTCTCCTTATGTGTAAGATCTGGAATTACAGTAATTTATAACTACATCTATATAAAAGAAAGGCTTTCCAAAGTAACTACTTCCATCACAAGTATACCAGAGAGCGGGAGGGAATGAGAGCGAGGGGGAGGAAAACAGAGTGAGAGGGGGGAAGGGAGCGAAAGATAAGGGGGAGGGGAAGAAGGAGGGCGGGAGGGGAAGAAGGAGGGCGGGAGGGGAAAATAAATGGAAAAAAGAAACTGTCTGCAATAAATATGTTGAGGATACTTGATATCGCTCTCCAAAAAAAGAGGTACAGTCCATCCAGAAACAAGCAGACGGGAACTCTAAGGACTGGTCTAATCAGACATACTGCGAAAGCCTCAGACTGCAGGCTTTTAATGGGTATCAGATGCCACACTGAGTCTAGTCTCTCCCCTACACAGAGCTAAACTACATTAGATGCCATCTTCAGCTACACCAGCGCTGAGATAGTGTGATACTGCACCACTCTCAGGGGGAAAACTGGCCACTAAAGGTTAAAGAGGGCTCCAGACTAAAATGAGAAAAGCACAAAAGGGATCCCACAGGGAGGGGAGAGAGGAAGAAACACCAAGAAGTCTCCAACGTCAAGAAATATTTTAGATAAAAAAAAAAATAAAATACACCCACCCACCAAAGACTGCTTTTGAATATGCATGTTTGACATTTGATGCGGTTGGTGGGTGCATTTTATTTTTCCTGCTGCGGATTTCTAACTAGAGGTTTCAGAAAAGATAATACTGAAAATGAACAAGTGGTTGAGTCAATGGACTCAAGATGCGACAGGAGCTCATATTCATCGCTGGTGCGACACCGGCCAATTACCGGTACCACGAGGGGTACTGGCAGAATGATATGCACATGCAAATGCTGCACTTAGCCTTAAGGGGGTTTTACACATAGCGATGCCACTAACAATATTGCTAAAGCATCACCGATTTGGTGACGCAGCAGCGATATCGCTATGTGTGATACTTACCTCTGACTGGCTCCCCCGATGATCACGCAGCTCCATTTCTCGTCAGGCGCTTCCTGCTGGCGCCGACGAGCGACGCGTGGATGCGGACGGGAGGACGTCAGGATCGCCGCGTCTGAAAGGTAAGTAACGACCGCTAGATCGCTGCTGCATCGCTGTGAGATCTGCCCGTGTGGCAGCTCACTAGCAACCATTTAGCAATGCTCCAGCGATCCTGACCGGGTCGTCTCGTGGTCAGGATCGCTGGTGCCTAAATGTAAAGGGGCCTTAAGGCTATGTGCACACACTGCGGTTTTTGCTGAGGATCCGCTGCGGATTTGGCCGCTGTGGATCCGCAGCAGTCTATGTGATTAACATTCTGCTGTGCACATGCTGCGGATTTTCAACTGCGGAAAAGCTGCGGCTTTAAATCCGCAGAAAGAAAGGACATGTCAATTCTTTCTGCGGATTCCGCTGCGGTTTGCCACCTATTCCATTGTCCAGGTGGCAAACTGCAGGGGAAAAAAACCACAGGCCAATCCGCAGGTAAAATCGAAGGTCATTTTATCTGCGGTTTTACCTGCGGATCCGCAGACACAAATCCGTGGGTGAATCCGCAGCGTGTGCACATAGCCTAAGGCCTTGCTCAGACACCCGGGATTGTTCTTGTATATTAAAATAAGTACACTTGTTCTGCAGAGTTTTGGATTAGTTTCATCAGTGCAGTGGTTGGTAAACATTTACCCAATATGAAAAAAAAAAAAAAAAAAAGGCTAAGTTTCTTTTATTCATTGCAAGGATATTCGTGGGATGGATAGCACACGGATTACACACTGATGCACCTGTGTGCAGTCTAGTTTTCAGAGACCCACAGGCTTGTATTGTTAGGATCAGACGTCTGAATCTCAGCCCAGTTGCAATGCATGGAGGACTGGCCGCAGCTCTCCCCACCCGAGTGTCACAGCTTCTTATATATTTCTAAAGCTGTCACATTCTTAGACTGATATGTACGGATGTCTGCACGAGCCCTAAATTTTGATCTGCGATACCGATCAAAACCAGACAAGTCTGATTTTTTTTTAATGGGGTGGGTGGACACAGTCTGTTATAAAACATGGCTATGTGAACAGGGCCATAGATTACGGCATAGTGGGTACATCTTTGATCTAAAAACACAATATGTCTGAACGAGGCCCAAATTTTATTGGAAAAACTCCTGGCATATAAGACAAGGTGTACTTTCGGTTTCCATCTAGAGACACTAGGAAAAATAAGCACTTTTCTTCATGCATTTTATTGTCACTCATTTGAATGGGCGACTACTGCTGAAAGAATGAACAAACTGCAGACGTGAAACTTTTTCAAATCTGCAAGGAATAAATAAGCAGCGTGTGCATGAGATTGCTGAAGTCGCATTCATTTTGCTAGTACAGTAAAATGGTAGCAAAAAAGCAGAGTGAATGCAAGGCAGCAATGGCCACAAACTATGTCCCTAGCCTAATAAGTCGCTTTCTCACCTTCACAAGCCAGCCACACAGTCTGAATTCGCTCCCACACCCACCAAGTGCCATTAGGCCACACCAAGCTACAATACTGCACAGATTAACTAAAATAGATTTATTGCTAAAACCTGCTTAGCAAAGAAGTATAGCCATCGCCTGCCAAGTGATACATGACAGATCGAGAACATCACATGGAGGGCTGGTTGTCTCACTACAGATGTTGGTGGCACATGGTAAAAATGTCAACAATCTGTGCCTCAGATGGTGGGGGATAATCTTGCTCTGGTCATGAAGGGGTTAATTTAATCCCTACTAATTTCTACAACAAGTTGCCTACAACACTTGGAACATACGGTTCCCCTTCATCTCCGCTCACTTGCGCCCACCATCGACCTCTGGAAAAAGCACAGAATGTCATCAGGGGGCAACAACTTATTTTACGTAAAGGGCATTGAATTAAAGTACACTTAAAAGCTATGCAAACTTCAAATAAAGCTTGTACACCTCCTACTAAAAAGGTTTTATGCTCTGCCATCAGTGAATGGGAACATATGCGCTCACAAGTTCCAGACAGTGAAAATCTATACAGAACTGGTAGTCAGCATGGTTTAGCTTTTTACAATTGTATCCAGTTAATTCTCTCAGATAAAGGGGTTGTTGCAAGTTTGGAAGTTCTCCTTTCAGAGAAGGTATAACTTCTCGATCGCTGGGTCTCCCTGTGTGAATGGCATGGTGCTTGATCATAAGCATCTCAGCTGCACTGATCTGAAAAGTACCACAGGAGCGGTGCTACTAATCTAACCTGCCTGCCCCTAGTATTATACTTGGCCCACAGCCAGCTTCACCTTCTATCGCCGCCGCTCCCATTGGTCTCCAGAAGATTGAGAGCTGCTGGATCACAGCTGTGTTTGCTCTAGCGAGCCGGAGGTCACTTTTCAATGCAAGTCTATAAAAGAGAGCTGGTGACCGTTACTTCTGACTTCCAGTCAGCCAGACATTGCAGCACAAGATGTGTACACGACTATACGGAAGGGACGACAAAGCTGATCCAGCTACATACATGGCAGGAGCTGGCTGTATTACACAGTGGACACCTGATGGCAACTAACTGCAACCACTTCTGCTCAATCTAGCAGATGCTACAAAATGTTTATGTATTATGTTAATGTTGATGATTATGGCTTACAGCCAATGAAAACCCAAGAGTCATTATATCAGTAAATTAGAATAGTTTACAAAAACACCTGCAAAGGCTTAATAAGCGTTTAAAAAGGTCCCTTAGTCTGTTTCAGTAGGCTCCACAATCATGGGGAAGACTGCTGACTTGACAGATGTCCAGAAGGCAGTCAATGACACACTTCACAAGGAGGGTAAGCCACAAAACGTCATTGCTAAAGAAGCTGGCTGTTCAGAGTGCTGTGTCCCAGCATATTAATGGAAAGTTGAGTGGAAGGAAAAAGTGTGGTAGAAAAAGGAGCACAAGCAACCGGGATAACTGCAGCCTTGAAAGGATTGTTAAGAAAAGGCCATTCAAAAATTTGCAGGAGATTCACAAGGCGTGGACTGCTGCTGGAGTCATTGCTTCAAGAGCCACCACACAGATGTATCCAGGACATGGGCTACAAGTGTCGCATTCCTTGTGTCAAGCCACTCATGACCAATAGACAACGCCAGAAGCGACTTACCTGAGTCAAGGGAGAAGAAAAAAGAAAAAAAAAAAAAAAAATAACCAACAACAACTGGACTGTTGCTCAGTGGTCCAAGGTGTTTTCAGATGAAAGTAAATTTTGCTTTTCATTTGGAAATCAAGGTCCCAGAGTCTAGAGAAAGAGTGGAGAGGCCACAATCCAAGCAGCTTGAGGTCTAGTGTGAAGCTTCCACAATCAGTGATGGTTTGGGGAGACATGTCATCTGCTGTTGTAGGTCCACTGTGTTTTATCAAGACCAAAGTCATGGCAGCCGTCTACCAGGTCATTTTAGAACACTTCATGCTTCCCTCTGCCAAAAAGCTTTTTGCAAATGGAAATTTCATTCTCCAGCAGGACTTGGCACCTGTCCACACTGTCAAAACTACCAATACCTGGTTTAAAAACAACATTATCACTGTGCTTAATTGGCCAGCAAACTCTCCTGACCTTAACCCCATAGAGAATCTATGGGGTATTGTAAAGAGGAAGATGAGAGACACCAGACCCAACAATTGCAGACGAGCTGAAGGCTGCTATCAAAGCAACCTGGGCTTCTATAACTCCTCAGCAGTGCCACAAGCTGATCGCCTCCATGCCACACAGCACTGATGCAGCAATTGATGCAAGAGGAGCCCAGACCATGGAGTGCATTTACTGAACATTTTTCAAGCTGGTGTTATAAAGCATTTCAGTATCCTGAGATAATGACTTTTGGGTTTTCATTGGCTGTAAGCCATAATCATCAACATTAACAGAAATAAACAATGGAAATAGATCACTCTGTAATGACTATATAATATTCAATATTGTATTGAAGAACTGAAATAAATTAACTTTTTGATGATATTCTAGTTTTGTGAGAAGCACCTGTATATAAAATTTATTTTGAGAAATGGGCCTTATATTAATTCTTGTGCATACCCATCTTCGATGATGTGCCATGTCTGGGTTATCTGCCATCTTGAGCACTTCTTCACCTCTGGCCCAACTGTCCCTATGCAGAATATACTTCCCATGTTCTCTAGCTTTGAGCAGGGGGTCCACACTGTCATCACTGCCCTTCTGTTCCGCTATTAAAGTGTAGTAAGTGAAACAAGTGGCACAGAACTATAGTCCCATCACGCTGTAGCGTCTCGGTGTATCCTATGAGACCTAGTTTCAACCAGTCCTCTGCTAGGTCCCACCTTCCCACACCCCAGTCATACAAGCAACAGGTATGGTGAATATGAGGTTCCACCTGAGATTTTGCACTCAGATTAACTCTGCAGCTAAACTTGGGACTGATCCACTGAATCTCAGCACGCCTGGTCCCTAGGATAAGGCTGAAACGCTACCGCTAGGAGCACTACACATGGGAGGAAACAAGTGGTGAATATGAGTGGGAGAGGGGGGTCTAAATGCTGTCAAAACAGGAGTTTACTCATCCAGTCTGGAGCTTGTGCTCCTGTGATAGGTGGGATGTCAAAGAACACATGAACCAGCTGCCATAGTGAAATGGTTAAGGCCCCGTCACACTAAGCGACTTACCAGCGATCCCGACACCGATATCAAGGTGTCAGGATCGCTAGTAAGTCGCTATGTGATCGCTGGTGAGCTGTCACACAGACAGCTTCACCAGCGATCAGCACAGCGATGCCGAGCGCCCGGCATCGCTGGCCATCGCTGTAAAAAATAGAATCAAAATAAAAAAATATAGTTATTCTCACCTTCCGACATCCCGTTCAGCCATCCTGCCTCTCTCCGCGCTCCGGTCCCAGTGATCCTTCGCGAGAATGACCGCGAGATGTCACGGTCGCGAGGGATAACAAAGTCTCGCGGTCATTCGTGCAAAGGATCACTGGGACCGGAGCGTGGAAAGAGGCAGAATGGCTGAACGGGACGTCGGAAGGTGAGAATAACTTTTTTTTTTTTTTTTACCTGATCGCTGGTCTCCCGCCTGTCACACGCAGCGATGCATGCTGGCCAGCGGGAGACCAGCGACCAGAGAAATGTCCGTTTCTTCCAGCGATACCGGCAGGGGGGCCGCTCGCTGTCACACACAGCGATCTCGCTGGTGAGATCGCTGTTACGTCACAAAAGTTGTGACTCAGCAGCGATCTCGCTACAGAGATCGCTTAGTGAGACGGGGCCTTTAGAGTGTAATGTTGTAACAAATTACAGTGTTAGAATTAGGTGCAATAATTGGCAGTTTCCATTTAACAACTAGGACTGTAGGGAGACATTATCTGAGGGTCTCTCATCAGCAAACTGGTAGGACCACAGCAAACAGCCGTGACAGGAGTTTGGGGCAGTATTGTCATTGGGAATCTGGAGACTAGGGCTACACGGTGACATACCACACCAAACTGAGTTTGTTCACATGCTGCATATTTGCAGCGTTTTTTTTCCCCCAGCACCAAAAATCAGAACGGTGGCAGGAGAAAAAAAAAAAAAAAAAACACGCACACGCAACACACTGAAAATGACACCTGAAACAGAAAGTGTGATGAAAAGTTGTAGACCTTTTCATAAAAGACAACTAAGCCATACTTGCATAAAGCTGGAAAACCCCTGAACATTTGCACACTACAATGTTCTCAATAATACGTTTGGAAATGGTGTACACGTAGAGCACAGCTCTGTATGTCACTGTCAAGTGCCGACAAACTAGAGTGCATGTAGACACCTTAGGCGGGTTATGGGCAAATTAAAAGGCATATATTGGTTTACAAAGATTTGAGTATTTGTCTTTGCTGGGACATAAGTTACTGCCAGAGGGGTTTATTTCCCCTCAAGCCATTAAAGGGTTTTGGAATTAACACAATTGATGGCTTCCATGCGAGTCTCCGATCCACCTTATGCTTCCCAACGAAGGCCTTTTAAGGTGTGCAGACACATGGAACTAAAGTTGGCCAAACCAACCAATATCAAGCAACAGTCTAGTGTTTATGGGGCCTTTCAGATAAGGTCAGGTGAGAAAAGGTTCTGATCATTTGTATTTCCAATAGCCAATCCTGCTGCTCTCTTGAAGAGAAGCACCTGTGGCCCACAAAGCCAGACAAGAGCTCAGTATGGGGAAGTCAGGAGAGATGGCCGTCATTTGTCCAACAACCAATATTTATAGGAGCTTTTATTCTACTCAATAAAAACATTTCTGAATGACACATGCAGAAATCCAAGCATGTGCTGCAAAAACAACACCATTCAGATGAGTGAAATGGAGTTCAGCAGAATGGACAATGATTATCAGGACATGTTTTTGTGCTCAATCAATAATCCAAAACATGCATGTTTGGGAAAAGTACTGCAACATCACATGTAAAGTGTTCATATGGGACCATGCAACATTGCAATTCTACATGCAAATCCACCATTGTTGGGATTTTTTTTTTTACAATAAAAAGTTTAAATACTTCTTTGCACAAGCAGACCAAAGTAGAAGATGCAGAATGAGCTATTTGTAATAGATCGCCCTGCACACAACTATGTTTTTTGCTGATAGGCGGCCAATATACCAGACCAACACCCACAAGTAGTGAAACTAGTAGCATACAAGGGTGCAAGGACATAAAGGAGAGGTCAAGTGCAAAAATATGGAAAATCAAATAAAGAGCACAACTCAGAAACCAAATTGATAAAAGTATGAAACTATTGAAATAAAACACAATATGAAAAAACGTAAGGAAACAAGAGTGACAGTGGTAAGCTGACTAGGTGGAGCCACGGTTGTGTTTTAGGCCATGTGCACACGATGCAGATTTGCAGCGTTTCTGCAGCGGATTTTACCGCGCAGAAACGTTGCATATCCGCATTGTGATGTACAGTACCTTTAAAATGAATGAAAAAAAAAACGCTGTGCAGACGCTGCGAATTTTTCCGCACGGTTTTCCTGCGGTACAAAATCCGCAGCATGTTACTTCTTTTGTGCGGTTTTCTATCTCCCCTGTTACCAAATCCGCAGGGGGAAGACCGCAATGGAAAACCGCGTGAAAAATGGAAGACATCCGCAGGAAAAATGCAGGTCATTTGACCTGCGGTTTTCTTCCATTCTGCACGGAAAAATCCGCAGGGCTCAAAACTCCGTCTGCACTCAGCCTTATTGTTATTTCAATAAAGTTTCATACTTTTCAATTTGGTTTCTGAGTTGTGCTCTTCCTTTATTTGATTTGCCATAGTTATCAGCAGTCCAATCTTAAGAACAGGTTGATGCACCACTGAGACTTTTTTGTTTTGTTTTTTTGCACCTTTTAAAAGATCATGTCACCTTAACAACAATTGCTTTGAGTGTTCATCTAGGAATCGTCAACCTGCTTACACGTCAAGATAATCATTAAAGCACCGCTGGAGTGGTGCTTTAAACGAACATGTTTAGCAACGCTCATTCACAATTATTTTGCAGTGTAAGATGCAGTTTAAGGTTCTCAGCATTGATAGAGAATTACCCAAAACGTTAGGTGCCATAACTAAGAATCTGTCATGTATAATCAGGGCTGTGGAGTCGGAGTCGGTGCTCATTTTGGTGGAGCTGGAGTCGGTATAAAATGGACCGACTCCTAAAATATATAATAAATTGGGTACAGTAGTTCAATGCAGAATATGCTGAATATTTTTTCATAGGAATTTGGGAAAGTTATGAAATGTCCTATTCCTGATCTAAGGCTACATTCACACAGCATTTTTCCCGCGTTTTTTGAGGATACGTTTTTCAGTTGCAAAAGCAGATCAGCTTTTTAAAAAACCGCATCACCTGAAAGGTTTTTGAGCTCAGATAATGTTTTCAATAGCAAAAGCAGATTAGAAATCTGCTCTATCCATCCATTTATCCATATCTGTCTATCCATATCATATCTGTACCAAAAAGAATGAAAGCCGGATAGCACACAGACTAACACTCCTTTTTTTTTTTTTTAGCACCAGTCAGATACAACTCATAGCTGCCCAAAAGGACGCCCAGGACAGGCATTGCTAGTCTTCAGTAACATCAACTGATAGTTGGAATAAATAGACTGCATTCATCACCACATCTTCTTAAGGTGCAGGCTTTACTTTCAAGTGTAGGGGTGTGAAGTATGAGGTTCTGCAGCAGCTGAGGTGTGCAGTATGAAATTCTGCGGAACACGGAACAGTATGAGATTCTGCCCCCCCCCTCCCCCAGGTTTGATACCGGCTACGCCCATAGTGTGAATGTAGCCTGAGGATCTAGGCTTTATCTTAGCCGAGATAAGATAGATAGATAGAGATATAGATATATATACACACACACACACACACACACACACACAACGACAGAACAAAGTCCAGCAATAACGTGAGCAATCCAGGATGCTGTTAAAAAATTTTGTATTTTTTATTCATAAATCCATTAAAATACAATGGTCCAAGCAGTTCAAAACGGCAATAACGCAGGAAAGTAGTGCAGATAGGACTACGCGTTTCAGCGGTAAAACCCGCCTTCTTCACGGTCCAGAATCTAGTAGATTCTGGACCGTGAAGAAGGCGGGTTTTACCGCTGAAACGCGTAGTCCTATCTGCACTACTTTCCTGCGTTATTGCCGTTTTGAACTGCTTGGACCATTGTATTTTAATGGATTTATGAATAAAAAGACAAAAAATGTTTTAACAGCATCCTGGAATGCTCACATTATTGCTGGACTTTGCTCTGTCGTTGTTCACATTTGCATGGATGGACTCCTACATCCAGCTCCGGGCACAACAGAGTTAACCAGGTCAGCTGAGGTCCCAGGTGGTTCACAGGAGTGAGCTGGTCTACATTGTTGGAGATATATATTTTATATATACACACACACACACACACATACCAAAAGTTTGGACACACCTTCTCAAAGCGTTTTATTTTCATGACTATGAAAATTGTTGATTCACTCTGAAGGCATCAAAACTATGAATTAACACATGTGGAATTATATAATTAACAAAAAAGTGTGAAACAACTGAAAATACTGTATGTCTTATATTCTAGGTTCTTCAAAGTAGCCACCTTTTGCTTTGATTTCTGCTTTGCACACTCTTGGCATTCTCTTGATGAGCTTCAAGAGGTAGTCACCGGAAATGGTTTTCACTTTACAGGTGTGCCCTGTCAGGTTTAATAATTGGGATTTCTTGCCTTATAAATGAGGTTGGGACCATCAGTTGTGTTGTGCAGAAGTCTGGTGGATACACAGGTGATAGTCCTACTGAATAGACTGTTAGAATTTGTATTATGGCAAGAAAAAAGCAGCTAAGTAAAGAAAAACGAGTGGCCATCATTACTTTAAGAAATAAAGGTTAGTCAGTCCGAAAAATTGGGAAAACTTTGAAAGTGTCCCCAAGTGCATTGGCAAAAACCATCAAGCGCTACAAAGAAACTGGCTCACATGAGGACCACCCCAGGAAAGGAAGACCAAGAGTCACCTCTGCTGCTGAGGATAAGTTCATCCTAGTCACCAGCCTCAGAAATCGCAGGTTAACAGCAGCTCAGATTAGAGACCAGGTCAATGCCACACAGAGTTCTAGCAGCAGACACATCTCTACAACAACTGTTAAGAGGAGACTTTGTGCAGCAAGCCTTCATGGTAAAATAGCTGCTAGGAAACCGCTGCTAAGGACAGGCAACAAGCAGAAGAGACTTGTTTGGGGTAGAGAACACAAGGAATGGACATTAGACCAGTGGAAATCTGTGCTTTGGTCTGATAAGTCCAAATTTGAGATCTTTGGTTCCAACCACCATGTCTTTGTGCGACGCAGAAAAGGTGAACGGATGGACTCTACATGCCTGGTTCCCACCGTGAAGCATGGAGGAGGAGGTGTGATGGTGTGGAGGTGCTTTATTCAAAATTGAAGGCATACTGAACCAGCATGGCTACCACAGCATCTTGCAGCGGCATGCTATTCCATCCGGTTTGTGTTTAGTTGGACCATCATTTATTTTTCAACAGGACAATGGCCTCAAACACACCTCCAGGCTGTGTAAGGGCTATTTGACCAAGAAGGAGAGTGATGGGGTGCTACGCCAGATGACCTGGCCTCCACAGTCACCAGACCTGAACCCAAATCGAGATGGTTTGGGGTGAGCTGGACCGCAGAGTGAAGGCAAAAGGGCCAACAAGTGCTAACCATCTCTGGGAACTCCTTCAAGACTGTTGGAAGACCATTTCTGGTGAATACCTCTTGAAGCTCATCAAGAGAATGCCAAGAGTGTGCAAAGCAGTAATCAAAGCAAAAGGTGGCTACTTTGAAGAATCTAGAATATAAGACATATTTTCAGTTTTTTCACACTTTAATTCTATAAGTCCACATGTGTTAATTCATTGTTTTGATGCCTTCAGAATGAATCTACAATTTTCATTGTCATGAAAATAAAGAAAACCCTTTGAATGAGAAGGTGTGTCCAAACTTTGGTCTGTACCGTATACATGTATACAGTGTATTACATATTTACAATTTATTACAGTTTTTTGTGTTCTAAAGTTGTATTCCAATAAATAGATATTATGTTCTAATATATTGATTATTGGATCATAGAAATGATTAAATGTCTGATGTTCACATTGTACTACAATAAATGTTTCACTTAAATATAAGTAATATATGTTGGAGTCGGAGTTGGAGTCGGTGTAAGGGAAATTGAGGAGTCGGAGTCGCAGGTTTGGCTTACCGACTCCACAGCCCTGTGTATAATATTAAAATTTAAAAAAAAAAAAAAAAAAAACACGCAAGTAACCTGCAGATATGGAGTTAATAGCATTCTAAAATACAACCTGGTACCTTGGATGGTACTTAACCGCCCATACAACCTACCTAAGAGTGCCTTGAAATACTAGAGCATGCAGGGATCCATGAGCTGAATGCATTCCCCCATTATTTGTCTTGTGTTTTTTTTATAGTCTCACAAAAATGCCATTTACAATAGTTTTATTATCTTTCTTCTGCTTATAATTTAAAAACTTCAATAAACAACGTTCTATAACGTTGTTGCACAATACAGAGCAACTGATTGACAACATCCTATTCACATAAGGGTATGTTTACACATGGCGTTTTTTTGATGCTTGTTTTAAGGGCCTGTCACACTAAGCGATATCGCTATATCGCCACTGGATTTTGTAACGTTATAGCAAAATTGCTAGCGATATCGCTATGTCTGATATCTACCTCCGACCGGCTCCCCCGCTGATTATCGCTGATCGCGCGAGAACGTCCAGGGCCATTTCTCGTCAGCTTCCTGTGGCGCCGACGAGCAAAGCGTGGACGCGGGAGGACATCAGGATCGCCTCGTCCGACAGGTAACGACCCCTGCTATGTCGCTGGTGAGATCTGCCTGTGTGACACTTATTTTTTCATAACAGAAAAATCACTAAAGAAAACTGATGGTAAGACAGACTCGGGGGACAAATACTGATGACAATCTGATCAAAAAAAAAAAAAAAAAAAAAGGTGATGAAAGAATGGTCTGAGTTAACACGGTAAGAACCACAGAAGTTTTGCACAAAGAACCATCGTTCTCTGTAGACTGACCTGAGCTGCCAAGAAGTTACATTCTATTAGCATTGAATTGTTGTATAAACGATTGTTCTGTTCACATGGAAGGGAGGTTGGTCTGTCTACACAGGCTATTAAATGATCACCAATCTTCTTGCACACAGCCAGTCCTTAACAGGCTGAGAGATCTGCCTGACACCTATGATCAGTATTTAAAGGCCAACATCTCTGAACACAGAGCAAACCCTGAAGACCATGCTGTATGCAGACACTGAATTACCTGTGTCAGAACTTAAAGGCAACATGTAATCAGAAAATTACCTATTACTTAAAGCCACTGTCAGCACAGAACTGACTGTTCAATCTGAGTTCTGCCACTCAGTCATTTACATAGAGAAGAACAAGCAGGTGGGAATGTCTCTCTCCACAACCCCCCACCCTTTGACAGGTCCTGAGAAGGAATGGAGATACATGGAAAGATGAAACAAGCATGTGGGAAGGTGTATGTAAAATGATTGGGCCCACCGAGAAGCACCGAGCGCATGTGTCAGCACAGAGACTGCTCAGAGTCCCCTTAAACCAGAAGTGTGAAATGTTTAAATTAATTTTTTTTTTTTTTTTTTATTTAATACAAAATCTTGCACTTTCAAAACTGGCCACTAAGCTTTTGTGGACTCCCATTTAGCACATGAGCACTAGCAGTAGACTGAACATACAGTGCCTTGCGAAAGTATTCGGCCCACTGGAACTTTTCAACCTTTTCCCACATATCATGCTTCAAACATAACGTTACCAAATGTAAATTTTGGTGAAGAATCAACAACAAGTGGGACACAATTGCGAAATTGAACGAAATTTATTGGTTATTTTAAATTTTTGTGGAAACTCAAAAACTGAAAAGTGGGGAGTGCAATATTATTCGGCCCCTTTAACTGCGATTACAGCTGCAAGTCGCTTGGGGTATGTCTCTATCAGTTTTGTACATCGAGAGACTGAAATTCTTGCCCATTCTTCCTTGGCAAACAGCTCAAGCTCAATGAGGTTTGATGGAGATCGTTTGTGAACAGCAGTTTTCAGCTCTTTCCACAGATTCTCGATTGGATTCAGGTCTGGACTTTGACTTGGCCATTCTAACACCTGGATACGTTTGTGAACCATTCCAATGTAGATTTTGCTTTTATGTTTGGGATCATTGTCTTGTTGGAAGACAAATCTCCGTCCCAGTCTCAGGTTTTTTGCAGACTCCAACACGTTTTCTTCAAGAATGGTCCTGTATTTGGCTCCATCCATTTTCCCATCAATTTTAACCATCTTCCCTGTCCCTGCTGAAAAAAAAGCAGGCCCAAACCATGATGCTGCCACCACCACCATGTTTGACAGTGAGGATGGTGTGTTCAGGGTGATGAGCTGTGTTGCCTTTACACCAAACATTTGGCATTGTTGCCAAAAAGTTTGATTTTAGTTTCATCTGACCAGAGCACCTTCTTCCACATGTTTGGTGTGTGTCCCAGGTGGCTTGTTGCAAACTTTAAAAGACTATTTTTATGGATATCTTTGAGAAATGGCTTTCTTCTTGCCACTTTTCCCTAAAGGCAAGATTTGTGCGGTGTACAACAGATTGTTGTCCTATGGACAGACTGTCCCACCTCAGCTGTAGATCTCTGCAGTGCATCTAGAGTGATCATGGGCCTCTTGGCTGCATCTCTGATCAGTCTTGTCCTTGTTTGAGATGAAAGTTTAGAGGGACGGCCAGGTCTTGGTAGATTTGCAGTGGTAGGATATTCCTTCCATTTCAATATGATCACTTGCACAGTGCTCCTTGGGATGTTTAAAGTTTTGGAATTCATTTTGTATCCAAATCCCGCTTTAAACTTCTCCACAACAGTATCACAGACCTGCCTGTTTTCCTTGGTCTTCATGATGCTCTCTGTGCTTCAAACAGAACCCTGAGACTATCACAGAGCAGGTGCATTTATATGGAGACTTGATTACACACAGGTGGATTATATTTGTCATCATTAGTCATTTAGGACAACATTGGATCATTCAGAGATCCACAATGAACTTCTGGAGTGAGTTTGCTGCACTGACAGCAAAGGGGCCGAATAATATTGCACGCCCCACTTTTCAGTTTTTGCATTTCCACAAAAATTAAAAACTAATAAATTTCATTCAACTTCACAATTGTGTCCCACTTGTTGTTGATTCTTCACCAAAAATTTGCATTCGGTATCTTTAAGCATGATATGTGGGAAAAGGTTGAAAAGTTCCAGGGGGCCGAATACTTTCGCAAGGCACTGTATTTGCTAGCAAAAAGAAACATAATCCGAGCATGCTCTATTCTGGGCAAGGGTCATTGTAAAGGGACGGGAAGGAGGTGAGCTGTAACATCACCTGTGAATCTTCTGTCATCAGCTGTATATAGATGTGCTCTCTATCACTGTAATCCTGTGTGATGCAGTGAGGATGCTGAAAAGTGTTCTGTGAAGAGCAAGAAAACTTAAGTCTGATATAGTGGCCAGTACAAAAATTGCAAGCTTTCTATTTTAGTTTCGATAGCGACATGAAAAGCTTAAAACTGCAACACATTCAACATAAAAGGTCGATTTAAACAAGTCATTTTCTGATGGTGCTTTCCCTTTCTAAACAGAAAAAAAAAAAAAAAACAGGACAACTGTCAGCCTGTCTTGTTGACCAGAAAGTAGCACCATTCAGTTGAGAGAAGGATCTCCCTGTTAGGCCGGGGTCACACTAACCAACGCAAAATACGGTCAGTATTTTACATGCGTAATACGGATCAATGGCCCCTAAACAGTGCTCCGTATGTCATCCGTAATCAAGGTGTGGTCACGTATTTTGCGCATGTCAGCATCCATATGTAATCCGTATGGCGAGATTTTCTCGTCACCTTGCAAAATGGACATATAATGGAGCCCTATGACAGTTTTAATAAAGAAATGAAAGGATATAGACACATATATAATATATATATATATGCATTCTATGTGTATATATCTATTCTTTCATTTCTTTATTAAAACTGTCAGTGTGATTTTACTGTATCGCGCACTGAATTGCCGGCTTTGCTAAAAGACACCTGGTGCGTATTTCTCGCAAGTCACACGTGTGGTCCGTGTGTAATCCGTATTTTTTGCGCACCCATAGACTTGCATTGGCGTACTACGGGCGTAGTACGCTGACAATCGCAGCATGCTGCGATTGGCACGGAGCGTAGAATACGGATGAGAAATATACGGCTGGTGCGAGGGACCCCATAGAGAATCATTTGTCCGTGTCTAATGCGTGCTTTTTGCGCCTCTCACTCTCCCGTATTCCTCACCAGTGTGACCCCGGCCTTAGAATCCGGGCTGCGCAGTCAGTAAGCCAAACCTCCGTCACTACTGAGCATGTGCATAAAGTGCAGCACAAATTCATCTCAACTAAAAGCAGAGAACCTTAGATCAGGAACAGAACATTTCATAACTTGGTATTGTACTACTGAACCCAATTTTATATTTTAGAAGTCGGTCCATTTTATACAGACACCGACTCCACAGCCTCGATCACAACAATTTTTAATCAGTGGTCATTGATAAGGAGCCCCATCAGTTTTACAGTATGCGCAATTCTAAATAAACCAGTAGAAATATTTTTAATTCCAAACTATGAAGGCCTGGGCTGTATATAAATAATTGGTCACTTGTAAAACAATGTTACCTGCTGAGGGGGTATATAGAAAAGATAGAAGAAGCAGTCTTACACAAGTGTTGGGATCTGCTGCTTTACTACAAACTTTATAAAAAAAATAAAAAACACAATATCTATAAATAAGTAGATTATTTTCTAGAAAATAGAGACAGACCTGTGGACTGAATGCTTATCCATGTCAGCCTCCTCATACTTGGGGACTGCACTCATTTTGTACTCCTTTCCAAAAAATAATTCTATACCGGAGGCAAACAACTGCTGCCAATAACAGTATATTTACCCACAAAACAGTGACGTGAAGTTAACCAAATACTGTAGTAAAGCAAATTCACACGCTCCATCGGGAAGCTTGCCAATACTTGCAGGACTGACAATGGCAAACGACACAGCAATTAAAGCGAGAACTATTTATAAAGAATAATTTGTTGTAAAACACGGAAGAGCCGATCAAGAGGCCGAGAAAGATCAGGCCCAAGTATAATTAGCCAAGGATGGATACGGCAACTAGATAAAATTGATATGCAAGCCTTGCTATAAATCAGGTCCATTAAACAACTCAAAATAGTCACCCTAGCTTTTCTTCCATATGTCTACAGTAAGGGTTCTGTTTGAAGCCTCTAATGTCATGTCCCATCAGATTGACAAATCCCAAAGTAAATCAATGAGGTCTGTGGGGTGATGGATCAAGCACAGCAGTGCCTTCATGTGTAAAATGATTGCTGATGCTTTCCATAAAAACAAATCAACAACTTATAGTCTCCTAGTGCCACTGCGACCATGCCAGGTAGTGGCAATCACTTAGGAAGCAGAGAAAAATACATGCCTCAATAACATATCCCAGCAGCAACAAATTTAGGCTAAAATGCAAAGTAGAGTCGCTGCCCACTGTAACCAATCTCAGAACTCCAAATATTACAATGGATTTCTGGGAGAACTCTGTGTTCAGCCCCAGACACTTAACTGTGCGGTATGAACCCCAAATTTTTAAGTTTGGGTTTGCTCATCTCTACAAAGTGATGCTTTGTCCTCTCCATGAAAGCCAGATACCAAAATAAATAGAAGCAGACTATCAGACAGCAAACCCAATTAATTTAGGTTTGGTCTATATGGCAACATTGGCTGTCATTGGACCAAGGCTCACTCAGTGCCGCTGCTACATCGCACCACTATTCAAGTTAATGGGGGGGGGGGTCCACACTCCGACCGTGAGGGTACTGTAGCAAGCAAATCGTAAGAAGTTCAATCTGATTTTTTTTGCAACTTGCTTGTTGCAGTATTCCAAGGTTGGCATTGTGACCCCATTCACTTGTATTACGTTGCAACGTAGCACAACAGGTGTGGTGGCCAAAGTAGCCATGCAGCCTTAGCAGAAGACTGGTGTGTTAGGGTATGTTTCCACAGGCCATATTACATCTGGATTTGCTGCGGATTGAACGCTGCGTACAGCCGCAGTGTTTAATTCGCAGTGTCCAGATGTTACAGCATAGTGGAGGGGATATCAAATCCAGTCTCCACTATGCGTCCTAATACGCGGGTGACACATCCACAAGACCGGACATGCGGCGCGTCTTTTTAGACCGCAGCATGTGTTTACCTTGCGGAGACGCTCAGTCTCCGCAAGGTAAATAACCCGGCCTATGTATGCGATGCGGTGATACAGCATGCAACACATCCGGGATCACCGCGCATACAGAAGGGGCGGGGCTTTGGGCAAAGCGGGCTTACCGCTGCATCCAAAGCACAGGCAATGCGCTTAGTGGAAACATACCCTAATTCCTAACCTACTGTCTCATTCCCCATTATCCTGCAGACTAAGCCCATGAGGGCGGATCCTCTACCCTCTGTGCCAGTCTGTTATTGCTAGCTAATTCCCTCTGTGCCAGTCTGTTATTGCTAGCTAATTCAATGTAATTTATACATGAATCTTGTACGTAAACCCCTTTTCACACAAACAGCACCATGGAATCAATGGTACTCTAAAAATAAATAATTCCTGGCCGATAGGTCTGAGCTACACTAATAGTTGCATATATACTAGTGAGTTAGTTCAGGTCAGTGGATCCCCAGTCTGGTTGGGCACAGAGGTCCAACTGCACAAAACAGGCAAGAAGCAGCTGGACAATTAAGATGAGTAGGTTACACAGAATTCCATATAGTCTTATAATTGGGGACTCTCGTTTCACAAAACCCTTGAAAACTTTTATCCAGGTACAGACTTCAAAATTCACATTCATAGTTAGGAAAGGATTGCTGGAGAAAGTTAAAAGGCAGCAAACAAAATTATTTAATGTGATGGGAGTGCTCTTATGGGAGGCAAGTATGTGTATAATCACAGGGTTGCTTCCATATAGATATTAAGGTGGATCGGCGACAAAATTCACATGAATTAAAAAAAAAAAATCCCTCACGCCTCAATCACATAGGAATAATGCAGGCAGTGTTGCATAATACAGCTATAAGTCTAGGCCCAATCATAGTTATGTGACCTGAACCATCAGCATTGTAGGGATTCATGCTGCTGATGGTTCAGGTTGGCAGATAGGAATCAGGCCAAGGCCAGCAGCTACAATGTGTCCACAATACAAACCCCTCACAGAGCCTGTCTATTTAAACACTTTACTTTTTGCCACTAAGACTTTTTTTTTTTTTTTTTTTTTGCTTAAAGACAAAGTTGCAGCTAGAGCACAGTGGAGAAACCAGTTCATTTTTACTCATTCTGCCTTATTTTTCTACACAGCCTGTCCCAGGATTAACATTACTTTTGAAAAGTGAAAAAAGTGAAAATAGCACAACTATAAAGCCAAGTTCCCAAGGTAAACTTTTGGCAAGTTTTTTTTATGCTGATTATAAAACAAAAAAACAATTAAAACTACTTTACTTAATAGGTGCAGAAATAGTGCAACATCAAAAGCTCATGGTGGGAACGTAGCCCAAGGCCGTGTTCACAAGTTGCTTTTGCTGCAGCCAAAACTTAATCCCTTGGCACTGAAAAAAGCTGCAGCCAAAACATAGTTTTGCTTACTTTTTTGCTGCTTTTTCAGCTTTGCGTCCACCTTGTAGGCATAAGCAATACAAGGTGTTAGGCAACCAATGAATAAATTTAGGGGAAAGATTTTATGTCTTGAAAAACCGCTGAACAAAACAGCTGGATCCATGGATGAAGCGCAGCCGTGAACTAAGGTAATATGAGTTCATGAAAGAAAAAAAAAAAAAAAGTGGCAAATGTAAAGCTAGTGGGAAAGTTGAAGTGGTCAGGTATTGTTAACATATCACTAATTAAACTATACTTGGAGTCAGGACAAACATCACAAAAATAAGTGTTCCACATCCCGCTGTATCGGTGTTTTCTTCAGCAGTTTCAAATTGCTTTCTAAGGGGGAAACAAATGCTGCAGTTTTCATACACAATTCAGTCATTTGAAGTAAAGACATGTAGATATATCGCAGCAAGGAAGCAATGTGTGAACACAGCCTAAAAAGACAGGGACCTCAGCAATGATATGTATATGAGAAAAGCACAGAATATTTATACTGTGATCTGCTCCAAACACCCCAGGAACACCGGGCTCATCTGACAGCACACCACCACAGGTTGGCATTACCAGAACTGCATGTAGGCTCATGTGATGGTACACCATGACCTGACAGGGGGCCACCACCAGAACACAAGGTGGATCTGACGGCACATCACGACCCGACAGGGGGCCATCACCAGAACACAAGGTGGATCTGACGGCACCCCACGACCCGACAGGGGGCCATCACCAGAACACAAGGTGGATCTGACGGCACCCCACGACCCGACAGGGGGCCATCACCAGAACACAAGGTGGATCTGACGGCACATCACGACCCGACAGAGGGCCATCACCAGAACACAAGGTGGATCTGACGGCACATCACGACCCGACAGAGGGCCATCACCAGAACACAAGGTGGATCTGACGGCACATCACGACCCGACAGAGGGCCATCACCAGAACACAAGGTGGATCTGACGGCACATCACGACCCAACAGGGGGCCATCACCAGAACACAAGGTGGATCTGACAGCACCCCACAACCCGACAGGGGGCCATCACCAGAACACAAGGTGGATCTGACAGCACCCCACAACCCAACAGGGGGCCATCACCAGAACACTGGAGTCATTTGATGGCACCCCACAACAGGTGGCCATTACCAGAAAACTGACCCAGTCTCGGCCATTAGATATCCACTGTACCAGATAGGAGAATACAGCACACACTTGATCTGATACAGACAGAGATCACAGGGGATGAGGGCGATCAGGCGACGTCTCAGGCCCAGCACACAAACACTACATGTAAACACCGCCCGAGCAGGAGGAACTACAGAGCCACATGGAGCAGCCATGTCCGGAGTCCCCACCACACAGGGCTGACAGGAGGTGGGGGAGGGGAAGATGGGGCAGATGGTGACGACCCCTCCACATGGGGACACACAGGGATGGCCGCGCTGCTCCCCTCCCGCCTCTGTGGCCGCACACATGGCTGTGGCGGGAGGTCACCCACCCCGTCCTCCCCTCACTCACCCCACAACTCCTCCCTTCCACCACCACGGACAGCAGCAACAATAACAGCGGTGACTGTACCCTGCACGCAGCCTGCTCAGCTCTTTCTGCTTCTGGACCTCGCCTTTCCTGGCTCACCGATCCATCGGCCCACCCCGACCGGAACATAAGACTCCCCTCATCGGACACAGGGCGGGATCCCGGCCCCGCAATTCCAGCTGCGCTTTACCTTCAGTTCCGCACTGTCCGCCATCTTGCCGCTCTGCGCGCATGCGTAATGAACCTGCCGCGACGTGGCTCCGACGTGTGCGTGATGTCACTACGTAGAATTTGAATAAAGGCGCCAAGGGGCTGGGGAGCACGTGAGGACGGTCACGTGGTGATGAGGGCTTTGTTGTAGGCGGCGGTGGCAAGGCCACCCACCGTGTCCCCGAGTGGAGAGGGTCACGCGTGGTCGCTGCAGTGACCTGACTGTGCACTCCTGGAAGACATAGTGGAGGCGAAATGCCTTCTGTTTCCCGTTCTGTGCCCCGATGGCTGGTTGTGTAGGGAAGATGGCGTTTCTGTGGATTTGGTTTGTTTCAGCAGGAGAGATAAACAAAAGAACAGTAACGGTGGATAATGTCGTCGTCTCCAGCGTTCCGTGTTATTGTGGTCATTAGTGGGGCCATTCCTGTAACTAGAAGTTGAAAAAATGTCCACAAGGCCGAGTGTCCCGGGCTCCGGCCTCTCCGGCGCTTCTTACTTTCTGACGAAAATAGCATTTCTGCAGCGGTCTGGCTGAGTACTGTGCAGGATTACAGTGTACGGGGCTTCAGCTCCATCTCCAGCCATGGCGGCTAGAAGGATGAACGCTCTGCTGCATGTGTCGCGGCTGACAGTCATAGCACACGCATGGAGAGCCTGTGTGTTGGGCTCTCCATTCATGTGGTGTGACAGTGAAGCAGCACATGCACCTGTTGCACTGAACAAAAAAAAATTAAAATCAACTGTAGAATTGCTCTTTTTTGCAATTTCACCGCACTTGGAATTTTTTTCTAGGTTTCCAGTACAAGATATGCAAAAACCAATGGTGTTGTTCAAAAGACAAATCTTTCAGCAAATAGCAAGCCCTCACATGGCCATTTTGACGGAAAAATAGAAAAGTTATGGCTCTGGGAAGAAGGGGCAAAAAAACAAAAACGCAAAACCGAAAAATACCCCCAATCATGAAAGGGTTAATCTAAATCCCATATATTGGAGATTTAGATGAAAACCAAGATGTAAGTCTTCAGCGTAGAGCAGAAGACAAATGTGAACAAAGCATTAAAATTTATCCAAAATGCTATGTACCACAAAATGATACCAATAAAAACTTCAAGTCAACTCACCAAAATAACAAGCCTCCACTCGGGTCCATCATTTATCAACATACCCTAAAATATAGAGGGTTTCATTTCTTTCTTTACTCAGGAGAAATTGCGTAACAAATTATTTGATTTTTCTCTTATTGGCCGAGTGAAAAATTAAAACGGGTTAACCCCTTCACTACCAAGGGTGGTTTGCACGTTAACTACCTGGCCAATTTTTACAATTCTGACCACTGTCCCTTTATGAGGTCATAACTCTGGAACGCTTCCATGGATCCCGGTGATTCTGACATTGTTTTCTCGTGACATATTGTACTTCATGTTAGTGGTAAAATTGCATTCAAATAACTTGCGTTTATTTGTGAAAAAAACGGAAATTTGGCGAAAATTTTGAAAATTTCGCAATTTTCCAACTTTGAATTTTTATGCCCTTAAATCACAGCGATACGGCACACAAAAAACTTAATACATAACATTTCCCACATGTTTACTTTACATGAGCACAATTTTGGAACCAAAATTTTTTTTTGTTAGGAAGTTATAAGGGTTAAAAATTGACCAGCGATTTCTCATTTTTGCAACACCATTTTATTTTTAGGGACCACTTCACATTTGAAGCCACTTTGAGGGGTCTATATGATAGAAAATACCCAAAAGTGACACCATTCTAAAAAATGCACCCCTTAAGGTGCTTAAAACCACATTCAAGAAGTTTATTAACCCTTTAGGTGCGTCACAGGAATTTTTTGAATATTAAAAAAAAAAATGAACATTTAACTTTTTTTCACAAAAAAAATACTTCAGGTTCAATTTTCTTTATTTTACCAAGGGTAACAGGAGAAATTGGACTGCAAAAGTTATTGTGCAATTTGTCCTGAGTACGCTGATACCTGATATGTGGGGGGGAACCACTGTTTCGGCGCATGGCAGACCTCAGTAGGGAAGGAGCGCCGTTTGACTTTTTCAATGCAAAATTGGCTGGAATTCAGATCGGACGCCATGCCGCGTTTGGAGAGCCCCTGATGTACCTAAACAGTGGAAACCTCCCAAGTGACCCCATTTTGGAAACTAGACCCCCCAAGGAACTTATCTAGATATGTGGTGAGAACATTGAACCCACAAGGGCTTCACAGAAGTTTATAACGTACAGCGGTACAATTAAAAAATCATATTTTTTCCACAAAAATGATCTTTTCACCCCCAATTTTTATTTTTCCAAGGGTAACAGGACCTTAAAAGTTATTGTGCAATTTGTCCTGAGTACGCTGATACCCCATATGTGGGTGTAAATGACTATTTGGGCGCATAGCAGAGCTCGGAAGGGAAGCAGCGCCATTTGACGTTTTTGGCTAGAATTGAGATCGGACACCATGTCGCGATTGGAAAACCCCTGATGTACCAAAACACTAGAAACCCCCCACAAATGACACCATTTTGGAAACTAGACCCCCCAAGGAACTTATCTAGATGTGTGGTGAGCACTTTGAACCCCCCAGTGCTTCACTGAAGTTTATAACGTACAGCAGTACAATTAAAAAATCATATTTTTTCCACAAAAATGATCTTTTCACCCTCAATTCTTATTTTTCCAAAAGTAACAGGACCATAAAAGATATTGTGCAATTTATCCTGAGTACGCTGATACCCCACATGTGGGTGTAAACCACTATTTGGGCGCATGGCAGAGCTCGGAAGGGAAGCAGCGCCATTTGACGTTTTTGGCTGGAATTGAGATCGGACACCATGTCGCGTTAGGAAAGCCCCTGATATACCAAAACAGTAGAAACCCCCCACAAATGACACCATTTTGGAAACTAGACCCCCCAAGGAACTTATCTAGATGTGTGGTGAGCACTTTGAACCCCCAAGGGCTTCACTGAAGTTTATAACGTCCGGGCGTGAAAATAAAAAAATCGTATTTTTTCCACAAACATGATCAATTAGTCCCCAATTTTTTTATTTTCCCAAGGGTAACAGGAGAAATTGGACCCCAAAAGTTGTTGTCCAATTTGTCCTGAGTACGCTGATACCTCATATGTGGGAGAAAACTACTGTATGGGCACACATCAGGGCTCGGAAGGGAAGTAGTGACGTTTTGGAATGCAGACTTTGATGGCATGGTCTGCGGGTGTCATGTTGCTTTTGGAGAGCCCCTGATGTACCTAAACAGTGGAAACTCCCCACAAGTGACCCCATTTTGGAAACTAGACCCCCTAATGAACTTATCTAGATGTGTGGTGAGCACTTTGAACCCCCCAGTGCTTCACAGAAGTTTATAACGACCGGGCGTGAAAATAAAAATATCGTATTTTTTCAACAAACATCATCATTTAGTCCCCAATTTTTTATTTTCCCAAGGGTAACAGGAGAAATTGGACCCCAAAAGTTGTTGTCCAATTTGTCCTGAGTACGCTGATACCTCATATGTGGGAGAAAACTACTGTATGGGCACACGTCGGGGCTCGGAAGGGAAGTAGTGACGTTTTGGAATGCAGACTTTGATGGATTGGTCTGCGGGTGTCATGTGCGTTTGGAGAGCCCCTGATGTACCTAAACTATTGAAACTCCCCACAAGTGACCCCATTTTGGAAACTAGACCCCCCACGGAGCTTATCTAGATGTGTGGAGAGCACTTTGAACCCCCAAGTGCTTCACAGAAGTTTATAACGCCTGGGCGTGAAAATAAAAAAAAAATTTTTTTCCGCAAAATTATATTTTTGCCCCCAATTTTTTATTTTCCTAAGGGTAACAGGAGAAATTGGACCCCAAAAGTTGTTTTGTAATTTGTCCTGAGTAGGCTGATACCCTACATGTGGGGGTAAAACACTGTTTGGGCGCATGGCAGAGCTTGGAAGGGAAGGAGCACCATTTGACTTTTTCAACGCAGAATTGGCTGGAACTGAGATCAGACGCCATGTTGCCTTTGGAGAGCACCTGATGTGCCCAAACAGTGGAAACCTCCCAATTATAACTCCAACCCTAACCTCAACACACCCCTAACCCTAATCTGAGCCCTAGCCCTAACCCTAGCCCTAACCCTACCCTAACCCTAACCCTAGCGGGAAAATGGAAATAAATACATTTTCTTTTAGTTTTATTATTTTT
Organism: Dendrobates tinctorius; assembly: GCF_039654945.1. Taxonomy (NCBI): domain Eukaryota; kingdom Metazoa; phylum Chordata; class Amphibia; order Anura; family Dendrobatidae; genus Dendrobates; species Dendrobates tinctorius. The sequence continues at coordinate 93,133,864 of NW_027361690.1, read as the reverse complement.
CCCTAACTAAGGGGGTGATATCGGGGGGGTTTGATTTACTATTTATGGCGGTTTTTATGTTTGTCGGCTGTCATACGCTAAAAGACGCTTTTTACTGTAAAAGTAGTTTTTGCATCACCACATATTGAGAGCTATAATTTTTCCGTATTTTGACCCACTGAGTCATGTGAGGTCTTATTTTTTGCGGGACGAGTTGACGTTTTTATTGGTACCATTTTCGGGCACGTGACATTTTTTGATCGCTTTTTATTCCGATTTTTGGGACGCAGAATGAACAAAAACCAGCATTTCATGAATTTCTTTTGGGGGGGTGCGTTTACACCGTTCCGTGTGCGGTAAAATTGATAAAGCGGTTTTATTCTTCGGGTCAGTACCGTTACAGCGATACCTCATTTAGGTCGTTTTTTTATGTTTTGTCGGTTTTTTGCAATGAAAACAATTTTATATAAAAAATAATTATTTTTGTATCGCTTTATTCTGCGAGCTATAACTTTTTTATTTTTTTGCGGATGACGCTGTATGGTGGCTCGTTTTTTGCGGGACAAGATGACGTTTTCAGCGGTACCATGGATATTTATATGTGTCTTTTTGATCGCGCGTTATTGCACTTTTTGTTCGGTGGTATGATAATAAATCATTATTTTTTGCTTCGTTTTTTATTTTTATTTTTTAAGGGGTTCGCTAAAGGGGTGAACTAATGGGACAGTTTTATAGGGCAGGTCATTACGGACGCGGCGATACCAAATATGTGTACTTTTATTGTTTTTGGGGTTTTTTATTTTGAAAAAATGGATTTATTGGGGAATATTTTTTTTTTTTTTTACTAATTTATTTAGCGATTTTTTTAAATTATTTTTAACACTTTTTTTTTTTTTTTTTTACTTTATTACCTTGTCCCAGGTGGGACATCACTGTCCTGTGACAGATCGCTGATCTGTCACATCACAGATCACTGTGACAGATCAGCGATCTGTCACAGGCACTGCTGCAGACTTCCTCATGCCTGCGCTTTGCAGGCACTGAGGAAGCCAGCTTCCTCAGGCCCCCGAAGGCCCCCGTCACCATCTTGGATTCGGGGGCCTGGAGGAAAGGAGCCCCCCACAGCAGCGCTGCACATTGCGCTGCCGTGGGGGGCTCAGGGAAGCACGGAGGGAGCCCCCTCCCTGCCGATGCTTCCCTTTAACCCCCAGTACACCGTGATCGCGTTTGATCGCGGTGTGCAAGGGGTTAACGTGTCGGGGGCGGTCCGTGACCGCCCCTGACACATTGTGCCGGGTGTCAGCTATGATAATTAGCTGACACCCGGCCGCGATCAGCGGCGCTCACCACGTGGGCGCCGCTGATCATGGTGACGTAATATTCCGTCCATGGTAATTAGGTCCATGGTCACATGGACGGAATATTACGTCAATTGTAGGTAAGGGGTTAAAACAATGTTTTAGTGGAAAAAATGATTTTTTGTTTTCATTTTCACAGTCCAATGTTATTCAATTTCTTGAATCACTTAGGTTTAATATGCTCACTACACCCTTGTGGTGCTAATAAAAATATGGATATCTTATAGCCTACATATTGTAATATATTGTTTATATGCTTTGATATAGTGTGGTCATTAGACCAAGGATGGAAAGTATTGCAAATATGAAATATGGTTGTTTGAATCCAAACACTATATTACAATATACTATGGTGTAATATCATTAATGCTGAACTTTGACACTGAGCCACAAAGTGTTTGCTCTGTGTCAATACCGTAAGACAAGGAATTGTTCTGTGGTCTTTGAAGCTCTGTGTTTAAAAGATTCATTATCCTGATTTGCATGCAAGTGACCCCTGTTGACAAACAGTGATAGATATTGAATACTTTCACTTGGGGGGTGGTTGATGGGAAGGAACTTTCCAACTAATTCTGTGTGTTGTATTCTTTACACATGTGCTAGGAAAGTTACAAAGACAATAGGAATAACAACTGTATAGATAATGAATATTTATGCTGCTTGAACAAGGAAGTCTTGTGCTCGGTAATAGTATGATTCTCGATTGACAAGAGAGACCAAAATGTTATGGTCTCATGTAGCACTGGTCACGCATGACATCCATAATCGAAGACCGATTGTGATACATATCTGACATGTATGCGTGTGTGTCTGGGTTACGATAGGTATCCAGTTTTCAGAATAGGTGATTATGGAAGTCATGCTGCCCATATGTTACCATCTTAGAGCCTTATGCTATGAGCATGAAGAGTTAACTTTGTAACAAGCAACATATGTTAAACGTTAAACAGTGATAGACAACTTTGACAAGTTGACCAGAGGCAAACAGATCCTGGGTTATAATCAGTAGCAAAACATTGTGCTATTGTTAAGAGACATGTTAATGGCAAACGAATCTCTGGTTTGTGCAAACAAACTAAGATTGTAGTAGTCTATAACAAACAGACCTTGAAGTCTTGTGCTGTTATCAAGACAACAACGTACTGTGCAGAGTCAAGATTCTGATGCAGACTAAACATACTGCACAGTTGTAATGTGGGAGTGTTGTGTATTAAAAGGTGGACCCTATGTCAGTGAGGAGTGGGGACATTTCCAGGGGGGACATTTCCAGAAGCTATCGTGGGTGCACGGTTTCTGTGATGACAAGACCAGAGTATTTTCCTTCTCACTGACACTGCGGTCCCTCCAGTAGAGAAGTGATGCTACAATGCTTGGTAATGTATAGTATGGATACTTATTTCTCTATGTACTATAATTCATAATAATTGTATGATTCACATGAAATTAACAAGAAAGGTTAATATTATATCTGCCATTCCATTAACTTGGTGTTCTATCATTTAAATTAATCATTGTATAATAAAATTGTGTTATATCCAAGTAGTAGCCTTCTTTAAAGCCGTATCCGAACCTTATTGCTGAACAGTTGGCAATACAACCCCTTGATAAATTTCTCAACAGGTGTAGTTTCCAACTTGTAGTCACATTTTTAGGGTTTCTTCTGTTTGGCATCTCATGGGCTCGCCTAATGTGACATGGTGTTCACAGTCTATTATAGCAAAAACTTTGCTCCAAAAGTTCAGTGGAGCTCCTTCCCTTCCATTTGCACAAACAGTAATTTATGACAACATATGGGCTATCAATGTACTCAAGAAATTGCACAACAAGCTGTAGGGTCCATTTTCCCCTGTTACTCTTGTGAAAGTGAAAAATATGGGGCTAAATCCACATTTTCTTTGCAAAAAAAGACAGCAGAATTCATAGTTTAATTTACCACATCAAGTTTTCCAGGCCCTGAAGCAGCAAAACAGCCTGAGACCATCAGGGTACGTTCCCACGGTCAGTAAATGCTGCGGGTTGGACGCTGCATACATCCGCAACGTACAACTCGTAGGGTCCAGATGTTACAGCATAGTGGATGGGATTTCAAGAAATCCTATGTCCACTTTGCGCGCACTAGCGTGCGCGGCTTACCTGCGGAGACCGCAGCATGTCAATTTATCTTGCGGAGACGCAGGTCTCCACAAGATAAATTTCATCCTTGCAATATATTGGGCGCGGTGATTCCACAAGTTTCAATGAACACATGTGGAATCACCTGCATTCAAAAGCCGGCAGCGCTTTGGACTCAGCGGACATGAGCTGCGTTCAAAGCGCTGTTGATGCCTGACCGTGGGCACATACCCTCACACTACCTTGGCACCCTTGAAATTGTTCCAGAAAATGAAGTATGTCGCCAAGAAAATTAATGCAAGTGCACATTCCCTTAGTGTGTATTGGAACACCAAAAATCGGAAAAAAAGGCAAATTGGACACAATTTCACACAAAACTCCAAAAAATGGGCTGGACAAAATTGTTGACACCCTCAACTTAATATTTGTTTGCACACCCTTTGGAATAAATAACTGCAATCAATCACTTCCTATAACCCTCAACAAGCTTCTTACATCTCTCAACTGGAATTTTGGACCACTCTTCTTTTGCAAACTGCTCCAGGTCTCTCATATTTGAAAGTGCCTTCTCACAACAGCAATTTGCTGGACGTCCTTCTGTCAGCACACCAGGAGGTAGTCCTTATCCTCTAAGTACAGGAAACGCACGAGACTCCAGAGATCAAAACAGCAAAATAATATGGAATCCATAGAATGAAGCAACATGTGTGAAACAAAAATAAAACAACTGAATATGAGTGAAACCTTAGCTTATGCAATGGACCACTCTTTTACTATGATGCCAGATTTACACACAATTGGCATTCTCTCAAACAGGTTCATCTGGTAGTCACCTGAAATGACTTCCGTTAAGCAGGTATGCCCCTCCAATGTTTATGACATCATCAGCCTGCAGAAAGTGTTTATACCAACACTGCCTTTCCAAAACACACCTGTTGGTCGCACAACACTGTGGAACTATTCCAAAACAGGTTTTAGCCAGAATCTGACAAAAACAACTCGACTAAGTAGAGAGAAACTAAAGTCCATCGAGACATGAAGGTCAGCAGTCAATCCGAAAAATTCCTAAAATCTTGGTGGTATCCTCTAGTTCAGTACTGAAAACCATCAATTGCTATGATGAAACTGTCTCTCATGAGGCCTTCCCCAGGAAAGGAAGACTTAAGGTACTGTCACACTTAGCAATATCGCTAGCAATATCGCTATAACTTGTGACGTTATAGCGATATTGCTAGCGATATCGCTATGTCTGATACTTAGCTACGACCCGCTCCCCCACTGGTTATCGCTGATCGCGCGAGAACGTCCAGGACTGTTTTTCGTCGTCAGCTTCCTGCGGTGCTTCCTGTGGAGAGACGAGCGATGCGTGGAGCCGGGCGGGAGAACGCAGGATCACCTAGTGTGACAGGTAAGTAGCGACCCCCGTCCCCAGCGATGTCGCTGGTGAGATCTGCCTGTGTGGCAGCTCACTAGCGACCACTTAGAATCGTAGAGTTGGAAGGGACCTCCTGGGCCATCTGGTCCAACCCCCTGCTCAAAGCAGGATTCGCTAAATCATCCCAGTCAGATGTCTGTCCAGCCTCTGTTTGAAGACTTCCATTGAAGGAGAACTCACCACTTCTCGTGGCAGCCTGTTCCACTCATTGATCACTCTAACTGTCAAAAAGTTTTTTCTAATATCTAATCTGTGTCTCCTCCCATTCAGTTTCATCCCATTGCTTCTAGTCTTTCCTTGTGCAAATGAGAATAATCGCTGGTCGGGATCGCTGGTACATCGCTAAGTGTGACAGTACCTTAAGAAGAATTACCTGTGCTGCAGAGCAGAATTTCTTGAGTTAAAAACCTCAGAAGCTGCAAATTGACATCACCTAAGATAACGCTTATAAATTATGCAGATGCATCAAGACCAATCAACACAATCACTGGACGTTAGACCATTGGAAAACTGTACTGTGGTCTGATGAGTAAAATTTGAGATTTATGGTATCAAACGCCCCAAAGTAAGTGCTCAGAGTAGAGTGCCAGATAAATGTGATACTAAATGTTATGTAAAATGTTCCCAATAAAAGCTTCAATTCACAAAAAAAGCAAGTACCACTCAGATCCATCATCTGTTAACAGAAGTATAGAGGGCTTCCACATTACTAGTTGTAATACAAAGGCTTTGGAAAAGAAATTCAGCAAATTCTGCGCTCCCAGATCCAAATGCCCCCCTCCTTTCTAAGCCCCTATGTGTCTAAACCACATCTAGGGTATGTGCACACGTTGCGGATTTTGATGTGTTTCCACAGCGTTCTCTCCCTTTCTCTTCTCCAGAGCCACAAGGTAGAAAGTTCACAAACCAAATCCGCACAGCAAAAACGCACTGGAATCCGCATCAAATCCGCAGTAAAACCGCAAGAGTTTTCGGCCAAGAGATGCGGATTCTCTGCAGAAAATTCCGCAGGCTAATCCGCATCGTGTGCACATACCCTTAGCGTTTGCATGTTTGGTATTTCTGTAGCGATTAATGCCGCCTAATTTACAGTGCATGTCTCCAGAAGCATGAGCTGGGCATCACAACGTACTGATCACTACAACGGCAGTTTGCAATTTTCACTCAGCAACATCCACTCCTGCTTGTTTTTGGAAAACACCCAGGGAGTCAAAATCGTCAATACAACTGTAGATAAAATCCCAGAGGGGTATAATTTCTAAAATGGGGTCACATGAAGGGGGGGATTCTGCTCTTCTAGCACCCATTTCCCAGTATGAAAACATAAAATCTAGGGCTAACACAAAATCTTGGTGGTAAAAATGTAGTTATTTTTTTTCTTCACTGCCCAATGGTATAAAATTCTGTGACACACCTATGGTGTCAATATGATCATTGCACCTCTAGATTAATTCATTGAGAGGTGTAGTTTGTAAAATGGAGTGGGTCTCTGCTGGTCTGGCACCTCAGGACCCTTACCATGTGACATGGCACCCTCAAACTAGTCCATCAAAATCTGAACTCCAGTATGGCGCTTCTTCCCGTCTGAGCTTTGCACTGTGCCTCAAAAGTAGTTTTCATCCACATATGGGGTTATTGGTGTACTCAGGAGAAATTGCATAAGAACTTTTGGGGTCCATTTTCTCCTGTTACCCTTGTGAAAATGCAAAATTTGGAGCTGAAATGCATTTTTATGGGAAAAATCTGATTATTTTTTTTTTATTTTCACGGTTCAACGTTATAAACTTTTATGAAGCCCCAGTGGGTTGAAGGTGCTCACCACACATCTAAATAAGTTCCCTGAGAGGTTTAGTTTCCAAAATGATGTAATTATTTTTGTGAAAAAAGTTAAATGTTTATTTTTTTCCTTCCAAATTCCATTAACCCCTTCGATACCAAGAGTGGTTTGCACGTTAACTCCCGGGCCAATTTTTACAATTCTGACCACTGTCCTTTTATGAGGCCATAACTCTGGAATGCTTCCATGGATCTCAGTGATTCTGACATTGTTTTCTCGTGACATATTGTACTTCATGTTAGTGGTAACATTTCATTCATATAACTTGCGTTTATTTGTGAAAAAAAATGGAAATTTGGCGAAAATTTTGAAATTGAATTTGAATTTTTATGCCCTTAAATCACAGAGACATGGCACACAAAAAAACTTAATAAGTAACATTTCCCACATATTTACTTTACATCAGCACAATTTTGTAACCAAAATTTTTTTTTGTTAGGAAGTTATAAGGGTTAAAAGTTGACCAGCGATTTCTCATTTTTACAACACCATTTTATTTTTACAGACCACATCACATTTGAAGCCACTTTGAGGGGTCTATATAATAGAAAATACCCAAAAGTGACACCATTCTAAAAACTGCACCCCTTAAGGTGCTCAAAACCACATTCAAGGAGATTATTAACCCTTCAAGTGCTTCACAGGAATTTTTTGAATATTTAAAAAAAAAATGAACATTTAACTTTTTTTCCACAAAAAAAATACTTCAGGTTCAATTTTTTTTATTTTACCAAGGGTAACAGGAGAAATTGGACTGCAAAAATTATTGTGCAATTTGTCCTGAGTACGCTGATACCTGATATGTGGGGGGGGACCACTGTTTCGGCGCATGGCAGAGCTCAGAAGGGAAGGAGCGCCGTTTGACTTTTTCAGTGCAAAATTGGCTGAAATTCAGATTGGACGCCATGTCACGTTTGGAGAGCCCCTGATGTACCTAAACAGTGGAAACCCCCCACCACAAGTGACCCCATTTTGGAAACTATACCCCCCAAGGAACTTATCTAGATATGTGGTGAGAACTTAGAACCCATAAGGGCTTCACAGAAGTTTATAACGTACAGCGGTACAATTAAAAAATCATATTTTTTCCACAAGATGATCTTTTCTCCCCCAATTTTTATTTTCCCAAGGGTAACAGGACCCTAAAAGTTATTGTGCAATTTGTCCTGAGTACGCTGATACCCCACATGTGGGGGTAAACCACTATTTGGGCGCATGGCAGAGCTCGGAAGGGAAGCAGCGCCATTTGACTTTTTTGGCTGGAATTGAGATCGGACACCATGTCGCGTTTGGAAAGCCCCTGATTTACCTAAACAGTGGAAATCCCCCCACAAGTGACCCCATTTTGGAAACTAAACCCCCTAAGGAACTTATCTAGCTGTGTGGTGAGCACTTTGAGCCCCCAAGTGCTTCACAGAAGTTTATAACGTCCAGGCGTCAAAATAAAAAAATCATTTTTTTTTCCACAAAAATGATATTTTTGCCTCCAATTTTTTATTTTCCTAAGGGCAACAGGAGAAATTGGACCCCAAAGGTTGTTTTGTAATTTGTCCTGAGTAGGCTGATACCCCATATGTGGGGGTAAAACACTGTTTGGGCGCATGGCAGAGCTTGGAAGGGAAGGAGCCCCATTTGACTTTTTCAACGCAGAATTGGCTGAAATTGAGATCAGACGCCATGTTGCGTTTGGAGAGCACCTGATGTGCCCAAACAGTGGAAACCACCAATTCTAACTCCAACCCTAACCCCAACACACCCCTAACCCTAATCTCAGCCCTAACCCTAACCCTAACCCTAGCCCTAACCCTAACCCTAGCCCTAACCCTAATGGGAAAATGGAAATAAATACATTTTTTTAATTTTATTATTTTTCCCTAACTAAGGGGGTGATAACGGGGGGTTTGATTTACCATTTATGGTGGTATTTATATTTGGCAGCTGTCACACGCTAAAAGACGCTTTTTATTGTAAAAATAGTTTTTGCATCACCATATATTGAGAGCTATAATTTGCCCATATTTTGACCCACCGAGTCATGTGAGGTCTTATTTTTTGCGGGACGAGTTGACGTTTTTATTGGTACCATTTTCGGGCATGTGACTTTTTTGATCGCTTTTTATTTTGTTTTTTGGGACGCAGAATTTACAAAAACCAGCGTTTCATGAATTTCTTTTGGGTGGTGCGTTTACGCTGTTCCGCGTGCGATAAAATTGATAAAGCGGTTTTCTTCTTCGGGTCAGTACGGTTACAGCGATACCTCATTTATGTCTTTTTTTATGTTTTTGTCGGTTTTATGCAATGAAAACAATTTTATATAAAAAATAATTATTTTTGCATCGCTTTATTCTGCGAGCTATAACTTTTTTATTTTTTCGCTGATGATGCTGTGTGGCAGCTCGTTTTTTGCGGGACAAGATGACGTTTTCAGCGGTGCCATGGATATTTATATGCGTCTTTTTGATCGCGCGTTATTGCACTTTTTGTTCGGAGGTATGATAATAAATCATTATTTTTTGCTTCGTTTTTTATTTTTATTTTTTAAGGGGTTCGCTTAAGGGGTTAACTAATGGGACAGTTTTATAGGGCGGGTCGTTATGGACGCGGTGATACCAAATATGTGTACTTTTATTGTTTTTTTTTTATTTCCAAAAAATGATTTTATTGGGGAATTTATTTTTTTTTTCTTGAATTTATTTAGCGATTTTTTTAAAATTATTTTTACACTTTTTTTTTTTACTTTATTACAATGTCCCAGAGGGGACATAACTGTCCTGTGACAGATCGCTGATCTGTCACATCACAGATCGCTGTGACAGATCAGCAATCTGTCACAGGCAGTGTGCAGGTTTCCTCCTTGCCTGCGCTTTGCAGGCACTGAGGAAGCCAGCTTCCTGCAGGCCCCCGCCGCCATATTGGATCCGGGGACCTGCAGGTAAGGAGACCCCCGCAGCAGCGTTGCACATTGCGCTACTGTGGGGGGCTCAGGGAAGCACGGAGGGAGCCCCCTCCCTGCCGATGCTTCCCTTTAACCCCCGGTACACCGCGATCGTGTTTGATCGCGGTGTACAAGGGGTTAACGTGTCGGGGGCGGTCCATGACCGCCCCTGACACATTGTGCCGGGTGTCAGCTATGATAATTAGCTGACACCCGGTCGCGATAAGCGGCGCTCACCACGTGGGTGCCGCTGATCACTATGACGTAATATTCCGTCCATGGTAATTAGGGCCCAGGGCACATGGACGGAATATTACGTCCAATGAAGGAAAGGGGTTAATTCATGTTAAGCACCTGAAGGGTAAATAAACTTCTTGAATGTGATGTTGAGCACCTTGGGGGATGCAGTTTTTAGAATGGTGTTGCTTTGGGTATTTTTTGTCATATACAGTTGTGCTCAAAAGTTTACATACCCCGGCAGAATTTTTGCTTTCTTGGCCTTTTTTCAGAGAATATGAATGATAACACCAAAACTGTTTTTCCACTCATGGTTAGTGGTTGGGTGAAGCCATTTATTGTCAAACTACTGTGTTTTCTCTTTTTAAATCATACTGACAACCCAAAACATCCAGGTGACCATGATCAAAAGTTCACATACCCCATTTCTTAATACTGCGCATTGCCCACTCTAACATCAATGACAGCTTGAAGTCTTTTGTGTTAGTTCTGGATGAGGTTCTTTATCTTCTCAGATGGTAAAGCTGCCCTCTCTTCTTGGCAAAAAGCCTCTGATTCCTGTAAATTCCTGGGCTGTCTAGCATGAACTGTGTGCTTGAGATCTCCCCAGAATAGCTCAATGATATTGAGGTCAGGAGACTGAGATGGCCACTCCAGAACCTTAACTTTGTTCTGCTGTAGCCAATGACAGGTCGACTTGGCTTTGTGTTTTGGATCGTTGTACGTCCCATGTGCAGCTTCCGGTCTGATGACTGCAAATTTGCCTCCAGTATTTGCTGATAACGTGCTGCATTCATCTGTCCTTCAACTTTGACCAAGTTTCCTGTGCCTTTGTAGCTCACACATCCCCAAAACATCAGCGATCCACCCCCTTGTTTTACAGTAGGAATGGTGTTCCTTTCATCATAGGCCTTGTTGACCTCTCTCCAAATGTAACGTTTATGGTTGTGGCCAAAAGGGTAAATTTTGGTCTTATCACTTCAAATTACCTTGTTCCAGAAGTTTTGAGGCTTGTCTCTGTGCTGTTTTGTATATTGTAGGTAAGATACTTTGTGGAATTTGTGCAGTAATGTCTTTCTTCTGGCGACTTGACCATGCAGCCCATTTTTCAAGTGCCTCCTTATTGTGCATCTTGAAACAACCACTCGGCTAGTTTTCAGAGAGTCCAGTATTTCAGCTGATGTTATTTGCGGGTTTTTCTTTGCATCCAGAACAATTTTCCTGACAGTTGTGGATGACATTTTTGTTGGTCTACCTGGCAGTGGTTTTGTTTTTACAGAGCCCCTGATTTTCCATTTGTTAATCACAGTTTGAACGCTGCTGACTGGCATTATCAATTCCTTGGATATCTTTTTGTATCCCTTTCCTGATTTATTCAGTTCAACTACCTTTTCCCGTAGATCCATTGACAATTCTTTTGCTTTCCCTATGACTGACAATCCAGAAACGTCAGTGGCTGGATGAAAGATGCAGGAATCTGTCTGGATCCCAGAAACTCACTCGGCTTTTATGCACACACACACTGATTACAAGCAAACAGGTTATAGGTGAGGATGTTACCTATAGTAGCCATTCAAACCCATTTGTGTCAACTTCTGTGCATGTTATCAGGCCAAAATCACCAGGGTATGTGAACTTTTGATCAGGGTAATTTGGATGTTTTGGGCTGTCATTATGATTTAAAAGGAGAAAACACAGTAGTTTGACAATAAATGGCTTCACCGAAACACTAACCATGAGTGGGCAAAAAGTTTTGGTGTTATCATTGATATAGTCTCTGAAAAATGCCAAGAAAGCAAAAATTCTGCCGGGGTATGTAAACTTTTGGGCACAACTGTAGGTCCGTCGAAATAAAAATCAAATGTAATGTATTCCGTAGAAAAAATGGTTTTGTAAATTTTGCTGTAAAAATCAGAAATCGCTGGTCAACTTTTAAGACATAACTTCCTAACTAAAAAAATATTGTTCAAAAATTGTGCTGATGTAAAGTAGACATGTGAGAAATGTTATTTATTACCTATTTTGTGTAATATGACTGTCTGATTTAAGGACATAAAAATTAAGAGTCTGAAAATCACAACATTTTCTCCAAATTTCAGATATTTTTCACAAATAAACGTAAGTCATATCAAAAATTTTTTACCACTTTAATGAAGTGCAATATGTCATGAAAAAAGTCTCATAATCAGAGAGATTCGTTGAAGCGTTCCAGAGTTAATACCTCATAAAGTGACAGTGGTCAGAATTGAAAAAATTGGCCCGGTCAGGAATGTGAAAATAAGGTTTAGGGTGAAAGATTTAAGCATGGAGGAGGACTTTTGAGGTGTGGGGGTGTCTTGCCAGTGACACGGTTAGTGATTTATTCCAAATTCAAGGCACACTTAGTATTCTGCTCTGATGTGCAATCCCATCTGGTTTGCACTTAGTGCGACCATCATTTGTGTGGCAACATGACCCAAAACTAACCACCAGGCTATGTAAGGGATATGTGACCAAGAATGAGTGGGATGAAGTGGTGTGTCAGATGACATATTCTCCACAATCATCCGATCTCTGGACTGCAGTGTGTAGATAAAGCAGTCAAAAAGTGCACAATATCTCTGTGTAGAAATGAGCAGATCAGTGCCCACAACCACAGCAGGTCATTGCATTCTTGCCACAGACAGCAGCTGTACAAATTTTCTGACCGTCCAGGTTCTTTGGTGCAGCATTCGATTTGCTGGACTGGTGTGACGTTATCTGTGCAGCACAGAGGTGGTGATGTGCCAGCACAGCAAATCATAAGACAAGATCAAGATTCCGGATATTTACGCAGCTGCTGCTCTCAGCCATAGTGCATTCACCTGGATTGGGGTTGCGCGTAGAGATATGCTCATCTCTACCTCCGAGAACGCCTTCAAGACTCTTGCATATTAAATTTCCCAGAGGAGCATTGCACGGCGAATAAGCCTCCTTACCTTGACAAGCCAGAGCTGGTATGTCACTCTTCACAAGGATAAACCTTACCCCTTAGACCTCAGTCCAGAGCCTCTCACCTAGCCAAATCAGATCTCATACTTTGCACTGACGAGGGCCAATAGCCCGAAACACCGTGTCTGCAAATTGAGATTCTGATTTGGCATTTATCCTAAGTCATATTACAAGACTCGTTAAAGGGTTGATTGTGACTTGTAGGATCGCTACTACCAATAGGAGGCGCTGTAGAGTAAAAGTCCTCTTTCTCTCTGAAGAGGCAATTTGCATATTAAATTTCCCAGAGGAGCATTGAACGGCAAATAAGCCTCCTTACCTTGACAAGCCAGAGCTGGTATGTCACTCTCCACAAGGAGAGACCTTACCCCTTAGACCTCAATCCAGAGCCTCTCACCTATCCAAATCAGATCTAATACTTTGCACTGACGAGGGCTAATAGCCCGAAACACCGTATCTGCAAATGAGATTCTGATTTGGCTTTTATCCTAAGTCATATTACAAGACTCCTTAAAGGGATGATTGTGACTTGTAGGATCGCTACTACCAATAGGTGGCGCTGTAGAGTAAAAGTCCTTTTTCTCTCTGAAGAGGCAATTTGCATAATAGACTTTAGACAACTAATTCCAGGTGACTAACTGATGATGTTGCTTGTAAGAATATCAAGAATTTAAAAGCTTTCAACAGAGTAAAGGGGATCATTAAGTAGTCAAAAGTTTTTAAAATGTTCTTTTTTTTGCAAATAAAATAAAGATTTTCCTTTGACTTTAGAGGTGTAAATAGTTAAAAATCTTATGTAAAATCTGTATGTGTGCATGGCATATATGGGACTGTAGGAAGATACTAAGGTGATTCAAAACGTAAAGTAAATATAAATCATAATTGCCCACTTTCAGGAAAAGCCTTGTGGATGATAACAGACTTTACTGTGCGAAATGTGGTGCTAAAAAATGGTGTTGACCATGACAATACCATTTTACAGACTTCATCCCTCTTTTAAATCTTGTTATTCTCCAAATAATTTTGCATCTGGGTGTCAGGGCTGCGTCTGTTGACAGAGTATTGGATCGGTCGCCTCGCCCAGGGCAGCGGGGTACTCGGAGCCGGTCCCGTTGCTCTCAATGGGAAGTGTCACGGCAGCGGTGACCCGGTCCGTGGCCCTGGGCGTCCATTGTAAAAGGGGAATAGTATTGGGCGTGTGGATGATGATTAAAGTTTATAATGATTCGTGACGCCACCTGTGGTGTTCGGCAATGAAGGTGTTAAGCCGACGCTGCAGACAGATCCTCTGGGACAGATGGTGTGGTGCAGCAATGATGGTGTGGCCCTCCACAGGCAGGGCTGTAGTCCCAGGGCAGTGTAGATGGAGAGATAGTGAGGAGAGGAGAACGGTGCAGTGTTAAGCGCAGAGATGTAGCAGTGCTGAGTGGGTTGGCGCAGGAATAAGCAAGCGGAGGACACCAGGGCATGTAGTTCCAAAGCTTTACTCACAGTCTGCTGTGCATACCGGTGCCCGCATACATGCCTCCAGGTCAGGGGCTCAGCCAACCTCCAGGCATGATGAAGTACTCCGTTCCAACATATGTGCCTTTTCTGAACGTCTCCCTTCTAGCGCCTATTTGAAGTACTCACAGTACTGAGTTACACTGGAGTTCCTCCTTTCAGATGTTCTTAGAACTCTACTTGTACGGCAGACAGCTGTAGCCTGCTTCAGGGACTCTTTGCTACTAAGTCCCGGCTCACTCACGTTGCTGTTGTGCCCCCAAGTCTTGTGTGAGAATAAAGTGGTGACAACTTCTATTCCTCAGGTGTCTGTCGCAGGACCATTAGTATCCATACAACCTCGGGGACCGGACCCCGGCCATGCGCTTAGAACTTGAGGAAGGGCTCTGCCCTAACCCTAATCCTTGGTTCTCTTCTTCTCCTTACGTTCCATACAAATCAATCTTTCATATGGAGAATTAGGCTTTCTGAATTTCTCTTTCCTGTGCCAGCAGACCCAGGTCACTAAGGTCTGCTGCAGTACTTCCTTCATCCATCCCACTCAGGGGATCCTCTCTCTGACTCTTAGTCAGACTGACTGACCCAGTCCTAATAATCTCCCGCTCTCTTGTGCAGACATAGCTCCACCCACCTCCCAGCACTCTTCGTGTTCCAAGCAGGGAGCCACCAAAGGTGCTTTTCTACACTATGTTGTGTGGGATGCAGGTGTTGGAGTGTGGTCAGGTGTCTCCAGGTGCAGTACCTCTGTGGCGACTGAACCCTCAGGGGCGCCACATACCCCCCCGTTAAACACACCACGTCCGCGGGCTGCAAGTGAAACAAAGATGTTACAAATAAGGATCATACAAAAATTTTTGAAATGCTTAATAAACAGTTCTTAAGCTAACCTTCCCAATTTGGGAGGCACTGACTCTTGATCATTGCAAACAATTTAACAGACTATCTATAACTTAGCATATTACCTATTTTAAAGTTATATTACCTATTTTAAAGTGCTATGGAAGTACTAATTACTAATACGTTTACTACCAATTTAAGTACTGCAGTATCTCTTTCTTTTTCTTTTATCATACACTTTTCTTTTAGACCATGAGTGACAACCGCTGATGCCTGGTTCGTCACCTGAATTTAAACCTTTATTTCTTTATTCAACACACATCTTTATTAAAGCATTATCAAATTCTGTCTATTCTGATACCTACTAAGTTCTATTCCTATCAGTATCTTTATCAAAAACTATCATAACAACCTATTCTTATCCTTCACTATAAAATACTAAGCATTGATTATTAAGACATTAGTGCAATTATTCTTGGATAAAGTAGACACTGGTCCAGCCCAAAATGTCTTGAAATGTCCTTATGATAGGAGCAGAGCTCCCAGTCCGAGGTAGTTCCTATTTAAAGAAGGCCTATGTAAAACCAAGAGAGGGCACCTTAAAAGGTGCAACTATATACAAGAAAGTCTGTGACTCATTCCAAGTTCATGATCACGGCAGTTCAAATTTCCCAAAAAAAAATACTAATGCCAAAAACTAGGCAAACTTGAAGGAAAACATGATAAACAATGGGGAAAAAATAACAAGGGCAAACGTGCCAATACCCTCCTGGGTAACAGTTAGATATTGAGGAGAATGTTCTTTATTGATGATTCCCTCCTGGGGTAGTGAAAGCTGGTTTCTTTTGCTGCTGCTTCCAGGGAAAACTTTCTGCTTTTCCACCTCCTGGTGGATTAACAAATTGCAGGTTCTCTTTCTCCCAAGGAGTTAGGTTGGTGGCTGCCTGTGCAGATTAGGTGGCAGCTGGTGGAACTGCTGCCTGTGGTACAGCAGGGGTAGCAACTTGTACCATGGGATGCTGCAACTTAGTGGATGTGGCCTGCCTGACCTTTGCAGGTACAACTACCACAGTTGGAGGTATCCCTGCCGGCTTTTTCCCTCTTGTAGGCCGCTATGAAGTCCTCCGGTATGCGGCGCACATTCAGGGCATACCAGCCACGTAGCCCTCATGCCGGGTAAAGGTGACATATTCTCCCGGGTGCAAGTCACGAGCAGGGTGTCCCCTCCGGAGGTGGGACTCTACATCCCTCTGGCTGAAGAAGAGGTCAGAGATCCTCTGGGGGTCTGAGATGAAGCCAAACCCCCGTTCTTGGTTGACATTAAGGACCTGACCCCATCCTGCTGAGTCCCGGGGACCATAGCGACCGGCAAGGACCCTTTCTTTTCGGTCTATGTCGAGGCCAAGCACGGCCAGTCTCCGCTGTTCCCGCTCCCTCTGCTCGGCTGCCAGTTGGAGGAGGGTCTGCTGGCAATAGGACTCTTCTTCCTCCTTCACCTCTTGGGGCCGGCCTCCACCCACTGTGGACAGGGGCACAACTGCTAGGGGTTCAGGTGTTCCCCCAGGGACTAGAATCCCGGTCCCAGACCAAGTCCAGCACTACCTGCCTGGACGCTGCAGCAGCTGTGCACCCCGAGGCCTTCCCAGCTGCAGGGGCAGCGGTCATACCTGGAGCCTCCTGGCGGCGTTGTGTCGACTCCGATGCAGGCATCGGGAGGCAGCCGGTGGCAGCGGTCGTGACTAGAGCTGCCTGGTCTGAGGCGGGAGACGGTGGTGGAGCGGATGGCGTCTCCGGGTCCGCAAGGGCCTCCGGTGGGACCTGCGCAGCCGTGCTAGGCCCAGGCAGGAGCACAGCTTCTTCCTGTTCAGATCCCGGGCCCTCCGGTGACTCCTCCTGGCAGGCATCGCTCAGCGGCGGTTGCAGCGGGGAGATGGTAACAGGCGCTGCTGATGGCATCGCAGCGGCCACGGGCTCCACAGATGCTGCCTGAGGGAGAACCAATGCATCGGTGGTGGGTACCGGTGGTGAAGGTACCGCTGGTGTGGGCCCCGCCTGGGTGCGCTGCAGGTTCAGGGTCCAGAGAGCCTCTTGTCTCAGCCGCAGACAGTGAGTCAGCTGGGCAATCTCATCCTCCAGCTGCTGGCGGTCCATTGTGGAAGCAGGGTTGGAGCCTTCAGCTACTGCGCGGGGAAAGTTCAGCTTAACCTCCTCGCGCTCTTTGGGCCTCCTTCCTTCTTCCATCATGGCGTCCTGGCGTTCTCTCTCCTTCCCGGGCTCCTTTGCCGCTACAGGGCTTCGCTCCTCCTTCTGGGGGTGGCGTCTTCTTCCTATTCCTCCATACCAGGCCAGTATACGAACCCCTCTGGGGGTGGGCCATGTCGCTGTAGCATAGAAGTTTAGGCAGGAGAGGCCCAGGACAGTTCGCGCTCTTTTCTTAGGTCCACCCATATTGTCACGCCCTTCTTCACCGCGCCAGTGGCCATTTTGAGAGTCCATTTTACAGTCTATCAATTTGGTTATTTTGCACATTTTCAGCAATTAAGTCCAATAAATCCTTGGCACACAGGACAAGGTGGTACCGGGCTTTGTCATCCTGTTCGTGACGCCAAGTAATGGATCAGTCGCCCTCGCCCAGGGCAGCGGGGTACTCGGAGCCTGGCCCATTGTTCTCAATGGGAAGTGTCACGGCAGCGGTGACCCAGTCCGTGGCCCTGGGCGTCCATTGTAAAAGGGGCATAGTAAGGAGCGTGTGGATGATGATTAAAGTTTATAATGATTCGTGACGGCAATGAAGGTGTTAAGCCGACGCTGCAGACAGATCCTCTGGGACAGATGGTGTGGTGCAGCAATGATGGTGTGGCCCTCCACAGGCAGGGCTATAGTCCCAGGGCAGTGTAGATGGAGAGATAGTGAGGAGAGGAGAACGGTGCAGTGTTAAGCGCAGAGATGTAGCAGTGCTGAGTGGGTTGGAGCAGGAATAAGTGGTGGACCTCAGGGCATGTAGTTCCAAAGCTTTACTCACAATCTGCTGTGCATACAGGTGCCCGCATCCGTGCCGTGTCCTCCAGGTCAGGGGCTCAGCCAACCTCCAGGCATGATGAAGTACTTCGTTCCAACACTCCGCCAACATATGTGCCTTTTCTGACCGTCTCCCTTCTAGCGCCTATTTGAAGTACTCACAGTACTGAGTTACACTGGAGTTCCTCCTTTTAAATGTTCTTAGAACTCTACTTGTACGGCAGACAGCTGTAGCCTGCTTCTGGGACTCCTTGCTACTTAGTCCCGGCTCACTCACGTTGCTGTTGTGCCCCCAAGTCTTGTGTGGGAATAAAGTGGTGACAACTTCTATTCCTCCGGTGTCTGTCGCAGAACCATTAGTATCCATACAACCTTGGGGACCGGACCCCGGCCATGCGCTTAGAACTTGAGGAAGGGCTCTGCTCTAACTCTAATCCTTAGTTCTCTTCTTCTCCTTACGTTCCGTACAAATCAAGCTTTCTTATGGAGAATTAGGCTTTCTGAATTTCTCTTTCCTGTGCCAGCAGACCCAGGTCACTAAGGTCTGCTGCAGCACTTCCTTCATCCATCCCACTCAGGGGATCCTCTCTCTGACTCCTCGTCAGACTGACTGACCCAGTCCTAATAATCTCCCTCTCTCTTGTGCAGACCTAGCTCCACCCACCTCCCAGCACTCTTCGTGTTCCAAGCAGGGAGCCACCAAAGGTGCTTTGCTACACTACTATGTTGTGTGGGATGCAGGTGTTGGAGTGTGGTCAGGTGTCTCCACCTTACCTGAATGGTGGGGTACCACACCTCAGGAGGAGGTGCAGTACCTCTGTGGCGACTGAACCCTCAGGGGCGCCACAGTATTCCAGCATCAAACACAAGAAACCTTCTAAAGCTTTGCTCTCTAGGAGGTTTTGGCGGTACCCAAGAGATTAAAGAATTCTTTTAGGAGTCTGAGAGGTCCCCCTTTTTCTGGAAGCCTCACAGTTGTTTAAGAAGAGGAGGCAGCATCATATAAATACATTTTTGTTTTTTAGGACACGATGCATCTGTGAGTGTAGCCTTGAAGGCTTTGCGGAATTGCCATTTCGAAGTACAGTGCACCTGACTACATCGCCTCTTTGGGTTTACCTTCCCTTGTCACTGATCAGAACAGATGGGAGGCTATAAAGGTGCAGCATATTGGGCTGCTTTCAGAGATGCTGTTACTCAACAATTATAGGATTACATAATTGGGGCATCAGAATACATCATTCCTAGAAATAATAGGACAACACCCATTGTACGCAGACTGTAATGGAAAGATGAAGAGCAGCAATGCAATAGTGACAGATTTTGGCAGTATTGAAATTCAGAATCTGCACAGGACACAAAGTAATGTAATGGTATTCTAGTCATATTGACTTCCAAAAATATGTTGCAATACAAGGCGTGTCCCAGGCCATTGTGTTATACTGTCTCATGTCATTATCATCATGTCCTACTGTGTGCACAGAGCCGTACACATGACCCTGTCGTTAGGTTGTCATGGTAACTGTTCTCCGTACGGTGCATCTGTCCATTACTGCCCACTCGCAGCTGGGTCACAGCGGCCCAGAATCTATGCAGGAGATTCAGTTTAATGTGCACTCAATTTATTGATAAAGATAGTTTGTCATTACATGACTGTGTGCAGGATACTTGTCAATTACCACGGTTTAGAAACCATCCTTAAAGGGAATCTGTCACCCCCTGGAATGCTTTTACGCTATTAATATGGGCATACATGTGATAGAATTGTTAAAATTGTATTACCTGTATGCCTCATAGCTGCTGTCTTGTTTCTGAGAAATAGACTTTTAATCTTTTATGTTAGTTTAGTTCTTCCAGGCTCCGGGATGTGCGGTGCCTGGAAGATAGCTCTGCCTCCGGTGTTAATTTGCATACCACCCCCGTCCAATGCATGGCACAGTGCCATATGATGTGTAGTTGTGGCCCTGGAATCCCGCGCCTGCACGCTGCACTTGTGCAATTATGCACTCTTTTTCCGCCCTTCTATGGGCAGTGTCTTCACCGTTCCTCTGCGCAGGTTAGTCACTGCTACTTCAGTAGCATACCGTATCAGTCATAAGCTTAAGTTCTTGACATTATTATTTATTACTATAGTGCCATTTATTCCATGGCGCTTTACATCTTGAGGAGGGGTATACATAAAAGAGATTACGGTAATCTTACACTAAAAGTCACGACTGGTACAGGAGGAGAGAGGACCCTGCCCGTGAGAGCTCACAATCTACAAATGTGAAGTATAATAGGTGCAGTCAGTTATATCTACAGTGGGTACGGAAAGTATTCAGACCTCTTTACATTTTTCACTCTGATTCATTGCAGCCATTTGGTAAATTCAAAAAAGTTCCTTTTTTTCTCATTAGTGTACACTCTGCACCCCATCTTGACTGAAAAAAAACAGAAATGTAGAAATTTTTGCAAATTTATTAAAAAAGAAAAACTGAAATATCACATACTCATAAGTATTCAGACCCTTTGCTCAGTATTGAGTAGAAGAACCCTTTTGAGCTAGTACAGCCATGAGTCTTCTTGGGAATGATGCAATAAGTTTTTCACACCTGGATTTGGGGATTCTCTGCCATTCTTCCTTGCAGATGCTCTCCAGTTCCATCAGGCTGGATGGTGAACTGTTATGATGAGTCACCGAAGGAGGAAAAAACAAAATACCAGCTATGTCCAGAAAAACCAGAGAGGTTGGCAGCTATCGGATTGCAGACCCCTGAACCTATCCACAACAACTAGCAGTAGCCGTGGGGGGTTCCTACGGTGCCCTAGACCCCTCGATCACAGCCGGAGAGCTACATAGCCTAAAGACAGAAAGGGGAAAAACTAAACTGCCCCAGAGCAGACCCCAAAGCAATAGGCAGCCCCCAACATATAATGACGGTGAAGCAAGATGAAAACACTAACACAGATAGAAAGATAGGTTGAGCAAATGATGGGGCCCAAGCTAACTACATAGGACAGGATAGGAAAGGTGCTGTCTGCCATCCGCAAAAACCCAATCAAAATGAGCCAACCGACTGATAGGAAAAACAGGCCCTGAAGTCGCTAGGCTTCAAAAGACTATATCAGCACTCTGGTATATTCTGAAGACAGAGCAACAGATCAACAGATCAGAGACAAAAATGGAATACAGCTCACCCCCGGCCAGGGATGGCAGAACTCCCAAAAAACAAGGCAAAACAAAAACAAAACTGAAGAGTACAAAGCAGAGCAGAAAAACTTAGCTTTGAGACGCAGGAATCAGACTGGTCTCCAAGAATCCAGCAGGAAAATCACCAGCCAGGAAGAAGGGCGTCGGCAGCCTTATATCCAGTCCTCAATTCCAGCCACCCAGTAATCATCTAGCTGCCCAGGTGTTTGGTAATCAGTCTCACTACCTTCCTTCACCAGAGGAGAGAGTTCATCAGACCTCAATGGTGAAGGGAAAAATGAACTCACAACAGTACCTCCCCCTTGAGGAGGGGTCACCGAACCCTCATCCATGCCACCAGGGCGATCCTGGTGAGCCCGATGAAAGGCACGCACCAATCTTTCGAAATGAATATCAGAGGCAGAGACCCAGGAATTATCCTCCTGACCATAACCCTTCCACTTAACCAAATACTGGAGTCTCCGTCTAGCCAGACGGGAATCCAGTATCTTCTCTACCTCATATTCCATGTTACCTTCAACCAATATAGGGTCAGGAGGTGCCACCACAGGAACCACTGGTTCAACAAACCTCTTCAACAAGGACTTATGAAACACATTATGAATTTTAAATGTGACAGGAAGAGCCAACCGAAAAGAGACCGGATTAATAATCTCCAAAATCTTGTAAGGTCCAATAAATCTAGGCTTAAACTTAGGAGAAGCCACCTTCATAGCGATATTTTTTGATGACAACCAAACCATATCACCCACCTTAAACTGGGGACCAACGGTCCTACGCCGTTTGGAAAACTGCTGGGCCTTTTCCTGGGAGACAACTTATTGTAATGCCGGTGTGTTTGTACTTTGCTTTCCCGGCGTTACTCTGCATGTCTGCATTAACCCTTTGCTCCTCTCCTCCTAACTAGCAGGGATACTGTTGCTTGTTACCGTTATGGATGCTGCTCGGGTCCCTGCCCCGCTGCGTAGCCGTACATGCGTGCGTGGCTCCGCTGCTTTGCAAGACCACCCGCTGGTGCGGTCCCTGGCTGCTGCTGTGGAAAGCTATCCGTAGGTTAATAGGTCCTCTACATTGTGTATGGCTTACCATGTTTGTTCAGGCTTGCAGCTCTCGCCAGGTGTCCTCTGCAATGCTGATTTGTTTGGCCTTGCTTAGGGTGCGCGCGGCCACACCTCCCCTGCTTTTATGAGGAATGGGTGTGTGCTACAATTGCTGCTCCAGCCTATCACTGTGAGGCAGCTGCTATATAAAGTTCCCTCCCCCTTTGGGGCATTGCCAGAGCTTCGCATTGAGTTCCTGAACCTAGCCATGTGAGTGTGTGTTCAGCTCCTGCTCTGATTCTGATCAGTTCTAGGGGAGCTGTGGCTCTTCGTCCCTGTGTGAACTGTGTCTTGTTTGTCTGCCTGCTCTGGGGGCAGAAATACCCAGTCCGCCCTTCCTGGAGGCTGCATATCCAGGCCCGTCCATGTTGTGTCTTGTTTCCTGAATCTCTGATCCTGGATCTATCCCTGCACCTGACTGTCTGAATTGTGTCTTGTTTCTTCGCCTGCTATGGGGGCAGTAATACCCAGATTGCCCTTCCCAGAGGCTGCATATCCAGGCCTGTCTATGTTGTGTCTTGTTCCTTGAATTCTGGACCTGCTCCTCTACCTGACCCTGTCTGAACTGTGTCCTCTGTGGGATGTTCCTGAGGTCCCTCCGTTTCTTGAACCCTGTGCCCAGTGACTGTGACTCTTTGCTACCTGACTTGCTGTGATTTAACCTGGGTTCATCTTGGTAGTAGGAGTCCGGTGTGTCCGCTGAGTTTCTGCCACTCTGTGCTCAGCTGGGGATTCGGTGCAATTCCCTGCCGGTTCCAGTCCAACCCAGCAGGGTTTGCACCAGACCGCTGGGGTTCCTTTCTAGGTCGCTGCCAGATGACCGGAGCCTGATGACCGTGGCCTCTCATCCGGAGCCTGATGACCACGGCCTGATGTCTGATGTCTGACGACCCCTTCCAGATGTGCTGTGCCTGATGTCCTCTGCCAGATGTCCGGATCCTATGCTTCTCTGCCCGATGTCCGGAGCCTGCCGATCGCTGCCAGTGGTCCGGAGCCTGATGACTGCGGCCTGATGTCCGGAGCTGATGTCCGCAGCCTGATGTCCGGATCCTGTCGGTCGCTGCCAGATGTCCGGAGTCCGATGCCAGTGTGCTGATGCTCTATCTAAGATCCGAGTCCTGATGCCCTGCCTGTGTCCTGATGTCCAGTCCGTGTTCCTGGTGTCCTGATGTCCGTGTTCCTGGTGTCCTGATGTCCGTGTTCCTGGTGTCCTGATGTCCATGTTCCTGGTGTCCTGATGTCCGTGTTCCTGATGTTCTGCCCATGTCCCGATGTTCCGCCAATTCCCTGAGGTCCACCCAGTGATGACGTCCTTCTGGGATCGGTGTTTGATGTTCTCCTGCTGAGCCTGTGCTACGCCTGAGGCCTGAGAGAGAGGCCGTCCTAGTATGCCCGTGCCAGAGGATCCTGGACTGCATCAACCCGTGATGACTCCTGCCATCGTCTGACGTCTGTCCTGGGTATGTGTCTGATGTTCTCCTGCTGAGCCAGTGCTATGCCTGAGGCCTGAGAGATAGGCCATCCTGATATGCCCGTGCCAGACGACCCTGGACTGCATCGGCCCGTGATGGCCCCTGCCATCGTCTGAAGTCAGTCTGAGGTCGGTGTCTGATGCTCTCCTGCTAGGCCTGTGCTACGCCTGAGGCCTGAGGAAGAGGCCGCCCTAGTATGCCCGTGCCAGACAACCCTGGACTGCATCGGCCCGTGATGTCCTCCTGCCTTT
This sequence comes from Dendrobates tinctorius, assembly GCF_039654945.1. Classification (NCBI taxonomy): domain Eukaryota; kingdom Metazoa; phylum Chordata; class Amphibia; order Anura; family Dendrobatidae; genus Dendrobates; species Dendrobates tinctorius. The sequence continues at coordinate 93,109,627 of NW_027361690.1, read as the reverse complement.
GTCTGTTAGCCTGAGACGTGTACCCTTCCCTGATGTGCGGAACCGGGAGCCTTGCATAACTTTCGTTTCTGTACCATGTCTTGTTTAAGTAAACTTTGTCTATACCTGAAGTTGTGCGGTGTCGTTCTGCCTCCTCGTCCACATGCTCAGCTGCCACAGACCCCGGTCACTACTCTTCCCTAGTCTGGGTATGCCAGGGTCCCTCCTGTGGTCCAGTGGGTCCACATTCCGTTCCCACCTGGGATGCTCGCCCCACATCGGCGTGGTCGGTCGATGTGGAGGCGCCGGCTCGGCCGCAAACGCGGTCGCTAGTCGTGACACTTATCCACTACTTGGTCCCAGATCTGGTGCATTCTCTCCACCACAGTGTCAACACCTGGGCAGGCAGAAGGCTCCACCTGCCCTGAAGAAAATCGAGGGTGAAAACCAAAGTTACAAAAAAAAGGTGACATCAAAGTGGCAGAACTAGCTCTATTATTTAAAGCAAATTCGGCCAAGGGCAAAAATGAAACCCAATCATCCTGATCGGCAGAAATAAAACATCTCAAATACGACTCCAAAGTCTGGTTTGTTCTCTCCGTCTGCCCATTGGTCTGAGGGTGAAACGAAGAGGAGAAGGACAACTGAATTCCCAGCTTGGAACAGAAAGTCCTCCAAAATCTAGACACAAACTGAACTCCTCTGTCAGATACAATGTTCTCAGGAATCCCGTGCAAGCGAACCACCTGTTGCAAAAACAAGGGCACCAACTCAGAGGAAGATGGCAACTTAGGGAGTGGTACAAGATGGACCATCTTAGAGAATCTATCACAAATCACCCAAATAACAGTCATTATCTGAGAGACAGACATATCAGAGATAAAATCCATTGAAATATGGGTCCATGGCCTCCTGGGCACCGGCAAAGGCATCAACAAGCCACTAGAGCGAGAACAAGGTTTAGACCAGGAGCAAGTCTGTTGTGAGTTCATTTTCACCTTCGTCACTGAGGTCTGGTGAACTCCCTATTCTGGTAAAGGAAGGTAATGAGCCTGATTATCAGGCACCTGAGCCTAATGAGGATGACTGGCTGAGTGGAGTCACTGACTGGATATAAGGCTGCCGACGCCCTTGTGCCCTGCGGGAGATTTCTTTGTGGACTTCTAGGACACCAGTCTGATTCCTGCTTCCCTAAAGCTAAGTTTTCTGCTTTGCCTGTTTGCATTTATGTTTTGTGTTTGTTTTCCTTGCTTTTCTGGATTCTGCCATTCCCTGCTGGGATGAGCTGAAACTCCTTTTGCCGGTTGCTCTGTCTTCAGAATATTCCTGAGTACTGACATAGCTTTTTTGAAGCCTAGCGTCTTCAGGGCCTTTTTCACTGTCAGTCTGTTGGCTCTTATTTTCATAGGGTTTTTCACGGATTGCAGACAGCAGCCTTCCTGTCCTTTCCTATCTAGGTAGTTTGGGCCCCGTCTTTGCTCAGTCCATCTTTCTGTCTGTGTTAGTGTTTTCATCTTGCTTCACCGTCATTATATGTTGGGGGCTGTCTATTGCTTTGGGGTTTGCTCTGGGGCAGTTTAGATTTCCCCTTTCTTTAGGCCTATTTAATTCTCCGGCTGATATCGAGGGGTCTAGGGCATCGTAGGAACCCCCCACGGCTACTGTTAGTTGTTGCAATCCGATAGCTGCCAACCTCTCTGGTTTTCTGGACTTAGCTAGCATTTTTGTTTTTGCCTCCTACGGTGACTCAATCATAACAGAATCACCCGCCATACCGCAGATCCTAGGGTACTCAATAGCAGGAAAGAATTGTGTTTAAAAAAAAAAAAAAAAAAAAGTGTGTGTATATTCTTTCCTCTATATCTCTGAGGCCGTAGGGGGAATTTTTTTTCTCTCAATGGAGATAAAGCAATTGTCTGATCATGTGGAGCAGCTCGCTGCGGAAGTGCTGGAAATTTCCGCCTACCTTGCTCGTTCGCATGCTGTTGAACCAAAGATCCCTACACCTGATGTACTTTTTGGGGATCGATCTAAATTTTTGAGTTTCAAAAATAATTGTAAATTATTTTTTGCCTTGAAGCCTAACTCGTCAGGGAGCTCCGCGCAGCAGGTTAAAATTGTCATCTCTTTGCTGCGTGGCGATCCCCAGGATTGGGCGTTTTCTTTGAAACCAGATGATCCTATTCTGACTAATGTGAACGCATTCTTTCAAGCTTTGGGGTTGTCGTATGACGAACCTAATGCTATTGATCAGGCTGAAAAGACCCTGTTGGGGCACCACATTTTAAAAAAGACATCAACAAACTGGAGCAAGTTCAGAAAAGAGCGACCAGAATGGTGACCGGTCTGCAAACCCTGTCTTATGAGGAAAGGTTGCAGGATTTGGGAATGTTTAGTTTGCAAAAGAGAAGACTGAGAGGAGACTTAATAGCTGTCTACAAATATCTAAAGGGCTGTCACATTGTAGAAGGATCAACTTTATTCTCATTTGCACAAGGAAAGACTAGAAGCAATGGGATGAAGCTGAATGGGAGGAGACACAGATTAGATATTAGAAAAAACTTTTTGACAGTTAGAGTGATCAATGAGTGGAACAGGCTGCCACGAGAAGTGGTGAGTTCTCCTTCAATGGAAGTCTTCAAACAGAGGCTGGACAGACATCTAACTGGGATGATTTAGCGAATCCTGCTTTGAGCAGGGGGTTGGACCAGATGGCCCAGGAGGTCCCTTCCAAATCTACGATTCTATGATTCTATGATTCTATGATTCTGTTGGCATTAAACCAGGGTCGAGATTCTGCAGAGTTGTACTGTCAAAAGTTCCGAAAGTGGGCGGTCCTTACTACCTGGAATGATAATGCCTTGGCTGCTCTCTTTCGGAAGGGTTAGTCAGAAGCCGTAAAAGATACTATGGTGGGATTTCCTGTTCCCTCTGGTCTGGACGATTCTATGTCATTAGCCATTCAGGTTGATCGTCGTTTACGTGAACGCAGGATTGCACGAGAGGTGTTGCCACCGGTTGAACTGACGTCTGAACCTATGCAATGTGATAGAGTTTTGTCTAAGGCGCAACGTCAGGAGTTCAGAAGGCGTAATAAGCTGTGTTTTTTCTGTGGAGATGCCTCGCATATTATTTCTGTTTGTCCTAAACGAGAGAAACGCTTTGCACACACGTTTTCTGTTGGTGGTGTTCAACCTAAGTTTCTTCTGGCAATTACTCTGATCTGCTCCCTGTCCACATTTTCCGCCAAGGCTTTTGTGGATTCGGGAGCAGCGCTAAACCTAATGGACTTGGATTTTGCTAAACGTTGTGGATTTCCGATGACACCTCTGCAGACACCTATCCCTTTGAGGGGGATTGATGCTACTCCTTTGGCTAAAAATAAACCTCAGTTTTGGACCCAGGTGGTCATGCGGGTCGCCCCAGACCATCAAGAAAATTGCAGATTTTTGGTGTTGCATGGTCTGCATGATGCCGTTGTTCTGGGGTTTCCCTGGTTGCAAATCCATAATCCAGTTTTGGATTGGAAGTCTGTGTCTGTGGTGAGTTGGGGTTGTCGGTGTGCCTTTAGTGAGGCTCCGGTTTTTTCCACCTCTCCTCAGTCGCATGATGTTCCTGACTATTTGGCGGACTTTTATGATGTATTTAGTGAGAATGAATCTGCGTCCTTGCCTCCTCATAGGAGTTATGATTGTGCAATTGAACTAAGCCCGGGGTGTAAACTTCCCAAGGGTCGGCTCTTCAATTTATCTGTACCCGAGCACGAAGCTATGCGGTCCTATATTAAGGAGGCGTTGGAGAAGGGTCATATTAGACCATCCTCTTCACCCTTAGGTGCCGTTTTTTTTTGTGGCCAAAAAGGATGGTTCTTTAAGGCCTTGTATTGATTATCGTGCCCTCAATAAAATTCCTATTAAATATCAGTATCCGTTACCCCTGATTTCGGATCTATTCTCTAGAGTTAGAGGTGCTTGCTGGTTTACCAAGCTTGACCTCAGGGGGGCGTATAATCTTATCCGCATTAAGCATGGGGATGAATGGAAGACAGCGTTTAATACTCCGGAGGGACATTTTGAGTACCTGGTGATGCCTTTTGGGCTCACTAATGCCCCTTCTGTCTTCCAGTGCTTCATGAACGATATTTTCCGAGACTTTGTCGATAAATTTTTGATTATCTATCTGGATGATATTTTGATCTTCTCCAAGGATTGGGATTCTCATGTGGAACATATTCGGACTGTGTTCCGGATCTTGAGGGAGAATTCCCTGTATGTCAAAGGATCGAAATGCCTTTTTGGAGTACAGAGGATTTCATTTTTGGGATTTATTTTGTCTCCGTCAACTATTGAAATGGACCCGGCCAAGGTACAGGCCATTTATGATTGGGTTCAGCCCACTTCTTTGAAGGCCCTCCAGAAGTTTTTGGGTTTTGCTAATTTTTATCGGAAATTTATAGCAAAATTTTCTAGTATTGCCAAGCCATTGACTGATCTGACTAAGAAGGGTGCTGATGTGTTGAATTGGTCTCCGGAGGCTGTTGCTTCCTTTCAGGAGCTGACGCAAAGATTTACCTCCGCCCCGGTTTTGCGGCAACCGGATGTCTCACTCCCGTTCCAGGTAGAGGTGGATGCTTCTGATATTGGTGCAGGAGCTGTTTTGTCCCAAAAGGATCCTGTAACATCTAAAATGAATCCCTGTGCTTTCTTTTCCCGAAAGTTCTCTCCATCTGAACGTAACTATGATGTGGGGAATCGGGAACTGTTGGCCATGAAATGGGCATTTGAGGAGTGGAGACATTGTTTGGAGGGAGCTAAACATCAAGTTGTGGTCCTCACTGACCACAAGAATTTGATTTACCTAGAGTCGGCTAAACGCTTGAACCCTAGACAGGCTAGGTGGGCCTTGTTTTTTACACGTTTTGATTTTGTGGTCTCTTTTCTTCCTGGAACTAAGAATGTCAAGGCAGACGCCCTCTCTAGGAGTTTCTTTGCTGATTCTCCTGTGGTGACCAAGCCTGCTATCATCTTAGGCGAAGGGGTAGTTCTTTCTGCCATCTCGCCCGATTTGAGACTTGCTCTGCAAGAGTTCCAGGAGGACAAACCTGAGCGTTGTCCCAGTGGAAAGTTGTATGTTCCTGACCAGTGGAAGAAGAGAGTGATGTCTGAAGTTCATTGCTCTGCATTGGCTGGTCATCCAGGTATTTTTGGTACTAGAGATCTGGTGAGTCGCTCTTTTTGGTGGCCCACCTTGTCTCATGATGTCAGGAATTTTGTGCAGTCCTGTGGGACTTGCTCCCGGTCTAAATCTTGTTCTCGCTCTAGTGGGTTGTTGATGCCTTTGCCAGTCCCCAGGAGGCCATGGACCCATATTTCAATGGATTTCATCTCTGATATGCCGGTCTCTCAAAGAATGACTGTTATTTGGGTGATTTGTGATAGGTTCTCTAAGATGGTTCATCTTGTACCACTCCCTAAGTTGCCATCTTCCTCTGAGTTGGTGCCCCTGTTTTTGCAACAGGTGGTTCGCTTGCACGGGATTCCTGAGAACATTGTATCTGACAGAGGAGTTCAGTTTGTGTCTAGATTTTGGAGGACTTTCTGTTCCAAGCTGGGAATTCAGTTGTCCTTTTCCTCTGCTTTTCACCCTCAGACCAATGGGCAGACAGAGAGAACAAACCAGACCTTGGAGTCGTATTTGAGATGTTTTATTTCCGCTGATCAGGATGATTGGGTTTCATTTTTGCCCTTGGCCGAATTTGCTTTAAATAATAGAGCTAGTTCTGCCACTTTGATGTCACTTTTTTTTGTAACTTTGGGTTTCATCCTCGATTTTCTTCAGGGCAGGTGGAGCCTTCTGCCTGCCCAGGTGTTGACACTGTGGTGGAGAGAATGCACCAGATCTGGGACCAAGTGGTGGATAAGTTATCTCTCTCCCAGGAAAAGGCCCAGCGGTTTTCCAATCAACATAGGACCATTGGTCCCCAGTTTAAGATTGGTGATATGGTGTGGTTATCATCAAAAAATATTGCTATGAAGGTGGCTTCTCCTAAGTTTAAGCCTAGATTTATTGGACCTTACAAGATTTTGGAGATTATTAATCCGGTCTCTTTTCGTTTGGCTCTTCCTGTCACATTTAAAATCCATAATGTGTTCCATAAGTCCTTGTTGAAGAGGTTTGTTGAACCAGTTGTTCCTGGGGTGGCACCTCCAGACCCTGTATTGGTTGAAGGTAACATGGAATATGAGGTAGAGAAAATACTGGATTCCCGTCTGGCTAGACGGAGACTCCAGTATTTGGTTAAGTGGAAGGGTTATGGTCAGGAGGATAATTCCTGGGTCTCTGCCTCTGATATTCATGCCAAAAGATTGGTGCGTGCCTTTCATCGGGCTCACCCTTATCGCCCTGGTGGCGTGGTTGAGGGTTCGGTGACCCCTCCTCAAGGGGGAGGTACTGTTGTGAATTCATTTTCACCTTCGTCACTGAGGTCTGGTGAACTCCCTATTCTGGTAAAGGAAGGTAATGAGCCTGATTATCAGGCACCTGAGCCTAATGAGGATGACTGGCTGAGTGGAGTCACTGACGGGATATAAGGCTGCCGATGCCCTTCTGCCCTGCAGGTGATTTCTTTGTGGACTTCTAGGACACCAGTCTGATTCCTGCTTCCCTAAAGCTAAGTTTTCTGCTTTGCCTGTTTGCATTTATGTTTTGTGTTTGTTTTCCTTGCTTTTCTGGATTCTGCCATTCCCTGCTGGGATGAGCAGAATCTCCTTTTGCCGGTTGCTCTGTCTTCAGAATATTCCTGAGTACTGACATAGCTTTTTTGAAGCCTAGCGTCTTCAGGGCCTTTTTCACTGTCAGTCTGTTGGCTCTTATTTTCATAGGGTTTTTCACGGATTGCAGACAGCAGCCTTCCTGTCCTTTCCTATCTAGGTAGTTTGGGCCCCGTCTTTGCTCAGTCTATCTTTCTGTCTGTGTTAGTGTTTTCATCTTGCTTCACCGTCATTATATGTTGGGGGCTGCCTATTGCTTTGGAGTCTGCTCTGGGGCAGTTTAGATTTCCCCTTTCTTTCTTTAGGCCTATTTAATTCTCCGGCTGTGATCGAGGGGTCTAGGGCATCGTAGGAACCCCCCACGGCTACTGTTAGTTGTTGTGATAGGATCAGGGGTCTGCAATCCGATAGCTGCCAACCTCTCTGGTTTTCTGGACTTAGCTAGCATTTTTGTTTTTGCCTCCTACGGTGACTCAATCATAACACAAGTCCCACAGGACTGCACAAAATTCCTGACATCACGAGACAAGGCGGGCCACCAAAAAGACCGACTCACCAGATCTCTAGTACCAAAAATACCTGGATGACCAGCCAATGCAGAGCAATGAACTTCAGACATCACTCTCTTCCTCCACTGGTCAGGAACATACAACTTTCCACTGGGACAACGCTCAGGTTTGTCCTCCTGAAACTCTTCCAGAGCACGTCTCAAATCGGGCGAGATGGCAGAAAGAACTACCCCCTCGCCTAAGATGGTAGCAGGCTTAGTCACAACAGGAGAATCAGCAAGGAAACTCCTAGAGAGGGCGTCTGCCTTGACATTCTTAGTGCCCGGAAGAAAAGAGACCACAAAATCAAAACGTGTGAAAAACAAGGCCCACCTAGCCTGTCCAGGATTCAAGCGCTTGGCCTACTCCAGGTAAATCAAATTCTTGTGGTCAGTAAGGACCACGACTTGGTGTTTGGCTCCCTCCAACCAATGTCTCCACTCCTCAAATGCCCATTTCATGGCCAACAGTTCCCGATTCCCCACATCATAGTTACAGTCATATGTAAAAGTTTGGGCACCCCTATTAATGTTAACCTTTTTTCTTTACAACAATTTTGGTTTTTGCAACAGCTATTTCAGTTTCATATATCTAACAACTGATGGACTCAGTTATATTTCTGGATTCAAATGAGGTTTATTGTACTAACAGAAAATGTGCAATCTGCATTTTAACAAAATTTGACCGGTGCAAAAGTATGGGCTCCTCAACATAAAAGTGACATTAATATTTCGTAGATCCTCCTTTTGCAAAAATAACAGCCTCTAGTCGCTTCCTGTAGCTATTAGTGAGTTCCTGGATCCTGGATAAAGGTATTTGTGACCATTCCTGTTTACAAAACAATTCCAGTTCAGTTAAGTTTGATGGTCGCCGAGCATGGACAGCCCGCTTCAAATCATCCCTCAGATGTTCAATGATATTCAGGTCTGGGAACTGGGATGGCCATTCCAGAACATTGTAATTGTTCCTCTGCATGAATGCCTGAGTAGATTTGGAGCGGTGTTTTGGATCATTGTCTTGCTGAAATATCCATCCCCTGCGTAACTTCAACTTCGTCACTGATTCTTGCACATTATTGTCAAGAATCTGCTGATACTGAGTTGAATCCATGCGACCCTCAACTTTAAGAAGATTCCCGGTGCCGGCATTGGCCACACAGCCCCAAAGCATGATGGAACCTCCACCAAATTTTACTGTGGGTAGCAAGTGTTTTTCTTGGAATGCTGTGTTTTTTAGCCTCCATGCATAACGCCTTTTTGTGTGACCAAACAACTCAATCTTTGTTTCATCAGTCCACAGGACATTCTTCCAAAATGTAACTGGCTTGTCCAAATGTGCTTTTGCATACCTCAGGTGACTCTGTTTGTGGCATGCTTGCAGAAACGGCTTATTTCGCATCACTCTCCCATACAGCTTCTCCTTGTGCAAAGTGCGCCGTATTGTTGACCGATGCACAGTGACATCATCTGCAGCAAGATGATGCTGCAGGTCTTTGGAGGTGGTCTGTGGATTGTCCTTGACTGTTCTCATCATTCTTCTTCTCTGCCTTTCTGATATTTTTCTTGGCCTGCCACTTCTGGGCTTAACAAGAACTGTACCTGAAAAGCTGTGTTGAATAATCTTTGTTTTCAGATTTGAGAGTTGTTTTGAGGAGCCCATGATGCCACTCTTCATAGGAGAATCAAATAGGAGAACTACTTGCAAGTGGCCACCTTAAATACCTTTTCTCATGATTTGATACACCTGGCTATGGAGTTCAAAGCTCAATGAGGTTACAAAACCAATTTAGTGCTTCAGGAAGTCAGTAAAACGTAGTTAGGAGTGTTCAAATCAAGAAAATGATAAGGGTGCCCATACTTTTGCACCGGTCAAATTTTGTTTAAATGCAGATTGCACATTTTCTGTTAGTACAATAAACCTCATTTTAATCCAGAAATATAACTGAGTCCATCAGTTATTAGATATATGAAACTGAAATAGCTGTTGCAAAAACCAAAATTGTTATAAAGAAAAAAGGTTAACATTGATAGGGGTGCCCAAACTTTAACATATGACTGTACGTTCGGATGGGGAGAACTTTCGGGAAAAGAAAGCACAAGGATTCATTTTAGATGTCACAGGATCTTTTTGGGACAACACCGTTCCTGCACCAATCTCAGAAGCGTCCACCTCCACCTAAAACGGGAGTGAGACATCAGGTTGCCGCAAAACCGGGTCAGAAGTGAATCTTCGCTTCAGCTCCTGAAAGGAAGAAACAGCCTCCGGAGACCAATTCAGCACATCAGCACCCTTCCTAGTCAAATCCGTCAATGGCTTGGCAATACCAGAAAAATTAGCTATAAATTTCTGATAAAAATTAGCAAAACCCAAAAACTTCTGGAGGGCCTTCAAAGAAGTGGGCTGAACCCAATCATAAATGGCCTGTACCTTGGCCGGGTCCATTTCAATAGTTGACGGAGACAAAATAAATCCCAAAAATGAAACCCTCTGTACCCCAAAAAGGCATTTCGATCCCTTGACATACAGGGAATTCTCCCTCAAAATCCGGAACACAGTCCGAACATGTTCCACATGAGAGTCCCAATTCTTGGAGAAGATCAAAATATCATCCAGATAGATAATCAAAAATGTATCCACAAAGTCTTGGAATATATCGTTCATGAAGCACTGGAAGACAGAAGGGGCATTAGTGAGCCCAAAAGGCATCACCAGGTACTCAAAATGTCCCTCCGGAGTATTAAACGCCGTCTTCCATTCATCCCCATGCTTAATGCGAATAAGATTATACGCCCCCCTGAGGTCAAGCTTGGTAAACCAGCAAGCACCTTTAACTCTGGAGAATAGATCAGAAATCAGGGGTAACGGATACTGATATTTAACAGTAATTTTGTTGAGGGCACGATAGTCAATACAAGGCCTTAATGAACCATCCTTTTTATCCACGAAAAAAAAACCAGCACCTAAGGGTGAAGAGGATGGTCTAATATGACCCTTCTCCAACGCCTCCTTAATATAGGATCGCATAGCCTCGTGCTCGGGTACAGATACATTGAAGAGCCGACCCTTGGGGAATTTACACCCCGGGTTCAGCTCAATTGCACAGTCATAGCTCCTGTGAGGAGGCAAAGACGCAGACTCATTCTCACTAAATAGATCATAAAAGTCAGCCAAATAGTCAGGAACATCATGCGACTGGGGAGAGGTGGAGAAAACAGGAGCATCACTAAGGGCACACCGACAACCCCAACTCACCACAGACAAAGATTTCCAATCCAGAACTGGATTATGGATTTGCAACCAGGGAAACCCCAGAACAATGGTATCATGCAAATTATGCAACACCAAAAATCTGCAATTTTCTTGATGGTCTGGGGCGACCCGTATTACCACCTGGGTCCAAAACTGAGGTTTATTCTTCGCCAAAGGAGTAGCATCAATACCCCTCAAAGGGATAGGCGTCGGCAGAGGTGTCATAGGAAATCCACAACGTTTAGCAAAATCCAAGTCCATCAGGTTCAGAGCTGCTCCTGAATCCACAAAAGCCTTGGCGGAAAATGTGGACAGGGAGCAGATCAGAGTAATTGCCAGAAGAAACTTAGGTTGAACACCACCCACAGAAAACGTGTGTACACAACGTTTCTCTCGTTTAGGGCAGACAGAAATAATATGCGAGGCATCTCCACAAAAAAAAACACAGCTTATTACGCCTTCTGAACTCCTGACGTTGCTCCCTAGACAAAACTCTATCACATTGCATAGGTTCAGACATTTGTTCAACAGGTGGCAACATCTCTCGTGTAGTTTTGCGTTCACATAAACGCCGATCCACCTGAATGGCTAATGACATAGAATCGTCAAGACCAGAGGGAACAGGAAATCCCACCATAGTATCTTTTACAGTTTCTGACAAACCCTTCCGAAAGAGGGCTGCCAAGGCACCATCATTCCAGGTAGTAAGAACCGCCCACTTTCGGAATTTTTGACAGTACAACTCTGCCGAATCCCGACCCTGGCTTAATGCCAACAGGGTATTTTCAGCTTGATCAATAGCATTAGGTTCAACCCCAAGGCTTGAAAAAATGCGTTCACATTATTCAGAATAGGATCATCAGGTTTCAAAGAAAACGCCCAATCCTGGGGATCGCCGCGCAGCAAAGAGATGACAATTTTAACCTGCTGCGCGGAGTTCCCCGACGAGTTAGACTTCAAGGCAAAAAATAATTTACAATTATTCTTGAAATTCAAAAATTTAGATCGATCCCCAAAAAACACATCAGGAGTAGGAATCTTTGGTTCAGCAGCATGTGAATGAGCAAGATAGGCGGAAATTCCCCGCACTTCAGCAGAGAGCTGCTCCACACGATCAGACAATTGCTTCATCTCCATTGAGAGAAGAATTCCCCCTACAGCCTCAGAGATATAGAGGAAAAAATATGCACACAAAAAAAAAAAAATTCTGACACTTTTTCCTTTTTTTTCCTTTTTTTTCTTTTTACAATTCTCTCCTGCTATTGAGTACCCTAGGATCTGCGGTATGGCTGGTGATTCTGTTATGATGAGTCACCGAAGGAGGAAAAAACAAAATACCAGCTAAGTCCAGAAAAACCAGAGAGGTTGGCATCTATCGGATTGCAGACCCCTGAACCTATCCACAACAACTAGCAGTAGCCATGGGGGGTTCCTACGGTGCCCTAGACCCCTCGATCACAGCCGGAGAGCTACATAGCCTAAAGACAGAAAGGGGAAAAACTAAACTGCCCCAGAGCAGACCCCAAAGCAATAGGCAGCCCCCAACATATAATGACGGTGAAGCAAGATGAAAACACTAACACAGATAGAAAGATAGGTTGAGCAAATGATGGGGCCCAAGCTAACTACATAGGACAGGATAGGAAAGGTGCTGTCTGCCATCCGCAAAAACCCTATCAAAATGAGCCAACCGACTGATAGGAAAAACAGGCCCTGAAGTCGCTAGGCTTCAAAAGACTATATCAGCACTCTGGTATATTCTGAAGACAGAGCAAAAGATCAACAGATCAGAGACAAAAATGGAATACAGCTCACCCCCGGCCAGGGATGGCAGAACTCCCAAAAAACAAGGCAAAACAAAAACAAAACTGAAGAGTACAAAGCAGAGCAGAAAAATTTAGCTTTGAGACGCAGGAATCAGACTGGTCTCCAAGAATCCAGCAGGAAAATCACCAGCCAGGAAGAAGGGCGTCGGCAGCCTTATATCCAGTCCTCAATTCCAGCCACCCAGTTATCATCTAGCTGCCCAGGTGTTTGGTAATCAGTCTCACTACCTTCCTTCACCAGAGGAGGGAGTTCATCAGACCTCAATGATGAAGGGAAAAATGAACTCACAACAGTGAACGTTGGTGGACAGCCATTTTTAGGTTTCTCCAGAGATGCTCAATTGGGTTTAGGTCAGGGCTCTGGCTGGGCCAGTCAAGAATGGTCACAGAGTTGTTCTGAAGCCAATCCTTTGTTATTTTAGCTGTGTGCTTAGGGTCATTGTCTTGTTGGAAGGTGAACTTTTGGCCAAGTCTGATGTCCAGAGCACTCTGGAAGAGGTTTTCATCCAGGATATCTCTGTACTTGGCCACATTCATGTTTCCTTCAATTGCAACCAGTCGTCCTGTCCCTGCAGCTGAAAAACACCCCATAGCATGATGCTGCCACCATCATGTTTCACTTTTGGGATTGGATTGGGCAGGTGATGAGCAGTGCCTGGTTTTCTCCACACATTCCGCTTATCACCAAAAAGTTCTATCTTTGTCTCATCACACCAGAAAATCTTATTTCTCATAGTCTGGGAGTCCTTCCTGTGTTTTTTAGCAAACTCTATGCTGGCTTTCATATATCTTGCACTGAGGAGAGGCTTCCGTTGGGCCACTCTGCCATAAAGGTGGAGGGCTGCAGTGATAGTTGACTTTGTGGAATTTTCTCCCATCTCCCTACTGCATCTGTGGGGCTCAGCCACAGTGCTCTTTGGGTTCTTCTTTACCTTTCTCACCAAGGCTCTTATCCCACGATCAGCGTCGGACTGGAACACCTTGGGCCCACCAGAGAAAATCATTCTTGGGGCCCACTATGTAGCTGCATAGAGTTAAATACCAGACCACCAATTATGCGGTAAAACACGCTAATATCCGGGTATAATATAAGGTTGTACATGTCTTAATTATGTAGCAGGAGTTGGGGTAGCCCCCTCATAGAATATAAAGCAGCCCCCTCACATAGTATAATGCAGCCATCTCATAGAATATAATGCAGCCATCTCATAGAATATAATACTGCCCCCCTCATAGGGTATAATACTGCCCCCCTCATAGGGAATAATGCACCCCCTCATAGGGTATAATGCACCCCCTCATAGGGTATAATGCACCCCCTCATAGGGTATAATACTGCCCCCCTCATAGGGTATAATACTGCCCCCCTAATAGGGAATAATGCACCCCCTCATAGGGAATAATGCACCCCCTCATAGGGAATAATGCTGCCCTCCTCATAGGGTATAATGCTGCCCCCTCATAGGGTATAATACTGCCCCCCCTCATAGGGTATAATACTGCCCCCCTCATAGGGAATAATGCTGCCCTCCTCATAGGGTATAATGCTGCCTCCTCATAGGGTATAATGCTGCCTCCTCATAGGGTATAATGCTGCCCCCTCATAGGGTATAATGCTGACCCCCTCATAGGGTATAATGCTATATAGATATATAGATATAGAGTTAGATATATATAGATAGAAAGATAGATGTAGAAATAGATAGATATAGAGATAGATAGTAGATAATGGATAGAAAGTAGATAATGGATAGATATAGATAGAAAGATTCATAGAGATAGATAGAGATAGATAGAGATAGATATAAAGATAGATATAGAAAGAAATATAGATAGATAGATAGATAGATAGATAGATCGATAGGTAGATAGATAGATAGATATAGAGATAGATAGAAAATAGATAATGGATAGATAGATAGATATAGAGATAGATAGCTATAGATAGAAAGATATAGAGATAGATAGATATATAGATAGAGATAGATAATAGAGATAGATAATAGATAGAGATATACAGATATAATAATAATAATAATAATATAGACATATATAGATAGATATAGAGATAAATATATATAGATAGATGGCTATAAATAAAAATAGATATAGAGATATATATAGAGATAGATAGATATAGAGATAATAGATATAGAGATAGATAGATAGATAGATAGATATAGAGATAGATATAGAGACAGATAGATATAGAAAGATAGATATAATAGCTAGATATAGAGATATGTATAGAGATAGATAGATATAGAGTTCGAAAGATAGATAGATATAGAGAGAGATATAGAGATAGATAGAGATAGCTAGATAGATAGATGGATAGATAGATATAGATAATAGAGATAATAGATAGATATAATAGATAGATATAGAGATAGATATAGAGATAGATGGATAGATCAATAGATAGATAGATAAAGAGAGAGATAGAGGTAGAGATAGAGATAGATAGATAATGAGATATAGAGATAGATATACAGATATAGTGTTAGATAGAAAGATAGATATAGAGATAGATAGATATAGAGATAGATAGATATAGAGATAGATATGGATATAGAGATAACAGATAGATATAGAGATAGATAGATAGATAGATATAGAGATAGATAGATAGATATAGAGATAGATAGATATAGAGATAGATATGGATATAGAGATAACAGATAGATATAGAGATAGATAGATATAGAGATAGATAGATAGATATAGAGATAGATAGATAGATAGATAGATATAGAGATGATAGATAGATAGATAGATATAGAGATAATATATAGATAGCTATAGAGAGAGAGATATAGAGATAGATATAGAGAGAAACAGATATAGATATAGAGATAGATATAGAGATAGATAGGTAGATAGATATAGAGATAATAGATAGATATAGAGATAGATAGATATAAAGATAGATAGAGATAGAGAGAGCGGTAGATAGAGAGAGAGATAGATATAGAGAGAGATAGATACAGAGATCGATAAATAGATAGAGAGATAGATATAGATATAGATAAATAGATAGAGATAGATAGATAAAGATAGATAATAAATATAGAGATAACAGATAGATATAGAGAGAGTAAGATAGAAAGATATAGAGATAGGTAGATATAGATAATAGAGATAGCTAGATAGATAGACATAATAGATAGATATAGATATAGATAGATATAGAGATAGATAGAAAGATAGATATAGAGATAGATGTAGAGATAGAAAGATAGATATAGAGATAGAGCGATAGATAGATAGAGATAGATATAGATAATAGATAGAGATAAATAGATAGATAGATAGAGAAAGATAGATATAGAGATAGAAAGATAGATAGATATACAGAGAGATAGATATAGAGATAGAGATAAATAGATAGATAGATATAGAGAGATATAGAGAGAAATAGATATAGATATAGAGATAATAGATATATATAGAGATAGATAGATATAGATATAGAGAGAGATAGATACAGAGAAAAGATATAGAGATAAATAGATAGAGAAAGATAGATAGATATATAGATATAGAGATAGAAAGATAGATATAGAGATAGAGCGATAGATAGATATACAGAGAGATAGATATAGAGATAGATAGAGATATATAGATAGATAGCTATAGAGAGATATAGAGATAGATATAGAGAGAAATAGATATAGATATAGAGATAGATAGAGATAGATATATAGATATAGATATAAAGATAGATATAGAGATAGATATAGATATAGAGATAGAGCGATAGATAGCGAGAGATATAGATATAGAGATAGATAGATACAGAGAAAAGATATAGAGATAGATAACGGATAGATAAATAGATAGATAGGTATAGAGATAGATAGATATAGATATTAGATAGAGATATATATAGATAGATATAGATGGTAGCTAGATAGATAATAAATATAGAGATAATAGATATAGAGATAGATAGAGTAAGATAGATAGATATAGAGATAGATAGATAGACATAATAGATAGATATAGAGATATATAGAAAGATATAGAGATAGATAGATAGATATAGAGATAGATGTAGAGCTAGAAAGATAGAGCGATAGAGATAGATATAGAAATAGATAGATATAGATAATAGATAGAGATAGATAGATATAGATAATAGAGATAGAAAGATAGATAGATATAAGAGAGATAGAGAGAGATATATATAGAGATATAGAGATAGATAGATAGATAGATAGATAGATAGATAGATAGAGAGAAACAGATAGAGAGAGCGAGAGAGATATAAAAAAAAACAAACAAAACACAATACTCACCTCTCCTCCTCGCTCCCACGCTGATTCCGGCAGCCGGCTTCAGTGTCAGGAGCTGGCCCCTCTGCCAGACACACAGTGGGTGCGCGATGTAGTGACGTCATCGCGCACTGGCTGTGAGCCAGGAGCAGAGAGGACTGAGGGCGGCGCCGGCCCTGATTTACAGCTGTAGTCTGCAGAGCAGCTTACTGGGCTGGGGGCGGGGCCTCTGGGGGTGTGGAGACCTGAAATGATATTCACTGCTTCGCAGTGAATATTCATTTCTCTTTAGCAGCGGGGACAGGGGCTCCTGCCTCCTGACACCTGCTGCTGCTCCCTGGAGCAGCGGGGGCCCTAGGCAACTGCTGGCCCTGTATGGTTCTCCGGTGGGCCAGTCCGAAGCTGCCCACGATTGCCTAGTTTGGCTGGACAGCCAGGTCTAGGAAGACTTCTGGTGGTCCAAAACTTCTTCCCTTTAAGGAATATGGAGGCCACTGTGCTCTTAAGAACCTTGAGTACTGCAGAAATTCTTTTGTAACCTTGGCCAGATCTGTCCCTTGCCACAATTCTGTCTCTGAGCTCCTTGGCCAGTTCCTTTGACCTCATGATTCTCATTTGGTCTGACATGCACTGTGAGCTGTGAGGTCTTATATAGACAGGTGTGTGCCTTTACAAATCAAGTCCTATCAGTTTAATTAAACACAGCTGAACTCCAATGAAGGAGTTGAACCATCTCAAGGAGGATCACAAGGAAATGGACAACATGTGACTTAAATATGAGTGTCTGATCAAAGGGTCAGAATTCTTATGACCATGTGATATTTCATTTTTTTTTATTTGCAAAAATTTCTACATTTCTGTTTTTTTTTCAGTCAAGATGGGGAGCAGAGTGTACATTAATGAGAAAAAAATGAACTTTTTTGAATTTACCAAATGGCTACAATGAAACAAAGAGTGAAATATTTAGTCTGAATGCTTTCCGTACCCATTGTAAATCTGAGAAAATGACTACCATTTATTATTAATTTTATTTACTGTATATAGTGCCAACATATCCCGCAGCATTTTACAATACATCTTTCAGGCAATTCTTCCAAAGTATGCAGCAATATAGAGGAATGTTGCTGTATTTTTCTAAAAAAAAAAACAAACAAATTACACACTGAATGTATTACTGCTCAGTTTGTAAATTTCTGCTCAGGCACTGTAAGGGTGTGACAGGAGCTATCATATATATGCCTCTCCCCCATGTGAGGCAGTGACCGGTGTCACAGGTAAGTGGGTCGCCCTCCCAAGGCTGTGGGGTACTCGGTACCGGGCCGGCGTCGGCGGGATGTGTCACAGTAGCGGTGACCCGGTCTGTGGCCCTGGGCGCCCAATTAATAGGGGAAATTTAAATGGTGGAATGTAATTAATGGGATAGTTCGTGACGCCACCTGTGGTGTTCGGCAAGTGAGATGTTGAGCCGACGCTGCGTGCAGATCCTCTGGGGCTGGTGGTGTGTTGCAGTCAAGATGGTGAAGCTCCCCACAGGTGAAGCTGTAGCCCCAAGGCAGTGTAGATGTAGGGGTAGAGGAGAGGCACAAGCGGTGTAGAAGCTGGTACCCAGATGTAGCGGTGCTGGGTGTGTTGGCGCAAGAATCAATGGAGGACACCAGGGCTTGTAGTTCCAAAGCTTAACTCACAGTCTGTAGTACACACAGGGGCCTGCCTCCATGCTGTGTCCTCCGGGTCACAGACTCAATCAACCTCCAGGCCACATGGAATGCTCCCTTCCAACACTCCGCCAACATGTGCCTTTCTGAACGTCTCCTCTTATAGCGCCTTTAAGTGTGAAGTACTCCTAGTACTGAGTTACACTGGAGTGCCTCTTGACAGATGTTCCCAAGAACTCTACTTGTACGGCATACAGCTGTAGCCTGCTTCGGGGACTCCTTACTCCTGAGTCCCGGCTCACTATCAAGGTTGCTGTTGTGCCCCCAAGTCTTAGATGGGAGTAGTGCATTTACAGCCCACTACTCCACCGGTGTTAGCTGTACGACCATTAGTATCCATACAACCTCGGGGACCGGGCCCCGGCCTTGCGCTTAGAACTTCTAGGCAGGGTTCTCTTCTAACCCACGTCCTCTGTTCCCTTTTACTCCTTCGTTCCGTACTAATCTCTCCTTCTCATGGAAGATCAGGTTTCAGTTCAATGTCTTTCTCCTTCTTTCCTTTCCTGTGCCGGCAGACCCAGGTCCCTGAGATTTGCACACCCTCTTCTCGGGAAAACGCATGCGTTTTATGAAGCGTTTTCGTAAGCGTTTTTGATGCTTTTGTTAAGTGTTTTAGCATGCGTTTTCCTAAGCGTTTTTGCAATACAATTGTATGTTTAATGAACATACTGCGTTTTTTTCTGCTAAGCGTTTCTGCAGCGCACAAAAAAAGCACCATTAGCACAACATGTGTGGATTCAATTATGATTACATGGGATGCTTTCTTAAGCGTTTCCGCGGCAGAAAAGCGCGTCTAAAAGCGCTGCGGAAACGCTTAAAAAAGCAACGTGGGCACACAGCCTTAAGAAAACCTGATCTGGGCTTTTGTTTTTGAAACGGACTACATGATGGTTATGGGGTAGCTCGTTTCCTCCCCCAGCCCGGTATTTTCATGTGGCCCATGGCCACAGATTCCAGTTAAAAACCTTGCAGTTAAGGGTTTGGGTGTGTAAGGGTCAGTGTCAATTTGGTTTTCGCAAGAGTGCAGAGCAGAAGGCTCTGTAGAGCTCCACCTGTGTGAGGCAACACAAGCAAGCAGAGCCAAATGGCCAAGAGAGCTGAAAGGCCTGGCACCCACAGCATACATGGCGGTGCAGTCACCCACGGCAACCAGTCTCGGAGGTAGACTGGTGTGTTCATTGGCTGTAATATGGAGGATATGTTTCCCGGCTGCGATCCAGACAATATTGTGTGCTGTGTATTTTTGTGAGTTGAGAATTAAAGAGACTTTTGTTGTGGAACTTTCCTGGGTCACTTCCTCATCAGTGCACAGTGTGGATATCGCTGCACTACACCCAAAATACAACGTCTACAGGAACTGTACAGGAATACATGTTAGAATATGTTTTTATTGTATTGTGTGAGTAATGTAAAACGTGAAACTCCATTGTATCTTATAGGTACTAATATGTATAGTAAATGTAATGTACAATGTATTTTATGTCAAACATTTAGTGAAAGTTTAGGGATTATCTTAGGAAAGCAGGTATAGCATAGGATATAGGGATTAAAGTGGCAAGGGTAAAGTGCAGTTGTGGGCACAATAGATATAGGAAGCAAGTTAAACAGGTTTAGGAACAGTTAAATGGTTGGAACCTGCTTAGTCAAGGGAGGGGGCAGTGTTAGTTGCAAAGGGAAGAACTTCCTGATTAGAGTTAGATAATTGAAGTCATGGCAGAACGTCAAGGCCAGAGGGCTGGAGTGCACAAACAGTTACAGATTTAAAAGCAACTGCAACAAACTTCATCGCATCTTCCCGAGACATCCAGGGCCAATTGCCCAAATTAGGCATAGAGAAGCCTGCCTTTATCTCTTTCCACAAGGGAAAGCTGGACAGGGAATCGCATACAGAAGTTGGGTTGGGACTCAAGGGAGAGGCAAAGGCAGGCGGAGTAACCCAGGGACCAGCGATGCCAGGGATGAAAGGGATAGCCCAGAGTGAAGGAATCGTAACAACAAAATGTGGTGTAACAGTTGAACTTGGACTGTTCAGTAAAGTTATTTTGTTTGAAAAGATCCGGGAGACCACTATTGAATGTGAGACTGTTCCTGGATCTGGTATCATGGAGACAGTGGAGGTCTGCCGCCAAAACATGAGTGTTATACAGTACACCCACAGCACGAGGGAAACAGGACACTTTATTTGTAGGGTGCCAGGGTATGTGAACAAAGCAGCTCCTCACCCATCACTACTGCCGTGTGCACCTTACTCTATTGTAGCTTTGGATGTGTGATCCATATCTTTTATTTTCCTACAGTTGCTTTACTTGGTTTACTACAGTTTACTTGGTACCAGCAATCCTCCCTTTTGGCCCAGGTGATTTTAAATTAACAAGAGACTGCAAGAAGTTTACAACCTATTTTACTGTTGTCTTTCTGTCTGAGACCTAGTGGAAGGTGATTAATTTTTTTAGCTCCTCTCACTTGGGTGTTGGGGCTACGTGGCCATCATTGTCGCTGTGGTGCTGCGCCTGTGTGGTGGTCTAATCTGGAGCCATGGGGGCTTTTCCTTTCAGTATATATGCTGTGGGGCATCTGAGTCACTCCCTCTGCTGATGTGGTTTTTAGTGATGAGCAAATGTGCTCAGATTCTCTAACAAACAGGCAATCCCCACATGTGTTCAGGTTAACAGCAGCAAATCATGTATACACAAAGACAAAAACATAATATACGAGCACCGCAAGATACTCAGACAACAACCGAGCATGCTTGGATAAGACATTATCCTAGCACGTTCGCTCATCACTAGCGTTATTATCTCAGCGATGGCCACTGTGTCTTTAAGGTCAGGGACCCACTAAGTGATACGACGTGGCAGTGGACTTCATAACTTCATATAGAATGATCAGAATGTTAACTAAAAACTTTGTTTTTAGATCTGTTCACTTTTGCTTAGCGTAATAGAACTATCTATGAGTTTTGTGTGTGGTCTACTCTTATAGTATAAAATACAATATGTTCCTATGCAATAAAATTTCTCCATAAGATCACCTTATTGTAAAGATCACCCCCTTAACTACAGGGTGGGCCATTTATATGGATAAACTTAAATTAAATGGGAATGGTTGATGATATCAACTTCCTGTTTGTGGCACATTAGTATATGGGAGGAGGAAAACTTTTCAAGATGAGTGGTGACCACGACGACCATTTTGAAGTCGGCCATTTTGGATTCCAACTTTATAAATGGCCCACCCAGTTGTATCCATATAAATGGCCCACCCTGTAGATTACATTTCCAGCATTATGCATATTGTCCATCTGTTTTGAAAAGATCCTCCTCTTAAAAGATATACAGTATATATATTTTTTTTTTAATGCAATGCAATTTTGGGTAGTCGCTTCAAAGACTGTTCACTATACTGTATATGCTGCTCCAAAAAATAATGGGAACACTAAAATACCACATCTTAGTTATTACTGAATTAAATATTCCAGTTGCAAATCTTTATTCAATACATAGTGTAATGTGTTGAGAACAATAAAACATAAAAATGATCATTGTAAATCAAAATAAATTTTCCATGGTGGTCTGGATTTGGAATGATACTCAAAATCAAAGTGGAAAATCAAATTGCAGGCTTATCCAACTTCAGTGGAAATGAATCAAGACAAGGAAATGATGCTCAGTAGTGTGCGTGGGCTGCACGTGCTCGTATGACCTCCGTACAATGCCTGAGCATGGTCCTGATGAGGCAGCTGATGTTCTCCTGAGGATCTCATCCCAGATGTCAGGATCCTGTCAGCGTCGGCAAACTGCCACGGCTGAGCAGGGTGACTTACCCACACTGCGGGAGGGCCCGAGGTCCGATACTGCAGTGAAAGTTCAAGCAGACAGGACCTGCGACACTGAAAGTAGAAAGGAGTACAAGGACCTACGATCATGTGACTGCAGGGGGCGGGGCTTAGCATCCTACTGCTGCAGATGATGTAATGTACTAACTGCAGGGATACGGTAGTAGAGGAGAGGGAAACGCAGGTCAGACAAGCAGAGGTCATAATCGGAGAGGGCGGCGCGGTACCAGAGGAACGAGCAGAGAATAGTCAAGTCACAGGCAGAGAGTCATACACAGAGAAGGTAGTGCAGTACAAGAGGGACAGGCAGAACTCGTAACAGGGACGGAACTGGATCAAAACCAAGCAAGCAACAAGTTATCAGGCACAAGGCACACGTACGCAAGGGGTCAACTAACTCAGCCGAGGGCAGGAGTATAACTGACACCAGACCTAGGTCGAGTGGCCACGAAATAGCCGCCCTCTGCCAGAGAGAGGCAGAAACAATTAACCCCTGTCTGACCAGGATGGGCCAAAGTCAAAACCCCGTCCTGGATCATGACACCAGACCTGGATTAAAGCATCAGTCAACTGCTGGACAGTCTGTGGTGCAATGTGGCGTTGGTGGAAGGAACAAGACATGATGTTCCAGATATGCTCAATTGGATTCAGGTCTGGGGAACGGGCGGGCCAGTCCATAGCTTCAATGCCTTCATCATGCAGGAATTGTCGACACACTTCAGCCACATGAAGCCTATCATTGCCACCATTGCCATGCATCAGAACGAACTCAGGGCCCACTGCACCTGCATATGGTCTCACAATGGGTCTGAGGATCTCATCCTAGTACCTAATGGCAATCAGGGTGCCTCTGGCTAACACATGGATCGCTGTGCGGCCCTCCATAGAAATGCCTCCCCACACCATTACTGACCCACTGCCAAACCAGTCATGCTGGAGGATGTTGCAGGGACCAAAACATTCTCCGCAGCCTCTCTGAACTCTGTCATGTCTGTCATGTGTGCTCAGTGTGAACCTGCTCTCATCTGTGAAGAGCACAGGGCGTCAATGTCGAATCAGCCAATCTTGGTGTTCTTTGGCAAATGGCAATCAACCTGCATGGAGTTAGGCTGTAAGCACAACACCCACTTGTGGACATCGGGCCCTCATACCACCCTTATGGAGTCTGTTTCTGACAGTTTGAGCATACACTTTGATGTTAGTGGCCTGCTGGAGGTCATTTTGCAGGGCTCTGGCACTGCTCCTCCTGTTCCTCCTTGCACAAAGGAGGAGGTAGCAGTCCTGCTGCTGGGTTGTTGCCCTCCGACAGCCTCCTCCACGTCTCCTGATGTACTGGCCTGTCTCCTGATATCTGCTTCATTCTCTGGACACTGTGCTGACAGACACAGATACCGTTGTTGCCACAGCTCACACTGATGTGCCATCCTGGATGAGCTGCACTACTTGAGAAATTTCAGTGGGTTGTAGACACTGCCTCATGCTACTGTACCGCTAGGCATGAGAGCATTTACACTACTGAGCATTATTTCCTTGTCTTGAGGCATTTCCACTGAAGTTGGATTAGCCTGTAATTTTGATTTTCCACCTTGATTTTGTGAGACTGGAGTGCTCCGGGAGTTGAATCCTCAGGACCGCGACGACGAACCTCCCTCGGGCGAGCTGGCCAGGTGTACCACCCCTATACAGGGAGCGTTAGGGGCAGGCCCAGGGGTGACTATCGCTGCGGAAGCTGATACCTGGGAACAGCCGGAGAGAAACACAGGCGGGGAACGTACTGGAGGGCAGAGGGGAGATGGAGACGACCACAAGGGAGACTGCTGCAGCCGCGGGAACGGAGGTAGACGGCAAAGGTGTAGACAGGAACGGGTTCTGGGGGAGACGCTGGAACCGGCGGACACAAGCTGGAATGGACCGGACCTAGAAGGGAACACAGGGAGGTCACAAGTAGGGAATAAGCGGAGGACCAGGAAGGGTACAAAGCGCAAAGACAGAGGAAACGCAGGAGTGTGTGGACCCGAGATCAAGCGTGAACCACAATTGATTGTCAGGCTCAGAGCATGGGGTGAGGCTGCCTGATATAGGACACGCTGCAGGACTTCTGGGTCAGGGTGCACCAGCATCATGGAGGCCAAGGGATAGGGCGACTCAGTCTGGGAGAGGCGTGCCTTGATGTGCGCCTGCGTACCTGACAGGGGACAGAGACCTGCCGCAGGACAGGAAGGGAGGACGCTGATTGACAGGCACCTGCAGTAGGGGTGGGCCGAGAGAGCCGGGAGCGCCAGGGAGCCCTGGGCGGCGCGGAGACACAGGAGACGGCAGGAGCCGCCCGCGCTGTGACAGGAGGAGCTGTGGCAGAGGCGGCCAGAGCAGCGGCCGCAGGAGCAGGGACAGCGGGAGCTGCGGCAGAGGCGGCCAGAGCAGCGGCCGCAGAAGCCCGAGGAAGAGCGGGAGCTGTGGAATGGGAGGTAGGCGTGACAGATTTTTAGTATCATTCCAAACCCAGACCTCCATGGGATATTAATTTTGGTTTACATTGATAATTTTTATGCTTTATTGTTCTCAACACGTTCCACTATGTAATGAATAAAGATTTGCAACTGGAATATTTCAGTCAGTGATATCTATGATGTGGTATTTTAGTGTTCCCTTTATTTTCATGAGTGGTGTATAAGGTTAATGGCAGACGGCATAGCCGTGATGCATAAACATAGTGGAAAAAAGACACACATAGCATGTGTATGTTCTAGTTTGCCGTATAAATGATCAATATTGCAATTATTCTAATGTGCTGTCAAGAACAAACCAGACATACAAGCATAGCACTTAAAAAGGCTCATTCTCACACAGACTTACTCAGTAGGCGAAGAGTAAGAACTAGTGTTGAGCTTTCCGATACCGCAAGTATCGGGTATCGGCCGATATTTGCCATATCGGAATTCCGATACCGAGTACCGATACTTTTTTCGTATCGGATACCGGAATCGGAAATCCAAAATGCAATGAGCCACAAAAGTGGCTCTGATTGGCTGCCGAAATGACGTCATCATGATGCGCTGTCTGTGCACATCATGATGCGCCGTCATTTCGGGCCTTCGGGGGGGCTGTGCCGACTGTCCGGGGGTCTGTACCGGCCTGCCGGTGGTCTGTGCAGGCTCCGGGGGTCTGTGCCGGCCTGCCGGGGGGCTGTGCCGGCCTGCCGGTGGTCTGTGCAGGCTCCGTGGTCTGTGCCGGCCTGCCGGGGGGGCTGTGCCGGCCTGCCGGTGGTCTGTGCAGGCTCCGGTGGTCTGTGCCGGCCTGCCGGTGGTCTGTGCAGGCTCCGGTGGTCTGTGCCGGCCTGCCGGGGGGCTGTGCCGGCCTGCTGGTGGTCTGTGCAGGCTCCGGGGGTCTGTGCAGGCATCGTCCGATGGGACTACAAGTCCCATCGGGCGATGCCTGCTACCATGACAGTGATTGACACATTAGCCAATGATGGGACAGTAGTAGTCCCATCATCCGGCTAATGTGTTGAATGTAAAAAAAAAATAAAAAAAAAAATTACATGCTACATACATGCTACATACATGCATACTACATATATACTACATGTAACATACATACTACATATATACTACATGCAACATGCATACTACATATATGCTACATACTACATGCATGCTACATACATGCTACATACTACATACATGCTACATACATACTACATATATACTACATGCATGCAACATACATACTACATATATACTACATGCATGCAACATGCATACTACATATATACTACATGTAACATACATACTACATATATACTACATGCAACATGCATACTACATACATGCTACATACTACATGCATGCTACATACATGCTACATACTACATACATGCTACATACATACTACATATATACTACATGCATGCAACATACATACTACATATATACTACATGCATGCAACATACATATTACGTATATACTACATGCATGCAACATACATACTACATATATACTACATGCATGCAACATGCATACTACATATATACTACATGTAACATACATACTACATATATACTACATGCAACATGCATACTACATACATGCTACATACTACATGCATGCTACATACATGCTACATACTACATACATGCTACATACATACTACATATATACTACATGCATGCAACATACATACTACATATATACTACATGCATGCAACATACATACTACATATATACTACATGCATGCAACATACATACTACATATATACTACATGCATGCAACATACATACTACATATATACTACATGTAACATACATACTACATACATGCTACATACTACATGCATGCTACATACTACATACATGCTACATACATACTACATACATAATACATATATACTACATGCATGCAACATGCATACTACATATATACTATATATACTACATGTAACATACATACTACATATATACTACATGCTACATACATGCAACATACACACTACATGCTACATACATACTACATACATGCTGCATACATACACACTACATGCTACATACATGCAACATACATACTACATACATGCTACATACATACTACATACATACCACATGCATGCAACATGCATACTACATATATACTACATGCATGCAACATACATATATACTACATACAATACATACATATAGACATACAGTACATATAACATAGAGTACATACTTACTGTCACTTGTCACTTTGATCCCCGAAGCCATTGTCACCTGAGGGATAAATATCAAAATAAAAAAACACCAATATACTTACCCCGATCCGCAGAAGTCCACGAGGGTCCCACGTCCATCTTGCGTGGAGAACAGCAGCATCAGCTGATGCTACCGTTCTCTACCAGCTCCAGGAATACAATGACGGAAGGTAGGTATCCTTCCGCACTGTATTCCTCCACCACTTTAAAAAAAAAAAAAAAAAGTCCCTAGTCTCACTTTATGCCATTGCTGCATGGGAATTTCCCACGCAGCAATGGCATAAAGTGAGACTAGGGACTTTTTTTTTTAAAGTGGTGGAGGAATACAGTGCGGAAGGATACCTACCTTCCGTCATTGTATTCCTGGAGCTGGTAGAGAACAATAGCATCAGCTGATGCTGCTGTTCTCCACGCAAGATGGACGTGGGACCCTCGTGGACTTCTGCGGATCGGGGTAAGTATATTGGTGTTTTTTTATTTTGATATTTATCCCTCAGGTGACAATGGCTTGTAGTCCCATCGGATGATGCCTGCACAGACCCCCGGAGCCTGCACAGACCACCGGCAGGCCGGCACAGCCCCCCCGGCAGGCCGGCACAGACCACCGGAGCCTGCACAGACCACCGGCAGGCCGGCACAGCCCCCCGGCAGGCCGGCACAGACCACCGGAGCCTGCACAGACCACCGGCAGGCCGTCACAGCCCCCCGGCAGGCCGGCACAGACCACCGGAGCCTGCACAGACCCCCTGGCAGGCCGGCACAGCCCCCCGAAAGGCCCGTACAGACCCCAGAGAGGCTGTACAAGGCAAAAATAGGGTTTTTCTTATTCCGATACCGGAAGTCCCATAGACTTGAATGGGACTTCCGGTATCGGAATCGGCGATACCGATACTTTTTTTTAAGATCGGCCAATCCATTCCGATATTTTCAAGTATCGGCTGGTATCGCTCAACTCTAGTAAGAACACAATAGGTTGACACTTGCTGTTCTGTGCTGCTCAGAATTCAGCTTGTGCTGTGCAGGTTAGAGATGAATCATTCTGGTTCTTTCATTAATATTTGAGGTCAGGGGTCACAACAACAGGCTGGCAGCTGAATTGTTTTGCAGGAGGCCTAGTACGTGCGGGTTTACACTGCTTACAAGACATGGAGAAGTGACTACACAGATTTTTTTATTTTTTTGCTGAATTTTAAATCAACATGCAAAATGATTTTAGGGATAGATGTAAATATTGTGTACTTTTACAGCTAAAGTTCCTCATTATCAGTAAGCACTACAATTTATAATAATGCCAGAAGAAGTGCCTTCATAAACATATGGCCAGATTATCTCTTGCGTTACCCTATATTATAATGACAACCAAATGATCCACAAGGTTGTCCCATCCATAGTGCCATCTATTGTAGAGTTGCCATACTGCGTTCTCCATTAGTAATGTACCCAGCCAAGGTGCCTCACGGTAGTCCTCATGCTGGATAACAAATTCATGCTTAAATGGTCATTGTAGCTTCAAGAAATGGACAAAAGTCGATTCTTTTCTATTTCCCATTCCTTTTGACTCCACTCCCATCTCACAAAACCCAATGTGAGTATCTATTCTGTAAATATTCTGAGGACTCTCAATCCTGAATATTTTTCTATCTACTGGCTAACACGGTACAAAGATATACATCTTTCCTGTATTCTGTAAATATGATCTGTATATATGATCGTGCCAAAAACTAACCCGACCAGATATCCACTAAGCCAAACCCATCTCACCAATTTATTTTATTTTTGTTAGCCAAAGTTACACCAACAGCTACCACTTCTTGCTCATCTGTTGAAATCATCTTAAAATAAAAACTCCCTATTCTTTATAACGGATTTGTCTTTCAGATATCTGTTTCTAAGCTACAATCCTTACGTTCGACCGACAGATTTTTAAGCAAATCAATTTCTGGCAGATGAGACAGATTTCAATCAGATCAAATTTGCCATTCATACATAATTATAATCTGACTAGACAAAAATTGGTCAGATATCATACTTTTAAAATAATCGTAGATAGAAATATAACCACAAATATGTGATGTACAGCCAAAGAATGCACAAAATACTGTGACCTTGCATTGTAAATCTATCAATAAATAATCATAGTAACTAAGCATTTTAATTATTTACCAGTGTGTGTAAATGCAAATGATCTTTTAGAGCTAGTGTCTAATGTCTAGGCTTTTACCGTCTACCAGTCTAAAAGGTGAGCACATTATAAGAGACATCACAACAATATATGTTGCCATTTTTCTGTCAGATTAAAGGAGGAATATTAGGCATTATTCACATGGGTGCCTGTTTTGTCTCTGCCATTTTTCATCTCTGTTATGGTACGTTTTCTTCCTGTTTTCTTTAATTTTTCTATTTTTTTTCGCTTAGAAACCCGCTGTTTACCTTGGATACCAGCTCTCAGCGCCTGCACGCTGGTATCTAAGGTACACAGCAGGTAACTAAGCGACGCGTGTGCTTGTTACCCTCGTCGTCGCTGGTCCTGATCAGTGGTGAGATCTGCCTGTTTGGCAGCTCACCAGCGATCATGTAGTGACACACCAGCGATCCTGACAAGGTCATATCGTTGTTGGGATCGCTGGTGCATCGTTATGTGTGACGGGGGCCTTAGACATGGCTTTATTTGCTTTTCATGCAGTGGCTCTGGCAGCAAGGGATTATTATCATTCCCCCTAATTGGGACAGGAAATACAAATGGCCCTTCCTACCCTCAGTTTTTTCGCTGTCTTAGTTTATTTTGTTCGTTCATTACTTCCCCAACCCTTTACAGACATTTTTATCACTGTCCCCACCAGATCTCACAATTGACATTCCCTATCAGTGTGTCTTTGGAGTGTGGTTGGAAACAGGAGTACCCGGAGGAAACCCAAGCAAACACGGGGAGAACATACAAACTCCCTGCAGATATTGCCCTTGATTGGATATGAACCCAGCACTGCAAAGCAACAGTGCTATCCACCGAGTAACCATGTTACAGTGCCTCCATAGGGCATGGAAAGGTTCTGCAGCATGATTCTGCAGCCAATAGATAGACACTTTTTTTTTATACCAGACAGCTGAGGTTAATCACCTTGCCTTCCTTCTCTTGAGCTGCTCCTGTCTACCCTAGATCATGGACTTCCACCATCTTCTGTGCCTTTGGGTAATGCCAAGCTTTTTCCAGGCTGTGATCCACCATGAGCTCCCCTGCCTCACTCCTCCCCCGCTATGCTCTTATCTGGTCCTCTGCACTCTACCGTGTGTGATGTGGCTGTGGAAGTTGACGTGAGACGCATACATATTCCTGCTCAATGTCACTTCCGGCGGTGTTCCTCAGTGGACCGTACTTCCGGTTTCTGGATCTTTGCGCTCCTGGTTCTGGAAAACAGGAGACTGATGGTGCCTGTGTCAGGCAAAGTGGTGGCATTGTCCTTGTCAACCTTGAGTCACATCCAATAATTGGATAATGCTGCTGTAAGTCACGGTCACATGTCTATAATTCACCCCAACTGAAAACAACCAGCTAAGGGAAGACCCACCATTTCCTCATCTAAAATAGTTAGAAGGCTTCGAGGCACTCCTATAAGGGTGCACAAATAGGATTCCAATCCAAATAATCAAAGAAGAATTTGGCACTCCAATTTTGATGCAAGGAAAATAAAGTCTTTGTATTGCATAAAGTATCCAGTATTGCAGTATTATTGAACATTTCGGCCTGTATTGACCTTCTTCAAAACTAAGAATAATGAACAACAGAATAAAGTTCTATAAATTAATCGTGAAAAGACTGAGGATCACATAGTACAAATGAAATGCATAATACAAGGATTTTTTATGAAATAACCTTAAAGAGGACATGAGAGGTAATTGGCCATATATTACATGAGGTAATATCTTGAAATAGATTATGAACATGATTCCTCAATTCATATAGCATAAGATGAATTAATAACGACAACATTAATCATTATGATGTGATATATACACAAAAGGCATAAGAAGAAAAAAATAGATTTTACCCGTATACTGCTCAATGTAGACAAAGTGACTGTAGGAACTGAAAAAACATAAATGCTTTGTATTACAAAAATTTCTGACAGAGATTGCAACAATAAGCTGGCATATATATTCTGACATAAAACATGAACTAACTGGAGGATCAACTCGGCACTCCTAGAGAACATTGGTCACCCTCCTTGCCTCTTCTCCAGAAAGCCACAGGATTGCTAGCAGATGCCGTTGCAGAATCAGTCAGAGAAGCAGCTAGATCTTTGGTGCTGTCAAATACAAAAAAATGGGCTTAATGGCTAAAGATGTAGGATGGAGATATTGTTTCCAAATCAAAACTTTCCTCTGTTCCCTATTATGCTGAGTGGAAAAGGCATCAGACAAAAATAAATGAAAGCCTGAACCCAATGGATTTTAGGAAAAGTGCAGGAGGAAAGAAAGACTAGATGTTGAAGCTATCAAAAAAGAGGGAAAGGTAGAGACATTTTTACTCAGAACCATCACCAAAATAAATAATTTTGCCAAAAGAGTACAAGACAGTGGTAAAACTCTGCATTACTTAAAGATAACTTCTTTTTCATTTCCAAAGTGACATGATGCTTTGACGTCCAGTCTCCAGATCCTGTAATTTGAGGTTTTTTTCTCAATTGCCAGAGATAGAACAAGGCTGGGTCTCTATTCTGATATGTTATAAATAAGGAAACTAAATGGAACTTTCAGGATAATTAAAAACTTAGAATCCTTAAATCAATATATTACCCACAAAAGGTTCAAGAAGGAATCCATCAAAACTATCATTCACCTAATGGGGAGAAACTTTGTTATGGAAGTCACCAACTTGCAGAATGCCTATTACCACATCCCCATTCATCCAATTTACTGGAAATTTCTAAGATTTGCTATCTCTTAAGACCATCAGGTTTTGCTGTTCCAATTCAATGTTCTACCAATCTGAATTTCTTCTTCTTTTTACAATAATCATGGCAGAGGCAGTGGCATTTAACAGAAAATAAAACATCAGCATTATTCTTTATTTGGATGATTTCTTGATCATTGGCAGCCTCTGTATCACTCCTCAGAGAACACCTAAAAATAACTCGCTAGATCCTAATACTTCTGGGATGGCTAATCAATCTTCCAAAATCAGACTTCATCCCTTCCACCCAAAAGACCTTCCTAGATATTCTACAGAATTGTCAAAAACAAATATCATTTTTAGCAAAATAAAAAGGATCCAGATAAAGTCCAAAAAATCTGATTTACTAACACTGAAACCAGTGCGCTTGACGTTTGCAATTGTCCATTATGGGTTCCATAACCTCATATATCCAGGTAGTGGCCTGCTCTCAAACCCATACAAGGATCTTACAAATTCTCATTCCTTCATTTTGGGACAGATGCCCCAGGTCTGTGAACAGTAAAATTATTCTTTGTTAAAAAAGTGATCTCTAAGTATAAATGTTCATTCCACAAGAGCTGTGACTGTCTCCTGGGTCAAAAGGGTTAACGCCTCTGTTATTTATTTTACTCACTTATATAGCGCCATTAATTCCACAGCACTTTTCAGACATTGTCATCACTGTCCCTATTGTGGTTCACAATCTAAGTTCCCTATCAGTATGCCATCAGTATCAGGAAACCCACACAAACACAGGGAGAACATACAAACTCCTTGCAGGCCTTGTCCTTGGTGGGACTTGAACCCAGCACCCCAGCGCTGCAAAGCAACAATGCTAACTACTGAGCCACCATGCTGCACTATTAAGCAGATTTGAAGAGCCACCATTTGGACTTCGATCCCTACCTGTTACTAAACATTATTCTGTAGATTAAATTTAATGTCAATTAGAGACCTGGTCTTTGGGAGAAAAGTTCTCCATGCAATCATACCTACCTGACAATGTTCATCTGACATTCCTTCTATAGTGCTGTTGTGGAGGATGACTTGAGAAAATAAAATTACACTTACCGGTAATTCCATTTCTAAGAACCCTCCATAACAGCACAGGTATTTCCAACCCGATAGTTTCTTTTTCTGTATTTCTTGGTGGGAAATAAATATTTCAGCATTCATGCCAGTTTGGTAATTTATAAAGGGAACCAGGAGTATGTATAATGTATACATACCCTCCGGTCCCTTCTCAGAAGCCGCCAAATCCCCACGCAACTCACAGAGTGACTGCAGACTTACCGATATGGTCTGCCAATTGATAAGGGGCCTGGGGTGGTGTAAGAAATAGAGAAAAAAAATGTGTGAACATATTAATGCCAAAAAGAAAAAAAATGGTAAATGTGTCTCCTTAAAGATAATCATAGTAATATTATTGTAGAGAAAAAAGAGAAGGGCAAAATATTAGATGTGTGCTTTTCATCTGTATTCACCAAAGAACTGCCTGTGCCAAAAATCATTCAGCAAGGCAAAAAACAAAGTTCACCACACAATATAACAGCTTAACACAAGAAGAAGTACAGCTACGTCTGAGCAAATCAAATATTACCAAAGCCCCTGGGCCAGATGGCATTCATCCACGGATATTCAGGGAGTGGAGCTTGACAATTGACAGACCGATGTATCTAAACTTCTTAAGACTTTCTTGTAACAAGGTTGATGCCACAAGGTTGGAGAATGACTGACGTGGTACCAATATTTAAGAATAAGGTGGATGCAGGCAACTAACATCTGGTGTTTGACATCAGTGGTGTATAAAATGTTTGAGGGCATTATAAGGTGGGAACCAGTTTTAGGCTCAATATTTTAAAAAAAGCTAGAGTTAGTTCAAAACTGGACAACTAGATTACTACATGGGATGTAAGGGCTCTCTTTATAATGACAGGTTCGAAAAGCTGGGCTTGCTTAGCCTAAGGACGCTTCAGAGGTGATCTTATATAAATGTATAAAAGCATGTGTGGTCATTACAAAGGACTGGACACAGGATTTATTCCTTCCAAGAAATACAAACGACCAGGGGGCATTCATTATGCATGAGGGAAAGATCATTCAGGCAGCTAAACGAAAAAGGGTTCTTTACAGTTAGAGCAGTCAGACTGTAGAATTCCCTATCACAACAGGAAATAATGGCAGATACTACTGTGGCGCCCCTGAAGGTCCAGTCGCGACAGAGGTACTGTACCTCAGCCAGAGGTGTGGTACT
The DNA here is from genome assembly GCF_039654945.1 of Dendrobates tinctorius. Classification (NCBI taxonomy): domain Eukaryota; kingdom Metazoa; phylum Chordata; class Amphibia; order Anura; family Dendrobatidae; genus Dendrobates; species Dendrobates tinctorius. Next base: position 93,075,516 of record NW_027361690.1, on the reverse strand, counting down.
CCGCTCTTGGGTAAGGAGGGGACACTACCCAGTACCCACACACTACCTGAGAGCTGGCTGGGCCACAAAGCTGGAGGACACAGCACCCCGGCTGGGGATTGTAACTGAAAGAACTGTGAGTAAAAGTATGAAGACTGCACTCCGCTATGTCCTCAAATTATTTACTGCATCATCTGCCCTGCACTACAACCACTACCATCATCTACTATCTTACATCTGCCCTGGTGCCTCGCTCTACCCGGGGAGAGCTGTAATATCTTTGCTGCGTCACCAACTGCCCCAGTGAATTTGAATTGCAGCGTCGGCATCTTCTTTTTGCTGAACACCACGAGTGGTGTCACGTCTTTATTTTAACTAACTTCCCTATCTTTATTTGATTGGACGCCCAGGGCCACGGACCGGGTCACCGCTGCCGTGACAAAACCCCTGAAGAATTGACTAAGGACCATGCCGAGTCCCCCCCCCCGGCCCTAGCGGGCGCTCCACTACATCAGCATTTAAAGCAGGGCTGGATGATTTTCTCACAACAAATACCATTGGGAGTTATAAATAATTTAGCGACAGAGAATGTATAACTGGTGGAGTGTCACAATCCATTTTTGGATCTGTGGCAGATCTGGATTCTCACATATAAACTTTTTACCTTTCTGGCCATCAGGGGTTAATGTCTGTTTTTCCCCCCCCGTTGGCCGCTGGTGTAATTACATTGCTGCTTAATTTGCTGATGCAGGTGGTGACCACTCCCACCATCCTTTAAAAGGTCACCTGTTGCATCAGCTGGCTGGCGGTGTTAGAGTTCATGCTACAGCGACCGAAGTGGAGGAAGGAGTTTGCTGGTAGCGGTGATGCCTCAGCTGTTTATGGTGTATCTGGTGTCGAGATCCTGCTGTGCGGTGCTTTACAGCAAAAAGTTAAGTGTTGTATTTTTGTTACCCTGTTCCTTTTACTGTCGGTCTATCCTTACCTTGTGTTGTATTAGTGCAGCGGTGGTACCCGTGTCCTCACTTGCTAATTCCCTACTTAGGGATAGGTGCAGGACAAGCGAGGGTTAAGGTATCCTGCTCGGTGACAGGTTGAAAGAACCTGTATAGTGACGCTAGTAAGAGCAGGTCACATCCTCAGGAGAGTGCAGGAGGTGTCCATTTCCCCATTACCTATCGTAGGGCCCGCCGTTGTAATTGTGTCCTCGTTCCCTTGTTTGTTTGCTGTTAGGTGACTCTCTGTGACATTAACACCGACCTTCCCATTTTTTTCTGGTGAGCCATGGCCCAGTTGTAGGCCTTTGCTCAACTGCTCCAGACCCTCACTGATAAGCTTAAGGTGTTGCGTGGTGAGGTGGTGCAGCAGCTGCAGCAGTTGATGGGGATCTGGGCCTCAGCTCAATTGCAGGCTCTACCAGAACCCAAAATCTCTCTCCCTGACCAGTTCTCTGGAGGGAGAGATACATTTTTGGTTTTTAAGGAGGCCTGCAAGCTATACTTCAGGCTCCACCCTCGTTCATCTGGGAGTGAGGAACAGCGGGTGGGAATCATCGATTCTCTTCTTAAGGGTGATCCCCAATCCTGGGCCTTCTCCCTACCGACCGGTTCTCCATCTTTACGGTCGATAGACGAGTTTTTTGCAGCATTGGCTCTGGTGTATGGAGATCCAGATGGCGTCTCTCTGGCGGAATCCCGGCTTCGTAAAATCAAGCAGGAGGGCCGGCCGGCTGAGGAGTACTGCTCAGAGTTCAGGATTTGGGCCACTGACACGCAGTGGAATGACCCTGCCTGTTGTGAATTCTCTCTCTGGCTTCCCTCTGGTGATTACTGAAGATAGTGGAGCTGGTCAGATTGAGAGTTCTCTTTCTGGGCTCCCTCTGGTGGTTACTGGAGGTAGTGGAGCTGATCTGATTGACAGAGGCTTGCCACCTGATAATGAGGAAGAAGTTTGGAGATCTGGGGTTTCTGATTGTGATTTAAGGCAGCTGACTCCCTCTATCCCTGCTGGTGATTTTTTTCCTGTGCCGCCTAAGGTCTGATGTCTCCTGGTCTTTCCCTGCATGTTCAGCTAAGTGGTTCATTAGCTATTTTGTTTGCATTTGATCTGGTTTTGTTTATCTCTGCTTTGTGCAGGTCAGCTAGCTCTGGCTGGGGCTGTGCTGAATCACCGCCCATATGTTACTGCATGTGCCAGTTTGTTTTGTCCCCTTTTATATTGGTCTCGTTTTGCTTTGCTTTCAGAATATACCAGAGTGCTGATATAGTGGGGGGCGAAGTCGTGTGACTTCAGTGTTTTTTGCATCAGACGTGTTGGACTTTTGCAGGGTTTTTTGCGTGATTGCAGACAGTGTCTTTCCTTTCCTGTCCTGTCTAGTCAGTGTGGGCCCCATCGTTTGCTCAGTCTATTTTTCTGCCTGCGTTTGTGTTTTCATCTTGTCTCACCGACAATATATGTTTGGGGGCTATCTATTCCTTTGGGGTCTGCTCTGGGGCAGTTTAGAAATCCCCTTTCTTGCTTTAGGCTTAGTTAGCTCTCTGGCTGTGCCGAGGCATCTAGGATCATCGTAGGTACGCTCCACGGCTACTGCTAGTTGTGTGGACAGGATCAGGGGTCTGCATCCGCTTAGTTACCAACCTCTCTGGTTTTCTGTGGCTTGGCCTGGGCCTGCTATCCTCCTCGGTATTCCATTCATAACACCTGCTCTTAGGAGCCACTTTAATCAGGGTCTGTCACTACTACTCTGGTGCAGTACGCCGCCCCAAGGTCGCTGGAGGCCTCCATGTCCTTTGCCATCCAGGTAGACAGACGCCTCAGGGAGAGGCATACTCTAAATGTGCCCCCGGTGGTCCTTGTTAGGGAGGACACACCACTGCAGACGGACAAGCCTATGTAGGTGGGAGGAGTTGGTTCCCAAATGGTGTTGCCTGCTGTTCGTCATGGTATGGGGGCATGTTTTTACTGTGGGCAGACTGGTCATTCCATCGGTGTCTGCCCAGCTCGCGCCAAAATATCTATACCATCTGAGAAGCCGCGTCCCCCTGGTTGTGTGGAGGGAGGCGACCAGGGAGTGTATATTTTCTCCATTTTTTTCTCCTCAGTGTACCTTACTTGCTGTGGATGCTCACTTTGTCCAGACCCATGGCCTGAGGTGTAGGACGCTAGCAAAACCCCTAAGTGTCCAGGCCATTGACTCTCTCCCACTTAGCCAGGGGAGGTTGACCCAAGTCATGGATGATATACATTTGCGTATAGGGACTCATCATGAGGAGTCCCTGTTGTGCTACGTCTTGGGGGGAATGCCATCACCCATCGTTTTAGGCCTCCCTTGGTTGAAAAGACACAATCTGGTCATAGATTGGCGGTCCAGGGAAGTAGTCAGCTGGGATCAGTCGTGTGAGGGCTGCTGCCCAAGGGCTACTGTCTTTCTACAACCATCCCCTTCTTCTCCAGTGGGGGCAGTAGAGGTGCTGCCAGGAAGTAGGGGCAAGTCTGAACCCTCACCACAAGCTAACCCTGAGTGTCGGAATCCTCTTAGGAGGAGGGGTCAGAGGAGGGTGGTGGTTCCTTCTGAGCATTGTGGGGGTGTGAGTGTGATGACACAGGGGGACACCTCTGTTGTTGGTTCTGTGAAAAGTTCACCTTCTTGTGGCAAACGTGTGTGTGGCAATAAATGTTCAGGTCCAGACCTGTGTGTGAATGAGTACGTATGGGTGTCCACCAGAAACATCTAGTGGAAGTGTGCTGCTGGGGCCTGGAGTTCTCGGGTGATCAGGCCGTATCGGGTGTCGCCATTCTCGGCCCGGGGACTTACCAGCTGGTGTTACCCCCAGTAATGCCCGTACACAACTCATTCCCCAGGTCGGCACTCTGGAGATTTGTGGCACCTCTGGAGCATACGTTATTGTCACTTCCATCAGTCTGTGTTTGCCAGAAACCTCAGGGTCAGGTGATTGCCGAGGTGAGCTCTGGTGGATCGAGGCGTCCTCACCGTAGGTTGCTTTCAGGTGAGGTCTGGTGTTGAGGGTCCAGAGGCCCCTCATTGAGGGAGGGGTACTGTCACGATCCATTTTTGGATCTGTGTCAGATCTGGATTTTCACATATAAACTTTTTTTCCTTTCTGGCCATCAGGGGTTAATGTCTGTTTTTCGCCCCGTTGGCCGCTGGTGTAATTACATTGCTGCTTAATTTGCTGATGCAGGTGGTGACCACTCCCACCATCCTTTAAAAGGTCACCTGATGCATCAGCTGGCTGGCGGTGTTAGAGTTCATGCTACAGCGACCGAAGTGGAGGAAGGAGCTTGCTGGGAGCGGTTATGCCTCAGCTGTTTATGGTGTATCTAGTGTCGTGATCCTGCTGCTAAGGTATCCTGCTCAGCGACAGATTGAAAGAACCTGTATAGGGACACTAGTAAGAGCAGGGCACATCCTCAGGAGAGTGCAGGAGGTGTCCATTTCCCCGTTCCCTATCACAGGGTCCACCGTTGTAATTGTGTCCCCAGTGTTCCCTTGTTTGTTTGCTGCTTGGTGAATGACCAATTGTTGGGTCATGTCGCACTGGTCAGTCACTCCGTGACATGGAGAAAGATTGAGCTTGATCGACCTATTTCTTTTTTCAATTTACGTAACAGCCTATACTCACCTCCCGGGCTGACAACGCTCTGCACTTAACATTTTATACAAACATGAACAGAAATGTTACTTCCTGTTTGGACAAAATATGAAGATTGCAGCCAATCAGTGGCCACTGATGGGCTACATAATACTTATAGCAAATCGATATAATCTCTAGGTGCTATACGCATATGCCAAATGAAAATACCCACAGCTATGAATAATAACATTGTAAATCAATGGGTATCATGAAAAATAAAATTATATAAAGTTTGAATGCAAATAAACATCAGACATAAGCTGCCAGAATGACACCCTGCCTCCTGTAAACAAAGGTCTATAACCAATATAAAAAAAAATACTGTATAAGTACTACACAGCTTAAAGTGCAATTATGCAGTATAGCTGAAATACAAAAACAAAGAATAGCAAAAAGTTCACCATCAAGTAATAAAGTGTGCTCCTGCATGAAATGAATATTGTATAAGATCAGAGACCTTAGTGGAAGTTTGGGGTCTGTATGTCCCCACACATATTTCCACATCACATGTGGCTTTCACAGGGTCTAACCCATACGGTCCTTACATAGGAAAACCATGACTATAGCATCCAATTAAAACCTGGTCATATATCATTGCACGGCTTCAATAAATATAATACCTTCCATCAGTGCTACTCAAAGCTTCACACTAATATCACTTTGCAGTGCCTCAATAACATTGTTGAGTTCCTGAATTAAATTCCCCTCCCTCTCTTCTCTCAGGAGCCATGGGATGCTATAATTTCTGAAGAGGAATGTGAGGAAATCATAAGACCTCTAAAGTTGTCTATCTCAAAAATCACAATGAAGCAAAGTTTCAGCACTCCTTAGTTAGCACTGAGGTTCTTAGCCATAGTGTATGGGTGGAGAGGATAACGTGACACCTCTCTGAAGACTCCTGTTGTTTTAAATGTATGAAAATGTATTGTATTGTATCTGTTATCCCCCTGGAGGTTTCAGTTCCTGTTAGCCATTATGTGCTGGGTTAATTATAACACCATCTAGTGGTGGCTGAATTTATAGCAGTGTATTTGATAGCATTTACAGTCTGTGACTTTAACAGAAGCAATGCACTTTGGAATTGAAGCAATTCATTGTGGGAACTAAGCAGTGTATTCTGGGAAGAGGGAGACTCCATTTTTCCTTTTGTGGATCTCATAGGATGCACATGTGAATTTGTCCTCTTGTTAACCTTTGTTTTCCTGTGACTTCTCTACTTGAGCTATCTGGCTAAAGCATATCTGGTAAGGATCAGTGTTTTCTAACAATGCAGTGATTTACAGAGGTGTTATTTACTGTCTAGCAGCCAGATGTCATTAACCATTTAGCTACCAGTTCACAGTGAATGTAATCAGGGACTCATTTATTCTCATGTAATGTTTACATCACTGTAGACTTTCTATAAATGTGTTAGCTGTGTTATCATCTGCCATATACTTACCTATGTCATTTGTATTCCTTGTAGTTTTACTGCGCATGTTCTATACTGTTCACCAATAAACAAGATAGACTACAGAGAACAGTCTGCTTATTTGGAACACAGAACAGTGGTTTATGCTGAATGCTGAATTGCACACCGTGTCAACGTGTATGAAGGCAGAACAACCTGTGTGACCCTGAATCAGGAAGATGGAGTTACCCACTTTGTCCTATTGTTCATCTGTAACATTCACCACAAGTAATGTGCACCTGCATTGTGTGAAGAAAACAGCAAAGCTTATTTCCTGGTAACCTCTTCAAATAAGTTTTCTTGTCAGTAAAAGACTTTATTTTTGCAAACTGGTCACACATTCGTGGCAGAGCTGAATCTGAAGGTGTCCGCAGCAGCAACCCAATCACACTCAGTCAGAACCCCGTTTTTGTGTAGAGTGTCGGGGTGTGGTAAACAAGTACCTTGCCCACTGCTACGACCCTGCGTCACATTACATGTAGTTGGCAGGATGATTCTTTTGGGAAGAGATGGCTCCTGAAAATAGATGGCCCAAGATGGCTGCCAGAAGCATGGACTCCATGTGTGTGAGAGGAAACCAGAAAAGAGGTGCAAGCTTCAGCAGGAGATCTTCAGTGGCAGCAGTGTTCTTCCTTCAGCAGGGAAGTCGGGGCACCTACAGCAAGAGACTTTTAGGAATGTTGTTAGTGAAATAAAGCTATTGTCAGCTAGGCTGGGGGCATGTTTAGAAAGGTGGTAGCTGGTGGAGCTTCCTTCCGTTGTTTTCAAGAAGTGTAGTTAGGGTTCAGTGGTCACAACAAAGATTATTTCCTGCTACCCTCTGTACATATGCATTATTGGCAGTAGAAAAATGGACTTTATTTTTACAAACTGGTCTGCTTTACTCATCGTTGATTTCAAGGGGCCCGGTGCTGCACCAATTTTTAGTGGCAGGGCTGAACCTGAAGGTGACTGCAGCAGCAACCCAAACACACTCCCAGTCAGGATCCCGTTTTTATGTAGGATGCCAAGGAGTGGAAGACGAGCCACAATATAATAGCATAAAGTGTTCTTTATGCCATAACTAAGAAGGCTCCAGTATCACGGATTATGAAACGCGTAGGCTTCTATAGATTTGTTGATTTTTTTTTTAAATTAAGAATGTTAGCAGTTTTTATATCACAGTGGATTTTAATATGATGTGATAAAGAATTATAATTTTTACCTAAAGATGAGTGCTGGTGGGTCGCCCTCCCAGGGCCGTGGGGTACTCGGTACCGGGCCGGTGTCAGGGGAATGTGTCACAGCAGCGGTGACCCGGTCCGTGGCCCTGGGCGCCCAAGTAATGGGGTGAATGTAGTTAATGGAATGGAATAGTTCGTGACGCCACCTGTGGTGCTCGGCAAGGGAGGTGTTAAGCCGACACTGCAGACAGATCCTCTGGGACAGATGGTATGGCGCATCCACTGCCAGCACTGTTGCTGCTGTTGGCGATTCTGCCGGCGCCGTCACTAATTCCTCTGGATCTGACTCCTCAGTGTCCATTGGGACTTCAGTCAATGGTACTGCTGTCGGGGATCGTCGGCTGAGGTCAGCTGGGCCATTCCTATCCAGGGGTTCCGCTCCCAAAGCTAGGGTCAGCCCCGGGGCAGTATTCGTACCTGGCGTTTCCAGTCGTGGCTCCGGTACCGGGTGGTAGATAGCAGCAGCCGCAACTCCCGGGGTGACTGGTGGGATGGGCCGCAGTTGTATCCGTGCCGGGGGGTGGGCCATGTCGCTGTCACATAGTAATTCAGGCAGGGGAGACCCAAGACTCTTCGCGGTCCTTTCCTAGGACCTCCTATCTCTTCACGCCCTTCTTCTCCGCGCCAGCGGCCATTTTTAATATTCATGTCACAGTCTATTAAATTGGGTCTTCTACACATTTTCAAAAGTTCAAAGTCCAACAAATCTCAGGCACACAGAACCCCGATGGCATCGGGTCTCGTCATCCTGTTCGTGACGCCAAAATTGGGTTGCCCTCCCAGGGCCGTGGGGTACTCGGTACCGGGCCAGTGTCAGGGGAATGTGTCACATCAGCGGTGACCCGGTCTGTGGCCCTGGGCACCCGAGTAATGGGGGGAATGTAGTTAATGGAATGGAATAGTTCGTGACGCCACCTGTGGTGCTCGGCAAGGGAGGTGTTAAGCCGACGCTGCAGACAGATCCTCTGGGACAGATGGTATGGTGCAGCAGTGATGGTATAAATCTCCACAGGCAGGGCTGATGTCCCAGGGCAGTGTAGTTGTATTCGTTGTGGAAAGGCGCAGGCAGTGTGAAGAATGGTACCCAGATGTAGCGGTGCTGAGCAGGTTGGAGCAAGAATGAATGGAGGACACCGAGGCTTGCAGTTCCAAAGTTTTACTCACAGTCTGCGGTACACAAGGGTGCCTGCCTCCGGACCGTGTCCTCTGGGTCAGAGACTCAGCCAACCTCCAGGCCAGATGGAAAGCTCCTCTCCAACACTCCACCAACATGTACCTTTCCTGAACGACTCCTCTATTGCGCCTTAAAGTGTGAAGATCTCCAGTACCATGGTACTCTGGAGTTCCTCCTGACAGATGGTCCCAAGAAATCTACTCGTATGGCAGACAGCTGTAGCCTGCTTCGGGGACTCCCTTCTCCTGAGTCCTGGCTCTCTAATCAGTTGCTGTTGTGCCCCAAGTCTTAGATGGGAGTAGTGCATTTACAGTCAAATACTCCACTGGTGTCTGCTGCAGAACCATAAGTCTCCATACAACCTCGGGGACCGGGCCCCGGCCTTGCGCTGAGAACCTATAGGCAGGGTTCCTCTTCCAACCCACGTCCTCTCTGTTCTCCTTACTCCTTCGTTCTGTACTGATCTTTCTCTCTCTTATGGAAGCTTAGGTTGCAGTTCTACGTCTCTCTCCTTCTTTCCCTTTCCCGTGCCAGCTGGCTCAGATCACTGAGGCAGCTGCAGCACTCCTTCCTCCATCCCTTCTTCCAGGGATCCTCACTCCTGTCTCAGTGACTTCTTACCCACCTGACCTTCCGCCAGACTGAACCTGTAATCCTACACTTTCCCACTCTTTTATATATCTCAACTCCACCCACCTCCCAGCACATCCAGTGTTCCAAGCAGAGAACCACCAGAGGTGCTCTGCTACTCTCTAAGCACTGAGCCACAATGTGGTTGTGTAGAACTACCCTGTTGTGTGGGGTGCGAGTGTTGGAGCGTGGAAAGGAGTTCCCACCTTACCTGGATGGTGGGGCACTACACCTTAGGAGAAGGTGCAGTACCTCTGTGGCGACTGAGCCTCAGGGGCACCACACTGGAACTTCGTTTTAATTTTGATTCAGTCTTGCTTTTTTGCATATCACTAAAATTGCACACCCTTTACAAATGTGACTCGGATGTGACTGTAAAGGGTTACGTGTTACGCCACTATCTCACTTGACCACTAAGATGAGCTAATTGTACCCCAAAGCCAGTTCACAAATCCAAACCAATCTTCTTGCTGCCACACACAAGCACAACCGGTTCTTTAGCACCTTGCAGGTACACTTCTAGAACTCAGAAATTCACGGTGTAACACAACTCCGCTATACTTTCTCTCCAAGGAACAAACTTATTAACATTTAGATTTTATATACTAAAGGTGTTGTAGTGCTTCAAAATACAAAAATAATTAAATAAAAAGCACATACACAAAAGGCAAAACAATACAAAACAAAATGGATAAAATAAAGAGATTACTAACTTGTGAGTGATCCTGCAGAGTAGACCCACTACAATGACAGATCTATAATCCTGGTTGTATCTCCTGGGGCTTACCCTTGGTGTTTCTGGATGAGAGATTTTAAAGGGTCCCAATCAAGCCCCTGACACCTTCTGTTCAGGTGAGCGGAGGAAATTAATACATGTGCATTCAAAAATGACAGTGGACTCACTCTATTTTCCCTATTCTCATGATTTCATTGTTAAATGTACCTTGAAGAGAGTGCACAATACAGCTCTGATCTGCACACTGCATTGTTGTGATAAGATTGTCATGTACATGTGCACAAGGAATAAATATGAAAAAGTAACATGAACATGCAACCCTGTCTGATTGTTTATACCTGACAGCTTTCCACAGTTTTAGAGAGACAAAGGTGATCTATGAAGGGGTGGGAGTAGATTTAGGACAGGGAGTTTAGGTCACATCAGTGCATCAGATCGAGATCCAGTTTTACCTATTGGGGATAGTTTGTCGTAAATTAGTTAATGTTACTTGGACAATTCTAGCTGCTTGATAATATTTTAGTATATTTAGAACACCTAGTCCACCAAGTTTTCTATGGTAGTAAGTAGCATAGCAACCAAGGAGGGAGATGCAGAGGTCAAGGCCGCCCCAGGACCCGCGCTCTGAGGGGCCCACCCAGAGCTACACTACTTTTAACTGTATTGCTGTGCGCAGACCGGGTCCCCCGCCCTTCATCACAAATTCAACTGTATCGGCATCCTGAATGCCGATATAGTTGAAAGCAATAATGAAGGAGGGAGCATTAGCAAATACTCCCTCTCTCAGCATTCTCCTTCGGCGCCTGTTGTGCTCATATGTACAGGAGCTTCAGAAGAACGAGGTGAGCATTGTATTTTTTATGAGGCGTGCATTATGCTACGTGCAAGCCTATGGACAATGCATTATACTGTATGGCGGACTATTGGAAGTGCATTATACTGTATAAAGGCCTATGAGGAGTGCATTATACTATATAGAGGACTATGGGGAGTGCATTATGCTATATGGACGCCTATAGGGAGTACAATATGCAATATGGAGAACTATGGGGAGTGAATTATACTATATGGAGACCTATGGGCAGTGCATTGCATTATGCAATATGGAGGACTAAGGGGTCCATTATGGAGGCTATTTAGGGGGCTATCATACAATGTGGGGTGTACGGTGAGGGGGACATTATACAGTGTGGAAGCTAATGTGAGGTCTTTGTACAGTGTAGGGGCCATTGTAGAGTGTTGGGGCCATCAAACAGTTTGGGGGCTACTAAGAGGTCAGTATATTGTGTGGAGGGTACTATACATTATGGGTGAATTATACTGTGTAAAGGTGAGCTGTTCAGGAGGAGACTTGGGACATTATTCAATTTCAAGTCGGCGTTTATTGTTGTAGGGAAACTCAGGTTATTGTAACTGTTAATGGGACGTACAGAGGGTATTATTACTTTTTTAGGGAGCAAAATATGGGCACAGTTTTCTAGGGCACTAGCACAGGACCAGGGGTGTAACTTGACCAGCATGAGCCCCAATGCAAAAGCACCAATTATTGCAAGTCATTAATAGCATTTTCATATAGGCCAAACAGACTAAAGAGGCCCCCTAGGTGTTAGGAATCTGTGTCCTGCCATACTTATGCAGAGATCCAGATCCTCACATTTGTCTCCAGAGGCTAAGTCCTTTCAGCCAGCTTCTGAGCATGCTCCTGGAATGAGCTCCCATTGGAGTTCAGGAGTCAGGTGATCAGGTCCTGCTCCTGATTCCACTGGTTCAGCTCAAGGCTCTGGAGATTTCCGGAAGGTCCCGGTCACTATAAAAAGTGTGCATGGCTGTTCCGCCATGCGCTAGTATTTTTCATACTTGCTGCTGTGTGTTTGGTAATGGATGCTTGGACTGGTGGATGACTTATTATGAAACCCCTTCCCTCTGATATTACGATTGTGTGAGTGATTGGGCAGCCGCCAGTAGCAGCGCTAGCGCCAGCGCGCTCCAGCTATACCTTTTGCAGCAGCTAAGCGTCCTGCATTGCGCCAGCGTCCTTGCAGCGCCTTGCTTGCGGCTCTGTTCATGCCACGCTGCGGTTGCAGCCTCCCGGGTGTTCGCAGTTGCGACACCTCGTACCTAATTTTTAGGGTAGGTCTAGAGGGGATAGTCCTGGTGTTTAAGGCTATTTCTGTGACCTTTAATACCGTGTCCACATCGCTGAAGTCTGTGACCCTATACAGACTCAGCGGTATTTATGTTTTTGTTGGCAGCTCTGTGCATATAACAGAGTCTGCTTTAGTGCACTGTGTGCAGCTAAAACCCTGTGCACGTTACTGCCTGAGTGCCCTGCCTCTTTTAGCAGCGGTTACCCCATCTACCGCACGGTGGACCCGAGCGGTGAACGCACTTTATTTTAAATTTATTTTGTGCGTTCCACCGCTCATAACATAATACTAGCGCCAGGGTCTGACTAGAGATGGCAGATCAGCAGCAGCTGTTACAGCTTGTGCGTCAGCTCGAGGCTCGTCTTGCTACTCTTGAGAGGTCTCTCGCAGCTGCGCAGGCTACAGATGTTGCCGTCAGGCACTCACAGATGCGGTAGGACGTATGTCCATGTCCGCCCTTGCACCGACAGTTACCCGCCTCCCATTGCCCGATAAATATGCTGGGGATGGCGCCTCCTGTAGGGGTTTTATCAGCCAGTGCTCGATACACCTGGAGCTGCTGGCTGCGCAATTCCCTACGGAGCGGGCTAAGGTGGCCTTTGTTATCTCCCTACTGTTGGGCAAGGTGCTGGAATGGGCTACGCCTCTGTGGGAGCGTGGTGACCCCGAGATTCGGTCCGCGGCTAACTTGCTAACTGCCATCAGGCAAGTTTTTCTCGGTCCTCGGGTCACGCATGATACGTCCCTGCAGTTACTCGCCCTTACTCAGGGGTCACTCTCTGTTAGCCAGTATGCCGTCCATTTTTGGACACTGGCGACCGAGTTGGAATGGTCTGACAAGGCCCTAATCCCCGTTTTTTGGCGAGGTCTAGCGGAGCATGTGAAGGATGCTCTCTCTACTAGAGAGATTCCCACTAGCTTGGAAGAGCTAATCTCAGTCTCCTCACGTATCGATCTCTGTTTTTCGGAGCGCGGTATGGAGCGAACTCACTCCAAGCGCAAATCCGTTTCGGCTCCCAAATTTTTTGCACCACTTGAGCTAGACGAGCCGGAGGTTCTACCTCCTGAGCCCATGGAGGTGTCTCGCACCAACTTTAATACAGACTCTGACCAGGAATCCATCTGCGGTTGTCACCATGTCTGTGCGGTTTCTCTGGAAGCCGGCTCCCCGCAAAGGTCGGAGTCTGAACCGGCTATCGAGACCTTTGTCCCTCCTCATCTCAGGGCTCAGGTGCTCGCCTGGGCGCATGCGCCTAATACGCACCACCATCGGGGCTATATGCAGGTTTCAAAACTGTTGGCTGATGCGTATTAGTGGCCCCATAGAGCTTGGGACATAAAAAAATTTATTCAGGCTTGCACCTTATGTGCTCAGCCTAACCCTCCTAGACAGAGGTTGGCGACATCTGCCGACACGCGGCAGCATGCCTCTGTCACTCCCGCTCCTACTATCTCCCAAGTGTCCCTCTTGAAACCTGGTGACCTCGGTTCCTCTGATGCCTTCCAGGTGTCTCGGGTTACTGTAACCCCTACCTGGACACCAAGCTCGCCCTCGGACGAGTTTGAGCCCTATGCCACCGTAGGGCACAGGGTATTCGCCCGGAGGGCTCGGGGAGGAGGGGGCCTTAGGAGGGGGGTAATGTTAGGAATCTGTGTCCTGCCATACTTATGCAGAGATCCAGATCCTCACATTTGTCTCCAGAGGCTAAGTCCTTTCAGCCAGCTTCTGAGCATGCTCCTGGAATGAGCTCCCATTGGAGTTCAGGAGTCAGGTGCTCAGGTCCTGCTCCTGATTCCATTGGTTCAGCTCAGGGCTCTGGAGATTTCCGAAGGTCCCGGTCACTATAAAAAGCGTGCATGGCTGTTCCCCCATGCGCTAGTATTTTTCATACTTGCTGCTGTGTGTTTGGTAATGGATGCTTGGACTGGTGGATGACTTATTATGAAACCCCTTCCCTCTGATATTACGATTGTGTGAGTGATTGGGCAGCCGCCAGTAGCAGCGCTAGCGCCAGCGTGCTCCAGCTATACCTTTTGCAGCAGCTAAGCGTCCTGCATTGCGCCAGCGTCCTTGCAGCGCCTTTCTTGCTTCTCTGTTCACGCCGCGCTGCGGTTGCAGCCTCCCGGGTGTTCGCAGTTGCGACACCTCGTACCTAATTTTTAGGGTAGGTCTAGAGGGGATAGTCCTGGTGTTTAAGGCTATTTCTGTGACCTTTAATACCGTGTCCACATCGCTGAAGTCTGTGACCCTATACAGACTCAGCGGTATTTATGTTTTTGTTGGCAGCTCTGTGCATATAACAGAGTCTGCTTTAGTGCACTGTGTGCAGCTAAAACCCTGTGCACGTTACCGCCTGAGTGCCCTGCCTCTTTTAGCAGCGGTTACCCCATCTACCGCACGGTGGACCCCGAGCGGTGAACGCACTTTATTTTAAATTTATTTTGTGCGTTCCACCGCTCATAAAACTAGGTTCCGGGGCCCAGATGCGATTGCAACCCCTGTTCCTACTGTACTTACGCCCCTGCACAGGGCATTACTATATTCTAGAGGTTTGTTTTACCAGCTAGAGGGCACACAGTACCTCACAGCTGGTGCAATAATAGGGACACATACGGCAGCAGCGGCTCAGTATTGGGGTATCAGCAGGATGAGGAGTTTGTGCAGTTTGGGAATAGATGGACATGGGGCTGGAAATGTGAGAACTCAGATGTGTCTTTGTTGTAATCTCTGTAGCCGAGTCCTGGCTGGAGAAGTTGTCATGTTGGTTTGAGCCAGGTGGAAAAGGTTGGAAAACTGAACGATTACATCAGAAAGAATGTCAGCTGTAAGTCACCATCTATAACTGTGCTGTAATCTCTTATACGTTCTGCAGTGCCACAATTGGGTGTGGCATCTGAGTGGTTAAAAGCCAGGATTGTAGATAGCTCTGATCCCAGCCATAATTGCAGGATATCAAAACAGCAAGCAGTGAGTGATAGTGCGGGTACAGGTCTTGTAACTGAACCATCATAACAATGCAATATACTGGTAGTTTGCGATGAGAGAAACTATAATTCTCACAAATGTTTTGAAGGTATACATGTCAGGAAAAACTTGTACTTGTAGTTCCCAGAGCTGAAGAGGAAAACAGACACAAAGTCCCTCCACTGTGGCCTCAGATTGCCTGCAGCAGTCATGCACTGCACCTGTCTGATTAATAAGGGATGAGTCTATACATAAGAAAGGACACTATGTAATAAGGAATTATCTCCTCCATCTGGTCAGACCTTCATGCTGACTCCTTCGACCCTCAGAGTTTGCCTCACAGATCACTGAGATCCTGAATATAATGAGGCCATATACAATATATGCATAGAAAGAACAACATGAGCACAACTCAAGATGGTGCTAAGGTTAGGTTCCCAAACCGTTAAAGCAACAGATATGAACCTAGCACTCAACTTAAAGGTATTTGCAAGGAGGTTTATTGTAGTACACGAAAAAAGACGTTTCGGTCAATGTGACCTTCTTCAGTTACTACAAGGGTAAATATAATTACAAAACAAAACAAAATGTCATATAAAACAGAAAAGATAACAAAAGATAAAAAACAAAGGAAAACAGAAGTATATACATACAATAGTCGAAATGGTCATATAAAAATAGGATAAATTGATCGCAAATAACGCCAGGTATCCCACACTGCCCATATCACACCAAATAGTTTAGAAGGAGCCACAGAAAATATATAGCAGCAATCCAAAAGAATGTGAAACATGCCGTGTGGTATATAGATTGTGTAGAGCTTATAGGCATCTATCAGAAAGGACGATGGTGCTTTAAGCATCTAAAAAACAAGATGCGGTGAAGTGGAGCGTATGCTAGTAGTTGTGAATCATGTAGCAGGAAAAAAAAGGTACTTACTGAGGAGAATAATCTCTCTAAGGTAATGAGCTGTGGAGGATATAGCGAGAGGGAGCATTATTGCAATGTGTGCAAAAATCGTATCGCCTTCCCTGTTAATAGGTACATATCAGCGCTAAGCATTTACCTTGTCAGAATATAGGAGAGGGGCAAACGTGCCTCCAGATGCGGTGTCCACCGGTGCCTATAAGCTCTACACAATCTATATACCACACGGTATGTTTCACATTCTTATGGATTGCTGCTATATATTTTATACTTCTGTTTTCCTTTGTTTTTTTTTCCTTTGTTATCTTTTCTGTTTTATATGACATTTTGCTTTGCAATTATATTTACCCTTGTAGTAACTGAAGAAGGTCACATTGACAGAAACGTCTTTTTTCATGTACTACATTAAACCTCCTTGCAAATACCTTTAAGTTGAGTGCTAGGTTTATATACAATATATGCGTCCTGAAAACAAAATTCCCTACAATGTCCAAGAAGGACATCGGTTGTACCCCTTCAGCTCAGAACTGGCGAAATCTTGTGAAACCCTAACTAAAGATAGTTGACAGGCTTCCTTGATAGGAACATCACCTGAAATACTACACAGGACTTCCTATGTCCCCACCAGGCTTTAGTGCCTTATACCCTTTGGTCTTTATTTTATAGAGGCTGCCAGTCTTTAAGCTTGATGTCTCACATATTGTAAGGAGGCCATCTCCAAAGGTCCCGGTGTTCTAGCAACAAGTGATACATTTAATTGAAGTCTCTCTTTTCCTAAATTGCAGCTATATTCGTAGACTGTCCTATCCAAATTTTTAGATTATCATATTAGCCCTTTGCCAAAACTTATACTAATGTACAGTAGTATGTTCACTGTTTTTATTGGCCTGCCCACAACAATATAATCGTACAATTACAACTTCTGTAGCATTATTGTTGCGGAACCAACAGAACCTTATTAAAGAAGAAGCCTCCTCAAAATATTTATTTCGTAATCTGCAGTAAGTATCTGTGTAATGGGGTGTGATTGGTCCACAGTTTACATACCACAGCCCTGGAAAATGAGGAAGACTGCAATATGTAAGTATTTTAATGCACTTACACACCATAAACCATTAAATAGATAATTAGAACGGATTACGTAATACAAATGTTGATGAGACTTTACAAACTGACATATGTAGAGCTGTCAGTGCTTATGAGTGCTAATAGGGGTTTAATGCTTTCGCCATATGTTGCTAGAGCTTTAGGATAGTGTTATATTTCAAAATGTTGTCTTTTTCTTGTATATCACATTACATCCACTTTCCATTCCAGTTTAGTTTCTTAAATTGTGTATAGCATTGGAAATACTGCACTCTTGTGGTCAACAGTAAAATCTTTACTTTTAGGAGTAGAGAAGTCTCACTTAGGTCACTTTCACACATCAGTTTTTTTCTGACAGGCTTGATCCGGCTTCGCGCCGAAGCGCCGGATCCGGCGTCATCCTGCGTCTTTTCTGAAAACCGGATGAAACGGATCCGGTTTTTCGCCGGATCAGTCTACCTGATCCGTTTCATCCGGTTTTCTATTCATTTCTCCCAGTTTTTTTATCCGTTTTACGCCGGATCCGGTTTTTACAAAGCCAATGGGAGGCTCCCAAATGTGATTGGCTACTGAAAACCTGTATATACAGTGCTCCGGCAGGCCATATTTGACAGGTTGTAGAGGAGCAAGTGCATGTTGGAGAGGAGAGCAAGTACCTGGCCAAGATAGAAGCCGTAATGGCAAACATTCCAAAGATTAACGTGGATTTTACTGTTGAGGCAAATCATTTGAAAGCGATTGTTCTGGAGAAGGAGCGAGAGAGACAGCAGTGCCTCAAGCGTCTGCACTGACGACGTTTATGGATCCACCCCATCACAGCCAAGAGAATGATGCGTGGGGTGTATTCAACACTATACATGGAGCTTCGAGGGAACCCATGCAAATGAAGAACTTTGATGTTTTGGTGGGACGAATTGGACACCTCATCAGAAGTGACACATATTGCCGCTTCTCCATTTCACCACTGGAGCGTCTGATGGTGACTCTTCGGTAAGGCAATATTAAGGGTATGTGCACACGTAAGCGGTTTTTTTGCTTTTTTACAAAAAAAAGCTTAAAAAACGCTTACAAGAAGCATCCCATTCATTTGAATGAATTCCATACGTTTTATGCATATTGATGCGTTTTATTCCACGAAAAAATGCAGCATGCTCATTAATTTCGCGGAAAAATCCACATTTCTAACTATATTCTATAAGACTGGGTCCGCCCCGGAAAAAAAACGCACGTTTTCTGGGAAGAAGTCCAGTTGTCAGTCAGGAATTTCCTGAATACGTGCATACGTGTGCACATTCCCTTAATGTATCTCCTCCTTGTAAGCACACTTCTACTGTAATTTTGTTGCTGGTAGTTTTTAAGAATTGTTTTTATTGTATCTCCAACCAACTGACTTATAAGTGTAATGATATTTTTTATTGCAGTATGTACTCATTTTTCCCTTTTTTTGGTCACAGATTCCTTGCAACTGAAGAATCTCTTTTGTCACTCCATTTCCAGTTCAGACTTGGGATTTCCACCATCTTCGGCATTGTGAAGCACACATGCTGTGCATTGTGGGACTCTTTACATGACGAGTTTATACCACATCCCACATTGGAGAGTTGGCTTGAAATTGCAGATAAATTCCAACAAATCTGTCAGTTTCTCAATTGCTTGGGTGCAGTGGACGGGAAATATCCGCATCGTCAAACCTTCTGGATCGGAATATTTTAACTATAAGAAATATTTCTCCATTGTGCTCATGCCCATCGCTGATGCAGAATACAAGTTTATAGCGGTTGATATTGGGGCCTATAACCGCTCAAATGATTCCCAAGTTTTCAAATTGTCTGCAATGGGGCGTCATCTCTATGGAAACACCTTCCAATTTCCACCCCCAAGACCACTGCCTGAAACAACTGGGTCACCAATGCCATTTGTTTGTGTTGGGGATGAAACCTTCCAACTATCGGAACACCTGCTGAAACCATACTCCAGTAGTGGATTGACGCAAACTAAAAGAATTTTTAATTACCGCCTCACACGAGCGCGAAGAATGGTGGAGTGCGCTTTGGGTATTCTGACAGCAAAATGGCGAGTTCTATTGACCGCTATCAACCTGAAGACTGAAACTGTGGACGAGGTGGTGAAAGCTTGTGTGGTTCTGCACAATTTTGTTATTTGCAAGGAACATATTTCCATTGATGACCACCCTGAAGAAACCACCCTGCATGATTATCACAACATTAAGTATAGAAGTTCTGTGTCAGTTTCAAGAATGAGGGACAAATTTGCTGAATACTTTATTTCACCTCAAGGAAGAGTAGACTGGCAGGATGAGAGAGTTTGAAAAAATTCTCTTGTATCTTGTAACCAAAACTTATTTACCTTCTTTAGCCAAAGTATTTTACCTTATTTACCCAAGTTGTGTACCTGGTTGTGTTGTACCCAAAGTATTTTACCTTCTTTACCCAAGTTGTGTACCTGGTTGTGTTGGACCCAAAGTATTTTACCGTCTTTACCCAAGTTGTGTACCTGGGTGTGTTGTACCTAAAGTATTTTACCTTCTTTACCCAAGTTGTGTACCTGGTTTTGTTTTACCCAAAGAATTTTACCTTCTTTACCCAAGTTGTGTACCTGGTTGTGTTTTACCCAAAGTATTTTACCTTCTTTACCACAAGTATTTTACCTTCTTTACCAAAGTTTTATACCTGGTTGTGTTTTAACCATTTTATTTTACCTTCTTTAACCACAGTATTAAACCTTTTAAAAACCATTTAATAACTTTATAACCAAATAAAAGACCAAACTTGTAAACAAGCTGTTTTTTTTATTAACAAAATATTAAATAGAAAACATTACAAATCAACATAG
Organism: Dendrobates tinctorius; assembly: GCF_039654945.1. Taxonomy (NCBI): domain Eukaryota; kingdom Metazoa; phylum Chordata; class Amphibia; order Anura; family Dendrobatidae; genus Dendrobates; species Dendrobates tinctorius. The sequence continues at coordinate 93,055,691 of NW_027361690.1, read as the reverse complement.
TGTGGGTTGGAAATAATGCTGGAGGGGCTGTCAGATTGGGACACTTCGACACTGGGAGTGTGGAGAGAGGAAAGTGATGGTGGTGGAGAAGGATCAATAGGAACAGGTGAAGGGGTGGAGAAAGAAATGGAATGGGTGGACATGAAACCGGGAGTTGTATTGGAAATTTGGAAGGTTTGAGGGGTGGAGTCGAAGGATTGGGAGGCAGAAGAGGTGGGGGTGGAGAAGAGGGTTGTGTTTGCGGCATGATGGTTGTTGAAACAGCATGGTAGTAGTGGGCAGGGAGTGGAGGCGCTGGTGATATGGTTGGTAAATGGTACGGGGTGGTATGTTGGTATGGGGCAGGCTGCTGGTACGGGGAAGGCTGCTGGTACAGGGCAGCCTGCTGGCATTGCATATTGGGGGAGGAGGGATAGTGGCTGGAGGGGGGGCAGGTGTGGGAAGATGTACCGGGGTGGGTGGAGGGGGATGGGAGCTAACTTGCTCTAGAGCCGACTGGCACGATTGCATTACATGCATCTGCTGGTCAGGAGATAGCATATCCATGTGCTCAAGCACGACTGAAAAAATGTGTAGTTCAGAGCTTTACTTGCATCTGACTGCATCCTAACCAGAAGTGTGCGCAACTCAAGAATACTGCTGTTGAGCAAATGAAGTCCTGCGGTCATTTGCTCAGACAACAGTTTCAGACAGTTGTGGAAGGATGCATTCAGATGTAAGAACTCGGGCGCATAGCTCTTTTCCTGACCCCTCTGGCGCTGCCGCCCAGAACCCACAGGTGTACTAGAGGTGACAGCAGCAGAGGGGTGGGGTAAAGGAAAAGCTATATCCTCACCAGCAGATTTATGTAAAGGCGGCCACGATGCTCCAGCGCAAGGTGGTGTTACCGTAGGATCAGATGTGAGGGAAGTCTGGGAAGATGCAGATGGTCCGGGACTGTCGAAGTGTCCCTCATTAGCGGACTCCTCAGGGATCGCCCCAGAAGTGTTCAACGGTGCAGACTCCCGAGTGCTGCAGAAGGTGCTGTGAAATAAAGAGAAAAAAAGATAATTAATATACTGATATTGCATGACCCTGGCTGAAAGCAAAAAAAGGGTTAGACATGTAAACATTTTGAATTAAATGGGGTGGGTAATATTTACATTCTGTTCACCATCGTCTCCTGGAGGAACGACAGGGCTGTTGAATATTTGTATTTGCTCCTGCGTCCTCCAGAGCCACTCGAGGCACTCATCTTGTTGTTTAACTCCTTCTCGAAGCGATCCCGGATTGACCGCCACCGCTTGACAATTCTCTTTCCTGAAAAGTAAAAGCACAAATTGGTTAGTATACAACACTTTTACAGCCAGCAACATGACTGAACTGTGTATATTTACGCATTTTATGCTGGGCCCGAACCTCGAGGTCCTCCCAGTTGGCAGTAAATTGACGGCAGACTTGCTCCCAGAGCCAACGGGTCGCTAGGAGATCGGAGTGGCTGTGGTCCCCCATATTCCACAGTGGCTCCCTTTCTCGGATCAGATCGATGAGGAGGTCAATATCTAGGCCCGCCTCCTCCTCACCGTCCGAGTCAGGAGCCGACTGTGAAGCCTGTTAAAAAAGCTAAAAAAAAATACATTAGACTCCAAACAACATAATTAGGGATAAAAAATACATTTTAGTTTCAACGGTTTTATTGAAAAGGAAACATCATTAAACATAAAGTACATTCACATTAAAGTTCAAAGATCCCCTCGCAGGGGGAAGTATATAAGAAAAAAAAACACAATATGTTGTACATTATCCTTGACTTAGTAATATCAATCTATTCTTAACAGAGTAGGGAGGGAAAGAGGGGGAATGTATAATGAGTGCCGATAATATAATCAATCAATCAATCAAATTTATTATCGCCAAGTACATATTACATATATACAAGGAATTCTTTGTGGCAAAGAGGCAACATAATATATAACAACAGATACAACAAGTAACATCTAACAAGACAGATACAGTATATAGTCTACACATGACGATTTAATTGTTGAACAGAGAGTGGATAGAAGCTGTTCATATGGCGGTTGGTGCTGCATTTGGGGACTCTGAAGCGACGTCCTGAAGGGAGTAGTTGGAATGAGGAGTGTCCCGGGTGAGAGGGATCGGATGAAATTTTCAATGCGTGGGATCGAATACTCTTATCATAAAGATCCTGGATTTTAGGCAGGGGGGAACCTATAATTCTCTCTGCTGTTCTGAGAGTCCTTTGTAAGCGGAGTTTGCCATGCGCAGTGGCTCCCCCATACCAGACTATCAGAGAGGAACAAATCACAGATCTGATGACAGCATTAAAGAATAAGATCAGCAGATTCTTAGACAAACCATATCTTTTCAGCTGATGCAGGAAGAACATCCTCTGTTGTGCTTTTCTTATAACAGCATCCACGTTTTTCCCCCATTTAAGATCATGAGAGATGATAACACCAAGGAATTTGGTCTCTGTGACCCTAAGAACCACTTCGTCATGTATGTAGATTGGAAGTATCTCATGTTGATCTTTCCTAAAATCCACAACCATCTCAGCAGTTTTTTTAGTGTTGAGTACAAGATTATTGGCTTTACACCAGTCACATATTCTTTCCACCTCACTCCGATACAAGTCTTCAGCATTTCCCCTGATGAGACCAATCAGTGTCATATCATCGGCAAATTTCAAGATTTTTACTGAGTCTGCTGAAGAGATGCAATCATTCGTATAGAGAGAAAACAGTAACGGGGACAAAACACACCCCTGAGGTGCCCCGATGTTTGTGACCAAGGTGTCCGAAGTGAATGGTCCAACTTTTACACTCTGTATCCTGGCTGTCAGGAAGTTATAAATCCACAAGCATAAGTTGAGAGGGACTCCAAGAGCTACCATTTTCTTATGAAGTAAATTCGGATCAATGGTATTGAACGCTGAGCTAAAGTCCATGAAAAGAATCCGGACATATGAGTGCAGTTCATCTGTATGATCCAAAATGTACTTCAGTGCCAGATTGACAGTGTCGTTTGCCGAACGATTCTCCTTATAGGCAAACTGAAGCGGGTCCCATAGCTTCTGCGTGAATTTTATCAGGTGGGACATCATAATTCTTTCGAAGACTTTCATAGCTACAGATGTGAGTGCTACTGGTCTATAGTCGTTCAACTCAGAGGATCCCACTTTCTTGGGGACAGGGATAATTGTGGAACTTTTCCAACACTGAGGTACAACGCACTGTTTCAGTGACACATTGTATTTATTTGTCAGTATAGGGGCAAGCTGGGTAGCACATACTTTCAGACACATTGGAGATACACCATCAGGGCCAGGTGCCTTTTTGACCTAAGTCCCTTCAGGATGCGTATCACCTCTGCCTCGGAGATCACTACTTGGGTGTTACACAATGAATGATCTTTATATGAACAGACTGAGGAGCTTAGAGATGAATAGCCACTGTGTGTAGAGCTTGCCTCAAATCTGCAGTAGAATTCATTTAACTCTGCTGCCAGACTTCTGCTGGGGTTCACTATAGTGGGGTGGCTTTTATAATTGGTGACCTCTCTTAATCCTCTCCATGCAGATCTAGTATCTTTTGATGAGAACCTTTCCTCCAGAATCTTTGCATACTCGTGTTTGGCTAACTTGATCTCTTTAGATAGCGAGTTCCTAAGTTTCTTGAATTCAGCAATATCGCCTGCTTTATAAGCCTCCTCTTTTCTCTTACGGATCAACCTGACTTTATTTGTAAACCACGGCTTGTTGTTTCCCCGAAAGTGGACAGATTTGGATGGAATAAACGTGTCTTCACAAAAACGGATATATGAGGACACTGCATCAACCCATTCATCCAGACCCGAGCATGTTTCCTGGAATACCTCCCAGTCCATGCATTCAAAGCATGCTTGTAGTTGCAATTTTGCCTCCTCAGACCATGTCTTCTTTGTATAAACTGTAGGTTTGGATGTTTTCAACCTTTGCCTGTAGGCTGGAATTAAATGAATTAGACAATGATCTGAAAAGCCCACTGCTGCTCTCCTCACTGCCCTGTAGGCCCCTTTTTTTGACTGTATAGCAATGATCAAGCGTATTGTTCTCTCTCGTGAAGCAGTTTATATGTTGAGTAAATTTGGGGAGATCCAGGTTAAGTTTTCCTTTGCTAAAGTCCCCCATTACGATCACAAATGCTTCTGGAGATCCTTTCTCCCATTCTGATATTTTGCAAGCTAATTCACCAATAGCAGCTTTAACAGATGATTGAGGGGGAATATATACTGCAACCAGGAACCATAGATGAAAACTCTCTTGGAGAGTAAAATAGTCTACAATTGAGTGCAAGGTACTCTAGATCTGGAGAGCAACCTTTTCCCAGTATGTTAACATCACAGCACCAGCTAGTGTTGATGTAGAGACATACCCCACCCCCTCTTTGTTTACCTGAAGCTACACAATCACGGTCAGCTCTGTAGATAACAAAACCAGGTAGATCCAGACTACAATCAGGGATGGTCTCATTCAACCAGGTCTCAGTAAAACAAAGAGCAGCTGAATTGGCCATATCAGATCTCATGTTACAAAGTAAGCTCAGATCCTCCATTTTGTTAGATAAGGAACGGACATTAGCCAAATGGAGTGAAGGAAGAGCTGTTCTGAACCCTCTCCTCCGAAGGCATGCCAGGACGCCTCCTCTCCTACCTCTCTTGCAGTACACCTCCACAGGTTTCACAGAAGTAATGGATTTTATGTACTCAATTGTTGAATTAGCAATCATGCTCCAAGAAGGGGAGTCCATGAGAAATTGCGGATGATTCCAGAATAATAAATCGTCCCTTGAAATCATAAGAGTAGGTTTACAGAGTGCAGTGGCCATGATTACACTCAGCTTGTAGCTATAAAGACTGAACAGTCACAGCTTAGGAGAGTTAAATGACAACTTTCCATAAAGGGTACTCCCAGCACTGCTGGGGGGGGCATGGGTGCAACAAGACAGGGACATAAGGGGACATGCCAACAGTCAGTCCAAACCTGCACAGCTCACCCCTTCAGCTCCACCTGGACCACAAGATCTCCAGAACATCTCCAGCACCGCACACTCCACCAGCTTTCCTATCCCGGGATCATCTGCATGCTGGAAATGGGTACAAGTTGTAGGAAAGTTGGCAGGCAGCCAGCAGCTTCACTCTCTCCCAGCTGAAACCAGGCACGGAGCTCCACGAGGACAGAAAGACACCAGTCCCAGCTGGTCGCAGTCTCCACACTACTCCCAGCTCTGCCGAATCCTGTAGCCCTACAGCTCCACAAGATCTCCAGAACATCTCCAGCACCGCACACTCCACCAGGTTTCCTATCCTGGGATCATCTGCTTGCTGGAAATGGGTACAAGTTGTAGGAAAGTTGGCAGGCAGCCAGCAGCTTCACTCTCTCCCAGCTGAATCCAGGCACGGAGCTCCACGAGGACGGAAAGACACCGGTCCCAGCTGATCGCAGTCTCCACACTACTCCCAGCTCTGCCGAATCCTGTAGCTACGCAATGGTGAGTGAACCAAAGGGAGAATTAACAATTAAACGGGGTAAAAAACTAAAAAACTCAGGAGCCTCATGCCAGAGCAGCCATCTCTCGGCGCTCCTCCTCCAAAAAAAAAAAAAATAAAGTAAATAAATAGACGTGAGGTACCAGAGAGTACACATCAGAGACTATAATTGTAGGAGACAGATACCATGTCAGCATGCTATGTGGATAAAGATATCATCCTGGAAAGGTCATCATCCCCTTGTGCCCGAATCCAAGGGTAAAACATACATTTAACCCCTTCCTGACATGAGACGTACTATCCCGTCCATGGAAAAGTTTTTTTTTTATTTATGTCTATAACACACTCCATGTCTGACATGCCATCTAAGAGCACATTGTCCCTTTTACTGCACCGGCTATTTGGCACAATACCAGTGATCCATTTTCTGTCCCCCATATTTGTGCCATCTAGATGTTAACCCCTTCCTGACATCCGACATACTATCCCGTCCATGGGACCCGGGCCCCTATGCCCATGGACGGGATAGTACGTCTACCGCGATCAGCGGCGCCCACCTGGTGAGCGCCGCTGATCGCGGCCGGGTGTCAGCTGATTATCACAGCTGACACCCGGCACTATGTGTCAGGGGCAGTCACGGACCGCCCCGACACGTTAACCCCTTGCACACCGCGATCAAACATGATCGCGGTGTACCGGGGTTAAAGGGAAGCATCGGCAGGGAGGGGGCTCCCTCCTTGCTTCCCTGAGCCCCCCACGGCAGCGCAATGTGCAGCGCTGCTGCGGGGGGCTCCTTTCCTGCAGGCCCCCGAATCCAAGATGGCGACGGGGGCCTTCAGGCGCCTGCAGGAAGCTGGCTTCCGCAGTGCCTGCAAAGCGCAGGCATGAGGAAGCCTTCTGCAGTGCCTGTGACAGATTGCTGATCTGTCACAGTGATCTGTGATGTGACAGATAAGCGATCTGTCACAGGACAGTGATGTCCCACCTGGGACTATTTAATAAAGTAAAAAAAAACAAAAAAAAAAACCGTTAAAATAAATTAAAAAAAATCGCCAAATAAATTAGAAAAAAAAAAAATATTCCCCCAAATAAATCCATTTTTTAGAAACAAAAAAAACCAAAACAATAAAAGTACACATATTAGGTATCGCCGCGTCCGTAACGACCCGCCCTATAAAACTGTCCCATTAGTTAACCCCTTTAGCGAACCCCTTAAAAAATAAAAATAAAAAACGAAGGAAAAAATAATGATTTATTATCATACCGCCAAACAAAAAGTGTAATAACGCGCGATCAAAAAGACGCATATAAATATCCATGGTACCGCTGAAAACGTCATCTTGTCCCGCAAAAAACGAGCTGCCACACAGCATCATCAGCGAAAAAATATAAAAGTTATAGCTCACAGAATAAAGCGATGCAAAAATAATTATTTTTTATATAAAATAGTTTTCATTGCATAAAACCGACAAAACATAAAAAAAGACCTAAATAAGGTATCTCTGTAAGCGTACTGACCCAAAGAATAAAACTGCTTTATCAATTTTATCACACGCGGAACGGTGTAAACGCACCCCCCCAAAAGAAATTCATGAAACGCTGGTTTTTGTTCATTCTGCGTACCAAAAATCGGAATAAAAAGTGATCAAAAAATGTCACGTGCCCGAAAATGGAACCAATAAAAACGTCAACTCATCCCGCAAAAAATAAGACCACACATGACTCGGTGGGTCAAAATACGGAAAAATTAGAGCTCTCAATATGTGGTGATGCAAAAACTATTTTTACAATAAAAAGCGTCTTTTAGCGTGTGACAGCTGACAAACATAAAAACCACCATAAATAGTAAATCAAACCCCCTGTTATCACCCCCTTAGTGAGGGAAAAATAATAAAATAAATTTTTTTTATTTATTTCCATTTTTCCATTAGGGTTAGGGATAGGGCTAGGGTTAGGGTTAGGGCTAGGGTTAGGGCTAGGGTTAGGCTAGGATTAGGGCTAGGGTTAGGGCTAGGGTTAGGGTTAGAGCTAGGGTTAGGGCTGAGATTAGGGTTAGGGGTGTGTTGGGGTTCGGGTTGGAGTTAGAATTGGGGGTTTCCACTGTTTGGGCACATCAGGGGCTCTCCAAATGCAACATGGCGTCTGATCTCAATTCCAGCCAATTCTGAGTTGAAAAAGTCAAATGGTGCTCCTTCCTTCCAAACTCTGCCATGCACCCAAACAGTGTTTTACCCCCACATGTAGGGTATCAGCCTACTCAGGTAAAATTGCAAAACAATTTTTGGGGTCCAATTTCTCCTGTTACCCTTAGGAAAATAAAAAATTGGGGGCAAAAATATCATTTTTGTGGAAAAAAATGATTTTTTTATTTTCACGTCCGAGCGTTATAAACTTCTGTGAAGCACTTGGGGGTTCAAAGTGCTCACCACACATCTAGATAAGTTCCGTGGGGGGCCTAGTGTCCAAAATGGGGTCACTTGTGGGGAGTTTCAATAGTTTAGGTACATCAGGGGCTCTCCAAACGCACAGTACATCAGGGGCTCTCCAAACGCACATGACACCCGCAGACCATTCCATCAAAGTCTGCATTCCAAATTGTCACTGCTTCCCTTCCGAGCCCCGACGTGTGGCCATACAGTAGTTTTCTCCCACATATGGGGTGTCAGCGTACTCATGACAAATTGGACAACAACTTTTGGGGTCCAATTTCTCCTGTTACCCTTGGGAACTTAAAAAAAATTGGGGACTAATTGATCATGTTTGTGGAAAAAATACGATTTTTTTATTTTCATGCCCGGGCATTATAAACTTCTGTGAAGCCCTTGGGGGTTCAAAGTGCTCACCACACATCTAGATAAGTTCCTTAGGGGGTCTCGTTTACAAAATGGGGTCATTTGTGGGGGTGTTTCCACTGTTTAGGTACATTAGGGGCTCTCCAAAGGCAACATGACACCCGCAGAACATTCCCTCAAAGTCTGCATTCCAAAACGTCACTACTTCCCTTCCGATCCCCGACGTGTGTCCATACAGTAGTTTTCTCCCACATATGGGGTGTCAGCGTACTCAGGACAAATTGGACAACAACTTTTGGGGTTCAATTTCTCCTGTTACCCTTGGGAAAATAAAAAAATCGGGGACTAATTGATCATGTTTGTGGAAAAAATACGATTTTTTTATTTTCATGCCCTGGCATTATAAACTTCTGTGAAGCCTTTGGGGGTTCAACGTGCTCACCTCACATCTAGATAAGTTCCTTAGGGGGTCTAGTTTTCAAAATGGGGTCATTTGTGGGGGGTTTCCACTGTTTAGGTACATTAGGGGCTCTCCAAAGGCAACATGTCACCCGCAGACTATTCCATCAAAGTCTGCATTCCAAAACGTCACTACTTCCCTTCCGATCCCCGACGTGTGTCCATACAGTAGTTTTCTCCCACATATGGGGTATCATCAGACTCAGGACAAATTGGACAACAACTTTTGGGGTCCAATTTCTCCTGGTACCCTTGGAAAAATAAAAAATGGTGACTAAAAGATCATGTTTGTGGAAAAAATACGAATTTTTTATTTTCACGCCCGGGCGTTATAAACTTCTTTGAAGCACTGGGGGGTTCAAAATGCTCACCACACATCTAGATAAGTTCCTTGGGGGGTCTAGTTTACAAAATGGTGTCATTTGTGGGGGGTTTCCACTGTTTAGGTACATCAGGGGTTTTCCAATCGCGACATGGTGTCCGATCTCAATTCCAGCCAAAAACGTCAAATGGCGCTGCTTCCCTTCCGAGCTCTGCCATGCGCCCAAATAGTGGTTTACCCCCACATGTGGGGTATCAGCGTACTCAGGACAAATTGCACAAAAACTTTTAGGGTCCTGTTACCCTTGGAATAATAAGAATTGAGGGTGAAAAGATCATTTTTGTGGAAAAATATGATTTTTTTAAGTGTACCGCTGTACGTTATAAACTTCTGTAAAGCCCTTGTGGGTTCAAAGTTCTCACCACATATCTAGATAAGTTCCTTGGCGGGTCTAGTTTCCAAAATGGGGTCACTTGTAGGGGGTTTCCACTGTTTAGGTACATCAGGGACTCTCCAAAAGTGACATGGCGTCCGATCTGAATTCCAGCCAATTTTGCATTGAAAAAGTCAAACGGCGCTCCTTCCATTCTGAGCTCTGCCATGCGCCGAAACAGTCGTTCCCCCCACATATCAGGTATCAGCGTACTCAGGACAAATTGCACAATAACTTTTGCAGTCCAATTTCTCCTATTACCCTTGGTAAAATAAAAAAAATTGAACCTGAAGTATTTTTTTTGTGAAAAAAAGTTAGATGTTCATTTTTTTTTAAAATATTCAAAAAAATTCCTGTGATGCACCTAAAGGGTTAATAAACTTATTGAATGTGGTTTTGAGCACCTTAAGGGGTGCAGTTTTTAGAATGGTGTCACTTTTGGGTATTTTCTATCGTATAGACCCCTCAAAGTGACCTCAAATGTGATGTGGTCCTAAAAATAAAATGGTGTTGTAAAAATGAGAAATCGCTGGTCAACTTTTAACCCTTATAACTTCCTAACAAAAAAAAATTTTGGTTCCAAAATTGTGCTGATGTAAAGTAAACATGTGGGAAATGTTAGTTATCAAGTTTTTTGTGTGCTGTATCTCTGTGATTTAAGGGCATAAAAATTCAAAGTTGGAAAATTGCGAAATTTTCAAAATTTTCACCAAATTTCCGTTTTTCCCACAAATAAACGCAAGTTATTTGAATGAAATTTTACCACTAACATAAAGTACAATATGTCATCATGAGAAAACAATGTCAGAATCACCGGGATCCATGGAAGCGTTCCAGAGTTATGATCTCATAAAGGTACAGTGGTCAGAATTGTAAAAATTGGCCCGGTCATGAACGTGCAAACCACCCTTGGGGGTGAAGGGGTTAAAAAAAAAAAAAGTTGCTTACCCCATGTTGACAGGCTGTTTGCTCATGCCGACTCTGGGAGGTTTGCACGTTCATGACTGGGCCAATTTTTACAATTCTGACCACTGTACCTTTATGAGGTCATAACTCTGGAACGCTTCCATGGATCCCGGTGATTCTGACAATGTTTTCTCGTGACATATTGTTCTTCATGTTAGTGGTAAAATTTCATTCAAATAAGTTGCGTTTATTTGTGAAAAAAATGGAAATTTGGCAAAAATTTTGAAAATTTCGCAATTTTCCAACTTTGAATTTTTATGCCCTTAAATCACAGAGATACGGCACACAAAAAACTTGATAACTAACATTTCCCACATGTTTACTTTACATAAGCACAATTTTGGAACCAAAATTTTTTTTTGTTAGGAAGTTATAAGGGTTAAAAGTTGACCAGCGATTTCTCATTTTTACAACACCATTTTATTTTTAGGACCACATCACATTTGAAGCCACTTTGAGGGGTCTATATGATAGAAAATACCCAAAAGTGACACCATTCTAAAAACTGCACCCCTTAAGGTGCTCAAAACCACATTCAAGAAGTTTATTAACCCTTTAGGTGCGTCACAGGAATTTTTTTGAATATTAAAAAAAAAAGGAACATCTAACTTTTTTCACAAAAAAAATACTTCAGGTTCAATTTTTTTTATTTTACCAAGGGTAACAGGAGAAATTGGACTGCAAAAGTTATTGTGCAACTTGTCCTGAGTACGCTGATACCTGATTTGTGGGGGGAACGACTGTTTCGGCGCATGGCAGAGCTCAGAATGGAAGGAGCGCCGTTTGACTTTTTCAATGCAAAATTGGCTGGAATTCAGATCGGACGCCATGTCACGTTTGGAGAGTCCCTGATGTACCTAAACAGTGGAACCCCCCCACAAATGACACCATTTTGGAAACTAGACCCCCTAAGGAACTTATCTAGATGTGTGGTGAGAACTTTGAACCCCCAAGGGTTTCACAGAAGTTTATAACATAAAGCCGTACAATTAAAAAATCATATTTTTTCCACAAAAATGATCTTTTCACCCTCAATTCTTATTTTTCCAAGGGTAACAGCACCCTAAAAGTTATTGTGCAATTTGTCCTGAGTACGCTGATACCCCACATGTGGGGGTAAACCACTATTTGGGCGCATGGCAGAGCTCGGAAGGGAAGCAGCGCCATTTGACGTTTTTGGCTGGAATTGAGATCGGACACCATGTCGCGATTGGAAAACCCCTGATGTACCTAAACAGTGGAAACCCCCCACAAATGACACCATTTTGGAAACTAGACCCCCTAAGGAACTTATCTAGATGTGTGTTGAGCACTTTGAACCCTCAAGGGCTTCACAGAAGTTTATAACATAAAGCCGTACAATTAAAAAATCATATTTTTTCCACAAAAATGATCTTTTCACCCTCAATTCTTATTTTTCCAAGGGTAACAGCACCCTAAAAGTTATTGTGCAATTTGTCCTGAGTACGCTGATACCCCACATGTGGGGGTAAACCACTATTTGGGCGCATGGCAGAGCTCGGAAGGGAAGCAGCGCCATTTGACGTTTTTGGCTGGAATTGAGATCGGACACCATGTCGCGATTGGAAAACCCCTGATGTACCTAAACAGTGGAAACCCCCCACAAATGACACCATTTTGTAAACTAGACCCCCCAAGGAACTTATCTAGATGTGTGGTGAGCACGTTGAACCCCCCAGTGCTTCACAGAAGTTTATAACGCCAGGGCTTGAAAATAAAAAATTTGTATTTTTTCCACAAACATGATCTATTAGTCCCCAATTTTTTTATTTTCCCAAGGGTAACAGGAGAAATTGGACCCCAAAAGTTGTTGTCCAATTTGTCCTGAGTATGCTGATACCCCATATGTGGGAGAAAACTACTGTATGGGCACACGTCGGGGATCGGAAGGGAAGTAGTGACGTTTTGGAATGCAGACATTGATGGAATGGTCTGCGGGTGTCATGTTGCCTTTGGAGAGCCCCTAATGTACCTAAACAGTGGAAACCCCCCACAAATGACCCCATTTTGAAAACTAGACCCCCTAAGGAACTTATCTAGATGTGAGGTGAGCACTTTGAACCCCCAAGGGCTTCACAGAAGTTTATAATGCCAGGGCATGAAAATAAAAAAATCGTATTTTTTCCACAAACATGATCAATTAGTCCCCAATTTTTTTATTTTCCCAAGGGTAACAGGAGAAATTGAACCCCAAAAGTTGTTGTCGAATTTGTCCTGAGTACGCTGACACCCCATACGTGGGAGAAAACTACTGTATGGACACACGTCAGGGCTCAGAAGGGAAGTAGTGACGTTTTGGAATGCAGACTTTGATGGAATGGTCTGCGGGTGTCATGTTGCCTTTGGAGAGCCCCTAATGTACCTAAACAGTGGAAACACCCACAAATGACCCCATTTTGGAAACAAGAACCCCTAAGGAACTTATCTAGATGTGTGGTGAGCACTTTGAACCCCCAAGGGCTTCACAGAAGTTTATAATGCCCGGGCAAGAAAATAAAAAAATCGTATTTTTTCCACAAACATGATCAATTAGTCCCCAATTTTTTTTAAGTTCCCAAGGGTAACAGGAGAAATTGGACCACAAAAGTTGTTGTCCAATTTGTCATGAGTACGCTGACACCCCATATGTGGGAGAAAACTACTGTATGGACACATGTCGGGGCTCGGAAGGGAAGCAGTGTCATTTTGGAATGCAGACTTTGATGGAATGGTCTGCGGGTGTCATGTGCGTTTGGAGAGCCCCTGATGTAGCTAAACTATTGAAACTCCCAACAAGTGACCCCATTTTGGACACTAGACCCCCCCACGGAACTTATCTAGATGTGTAGTGAGCACTTTGAACCCCCAAGTGCTTCACAGAAGTTTATAACGCTCGGACGTGAAAATAAAAAAATCATTTTTTTCCACAAAAATGATATTTTTGCCCCCAATTTTTTATTTTCCTAAGGGTAACAGGAGAAATTGGACCCCAAAAATTGTTTTGCAATTTGTCCTGAGTAGGCTGATACCCTACATGTGGGGGTAAAACACTGTTTGGGCGCATGGCAGAGCTTGGAAGGGAAGGAACACCATATGACTTTTTCAACTCAGAATTGGCTGGAATTGAGATCAGATGCAATGTTGCATTTGGAGAGCCCCTGATGTGCCCAAACAGTGGAAGCCCCCAATTCTAACTCCAACCCGAACCCCAACACACCCCTAACCCTAATCTCAGCCCTAACCCTAGCCCTAACCCTAACCCTAGCCCTAACCCTAACCCTAGCCCTAACCCTAACCCTAACCCTAGCCCAAACCCTAACCCTAGCCCTAACCCTAGCCCTAACCCTAGCCCTAACCCTAACCCTAATGGAAAAATGGAAATAAATACATTTTTTTAATTTTATTATTTTTCCCTTACTAAGGGGGTGATAACGGGGGGGGTTTGATTTACTATTTATGGCGGTTTTTATTTTTGACAGCTGTCGCACGCTGAAAGACGCTTTTTATTCTAAAAATAGTTTTTGCATCACCACATATTGAGAGCTCTAATTTTTCCGTATTTTGACCCACTGAGTCATGTGAGGTCTTATTTTTTGCGGGACGAGTTGACGTTTTTATTGGTACCATTTTTGGGCACGTGACATTTTTTGATCGCTTTTTATTCCGATTTTTGGGACGCAGAATGAACAAAAAACAGCGTTTCATTAATTTCTTTTGGGGGAGTGCGTTTACACCGTTCCGCGTGCGGTAAAATTGATAAAGCGGTTTTATTCTTCGGGTCAGTACGGTTACAGCGATACCTCATTTAGGTCTTTTTTATGTTTTGTCGGTTTTATGCAATGAAAACTATTTTATATAAAAAATAATTATTTTTGCATCGCTTTATTCTGCGAGCTATAACTTTTTTATTTTTTCGCTGATGATGCTGTGTGGCAGCTCGTTTTTTGCGGGACAAGATGACGTTTTCAGCGGTACCATGGATATTTATATGCGTCTTTTTGATCGCGCGTTATTACACTTTTTGTTTCGCGGTATGATAATAAATCATTATTTTTTGCTTCGTTTTTCATTTTTATTTTTTAAGGGGTTCACTAAAGGGGTTAACTAATGGGACAGTTTTATAGGGCGGGTCGTTATGGACGCGGCGATACCTAATATGTGTACTTTTATTGTTTTGGGTTTTTTTTATTTTCAAAAAATGAATTTATTGGAGAATAATTTTTTTTTTTTTACTAATTTATTTGGCGATTTTTTTTAAATTATTTTTACACTTTTTTTTAATTTTTTTTTTACTTTATTACATAGTCCCAGGTGGGACATCACTGTCCTGTGACAGATCGCTGATCTGTCACATCACAGATCACTGTGACAGATCAGCAATCTGTCACAGGCATTGAAGAAGACTTCCTCTTGCCTGCGCTTTGCAGGCACTGAGGAAGCCAGCTTCCTCCAGGCCCCCGTCGCCATCTTGGATTCGGGGGCCTGGAGGAAAGGAGACCCCCGCAGCAGCGCTGCACATTGCGCTGCCGTGGGGGGCTCAGGGAAGCACGGAGGGAGCCCCCTCCCTGCCGATGCTTCCCTTTAACTCCCGGTACACCGCGATCATGTTTGATCGCGGTGTGCAAGGGGTTAACATGTCGGGGGCGGTCCGTGACCGCCCCTGACACATAGTGCCGGGTGTCAGCTGTGATAAACAGCTGACACCCGGCCGCGATCAGCGGCGCTCACCAGGTGGGCGCCGCTGATCGTGGTAGACGTACTATCCCGTCCATGGGCATAGGGGCCCGGGTCCCATGGACGGGATAGTATGTCGGATGTCAGGAAGGGGTTAACATCTAGATGGCACAAATATGGGGGACACAAAATGGATCACTGGTATTGTGCCAAATAGCCAGTGCAGTAAAAGGGACAATGTGCTCTTAGATGGCATATCACACATGGAGTGTGATATAGACATAAATAAAAAAAAAACAAAAAAAAACTTTTTTTTACCTCTAAGCGTGGACGACGCGAGGGAGGGCTCCCAGAAGAAGACAACATGTGTGGCTGGCCTCGCTCTGTGGCTGCTGGATGCTCGACGGCTGCTGGCTGGCCTGGCTCTGCGGCTGCTGGCTGCTCTGTGGTTGGTGGCTGATCTGTGGCTGGTGGTTGGCCTGAATCTGCGACTGCTGGCTGGCCTGGCTCTGTGACTGGTGGCTGGACTGGCTCTGCGGCTGCTGGCTGGCCTAAGCCCTGTGGCTGCTGGCTGGCCTGGCTTTGCGGTTGCTGGACACGCTCTGTGGCTGGCACCGCTCTGTGGCTGGATCCTCTGTGGCTGGATCCTCTGTGGCTGGCTCCTCTGTGGCTGGCTCCTCTGGCTGGCTGCATGATAATGGATGGATGAGTGCCTCACTGGCAATGTTTATATATGTTCTCTGGGGGCTGGGCAATGGGATCTGAGCATGCTCAGACGTAAAAGCCGGATCCGGTGGCCACATCTGGCTTTTTCCGGATCCGGCGCATTCCGGTGCCCATAGACTACCATTGTAGCAAAAGACTGTAAGCGCCGGATCCGGCGCTTTACATTTCTTTGCCGCAGACAAAAAAACGTTACAAGAAACTTTTTTTTTCCGGACGCCGGAATGAAACATTTAGCCGGATCCAACGGAAACCGGAAGAACTGGAAGGCCATGAGGCGCAATCCGGCGCTAATACAATTCAATGACACAAAACCGGATCCAGCGGCAGTTTTCGCCGGATCCGGTTTTTGAAAAAAGAGCCGGATCCAGCCTGTCAGAAAAAACCTGATGTGTGAAAGTAGCCTTAAAGTATCGTGTGCCTCCTTATTTTTCACCTACTCTTCAGATAAATGTCATAGATAGTTACTGTATGAAGTTAAAACAATCATCACCGCATTCTTCTTTTCTTAGAAACTATCCCAGAAGATTACGAAGATGTCCCCCTTGGATACAAATTAAATTTTAAATATATTATTTAATTTTAGACCACCATTGATTCCATGGTGCTGTAAATGAGGAGGGGTAACAGATTCAAATATAGTTTGCAGTATACAAACTAAAAATGATAGACTGGTACTGATGGGAGAGGACCCTGCCCTTGCGGACTTAAATTCTATAGGATAATGGGGAAGTAGACAGTAGGTCGGGGGTTGCAGCAGTTCCATTGGTGGTGGAGTGGCAGTTGGGTCATTGCAGGCTGTAAGCTTTCTTGAAGGGATGCGTTTTCAAGTTCTGTCTGAAAGTTCCGAATGTGGTGGATAATCAGACGTGTATTCAGAATTCCAGAGAATGGGGGATACACAAGAGAAACCTTGGAGGTGGTTACGTGAGGAATGTATAAATGTGGAGGAGAGGAAGAGATCTTGAAAGGACCAGAGATTATGTGTTGGAAGATATCAGGAGATTAGCTCAGAGATATGAGGTGGAGACAGATTATGGATGGCTTTATAGATCAATGTTAGTAGTTTAACCTGGCTACGTTGGGAAATAAGGAGCTAGTGAAGGGATTTGCAGAGAGGACAAGCTGAGGAGTAGCAAGGAGAAAGCTGGATTTGTTGGGCAGCAGAATTAAGGATGGACTGGAGAGGTGTGAGAGGGGGCAGGCCATAGAGGAGAATATTGCAGTAGTCAAGATGGGAGATAATGAGGGCATGCAGTAACATTTAGATTCAAGGTAATTGACATTTTCTGGAAGTATTTTTGAATTGGAGCTGGCAAGAGGTGGAAAGAGCTTGGATGTGCAGTTTTAAGAACAGGGCAGAGTCGAGGGTTACTCTGAGGCAGCGGGCTTGCGGTACAGGGAAAAGCGTGATATCATTTATTGTGATAGATAAATTGGGTAGGGGAGTTAGATGAGATGAAGGAAAGATGATGAGTTCAGTTTTGTACAAATTCTGCTTTAGGACGCATGATGAGAAGAAGGAGGATATGGCTGATAGACACTCTGGGAATCTGGACAACAGAAAGATAACATCAGGGCAGGAGATGTAGATCTGAGTGTCATCAGCATATGTATGTTATAAAAGGGTAACACTCACTGGGGCTACAGTTTAGCTTAGGCATTGTTAACTGTAATGACCGACGGGAGCCCACGCAATTTTTTGAAAAATAAACAGATATTGCATTTCACGCAGATTTCTGACAGTTGCTGTTTTGTTACAGCATGCTGTATGTAGGTTATGTAATGCTCCTACATAGGCTGGTGTGTGCGTGTGTGTCTGTGTGTCTTTATTTTACTCTCTATGTACCGTTTTATTAATGAGGGTATCTGTCTGACACCTGTTCATTACTATACCTTGGGCTTGGTATTACATATATATATATATATATATATATATATATATATATATATATATAAACAAAAAAAAATAGGCAGCACTCCAAATTAAATGTGAAAAAAGTGGATACTTTACTGATCGTCAGATGGCGACGTTTCAACGGTGACCCTTCTTTATCTTTGGCTATTTTTTTTTATTTATTAACTCGGTTGTTTGGACACTGCTGAATAGGTTTTGCACCAATTGTATAATTTTAGTAGTGCTGCCCTTTTTTTGATATATATATATATATATATATATATATACATACACAGTTAGGTCCATATATATTTGGACAGAAAGAACATTTTTCTAATTTTGGTTCTAGACATTACCACAATGAATTTTAAACAAAACAATTCTGATGCAGTTGAAGTTCAGACTTTCAGCTTTCATTTGAGGGTATCCACATTAAAATTGGATGAAGGGTTTAGGAGTTTCAGCTCCTTAACATGTGCCACCCTGTTTTTAAAGGGACCAAAAGTAATTGGACAGTTAACTCCAAGGCTATTTCATGGACAGGTGTGGGCAATCCCTTCATTAGGTCATTCTCAATTAAGCAAATAAAAGGCCTGGAGTTGATTTGAGGTGTGGTGCTTGCATTTGGAAGGTTTTGCTGTGAAGGAAACATGCGGTCAAAGGAGCTCTCCATGCAGGTGAAACAAGCCATCCTTAAGCTGCAAAAACAGAAAAAAACCCATCCGAGAAATTGCTACAACATTAGGAGTGGCAAAATCTACAGTTTGGTACATCCTGAGAAAGAAAGAAAGAACTGGGGAACTCATCAATGCAAAAAGACCTTGCCGCCCACGGAAGACACATTACCGTTCAAAAGTTTAGGGTCATTTAGAAATCTCCTTACTTTTGAACGAAAAACACAGTTCATTCCAATGAAGCTAACATTAAATGATTCAGAAATACACTCTATACATTGTTAATGTGGAAAATGACTATTCTAGCTGCAAACGTCTGGTTTGTAATGCAATATCTTTATAGGTATATAAAGCCCCATTTCCAACAACCATCACTCCAGTGTTCTTATGGTACTTTGTGTTTGCTGTGTAAGAAGGCTAATAGATGGTTAGAATACCTTTGAAAACCCTTGTGCAAGTATGCTAACACAGCTGAAAACAGTTTGGCTGATTAGAGAAGCTATAAACCTGACCTTCCTTTGAGCTAGTTGAGAATCTGGAGCATTACATTTGTTGGTTCCATTAAACTCTCAAAACAGCCAGGAAAAAAGAACTTTCATGTGAAACTCAACAGTCTATTCTTTTTCTTAAAAATGAAGGCTATTCCATGCGAGAAATTGCCAAGAAACTGAAGATTTCCTACAGCGGTGTGTACTACTCCCTTCAGAGGAGAGTACAAACAGGCTCTAACCAGAGTAGAAAGAGAAGTGGGAGGCCCCGCTGCAGAACTGAGCAACAAGACAAGTACATCAGAGTCTGTAGTTTGAGAAATCGATGCCTCACAGGTCCTCAACTGGCAGCTTCATTAAATAGTACATCCAAAACGCCAGTGTCAACGTCTACAGTGAAGAGGCGACTCCGGGATGCTGGCCTTCAGGGCAGAGTGGCAAAGAAAAGCCATTTCTGAGACTGGCTAATAAAAGGAAAAGATTAATATGGGCAAAAGAACACAGACATTGGACAGAGGAATATTGGAAAAAAGTGTTATGGACAGACGAATCTAAATGTGAGGTGTTTGGATCACACAGAAGAACATTTGTGAGATGCAGAACAACTGAAAAGATGCTGGAAGAGTGCCTGACGCCATCTGTCAAGCATGGTGGAGGTAATGTGATGGTCTGGGGTTGCTTTGGTGCTGGTAAAGTGGGAGATTTGTACAAAGTAAAAGGGATTTTGAATAAGGAAGGCTATCACTCCATTTTGCAATGCCATGCCATACCCTGTGGACAGCGCTTGATTGGAACCAATTTCATCCTACATCAAGACAATGACCCAAAGCACACCCCCAAATTATGTAAGAACTATTTAGGGAAGAAGCAGGCAACTGGGATTCTATCTGTAATGGAGTGGCCAGCGCAGCCATCAGATCTCAACCCCATTGAGCTGTTGTGGGAGCAGCTTGACCGTATGGTACGCAAAAAGTGCCCCTCAAGCCAAACCAACTTGTGGGAGGGGCTTCTGGAAGCATGGGGGGAAATTTCTCCAGATTACCTCAGCAAATTAACTGCTAGAATGCCAAAGGTCTGAAATGCTGTAATTGCAGCAAAGGGAGCATTCTTTGACAAAAGCAAAGTTTGAAGAAGAAAATTATTATTTCAAATAAAAAAGTTTTTCGAACCTTGTCAATGTCTGGACTAGGTTTTAAATTCAGAGAAAACAAAAACAAAAAACACAAATATCCTAAAATAAAAAAATAGAAAATAAACTGCAAATAATGCATAAAGGTAAAAATAATAATAAGGGTATTTAGTAAACATAGTTTTCATCAAAATAATGTACAAGCCATCCCGCCACGTCAAGGCAACCCTTGTGGGACAGTCCTAACTCTAGTATTTATAGATTTTAAATTCATTTGGCAACTCATTTCATTAATAAAAGTATGAGTTTTTATGGAAAACACAAAATTGTCTGGGTGACCCCAAACTTTTGACGGGTAGTGTATATATACTGCTCAAAAAATAAAGGGGACACTAAACAATACATTGCATTGTCTAGTGTTCCTTTTATTTTTTTGAGCAGTATATATATATACTGTATATTCACTTATATTTGTTTTGTGTGTAAACATTATAAATTTAAACATGATATGTAATGATATTATGTTCTTCAATGGACAATGGAGAATGAAAAAAGAGGAGGTTGAACAAGGAAGTAACATCACAATTCTTCTTTTTAAATAATATATCTTTATTTAGTTCTATGGAATTAAAAAAACGCATGAAAATCCACATAAAAAACGCATAAAAAACACGCAGATTTTACACTGCATTTTTATGCCAAGAGATGCAGAAACCTTGCAGAAATTTCTGCAAGCAAATATGCAACGTGCGCACATAGACTTAGTGTCAGGAACTGGAAGTGTCAAACAGTTGAGTGACAGTAGTGTGAACTGTCAGCAGCAGTCTCCAGCACTGGGCTGCTTGGGCCTAAAATTCGGGGCAGTGGATTGCCAGAGAACCCATCCGCTTGAGTCCCCTTTGCAGCCTGGGAATCTCGAGATAGATGTCGGGGCTCAGGGGCACACTCCTTCTGCAAAGCTGCAGGAGATACTGGACTAAAGCTTTCAGATGCAAAGTGAGATGGAATCTAAATATACTGCTACAATTAGAGAATAAGGCTGTGTGCACACGCTGCGGATTAGGTGCGGATTCATCCGCGCGGATTTTGTAAAATCCGCAGGTGAAACCGCAGGTCAAAAGACCTGCGGTTTCACCTGCGGATTGCTCTGCGGTTTTGCCCTGCGGTTTTCCATCTCCTCAAATGGAGGAGATGGCAAACCGCAGGAGAATCCGCAGAAAGAATTGACATGTCAATTCTTTCTGCGGATTGAAAACTGCAGATAATCCGCGCGGAAAATTCCGCACCGTCTGCACTGCGGTTTTTGATTCCCATAGGGAATCATGGTACTGTACACCGCAGCAGAAACTGCTGCGGGTCCGCAGCGGCCAAAACCGCTGCGGAACCGCAGCAAAATCCGCAGCGTGTGCACACAGCCTAATTCCTAGTGCTAGGGAAGATAACAAGAGGCATATTCTACTCATACCGAGAACCAGGGCTGAAGTTGTGTCCTGTACCTGTGGGAAAGACAACAACCCGTCGGGCCTTATCCTGTATGTCTGTTTGTAAATACTGCCATTTTTCAAATAAAAGTTTATTTGATTTTATGGAATCCGTGTCATCTGGAGTTATTATTGCTGAGGTTCCAGAAGAGGAAAGCTTGGAGCCCATGGAGACCTGCAGTGCTGAAGTGTGATGCACCCCACACACAGCAGTACACAAGGACAGGGACATGTGTTGTCTGCAGGATGCCGGAGTGAGTGGGAACGGAAGCTCGCCCATGACTACCTCGCTTGGGCATCTTACATTAGGAGCATGTCGCATTCGTTGTGCATGCTGAATGTGGGGACATGGAGGAACTCTTTTTTATGATGATGATAGGAACTGCGCATGCCTCACCAGCTGATCGGCCACTGGGATGGACGGATAAAGCTCGCAGAAGGAATAATGCCAGATGGCCCATTTTCAGAAGATGAAAGGTTGATATTTTTTGAACAGAGCATCATTTTATTGACTGTAAATTGCAAAAACATTAATGTACACATTTTATGCTTAATTAAATGTATCCTTTATGGTGGCACAACCCATTTAAGGGGGCAGTGAAAGTGATGTTTTACAAATCTGTATACCATTATGCTGTGAAGATTTAATAAATTACATATTTTCCACTAAAATGTTTTTTTCCCAGTGTTCTCATTTTCCCAATATTTAAAGGGAGAAAATGGACCCTAAATGTTTTTGCACAAATTCTCCTGATTCCAGCAGTACCCCATTTGTGGTCTGAAACTACTGCTTGGGCACATGGCAAGGCTAAGAAGAGAAGGAGCGCCATTTGGCTTTGAACTGGAGAGTTTTCTGGAATAGCTTGCATACTTCATTTGTAGAGCTTCTAAGCAAAAAAAGGAAAAAAAAAATCACCCCTTCTCAGAAATTACGCCTCTCTGAGAGTTCATCTATGGGTGCAGTTAATTTTTTTTTCTCCTAAATAGTGATAAGGGAGCATGCCAGGATAAAGTGTTATCTGAGCCCGTTCGTGTGCTAATAAAGTATCTTCAGCGTGCGCGTATACTTTGTTTGGAGTCGCTGTGTCAGTGTGTCTCATGGCTGTTCAACAGCCGCAACACCCAAAGGGATTGCCTGTTGTTAGACAATCCCTGCATGTTTTGCAGATGTCGAACAGCCGTGAGACATAATGCCACGTCAACTCAAACATAGTATTCCAGCACGCCAAAGATACTATATTTCTGTTGATGACGGACCTGGGCGAGGACTTGATTTTTGTGAATGAGTTGAAGATTTTATTGGTACCATTTTGGGGTAAATACTATTTTTTATTGCAGTTTATATGTTTTTACGTTTTGTTATCCATACTTTTCATTTTTCATTCATACCATTGTTCTCTACATATGACTTTTTAACCACATCTTAGTACTTTTTTGGATTGGGAGTATGATGAAAAATTAGCGTTTTAGCTGTGTTTGTTCTTTATTCTTTCACAGCGTTAACCATAAGGATTTAATAGTGTTAACATTTTACCATTTTGGTTGTTCCACACGTGTCAATACCAAACGTGTCTTTTTTATTATTGTTTTTGCTTTTACATAGAACATGTTCTTCCATTTAAAATGCATTTCTTGTTATTTATGTTGTACTTTGACTTTTTACTTAACTTTTTTTTTACTTAACCCCTTTGTGATACTTGAATACTAAGTAGTTTTATTGCTGGTCTACTGCATTGCAATTCACATGTACAGTTGTGGCCAAAAGTATTGACACCCCTGCAATTTTGTCAGATTATATTCAGTTTCTTCCTGAAAATGATTGCAAACACAAATTCTTTGGTATTATTATCTTCATTTAATTTGTCTTAAATGAAAAAACACAAAAGAGAATGAAGCGAAAAGCAAAACATTGATCATTTCACACAAAACTCCAAAAATGGGCCAGACAAAAGTTTTGGCACCCTCAGCCTAATACTTGGTTGCACAACCTTTAGCCAAAATAACTGCGACCAACCGCTTCCGTTAACCATCAATGAGTTTCTTACAAGGCTCTGCTGGAATTTTAGACCATTCTTCTTTGGCAAACTGCTCCAGGTCCCTGATATTTGAAGGGTGCCTTCTCCAAACTGCCATTTTTAGATCTCTCCACAGGTGTTCTATGGGATTCTGGTCTGGACTCATTGCTGGCCACCTTAGAAGTCTCCAGTGCTTTCTCTCAAACCATTTTCTAGTGCTTTTTGAAGTGTGTTTTGGGTCATTGTCCTGCTGGAAGACCCATGACCTCTGAGGGAGACCCAGCTTTCTCACACTGGGCCCTACATTATGCTGCAAAATTTGTTGGTAGTCTTCAGACTTCATAATGCCATGCACACGGTCAAGCAGTCCAGTGCCAGAGGCAGCAAAGCAACCCCAAAACATCAGGGAACCTCCGCCATGTTTGACTGTAGGGACCGTGTTCTTTTCTTTGAATGCCTCTTTTTTTCTCCTGTAAACTCTATGTTGATGCCTTTGCCCAAAAAACTCTTCTTTTGTCTCATCTGACCAGAGAACATTCTTCCAAAACGTTTTAGGCTTTTTCAGGTTAGTTTTGGCAAACTCCAGCCTGGCTTTTTTATGTCTCGGGGTAAGAAATGGGGTCTTCCTGGGTCTCCTACCATACAGTCCCTTTTCATTCAGACGCCGACGGATAGTACAGGTTGACACTGTTGAACCCTCGGATTGCAGGGCAGCTTGAACTTGTTTGGATGTTAGTCGAGGTTCTTTATCCAACTGTCAGTATCTAGTCCTAGAATGTTTTTTCTTGCCCTTAAGGTACTGTCACACTTAGCGATGCACCAGCGATCCCGACCAGCGATATGACGCGGTCAGGATCGCTGGTGCATCGCTAAGTGGTCGCTAGTGAGCTGCCACACAGGCAGATCTCACTAGCGACATCGCTGGGGTCGGGGGTCGCTACTTACCTGTCACACCAGGCGATCCTGACGTCCTCCCGCCCGGCTCCACGCGTCGCTCGTCGTCACAGCAGGAAGCCCTGCAGGAAGCTGACGACGAGAAACAGTCCTGGACGTTCTCGCGCGATCAGCGATAACCAGCGGGGGAGCGGTCGGAGGTAAGTATCAGACACAGCGATATCGCTAGCAATATCGCTATAACGTCACAAGTTATAGCGATATTGCTAGCGATATCTCTTAGTGTGACAGTACCTTTAGACTTGCCCTTAGTTAACATGGATCTTGATGTTTACATCGGCCATCTTGCTTCCTGCCAAAGCTGTATATAAAGCCAGCACCTGTTCTGTTTCATTGCTTGTGTATTATGTTTTGGACCTTGTGCCTCTGCAGTCCCAAGCCTGGACTTACTATCCCTGTTGGTCCTCTCTTAACGGCGGAGTCCTCCGTCGACCTGCACGTCTGGATCCCTGCTTGCTGACCGAGTGATTGCTGAACACTTGACTTCAGGAACCTCTGCCTGACTACACCTGCGGTGAAGTAAGAACTCCAGCCAGCTAGTGTGTTCCTCCGCTCTGCAAGAGTCTGTGTCTTGTGCCCTCATTGCTCAGTGACTTTGATTGCTGTGTCGCAGAGTATCAACTCTGCTATTACCATTTATCAGATTGACTGAACATTTATCTGGACTTATATGCTATTTTGCATTCAGATCACTAATACAATATTGCTTGAGCAACCCATTGTGTCTGCAGTCTCTTTGACCTAGCCACTAGTGTCCAGTTGTCTCCACTAGTATCGTGACAGGATACACAAGCCGTAAAAAATGGATGCCGCTTGGTCACAGACTTTAGAAGTGCGTGTTAAGAAGCTAAATATCACTGCCACTGGACACGCTGAAGTGCAGACATGGAAGAACAGAATAGAAGGCCTAGAGGGGCAGACTAAATATGATATACAAGTGCTCAGTCAGACCCTTCAGGAATTGCGTGGCCGAGTTGCGGCTCTGGAGGCACAATCTCAGGCTTCTGTTCCTACCATCCCCAAACTACCGCCTTTTAGGTTTGGTGGCGACCGAGACAAATACCGTGGGTTTCTGAACCAGTGTCGTTTATACTTTGCTGCACATGTCACACAGTTTCCTACGGACCGATCAAAAGTATTGACTATCATCATGTTGCTGACTAATAAGGCTCTTGCCTGGGCAAACCCTCTGATAGAAATCACAGGATGCATGTCTGAACGACTTCAATATGTTTATCGCCGCCATGGGGCAGATGTTTGACGATCCGAGCCGTGGCCTTACAGCTGAGAGGGCCCTGCTGAATTTGCGTCAAGGTAAACGCCCAGTGACTGAGTATGCTATGGATTTTAGAAGGTGGGCTCAGGACACCACCTGGAATAGTGCAGCAAAGTACTCAATATTTAAGAAGGGGTTGTCCAGTTCTATCAAGGACGAGCTTGCACGTGCGGAGGCTCCCACTGCTCTAGGTGATTTCATCAATCACTGTATTCGCCTAGACGCTCGCATCTCCGAACGAAAACTAGAAAGGTGGTCTGAGATGAACCGCAGCAATAAATCGCTTCTTCCTTTCCTTCCTAAGGAGAAACCGGACCCAAGTCCTCAGGAGTCCGCACCTGAGCCGATGCAGGTAAATTCCCTACGAAGTCGAGTAAGTGACGAACGGAAGGAATTTCGCTTCAAGGAGAATTTATGTTTTTACTGTGGGAAGTCAGGACATTTTATTATCAACTGCCCCAATCGTTCTCGCAGGACAACCGCAGCCGTTGTAAAACGCGACTTCTCTGAATCATACTCCATGACTTCCGAATCAGGGCCACTCGAAATTGCAGCAACCGTTCCTGATTATGACTTTTCAGATATGAACTCTGCTACATCCGAAACGATACTACCCATTAATGCTGTTATTCTATCTTCTGCAGTTTCATACCCTTGCAATAAGAAAAAAGATTCACATTGTTACCTTCCTATCAAGATCTGGATTGACTCCCGTTGGGTGAACAGTTCCGCCATGATAGACTCTGGGGCTAGCGGTAACTTCATGGACACTTCTTTTGCTAAGGAATATGGAATCTGATCACAGAGAAGAGTATCTTCAATTCTGATGGAGACTGTGGATGGGTCCCCTTTGACCTCGGGGCCCGTAGACCAGCAGACTGAACCACTAAAGGTCCTCATGGGAGATGATCACCAGGAGAAATTGCCCTTCCTTCTGATTTCCTCTCCACATTTCCCTATTATCTTGGGTTTACCCTGGTTGCAGGCTCAAAATCCCATCATTGACTGGGAGACTAAGAGATTACGCTTCCCAGCTAAAGAGGTAACTTCTGAGAAATCGATTGATCCATCTCCGGGCAACCCATCATCGGACCTAAGGTTACCGGCAGTTTATAAAGAATTTTCGGATGTGTGCGATAAAAAGAATGCAGATAAATTACCACCACACCGCTCTTATGACTGCCCAATCGAGCTTCTGCCTGCTGCTTCCATTCCTTTTGGTAAAATTTATCCATTGTCCGGTCCTGAGCTCAAGACTCTCAAAGAATATATCGACGAGAACCTGTCTAAGGGATTTATACGCCCCTCATCCTCTCCAGCCGGTGCACACATGTTTTTTGTTAAAAAGAAGGATGGATCCCTCAGACCCTGTGTTGATTACCGGGAAATTAACAAGGTAACCATCAAGAACCGCTACCCCCTGCCATTAATTCCGGAGCTTCTTGAGAGAGTTCGTCAGGCCAAGGTCTTTTCAAAATTGGACCTACGCGGGGCATACAATCTAGTCCGTATAAGATCTGGAGACGAATGGAAAACAGCATTTAGATCTCGATATGGACACTTTGAGTATTTGGTCATGCCATTTGGACTTTGCAATGCCCCAGCAACTTTTCAACATCTAGTAAATGATATTTTCAGAGACATTCTTGATCTTTTTGTCGTAATCTATTTGGATGACATTCTGATTTTTTCTAGCTCCATTGAGGAACATCAGCAACATGTCAAGACTGTCTTGCAGCGGTTGAGGGAACACCATCTGTACATCAAGCTGGGGAAATGCGAATTTCACAAGTCGGAGATCCAATTCTTAGGTTATGTAATTTCCCCACAGGGTCTGAGTATGGATAACAGCAAGATCAAGGCGATTCAGGAGTGGCCAATCCCCAAGAACGTCAAAGAGGTCCAAAGTTTCATCGGATTTGCTAACTTCTACAGACGTTTCATCAAGAACTTCTCTGACATCGTCTCGCCCATCACCCTGTTGACACAGAAGAAGACACCATTTATTTGGTCCCTTCAAGCCCAGGAAGCATTCTCTCGGCTCAAGACCGAGTTCACGTCAGCACCGGTACTGATCCACCCTGACCCGGAACTCGCCTTCATTATTGAAGTAGATGCCTCAAACTGTGCCACCGGGGCTATACTGTCCCAAAGAACAGGTGAGAAGAATTTACTTCATCCTTGTGCTTTTCTTTCCAAGCGACTGTCTCCTGCCGAAAAGAACTACGATGTAGGAAATAAAGAATTACTGGCTATCATCGCCGCCTTCAAGGAGTGGATACATCTTCTGCAAGGAGCTTCACAGCCGATCGTGGTCCTCACGGATCACCGCAACCTTGAGTTCATCAGGTCAGCAAGATGCCTGACCCCACGGCAGGCCCGCTGGAGTCTTTTCCTTAATCAATTCAATTTTACAATCTCTTATAGACCAGGTTCGCGCAATGGAAAAGCAGATGCTCTATCCCGGATGTACTCCACTGACGCTGTTCCAGATGCTCCACCTAAGACCATACTTTCTGACTGCAATTTTGTAGGAGTCATTCATAATCAAGATTTGTTGCAGGTCATCAAAGAAGCTTACAACTCTGATCTTTTCCTGTCTCAGCCATCTGATGAGGTAAGCCTTCTTTTTAGGAATGGAGTTTGGACCCGGGAACGGCGCCTCTACATTCCTGAAGCCGTGAGGTTAAGAGTGTTGAGATTGGTTCATGATTCTAAGGTTGCAGGGGAATTCAGAAGACTCAAGAATTCTTATCTCGCTTCTTCTGGTGGCCAGGTTTTCGGAAGGATGTCCAGAAGTACGTTTCATCTTGTGAGGTATGTGCCAAATTCAAGGTTCCACGTGCCTCCCCTACTGGTCTGTTACAGCCTTTGCCGGTGCCGTCTCGCCCGTGGGAATCCATTTCTATGGACTTTATTGTAGAACTGCCCCTTTCCGAGGGAAAGAGTGCGATTTTGGTGGTGGTCGATCGCCTGACCAAGGCGGCCCATTTCATCCCTTGTTCCGGTTTACCCTCTGCGAAGGACACTGCTGACCTAATTATCCAGAACATCTTTCGCCTGCACGGGGTTCCGGATGAAGTTGTTTCTGACCGTGGAGTTCAATTTACTTCAAAGTTTTGGCGAAGCTTTTGTTCAGCATTAGGCATAGAAGTTAATTTATCTTCTTCTTTCCACCCACAGTCCAACGGGCAGACAGAACGTACCAACCAAACACTAGAGCAATATCTTCGCTGCTACGTTTGCCATTTGCAAGATGATTGGGTAAGGCTACTCCCATTGGCTGAATTTTCTTATAACAACTCCCAGAGTGCCTCCACCAAGCAGTCTCCATTCTATGCTAACCTGGGATATCACTCTAGTATTCTCCCCAGATTACCGGTAGATACATCTTTACCAGCAGTTGCCGACAGGATCTCTTCACTTCAACAGAACCTTGAACTTCTGAAAGAGACTTTGGGTTCCGCACAAGAGAGGTACAAGAATGCAGCTGACAGATTTCGCAAACCAACACCAACATTTAAGGTAGGAGACTTAGTCTGGTTATCTACGAAGAATTTAAAGATGAAGATCCCTTCCCCTAAGTTGGGACAGAAGTACATTGGTCCTTATAGGATCAGTGACCTGGTAGGTGCTGTTGCATGTCGCTTAAAACTCCCAAGAACACTGAAGATACATCCTGTCTTTCATACTTCTCTACTAAAGACTGTACCAAATCCTTTTCCAGGATGTTCATCTCCTCCTCCTGATCCCGTTCTTGTGGATGGTCAAGAGCAGTTCATCGTTGAGAGGATTCTGGATTCAAGAATCTACAGAACTCGACTGCAATATTTGATTAAATGGCAAGGCTATTCCTCAGAGGAGAATTCCTGGGAACCCGTGGATAATATTAACGCCTCCGGACTGATTGAGCAGTTCCATCAAAGGTACCCTGGCAAGCCTGGTTAAAGGTCGTCCGGAGGCCGTTCTTGAGGTGGGAGTAATGTCAATATCTAGTCCTAGAATCTGTTTTTTCTTGCCCTTAGACTTGCCCTTAGTTAACATGGATCTTGATGTTTTACGTTGGCCATCTTGCTTCCTGCCAAAGCTGTATATAAAGCCAGCACCTGTTCTGTTTCATTGCTTGTGTATTATGTTTTGGACCTTGTGCCTCTGCAGTCCCATGCCTGGACTTACTATCCCTGTTGGTCCTCTCTTAACGGCGGAGTCCACCGTCAACCTGCACGTCTGGATCCCTGCTTGCTGACCGAGTGATTGCTGAACACTTGACTTCAGGAACCTCTGCCTGACTACACCTGCGGTGAAGTAAGAACTCCAGCCAGCTAGTGTATTCCTCCGCTCTGCAAGAGTCTGTGTCTTGTGCCCTCATTGCTCAGTGACTTTGAATGCTGTGTCGCAGAGTATCAACTCTGCTATTACCATTTATCAGATTAACTGAACATTTATCTGGGCTTATATGCTATATTGCATTCAGATCACTAATACAATATTGCTTGCGCAACCCATTGTGTCTGCAGTCTCTTTGACCTAGCCACTGGTGTCCAGTTGTCTCCACTAGTATCGTGACACCACACAATCTTGCGTTGAAATCTCTTGTCAATTTTTCTTTTCCGTCCACATCTAGGGAGGTTAGCCACAGTGCCATGGGCTTTAAACTTCTTGATGACACTGCGCACGGTAGACACAGGAACATTCAGGTCTTTGGAGATGGACTTGTAGCCTTGAGATTGCTCATGCTTCCTCACAATTTGGTTTCTCAAGTCCTCAGACAGTTCTTTGGTCTTCTTTCTTTTCTCCATGCTCAATGTGGTGCACACAAGGACACAGGACAGAGGTTGAGACAACTTTAATCCATGTCAACTGGCTCAAAGTGTGATTTAGTTATTGCCAACACCTGTTAGGTGCCAAAGGTAAGTTACAGGTGCTGTTAATTACACAAATTAGAGAAGCATCACATGATTTTTCGAACAGTGCCAATACTTTTGTCCACCCTCTTTTTTATGTTTGGTGTGGAATTATATCCAATTTGGCTTTAGGACAATTCTTTTTGTGTTTTTTCATTTAAGACAAATTAAATGAAGATAATAATACCAAAGAATTTGTGTTTGCATTCATTTTCAGGAAGAAACTGAGTATTAGCTGACAGAATTGCAGGGGTGTCAATACTTTTGGCCACAACGGTATTGCAATGTATTAGACTTATCAATCCAAATAATCATCCAGATGTACATTTTTCATGTACATGTTCTGTGATTTTCACACTTAGAACACGTAACCATTAAAGTCCATCGTGCTGTTCATAAGTCCGTGGTTTTTTGTGGACACTGTGTCTATAAAAACATTCAGAATTGTCCATTTTTTCCAGCAGCACGGCTGAAAAGTGCTAATTCACGTCTATTGGTCTGTGAAAATCATGCATGTGGATGGCATCTGTGCTTCATCTTCGAACAATCCGTCAGCTGTCCGTGATTAACAATACTACTGAAAAGACAAGCTTTTTGTATTTTTTTTAATGTATTTATTGATATGTGAAAACCACTGATAAAACAATGATGGCAGTTGGCAAAAACTGACCAATCACTGATGATACTCGGCTCATTTTTTTTAATGGAAAAAAGCCAGGACTTTTGAGAGAAGCCTTACACTGACAGGAGGCCTATGAGACCCTGCTTGTGGCAGGGTCTAACAGTCCACCATAACAGGCAGATCTGGTGGACATGATGTGACCTCTAGTTATCGGCTCTCTGTGGTCGTGGTGGAGGAGTGGGCGATGAGATTATAGAGGAAGCCCCCTCCCTCTACCAACCTTCCAAATGCCACGATCACTATTGATTGCAGTTTTTAGAGGGTAAAACAGCAGTTACAGAAAATCTCTATAAAAAGATTAACACTGATATTGCCCCCATATAGTGACTATATAGTGGTAGGTACCAGTGCTGCAGAATAAGTAAGAGATTACAGTGCAGTTAATGATGGTGACTTACAACTGACTTCTTTCTGTTGGAGTCATTCACTTTTCCCATCTTCTCCATCTTGTTCAGAGTCGACCGATATCACGACTTCTCCAGCAACGACTTCTCTGCAGAGTTTACAACAAAGACACATTTGGCTTCTCACATTTCCAGCTCCGTCCCCATCTATCCCCAACCTGCACAACTATTGATACCCCGATGCTGAGCTGTTAGGGTAATATATGGCACTATTACTGATCCTCTTAGTACCATACATAATAATACCCACCTCTCTGCCTCTAACAAAGTAGTCCCCTTACACCAACACTGTATGAATGGCCCCCTGTAGTCCCCCCATATTGTTTGGATGGTCCGCTGTAGTTCCCCACACTTTATCATGGCCCTCAGTTTTCCCCCACACTGTATGATGGCCCCCAGTATTCCCACACACTATATAGATAGCCCAAAGTTGTCCCCCCACAGACACTGTATGGATGGTAAAACCTAATCTTGAAACAAAATGAGCAAATACCCTCCTGTAAGTTAGTAAAACATAAAAGTACATATAAATAATATAGGTTACTTGGTAAATTTGATTAAAAAAAACGTAAAAGCCATCCTACCGTAGCAAGGTGTACCCAAAATGGGATGGTCTTATACTGTCTCTAATATTTTCCATATGTCATAAATTACCTCAATGTGAATAAGGGCAGGGAAGGACAAAGGCCCAACTGTGGACACCGAGAAATGGGAAGATATATGAATACAATGCCCAGCTCAAAGAAAGGGAGGCCAAAACCTTGTTTGCACGGAGTACAAAAACTTAAAGAGAAAACAAGAAAAATTAGACAGGCTGTAAGTTGATATGCATGCAGCCTCTAGGAGCATGTTCACAGTGGCCATTAAACAGACAAAACCTAATAAAGAAACAAAATGAGCAAATAAGTCAGCAAGCAAAATGTAATAGTACATATAAATAACATAGGGTATTTAGTAAACACTGCTTTTTATTAAAAATAAAAAAAAGCGTAAACGCCATCCCATCGCATCAAGGTGTGCCCAAATCAGGACGGTCCTATAAAGCCTCAGATATAAAAACTGTATGGATGGTCCCCAGTAAGTCAGTAGTTGACACACACACACACACACACACACTGTATGACTGGCCCCAAGTAGTTCCCTCACACTGTATGGATTACCCCCAGTAGTTCAGTAGTCCACACAAACAAACTGTGTGGATTACCCCTAGTAGTCGTCCCCAGTAATTCCCTCACACTGTATGGATGGCCTCCATTAGTTCAGTAGCCCAATAACACGTCACAGTCACACCACACCGTACGGTAAACCCCCAATACACTCTGTCCGTGTGTCAGCTCCGCTCTTTTTGTTTACCACACCCTTTTCATTCACACCGTTGTACCCTTCAGGTGACGTCAGGTCAGTAAGTTCATCCGACGCCATTCTTTCTCCGGTCGCCCCTACGTCTGGCCTGTCCACATTAGGAGGCATCAGTGTCTCAGTGTCTGCTAGCCCTACAGTAGAAACGTCTCTATCCTCCTCCCCCACATCATCAAATATGACAAAGTCCCGGAGCTTCACAAAGGTATGCACTAGGTTTGGTGGTATCCTTGGCACTCCCCCTTTTTCATCTCAATCATGACTCTGTCCACCTTATAATTCACAAAGCCCCCGTGGACACAGCGAACTCTGACGTTTTTCTCGGTCAGAGATAAAACGAGCGGAGTTCCCGTCAGAGTCACCTGACTCTTGGAGTCCAGCCTACCAGAGACTCCTTCCTGGTACAGTATCACAGTACACACCTGGGGCCCGTCATTACTTCCCAGAAAGGATATCTCACATTCCTCCCAAGACATACACATACACTGCGGTACTGCAGACATACCCACTGAGTCAACCAGTGCTGCCATTTCCTGAACCACCCCAATTTGGGTTACTGCCCCCTCCCGGGACTCCACCCCTTTTTGGGTTACCACCCCGATTTGGGTCACCGCCCCCTTCTGGGACTCCACCCCCTTTCGGGATCTCCCCATGTCCGTTATACCGGTCTTCTCAGACCACAGTTCACACAACACAGTTTATGCCTTAACGATACCACACAAGTCCTTGCTGACACCACCACAGCTCCTGCTGTCACCTATCACCAACACCACTGGCTGCTGTTCACACACAGCGGCTGGAGTCACTGCAGCTCCTGCTGCGCCGTCTTCGTGGACCCGCCGATCCACTGGAAGCCGCTTGTCCCCTTCGTAACCCCGCCGAGTTACCGGAAGCCACTTGTCACCTTCGTGACCCCACTGAGCCACATCAAGCCGCTTGTCACCTTCTTGACTCCCACTGAGCCACCGCAGGGTGTCCTGTCTGTGTGCTATTCAGGATGCACCGTCTCCACCTGAGACCATCCAACACACAGGACGCACCGGGTGCTATTCAGGGAGCCGACCCTCTTTCCAGGGTTTCCCAACAGACTGGTCTCACCAGGTCCAGGGGTTTAGCGGGTGCTATTCAGGACATCGGCCTGAGATTGCCCAACACTTACGCCTCACCAGGTCCAAGGTCATACCACGTGCTCCAGGGATCTTCCCAACACTGACCCTCCAGGACCTTGCTCACTGAACCCTCCAGGAACAGTCTTTCCCACTGACCCAGGTCAGTACCACACGAACACCAGTCCGTTACCTATGTCGGCCCCACAAGTCCTCGGATACCTCTTCTCCACAGAGGCACCCTATAGCAATTACCAGTCTCTTTCTCCTGAGGAAACGGCCGCACTGGGCTCACCGATTCGGACAATGCCTTACTCACTAGGCCGCCCCACGGTTCCAGAACCACAGCCAGGCAATGGCTTCCCTAACCATCAGCCATCCTGGCTCAGCGTTGCCAGCACTGCAACATACGCTTTTTTGAAACTGTTGCCCTTAGCAACCGACTTTGCAGTCCTCTTCCGTTGCTCCCAGCAACAAGGCTACAATATTGCCCATTGCTTTCTCCACCAAATGTGAGGTAGCGCTGTCATTTACTTGGGGAATTCTCGCTAGGCAGCGAACAAAACCAGATCCGGCACAGGTTTTCCATAAACTCAAAACATAGTCATTGCGGTTTATTCACCATCATAGAGCCACAGCAGCACTATACAGTTCATTGCCGTAGCATAATCCAAAGCAATCAACATAAAGTTCATCATAGCATAGCGTCCATTACAGAGCTTCCCTCTGTTAAGCCTGTGATCATACAGGTTATGCTTAGGAGACTTTCTAGCCTCCTTTATCTCACCCACGTCAGGGTCTCCACATGGTTCCTTCATTCAGGCTGCAGACGTCCATATCCCTCCAGCAAACTCTCAAGCTCTGGCAGCCATTACACACACAGCCACACACAGGCTGTTAGCCAGGAGACAATCCTGCGCACGGGACCTTCCGCTCTGGACCAACCAGGTCCCTGCATTCACCACCTTGTGACTCACCCTGGCCACAGTATATCGTTCATAGCCACGCCCACTGGGTCACATGACTGACCTCATCACAAGTCCTTCAGGCATTTTCACACTCTTTACAACCGTGCTTTAAACACACCCCCTGGGTGGGTTTGTAGGTAATCAGGCCCCCCCAACTCTCTAGTTACCTGGAGACTTCTCCCACTCATATTAAATCAGCATCTCAGCAAAGACCTTGCAGATCACACATACATAAGTCTCCATCTCAAAGCCACCCACTTTGAGATACCTAACGGCCATTCAACATTCTGCCATTCATCCTTTCTCCTGGGACCTCCACACAGTGCCCCCTAGTGGACACAGTGGTTACTAC
This sequence comes from Dendrobates tinctorius, assembly GCF_039654945.1. Lineage (NCBI taxonomy): Eukaryota > Metazoa > Chordata > Amphibia > Anura > Dendrobatidae > Dendrobates > Dendrobates tinctorius. The sequence continues at coordinate 93,020,104 of NW_027361690.1, read as the reverse complement.
ACCACACCACCCACTGTATGTATGCCCCCTGTACTCCACACACACTGAATGGATGGCCCTCAATAGTCCTCCCATGAGCACTGTTAAAATAAAAAAAATCTAATATTCACCTAACAATGGATCCTGAGGAGACGGCTGGCAGACTGGACCAAGGAGTGGATGGACCAACGTGATGTCATCACGCCGCCCTGACACCCGCCTTGTCCTTGCGTCTCCCTACTTTTCTGTAGACCGGAAGCTTAAATCGACATACAATATACAGAATGTAGAGAATTAGTGCCTGCTCCACTGCAGAGTTTTTCATTAGCGTGCTGTGCATACCAATACAGTTTAGAGTGGCAGTAGCTACAGATGGTCCCCTCTAAGTGAGGGGCTTGGGGCGACTGCACCCTCTGCCTCCATCTCCCCCAGTAGCTACACTACTGTACATACAGGTGTGTCATGGATGCACACATCTGTCTCTGGTTATCTATATTTCTTTTTCAAAAATGGAACTTCAGTAGTGAAATGATTTAAGTAAAAAAGCAGAAGATATTTTTCAATTAAAGTGTCTGTGTGGGAAATGGTTATATGAGCACACGTAATGTCTGCTGCTTCCAAAAGAAAGAGTTGAGAATAGCCTCTGCTTCCCCCCAATATGCACCTCATGCTCCTGTGTGTGCGGTAGCCAATCTTCTCTGGCGGGTGCCAGCAGCAGAGTAAAGGACAAAGCAGAGAGTGAATTGAACCCATATGTTTCAACATGAAATATTTTTAAAGTTATTAACAACAGACATAATCAAATTTCAAAATGGGGGCTTTAAAAGAGTAATACTAATAGAAAAAAACTCCAAAAGTTAATACTACACATCAAACTGAAAAATTAAAAAAAAAAAATAGATATAAATGAACATTAGCATTTATTTTCCACAGTGCATGGCATGCAATATAAACCCTCTGTGTGAAGCCACATAACAAATGTATTTCATAGTTTCATTAGCAACAATCTCATTCATAATGAGGCCTTCAGATGATTAGCTGACACCTCTTGCTGTTTATGAAGCTGCACTACTATACCTGTATGGCCCAATATTGACATGGGTTCACTTTATTAAACTACTGCAACTATGCTTTTTAAGTAACTTATCATAATAAGTTGTAATGTCAGGAATAACACTTACCAGTCATTATATACATTGTATCCTGCATTTTCAGATTTCCCCTATGCAGACTCTCTCTTCATTTGCAGTTGTTACTGAGCTGATAGAGGAAGAGCAGCTGCTATGATGTCTCTTTTGCACTACACAATGATGGAATCCTTCTTTTCATTTTTTAAGACACAAACAAAAGCAGCAGCATGGAGGACAATATATATCACTCCTATGCAATAATAAACAAAAATGGCGGCACAATGAGCTAGAAATGAGTAACATCATATATACTGTAAATAATCATAAATAAAGGTAATACAATAAAATACTGTCCCAGCCCATTGTAACATAGTGCAGGACACACTGTAAGCATGCAATTAACTCAGAAGAAAGACCAGTGCAAAGACGTCCAAGATAAGATGTGGTAAAAATCACAAATCTTTATTATGAGACCAAATAAAAATTGAAAGGTTGTGGTTATAAAAGTGACACAAAGAAAAAAATCACAGGGTGATGGTAAATAGTGCACATCAATAGATATCAGGATAATATAATATAAATATAGCCCAGATATGTCAGTACCAAGTAGTATATACCATATGGTCACAAAGAAGGTGTCATGGGTTAATAATAAATGGCCAGCAAAACAGAGTAACGGAAAAATCCAGAGCTGGTCACGAAGATAAAAGATACCATGACAGCCTTGTGGCCAAACAAAAGGCAATAAGTAGAGCACATACCAGGGAGAGGAGGCACTAAGCACCACACACTGCGAGCCCCAACGCAAGTTTCGGAAATAGTTCCTTCATCAGGGGGATGCAATGTAGATGTGAATCCATCTCTGAGGTGAGGTAAAAGACTTGTTAGAGAGCTCAGCATGATCTTTCTGTATCTCCTCCTTCCTGTGTATCACTCTGCTCCTCACTCCTGTCTTTCCATAGAGTATAATAGGAGGTCTAATCTTAAAATTGTATTGGGCTTACAGTTTGAGTTGAACTTTTTTTTCAGCACAGATGACAAGTTTAATCCATTAATCCCATATGACGTACTATCCCGTCCATGTGCCCTGGGACTTAATTCCCAGGGACGGGATAGTACGTCATAGCGATCAGCGGCGCCCACGTGGTGAGCGCCGCTGATCGCGGCCGGGTGTCAGCTGATTATCACAGCTGACACCCGGCACAATGTGTCAGGGGTGGTCACGGACCGCCCCCGACACGTTAACCCCTTGCACACTGCCATCAAACACGATAGCGGTGTACTGGGGGTTAAAGGGAAGCATCGGCAGGGAGGGGGCTCAGCGATCTGTCACAGGACAGTGATGTCCCACCTGGGACAATTTTACATAATCCAACATATCAATGAACATAATACTTTTTCTATCTAGAAAAAAGAACGTTCAAAAATGGCTGAAATAGGGAGGCAACTCCTTTGGAAGTATATGAACCTATATAGAATTGGAGTATAACGCCAAAAAATTCAACTAATTATATTATAATATCAAAAATTTTTATTAGTACAGGTGCAAAACAAGTACATTAAAAAGTACAATCAATATGATCAGGGAACAGAGATGACATAGAGGAATGGAATCACCGCACATGTATGGTGAATACAATGATAAAAGGATAAATAATCCCAAATCTACATGGAAACCCATGCCCATGCTGCAAAGTCTCACATATGGCCATCTATTAAGGTTACTGCCAAAGGGCATGGGGAATACGTACAGAAACTTCCATAAAATGCTGTGTGCAAAAGAGTATGGAAGTAAAAATAGTTAACCACCAAGCTTACCCATGGATGAGATAAATGTGCGGAGTGTCCAGTCCCCAGAGCCCCTACGCACGTTTCGCGCTGGGCTTCATCGGGGGGCGTATGTGGTGCTGTTGAATGTGCGGGGGATTAAATATGTATGACACAGGTGCCTGAAATTAGCATCGCCGCGGGAGGATGTGAGCGCATGAGAGGTGGGCCCCAGTCGTGGAACGTCACTTCCGGCCGTCATGACCTGTGGGAGGGACAAGGAGAGATACCACTCTCCTGACGTCATTGTCCCGCCCCAGGTAGTGCTGACGCCCGCTGACGAGGGGACCAGCCGCGCATGCGCAACCCCGCGGCGGCCATTTCTGGTATTGGCAAAGAGAAGGGCAAGTTACAATGGAGTAACACAGCCTACAGAGAGGCACGGATAGAAAAGAAAAGGAAGCGAAATGAGTGAAGAAGGGGAAAAGAAAAATTCAACACTGATACCAATGGACATATAACCCGCAATCTTCCACAAACAGAATTAGCGTAATTCTCAAAACCCACATAAAATATGTTTAACAGCCATTGTGATTTACAGAAGAAAAAGCAGTAATGTACATATAACAAGAAAAAAGTCTAGATATATACAGTTTTAACTATTTATGTAAAAGGCAACATACAATGACATCCAAATATCTCAATTGTATATAAAATATTGAAATAATATGATGATAATCAAAGCACTCATTTTCTCATGTATAATATGACATCATTCAGTCAGGACATAGCCCCACAGAAAATAATCATAATCAATTTCATTATTGATCATCATATCAAAAGAATACAATATGTCATCTCATCCAATTAAGATACAAAATATCATTTAATGTGCTATATATCCAAACATTAAAGTTAAAGCACAAAAAATAGCTAACACGCAGATGGCTCTACAAAATCTGCATGACCAAAGGGTCAGTATAAAAACTGATAGAATTTTCTTCCTTTTTCTTCAATTCCATGTCCTGCACATAAGCAGATGATTATTTCTCCACCCTTCACTCCGCGATTCCAATTCGTGCCCAGAATAAACCCCGCAATATAATCAAGAATTCATGCTAATTGTACACTGAAAAAAACGTGAAATAAAAAACAGCAATTAAAAACAAGAACAAAAAAATCCTTATATTTACTTACACATATAAAAAGCCAGAAAGCCACCTGGGACAATGTAATAAAGTAAAAAAAAAAAAAGTGTTAAAAATAATTTTAAAAAAATCGCCAAATTAGAAAAAAAAAATAAATTCATTTTTTGGAAAAAAAACAAAACAATAAAAGTACACATATTTGGTATCGCCACGTCCGTAACGACCTGCCCTATAAAACTATCCCATTAGTTAACCCCTTGAAAAATAAAAAACGAAGCAAAAAATAATGATTTACTATCATACCGCCGAACAAAAAGTGCAATAACGCGCGATCAAAAAGACGCATATAAATATCCATGGTACCACTGAAAATGTCATCTTGTCCCGCAAAAAATGAGCTGCCATACAGCGTCATCAGCGAAAAAATAAAAAAGTTATAGCTCGCAGAATAAAGCGATGCAAAAATAATTATTTTTTATATAAAATAGTTTTCATTGCATAAAACCGACAAAACATAAAAAAAGACCTAAATGAGGTATCGCTGTAACCGTACTGACCCGAAGAATAAAGCCATTTTATCAATTTTATCACACGCGGAACGGTGTAAACGCACCCCCCAAAAGAAATTCATGAAGCGCTGGTTTTGTTCATTCTGCGTCCCAAAAATCGGAATAAAAAGCGATCAAAAAATGTCACGTGCCCGAAAATGATACCAATAAAAACGTCAACTCGTCCCACAAGAAATAAGACCTCACATGACTTGGTGGATCAAAATACGGAAAAATTATAGCTCTCAATATGTGGTGATGCAAAAACTATTTTTACAATAAAAAGCGTCTTTTAGCGTGTGACAGCTGCCAAACATAAAAACCCGCCATAAATAGTAAATCAAAACCCCCATTATCACCCCCTTAGGCTGGTTTCACATTAGCGCATTTTCAGCGCGCGCACGGCCGGGGGTAGCTCCGCCCCCGAGCCGGCTCTCTGCCCGGCGTGCCCGCCCCTTGCTTGTAGCGCCGCCTACTAGCGGACAGCGGCGCCTGCGATCGGCGCACCCTATCTTTAGCATAGGGTGCGCAGATCGTGCGCAGGTCGTGCGCTAGTTGCGCTTTGACCTGCGCTGCGCACTTTTGACGGTGCGCCGTGCGTGCCAAAATCCGAAAAGTTTGATTTTGGCGCGCACGGCGCACCGTCAAAAGTGCGCAGCGCAGGTCAAAGCGCAACTAGCGCACGACCTGCGCACGATCTGCGCACCCTATGCTAAAGATAGGGTGCGCCGATCGCAGGCGCCGCTGTCCGCTAGTAGGCGGCGCTACAAGCAAGGGGCGGGCACGCCGGGCAGAGAGCCGGCTCGGGGGCGGAGCTACCCCCGGCCGTGCGCGCGCTGAAAATGCGCTAATGTGAAACCAGCCTTAGTTAGGGAAAAATAATAAAATTAAAAGAAGATGTATTTATTTCCATTTTCCCATTAGGATTAGGGCTAGGGTTAGGGCTGAGATTAGGGTTAGGGGTGTGTTGGGGTTAGGGTTGGAGTTAGAATTGGGGGTTTCCACTGTTTGGGCACATCAGGTGCTCTCCAAATGCAACATGGCGTCTGATCTCAATTCCAGCCAATTCTGAGTTGAAAAAGTCAAATGGTGCTCCTTCCCTTCCAAGCTCTGCCATGAGCCCAAACAGTGTTTTACCCCCACATATGGGGTGTCAGCCTACTCAGGACAAATTGCAAAACAACTTTTGGGGTCCAATTTCTCCTGTTACCCTTAGGAAAATAAAAAATTGGGGGCAAAAATATCATTTTTGTGGAAAAAAATGATTTTTTTATTTTCATGCAGCATGATCGCATGTGTAATGTAAAATTAAATTGTTTTATTTGATGATATAAGTAAAGTCACCTACTTTGAATACGGGACCCACCAAATGTTTCCTTTTGGCCTTCTGTTTCTGGCGAAGCTGAGCCACCCCAATTAACAAGTTTCTGTAAAGCATCCTCTACCTCAGACACCCAGAACTCATCCTAGAGAATTCACCAAAATTGGGATAAAAACCGTAATTAAAAAAAAAGCCCAGGTTGCTGTTAACTTCTTAACCCGACTGTTAAAGGCGAACTCAACAAAAGGTAAAAAGGAGGACCAGTCCTACAGCTGAGACACAGTGAAACACTTTAAAATGTTTTTAAACAATTGAGTCATTCTTTCTGTCTGACCATTAGTTATAGGCTGCGTTCACATGTCGCATTTTTTCACGTTTTCGTGGCGGTCTTTTGCCGCGAAAACACAAAAATCCAGCATCCCATGCAATCCTATGGGATTCCGCAATGCTGTGCTAATGCTGCGGATTTTCCCGCGGCAGAATCACATCGCAAAAAAATATGCAGCATGCTCATTATTTTGCGGAATCGCGGCAATTCCGCCCACAAAGGAATGCATTGTTCTGCTTACTTTCCGCATGTGGCTGTGCCCACCATGTGAAAAGTAAGCAGAAAATTTGCAGATGGTACCCACGGTCCAGAGGAGAGGAGACTGTCCTCCGGGCTGTGGGTGCCATATCCCTGTAAAAAATAGAATAAAAAATAAAAAATCGGGTTATATTCACCTTCCGGCATCCTGCGCAGCGTCCCCAGGCTTCAGCGATACACGTGGCAGGTCCCGTTCCCAGTAATGCATTGCGATAATGAGCTTTGCTGACGTCGCTGTCTCGCGATGCTGTAGCGATGCTGTAGCAGTATCGGAGCATCGCGGAGGCCTGGGAACGCAGAGCAGGACGTCAGAAGGTGAATATAACTCTATTTTTTATTATTTTTAACAGTAGATCTTTTTACTACTGATGCTGCATAGGCAGCCTCTGTAGGGTCGGTGGGCCAAGCTGGGGGGGTGGTGCCTCTTCTTACTGCGCAGAGATAAAACAGAGACAAGATGGAGGCAGTTTCTGGGTGCAACAGGTCCAAGTTTATTTCACTCGCCGTCCGTCTGACGGCCTCAGAGCACACCGCACTTTCTTTACCTCAGGCCCTCCGTTTCCAGGGCCGCTTCTTACACACCATACTCTATACTGGGGACGTGTATGCATACACCGTCCCCTCTGCACTCGTTGACGCTCCTGACAGGTCCGTCACTGTGGCCGCCTTAGGCCCATAAACCAACAGCACTTCCACTGATCAGTCGTCGTGTCCAACACGGTGTCCCACACCTGGTGTCTCGTCTCTTCTGCGGTTCTTCCTGTCAGGACCACCCCCCTGACGTTCTCTCTTTTCAGTCCCCCTGGTATTGTTTTCCTCCCAGCGCACAAACTGTCGTAGTCCTCCTGTCACTGGAGCTCCCCCTGGGGACTAGAACTTTCTGGATCCCTCCCTCAGTATTTATAGCACTCCCGGTCCCCTGTCACTGTAACTCTGCCCCCCATGACCAACGGTTTCTAAAGCCCTAAGCTGATGTCAAGTCCTTTGCTCACACTCCTCCCTGCCATCTAATGGTCAACCCAAGATACTGCACGTCCACTACACTTTCCTAGCTGTTTCCCCACTGTAGTAACTGACAACTGTCTAAACTGTGCAAACCTATCTTTCTCTATTCTGACACGTACGTCCGTCCATCAGGTCACCTTCCCTACACTCCCCCTTCCTTTGTCCATTGTCATCCTCGACAATCGTCATCCCTGCCTTCGTCACTCTGAAGCTTCACCTACACTCTGTTGTCGGACCAGCTGTTGGGCCAAACCCACTACCTTCTGGGGCCGAACCATACTGGGAGCACTATGCTCTGAGCAGCCTACTGCTACTCACCAGCGCGCACGCCACATGACAATGTCTTTCAAATTGGACTAGGTACACCCATATTCTCTCTATGGCATGTACCTTCCCCTACTCTCCCCTACTGTCACCTTCCACTATTCGGTACGCCATGATCGAGGTATCACACCTACCAGATCATTACCAGCGCCCGCCTTCCTCCTTCAGGGGTGTCTGTGGTGTTGGGGACCTGACCTAGGACGGCTGTCTCTCACGTCTTCCAACTCTTTTACCCTTCTTTCAGTTGCATGTCATGGTCGGCGTCTCGGTCTCCCAGACCCTCTTCACACATAGACCCCCTCTTCGGATCTCACACCTCCCGTTGGTCCCACAGACCTTCCCTTACCTGGACCTGTTGCATTTTACTTTGGCATATTATACATTAAACAACTTTATAATAGCACAAGTACCCATTTTTATATTTTTTTTTCCATTTTCATTTGCTTCTAAAACCAACATATAACATGAACATTGCATGTCTTCTCCCCCCCCCCTTCCTTGGACATGCACACTCCCTCTCTTCTACGTATCCCCACTCTATCAGGCTAACAAGTAAACATGGACTATCCTGTAAGAGGAACATAGAAAAACAGAAATAAAAATCACAGATAAACATTTTTTTTTTTAAATCTGACCGCAAACTGTCCTTTTGACCTGCACAACGGTGCAACGAACTCCTGACAGTTCAATCCACCTTCTGGTGGACAGTAGTAAGGGCCCCACAGCCGTGGAACACCTGGGGAAACCAAGAGTGTCCATCCAAGTCCTTTTCACGGAGGGTTCGCTTTCCTCAGACTCCGCCAGTACTGCCACCGCGTAATATCCGCGGGGGCAGTAATCCTTATAGTATGAGACGGAGTCCCCTTCTTTCAGGGTCCGGCCATGACGTATGCAGGCTACATTCACATACACTTTTTGGCCAGACTGGTCACGAATAAAACCGTACCTCCTGTCCGTGTTGGTGTACAGCAGCTGTCCCCGGGATCTTTCCACCGCCATGCCAGCCTCCCCTTTTGAGTGAAGCAGACTCCATACCTCAAGCTCCCGGATCTTCTTCTGTTTTATCACCTCCGCAACCCAAACGGAGGGTGTCGCGCCAGTCCCAGAGTCCGGTGGGCGGGACCTTGCTGAGAAAGGGCGTGGGACAGACGCGGCCGATGGTTTCTGAGGCCCAGCAGCCGCTGGGGCCAGGTGGTGGATGGGAGCAGCCGTGTTTCCGGAGGGCTGGTCCACAGGGCCTGTCAATCAGGCCGCAGCCGGTTCTAACGCTGGCATAACCGCGGCCGCAGTGTAGGCCATATCCAAAACTTCCAGCAGAGCCGGAGTGACGGTCGGTTCTGATGATGGAGCTTTTTCCGGCCGAGGGAGCACAGCCGTGTCTTCTGCAAACGAGCTCCGCCCTGGTGACTCCAGGCGGGATGGCTCAGGGATGGAGGCAGGGGCCTCGCTCAACTCCGCATATACCATAGGGCCCTCTGCAGCCAGACCTTCCGGTACGCTGGAGACTGCTTGCTGTGGCAGAATGATAGGGGCCACTTGTGAAGCCGCCGGCAGAGCCGGGGGAACTCTCACCTTCCCCGGCGCCACGGTCTCCGTCACGTCACCACGAGGCTCCTCCCGCAGTCTCTGCTCTCCAACTCGGTGTTCAGCGGGCCTAGCCTCCAGGCTCAGGAGCTCCATGGGGAAGTTCTCCGCCGGTATCATTGGCGGCCGCTCCTTCTGGCTCCGCACGGGCTCCACACCAGCTCCGCTTCTTGTCCAGGGACCCGAGGATGACGTGTTCTGGCGCAGTCCATTCTCTCGCCGCCTTTGCCACTCCAGGCAGCCGATGCCCCGACACCCGCAGCGTCTCAGACCGATCGGTGGGCAGCAATCAAATGGCGCCAAGCAGCCGCACTCCAGCTTTTCCTTGGGGTCACTCCCTCTGTGGGGTGGGGCGTCGGCAGGCCTCTCCACCCACCTGTTGGGGTCCAATACATGGAAGCGTCGGTCTCTGGGCACAGTCTGCTTCCCTTTGGGGTACGTTGGAGGGGGTCCCAGTCCATTCTGAACAACTGCAAACACCCGGATCTCTCCTCTGCGCTGAAGCGACACCACCATACTGCACAGTATCCGGTACCGCCCCGGATCCTCTGCTGACCACGCAGATCCGTCACAGCGCTTCCAATCCATATCCCATAGATCAGTTATTTGTAATCCACTGGTGTCTTTATTCCAAACAGCACAGTCCAAATCTCTTTCCATTATTTGAGGCAGGCCTGTCGCAGAAGATGGGGTATTAGTGGCGGCGATCCTGCCGACTACGCCAAATGTAGGGTCAGTGGGCCGAGCTGGGGGGGTGGTCCCTCTTCTTACCGCGCAGAGATAAAACAGAGACAAGATGGAGGCAGATTCTGGGTGCAACAGGTCCAAGTTTATTTCACTCGCCGTCCGTCTGACGGCCTCAGAGCACACCGCACTTTCTTTACCTCACGGCCCTCCGTTTTTGGGCCGCTTCTTACACACCGTACTCTATACTGGGGACGTGTATGCATACACCGTCCCCTCTGCACTCGTCGACGCTTCTGACAGGTGCATCACTGTGGCCGCCTTAGGCCCATAAACCAACAGCACTTCCACTGATCAGTCGTCGTGTCCAACACGGTGTCCCACACCCAGTGTCTCGTCTCTTCTGCGGTTCTTCCTGTCAGGACCACCCCCCTGACGTTCTCTCTCCTCAGTCCCCCTGGTACGGTTTTCCTCACAGCACACGAACTGTCGTAGTCCTTCTGTCACTGGAGCTCCCCCTGGGGTCTGGAACTTTCTGGAACCCTCCCTCAGTATTTATAGCACTCCCGGTCCCCTGTCACTGTAACTCCGCCCCCATGACCAATGGTTTCTAAAGCCCTAAGCTGATGTCAAGTTCTTTGCTCACACTCCTCCCTGCCATCTAATGGTCAACCCAAGGTACTGCACGTCCACTACACTTTCCTAGCTGTTTCCCCACTGTAGTAACTGACACCTGTCTAAACTGTGCAAACCTATCTTTCTCTATTCTGACACGTCCGTCCATCCGTCAGGTCACCTTCCCTACACTTCAATAGTAAAAAGTTGGTCACACTCGTCAAACACACTGTTTGACGAGTGTGACCAACCTGTCAATCAGTTCTCCAAGCGTTGCTACAGATCGCTTGGAAAATTCTAGCATTCTGCAAGCTAATTACGCTTGCAAATCGCTAGTTTTTCGGTGGGAATTTAAAATGCGATTTTCCCGCGGAATGGAATTCCGGAATTCTTGCGGTAACTTCCGCTGGAGTTCCGATACGTGTGAGCCCAGCCTTAGGGTGGTAAGCAGTGGAAAATGACTAATCACCATGGTTTCTTTTAAAACACTGTCTAGAGCTTGGAGACAAATTGCACCCCTCTATCAGATAGTGTTCAAAGAGATCCCATGCAAACTCAGCACATGATTGACAGAAAGCCCGGAAAGCGTTTCAACATTTGGTTACCTCGGTAAAGGAACAAAATGTTCCTGGTTACTAAATCGGTCAACTACCACCCAAATAACAGTCTTCCCTCCAGACAAAGACAGATCCGTAATTAAATTTATGGACAAATGAGTCCAGTCTTTCTAGAACCGGCAAGGGAGCCAGTTCTACAGCCGGTCGGTTATGACAGACTTTAGCACGTGCGTAAACATCACAAGCGCATGCAAAATCTTTAATATCATTAAGCATGGATGACTACAAGGGATGATCGAATAGCTTTGGATAAGAGCTTATCCAAATACCTATAGCGCTTACCGAATAGCTGCATCGGGAACCCGGATACCTGGAAAGCTCCCGATAATCAGCTGTTCGGTGCCGCAGCTGCATTTGTCAGGGCTGTGTGACAGACACAACACATGCATGGCATGGAGAGCCTGTTTGCAGGAACAGCAACATCATCAGCACAACCAGTAGCAGCAGCTGCTGTTCCAGCAGCAGCAGAAGACTAATGACCTCATTCTGCAACAGATTGCGGCTCTGCGAGAGGCACCCCAGCCACCGACCCCAATCCTTTCTGAGACCCGGTACAAAGTCTGGTCAGAGTTGAGGAAGATGAGTCCTGAGGACAATATGGAGGCTTTCCTCACCGTGTTTGAATGCACAACAGAGCGGGAGAGCTTGCTGTTTTCCCAGTGGGCTGAAGTGGTGGCCCTCTTCCTGACGGGAGATGCCCAGAAGGCCTACTCTGACCTCAGTTGGGACAATGCCCTGGACTATTGGAAACTGAAAGGCGAGATCCTTACCTGACTGGGGGTTAACACGTATGTACGGCCACAACGGGTGTTCCAATGGTCCTTTTGTGGAGGCTCGACCCGCCAGGTGTCAGGCATATGACTTGCTGCAGCTAGTAAAAAAAAGTGGCTTCAGCCCGGACCTTAACCCCATTCTAGATGGTAGAGAGGGTGGAGGTCGATCGGATGGTAAGATCTCTGCCAGCTGCTATACAGCATTGGGTGGGCCAAGGGGATGCAGGTGGTCAGCCTGATTGAGTGGTATACGGCCACTTAAGACTTCATACAAGACTCTGCTGCACTACTTTTATCACGCCGGGCCCCACCAGCCTTGGAACCTGGGAAAGGTCCATGACCCTCTGCTGGGGCCAATCAGGACCAAGCGCGTACTGAGTGGGTACCCCGGAGTGAGAGTGACAAGAGACTCACTACCCCTAAACCGGTCCTCGGGTCCAGTTGTGCCACAGCTATTAGGTGTCGGTGACGCCAAGGGCCAGGACATATGGCTGCCAACTGACCCCTGACAGCTGAACCCATGGACTGCCGGTTTACTCGGCGTGTGTTGATGTACACCCAGGCTGCCTTCACTGTGGGTCCATTCGTCCCGGTGGGTGAACCATATCTGTACGAGGTGCGTGTCAATGGAGACCAGGCCGAGGCCCTCCTGGACTCAGGAAGCTTAGTGACACTTGTGCATGGGTCATTAATCTCGGGCTTAGAACCCATTGGTAAAAATGTGTGTGTATTCATGGTAAACTTCGATAGTATCCGACAGTGGAGGTTACATTTTTTACGCCATGCGGCAAGATTAAACGTGGTGGGGGTAGTGGAGACCCTTCCTTATGGGACTGTCCTGGGAAGGAACTTGCACCTGTTCTGGTCTCTGTAGAAAAACAAAATTAATCCTCCATGGGTAAATATTTTTCCGGCAGCAGAGCCTGAAGTTCCTAACACAGAGATTCCTGCCGTAGGGGTCATCCCCAAAGGGAAAGAGTGTGATTCTGATAGGTTTCCACTAGAGGTGATGGCATGAGAGGTCGAGGAGACCCCAACAATCCCCGAGCTTGAAGTGCCTACTCTATAGGGTTGATAAAATCCAGGACTAGGTGATAGAACAGTTGGTAGTGCCCCAATCCTAACGTCAGACGGTGCTCGAAATGGCTCACACCCATATGCTGGGGGGGGCACTTGGGGGCTAAAAAGACACAGGAATGCATATTACAACTATTTTTTGGCCCAGGGGTCTACGCTGAGGTGCAGAAGTTTTGTGAATTGTGTCCTGAGTGCCGACTGACCTCACTCATCGCAAACTACCGGAGTCTGTTGGTACCTCTACCCATTATATAGGTACCTTTTGAGCAGATTGCAATGGATCTGATAGGGCCAATAGTAAAATCTGCCCAGGCCACCAACATATATTAGTGATCGTAGACTATGCCACTCAGTACCCAGGAGTCATTTGCTTCGGCACATCTTGGCTAAGCTTATCGCCTGGTAGTTGTTTGCCATGTTCTGTCACCTTGGGCTACCTAAGGAGATCCTTACTGATCAGGGGACTCATTTTATGTCCAAGGTGAAGGAGGAACTGTGCAACATTCTCAAAATGTTTAGTGGATGCTCAGGTAACGCAGAGTCATGCATATAACAGAAAGGCCACACTATATGCTCCTTTAACCCCTTAGCGACAGAGCCAGTTTGCAGCTTAATGACCAGGCCAATTTTTACAATTCTGACCACTGTCCCTTTATGAGGTTATAACTTTGGAATGCTTTAATGGATCCCGCTGATTCTAAGATTGTTTTTTCGTGACATATTGTACATCATGTTAGTGGTAAAATTTCTTCGATAAGTCTTGTGTTTATTTATGAAAAAAACGGAAATATGGCAAAAATTTTGAAAATTTTGCAATTTTAAAACTTTAAATTTTTATGCCCTCAAATCAGAGAGATGTGTCACACAAATTTCTTAATAAATAACATTTCCCACATGTCTACTTTACATCAGCACAATTTTGTAAGCAAAATTTTTTTTTGTTAGGAAGTTATAAGAGTTAAAAGTTGACCAGCGATTTTAAGTGCTTCACAGGAACTAAAGCAATGTGGAAGGAAAAAATTAACATTTAACTTTTTTTTGCAAAAAATTTACTTCAGAACCAATTTTTTTTATTTTCACAAGTGTTAAAAGAGAAAATCAACCACAAAATTTGTTGTACAATTTCTCCTGAATACGCTGATACCCTATATGTGGGGGTAAACCACTTTTTCAGCACACGGCAGCGCTCGCAAGGGATGGAGCGCCATTTGACTTTTTCAACGCAGAATTGGCTGGAATTGAGATCGGATGCCATGTTGCGTTCGGAGAGCCCTTAATGTGCCTAAACAGTTGAAACCTCCAACAAGTGACCCCATTTTGGAAACTAGACCCATTAAGGAACTTATCTAGATGTGTGGTGAGCAGTTTGAACCCCCAAGGGCTTCACAGAAGTTTATAACGTAGAGCCGTGAAAATAAGAAATCTATTTTTTTCCACAAAAATGATCTTTTCGCCCCTAAATTTTTATTTTTTACAAGGGTAACAGGGGAAATCATACCTGCACAGTTGTTACGCGATTTGTCCTGAGTACGCCGATACCCCATATGTGGGGGGGAACCACTGTTTGGGTGCATGGGAGAGCTCGGAAGGGAAGGAGTGCCATTTTGGAATGCAGACTTTGATGGAATGGTCTGCGGGCATCATGTTGCGCTTGCAGAGCCCCTGATGGGCCTAAACAGTGGAAACCCCCCACAAGTGACCCCATTTTGGAAACTAGACCCCCTAAGGAACTTATCTAGATATGTGGTGAGAACTTTGAACCCACAAGGGCTTTACAGAAGTTTATAACGTACAGCGGTACACTTAAAAAATCATATTTTTTCCACAAAAATGATCTTTTCACCCTCAATTCTTATTTTTCCAAGGGTAACAGGACCCTAAAAGTTATTGTGCAATTTGTCCTGAGTACGCTGATACCCCACATGTGGGGGTAAACCACTATTTGGGCGCATGGCAGAGCTCGGAAGGGAAGCAGCGCCATTTGACGTTTTGGGCTGGAATTGAGATCGGACACCATGTCGCGATTGGAAAACCCCTGATGTACCTAAACAGTGGAAACCCCCCAGAAATGACACCATTTTGTAAACTAGACCCCCCAAGGAACTTATCTAGATGTGTGGTGAGCACTTTGAACCTTCAAGTGCTTCACAGAAGTTTATAACGTAGAGCCGTGAAAATAAAAAATCCATTTTTTTTCCACAAAAATGATCTTTTCGCCCCCAAATTTTTATTTTTACAAGGGTAACAGGAGAAATCATACCCACACAGTTGTTATGTGATTTGTCCTGAGTACGCCAATACCCCATATGTGGGGGGGAACCACTGTTTGGGCACATGGGAGAGCTCGGAAGGGAAGGAGTGCCGTTTTGGAATGCAGACTTTGATGGAATGGTCTGCGGGCATCATGTTGCGCTTGCAGAGCCCCTGATGGGCCTAAACAGTGGAAACCCCCCACAAGTGACCCCATTTTGGAAATTAGACCCCCTAAGGAACTTATCTAGATGTGTGGTGAGCACTTTGAACCCCCAAGCGCTTCACAAAAGTTTATAAACGCAGAGCCGTGAAAATAAAAAGTCTTTTTTTATTTCCACAAAAGTGATTTTTTTAGACCCCAATTTTTAGACCCCCAAAGTTGGCAAATAGTGGAAACCCCTCAATTCTTGCTCCAACCCTAACCCCAACACACCCCTAACCCTAATCCCAACCCTAACCCTAATCCCAACCCTAATCCCTAATCCTAATTCTAACCCTAATTCTAGTTCGCCCTAACCCTAATTCTAACCCTAGTCGTGACCCGAGCCCTAACCCTAGCCCAGCCCTAGCACAACCCTAACCCTAACCCTAGCCTAACCCTAGCCCTAACCCTAACCCTAGCCCAACCCTAACCCAACCCTAACCCTAGCCCAACCCTAACCCTAGCCTAACCCTAACCCTAACCCTAACCCTAGCCCTAACCCTAGCCCTAACCCTAACCCTAACCCTAGCCCTAACCCTACCCTAACCCTAACCCTAGCCCTAACCCTACCCTAACCCTAACCCTAGCCCTAACCCTACCCTAACCCTAATGGAAAACTGAAAAAAAAAATATTTTCTTTATTTCATTATATTGGCCTATATAAGGGAGTGATAAACGGGGGGGTTATGTACTATTTTTTTTATTTTGATCACTATGATCGTTTATCATAGTGATCAAAATAATGAATGGAATCTGCCAGCCGGAGCCGGCAGATTCCCGGCGGGCGCACTGCGCATGCGCCCGCCATTTTCAAGATGGCGGCGCCCATCGGAGGATGCCGGCGGGACGTGGGACCACCGGGAGGGGACGGAGGGCCACGGAGAGGTACCGGGGGGGATCGGGGACCCTATTTCTCTCTCCTCTGATGTGCGATCACATTAGAGGAGAGAGAAATTAAATGTAAAATCGTGGCTTTTTTTTTTTTGCGGTCGCCGTTATAGGGTTAATAACGGCTATCGCAAAAGCGGGGGTCGGTAAAAACCGACCGATTCATGTTCTCTGGGGTCTCGGCTACCCCTGGCAGCCGAGACCCCGGAGAAAAACCGACACTGGGGGGGCGCTATTCACTTAAGTCACAGCGCCGTGAATTAACGGCGCTGTGGTTTTAGTACCCTTAATTACCGCCGTTAAAAGGCGTATCGGCGGTCGTTAAGGGGTTAAAGAAGGAGATTGAGTTTTAATCTTAGTATCCACCACCGAAAGTAAGCTTATGGCCAAGTGGCAAGGGCCATAGGAAGTTCTGGAAAAGGTTGGGGAGGTGAACTATTGAGTATATCAGCCCGGAAAAGAAACCCTGAACAGTTGTATCATATCAATCTGTTAAAAACGTTGAAGGATCATCTGGGGACCCTCCAATTTCGGCGCGGGAGGAGGCCGAAAGACAGGTAAGGATAGGTGACACCCTCTCTAAACAGCAGCATCAAGAGGCTCGGAAATTAGTGCAAGAAAATACGGATGTATTCTCGGAACTACCCTGCCGTACCTCTGTAATCCAGCATGACATGGTCAACGAGCCTCACTTAAGTGTGCGAATGAAACCGTACCGTGTGCCCACAGCCCGGAGACAAGCCACTGCGAGTGAGGTAAGACAAGTGCTCCAGCTAAGAGTAATTGAGGAATCCCGGGGTGAGAGGGCTAGCCCCATTGTGTTCATTCCAAAGCCGGACGGGTCATTATGGTTCTGTAATGATTTCTATAAGTTGAATGAGGTGTCGAAATTCGACCTTTATCCAATGCCTCGTGTGGACAAGCTAATTGAGTGACTGGGGCAGTCCCAGTACTTTACCAAGCTCGATCTGACCAAGGGTTACTAGCAGGTGCCTCTTACAGAGTCGTCGAAAGAAAAGACCGCCTTCATAACACATTAGGATCTGTACCACTACGTCTTCTTGCCCTTGGAACTACATGGGGCACCAGCCACGTTCCAAAGGCTGATGGATATAGTCTTAGAACCTCATCAGAAGTATGCCTCAATGTACTTGGATGATGTCATCATCTTTAGTACTGACTGGCATACTCACTTGTCCCGGGTACACACTGGCTTGGTGGTGAATCCCAAGAAATGTGCAATAGGGCTTGAGGAAGCCCGGTACTTAGGGTACGTGATCAGCCGTGGGGTTATCAAACCCCAAAAAAATAAAATTGAGGCCATACAGAACTGGCCCCGGCCTGTTACCACCAAACAGGTAAGAGCATTTCTCGGCATCACTGGGTATTACTAACTTCTCTGGAAGAACAACACTCCTAACCGATCTCTTAAAGGGAAAGAAGTCAACAATCATGGTCCGCTGGAACCCTCAGGCAGAGGAAGCGTACCAGTACTATGAAGTTGGCACTGGGCGGACAGCCCATCCTCATTAGTCTCAACTTCAAGAAAGTCTTCATCGTGCAGACGGATACCTCTAACATTGGCCTAGGAGCGGTCCTGTCGCAGGAGGTGAAGGGAGAGGAACATCCTGTCACCTACCTGAGTAGGAAACTCATCCCAGCCGAGAAAAATTATAGCATAGTGAAGGAGTACCTAGATATTAAGTGGGCTTTGGAGCCCCTATGCTATTATTTGCTTGGTTGACTGTTTCGCTTGGTGACAGATCATGCCCCCTTGGTATGGATGAGAAATGCCAAGGAGAGGAATGCTCAGGACACCAGATGGTTCCTGTCACTGCAAAACTTTAATTTCACTGGGGAACATTGTGCAGGGAAGGCGCAAGGAAATCTGGATGCCTTGTCGCAGGCACCCTGCATGTGTTTGAACAGAGGGGAGTATGTGAGGCAGTGAGAGGGATAATATGCGACGGTCGATATGTGTCCAACAGGATGCAAACGGAGTCATATTAAACCCATTGGAGCACCTTGTGTTTACAGCAGAACGCTAGTGAGTCACAAGGAAAAATAAAATAAAGTCTGGATTGGGTCCAAGTAATTGACCCAGTCAGATTTTTAGGAAAACCCGTCAAGGGCTTTTATTTTTAGAGGAATTTGCAGGTTTGGTAGTGAGGCGAATCCCTCTCTCCACTCCGGGTTTAGGAAGAGGCTCTATGGCCACAATTCCATTTAAATCTCTCAATTTGGCCTTGGGTGTGTCAGTTTGGAGTTTTCAAGCTAGCTGCAGAGCAGGAGGCTCTGTTCAACCCAGGTCTGCGTGGAGCTAACACAGAGCCAGGGGCTTCAAGGCGGCTGATGCAGCCATGAGACACGGCGGTGCCATTGTCCACGGCCACCGGTTTTGAACACAGACTGTATTTGTGGAAACCTGGCTGCAATCCGGAGGATATCACTCCTGTATGTGAGTCTGAAAATAAAGACACTGTTTATGTTGAACTTTCTGTGGTCCCTGCGTATCTGTCGACCTGCACCAACCCCGCTGCACTATACAAGATAGGCAAGATGTCCAGGGTCAGTACCAAGAGGGCTTGTACTAAGCAAAGGGAAAAGACAAAAACAGCCAGGTCACAGTCTGAGGTCAGAGTAGCAGGAAGGTAGTGGATAAAAACAAAGGGATAAGTCAGACGATGGTCAAAGGCAAATCCAAAGTCGGCAACGGAAATCAGAATACAACTCAGAGTACAAAGCAAGCACACACCACTTGAGCAAAGCTACATTTGACAATGGTCTGACCATTGTCAGTGTGCTAAATAGCGCTGTAATCATCCAGAACAGATGACACCTGTAGGAGATCCCACAGACCCAGTTAGATAGGAAAGCTGAGCTGTCATTCACACTAATTACACTTCTGCCTCACATTGGGCAGTTGAGCTGTCACTCACAATCCTGACAGCCCAGCAAGCCCTCAATCCCATAGAGCAGCAGAGCTGTCAATTTCAGCATCTATAGGACACCGTGAGTGCTGGAATCGTGACATTCCCTACTAAATCCTAGATAAAATATACTTTAGATCATGGATCTCCAACCTATGACTCTAGAACCACATGTGTTTTTTGGGCCCATGATATTTGTCTCACCGCTGTCTGCAAGCCTGGTGCATTAGTATCAGGTCTCATAAACAGCTATGAAGAGAAGGTCTCCAGATGGTGATCTTTGTGAGTATTCCAGCAGAGAGGAACAAATCTAGATACAAATATAATGGGCGTGGGAGTCATAGGGTAATATTTTAAGCTGGAGAAAGGATGATACTGCCAGTTAGAGTGTTATGTGAAGCTGAATGTGATGGTATTTTTGTGTCAATCACTCCCTCCACACCGAGTGATGTAAGAATGCTTCCTATAAGGGAGGAGTACACATCGACATATTCAATGTTTTCCTGCAGAAGGCACACTGTCATTATAATAGTTAGTAATGGGGGAATGGAGTGTCACTACTGTGAGTGGGTGTATAGTACGAGTTATTTTTAATGGTTTCAACACTCCAATTAATTATTTTACTAAATATTGATATGGTTTAATATATATATATTTATATTTACACATATATATATATATATATATATATGCATACATATATATCCTTCTGCTAAACCTTCCTGAAGGTCAGATCATTGAAACTTGTTCAAACAGTCCAAAGAGGGCAAATAACTGTTTTTTATTATCTTAACACTTATCTTCTAAACAAAGGAATGTAAATCATTTACATTCATCTTCTAACAAAAGGACCTTTGATATCCAAAGATGAGAGTTAGTTTTATAGAGTTTCCCAGGAGATGTTTACCCTAATTGGAGGCAGTTTCAGCCTCCAGTACACATACCTTGTTGACATCAAAGAAGTTTATACACAAAAAAGAGCACATAGATATACAAGGAGGGGTGACACACACAGAGAGCAGAGGGGAGATGTGACAGACAGAGACGATACGGAGATGAGAGAGGGATGGACACATGGACTTTTATACCTGAATAATTTAATGTATGGATTATTTAATCTTATCATTTATTGTGTAAATCAATTTAGTTTATACAATTCTTGTGTGATCATTTTCTTATTCATTACAATCCATTGTAACCCCTTACAAAACAGGGGGCATGATGTCACTACTCAGGGATGGATGTGGCTCCTGTCCCTTAGAGAAAAATGCGTCTCTTATGGTAAGAAAGGTTGGGGACCAATACTTTAGGTCAACAGTGATACAAATCACCCAGATAACAGACTGGGGGAGAAGTCCTTAGCTGAATGCAGAAAATCAAAAAATCTTACATGCTTTGTATTGCTTTTGTTATGTGATTTGGACACTTTTTCAGCCTTCCTCAATGAATGGGTGTGATTTACCTCAGAAAGGGGCATGGCTTCATGAAAAAGGAGGCGGCACTTCAGTTTGCAACAACATGGGGCTAATATTTTAAGACTGACATTGCACAAACAAGTTTTAATGAAGCGCTTGTCGGATTATGTTGCATCTTCTAAGTGTAATGCGTCGCCCTTGAGCCTTACCAGAAATACTACTCTAGTCACGGACTAAACCTAAGATAAAAAAATGAGCAAATACCCTGAAATAAGTAAATAAATTGCAACAGAGCACAAAAATAATATAGGGTACTTAGTTAACACAATCCCACCACGTCATGGTGACCCTATTTGGGACGTTTCTAACCTCTATCATTAAAACCTTACCATGTGTCCAATGTCATAAATGTGAATAAGGGCTGAGAACGACTGAGGCCCCGCCTAGTGGACATCCAGCAGTGGGGAGCTATACAAACATAATGTCCGATTCAAAGAAAAGGGAGGCCACGTCCGTATTTATTTTTTTAACAAAACAATGTTAAATAAGTAGCCTATATTATTTTCATGCACTATTGCTATTAATTTATTTATTGCAGGGTATTTTCTCATTTTGTTTTTATCTTAGTTTTTTTCTGTTTTGTGGCCAGTGTGAACATGCAACTATACTCTGCATGGACACCAACTTATATTCCAGTTCATTTCTTTTGTTTTTTTTATCTCAATTTTTTGCACCCTGTGCACATAAGAACATGGCCTCCCTTTTCTTTGCATCCACATGTATGGGGAAGATGCGGGAGAGAGCTGTCAGCTGAACGAGCATTCAGATGACAGCAATAGGGTGTATGCATTATGGGGCACCTTTCCAGAATTGTTGAATGGAAACTTAATAGATCCTCCTCAGTCAATGGTATAAAGGATCCATTTGAAAATAGACCTGACATAACAAATTCTGTATGTTCAATATGTTCAATATATTACATGGTCATTAAATAACACCATTTTGTCTGCTTATCACAAATCAACTCATTGCTTTACATTTCATGATCCAATCAAGTCGTGATAGCTCACTAATTTCTAGGATATTAGGCACTTAATATCTTGTGTCATTTTAAATCACATATTACAATTGGTAAAGTGCCTTTTAATGAGAGTTTACTGATGTGAATATAGTAATGTCAGGTGATGAAGTGTTCAGTTGTTTCCCTCAGACATTTATGTTTTAACCTTTACTGAAGGGGCATTGTCCTTGGTAGTAAAAGTATGTGTGACTTTAGGTGTTGGAAACACATATACAGTGCTCAGCATAAATGAGTACACCCCAACAGATTAGTCAGAAAACCTTTAGTTTCCTTTCACTATCAACATTTTCTATATGGGATATATATTTCTATATATGGGATACAATGCTACAAAACACTCCCACAAATGCAGGCCATTGTTTGAAAACAATATTTGTAATTCTGCAAACCCAAAAAACTATTTTTTTCTAGCAAATTAATTTAAGACCATGTTGCAAGAATGAGTACACCCCAATGAACGTTTTAGGAGCACACCTAAAATTTAGACTTCAAAATTCTAATTAACAAGAATTTAACCATATCCAAATTCATACAATGGATGATGCTATCCATGCCATGTTTCATCTCTATAGACATGTAAAATCGCAATAAGAAACATGACGACAATAGTTACCGCCTGGGAACTCTAGGGGCGATGATATCCTGAAAGTTAGGGATCTCATAAAAGTCTAAAAGATCTAGCATATTCCACAACTAGCCCCCATATGAGATTACCAAGGGAAGGGGAGGAATGTTAGTGTAACCTTGCTCTAATAAAAAGCAGAATTTGGCTTTGGTCATTAGTCAGCCCTGCAAGGTACAGCTTGCTGTGGTTTCTGTCCATTTTCCTAAAGAGCACCTCCCTCCGCTAAGCTCTGAGCCATTTCCATGACATCATTTTTAGCAATTTTCTTTTTCTATCCCTTTTATTCTATGTAATTATATATATACAATATTGTTTTGTTCCCATTTTGTATCAACTTTGTATATTTTTAGAAACACTTCCTACCTTTCCAGATTAAATATATAAAATGTAATAGTTCTTTTCCTCTTGCTTTCCAAACCGCACCCCTGAAGCTATACTCTTCTTGTAAAGGATGTCCAATCAGCCTGTATAAACGATTGGTTGTGGCAGCTAATAATTTTTGTTATTGTGGCGTTGGCAGTGATCGTATTGGGGTATGTACATGGAAGGAGGTGGTGGGGACCCTCAATTGCCTTCTCTCTGCTATATAACAAGCACGTGTCACATGCGGCATCCTAATGGCTCACTAACGTTTTATATTGTTATGTCATGTATTAATGTTCTTGTAATGTGTAATGTGCTGTCTCTTAATGTTATAATGCTGTAATGTGACTGCATTTGTACTTATTCAGCTTAGGGACTGTCAGGAAAAGGGGACCTTTGGCCGGCACACGGCTATCACATGTGCAGGGGGGCTTATCTCACCGCTGCCAACAATGTGATGAAAAACAGCAGACAAGGCTATTGACCTATAAATTTACTGCAGGCGCTTATTTTTAGTATCCCACTGCTCTGCCAACAATATGTCATGAACTGCAGGAATTTATGTATATCCCACTTTCTGGTTCCACTTTGGAACTCGCAGTTCTCTGGCACCCCCTGACCCTCAGGTCAGTCAGGGAACTGCACCTCGGATATTTGGTTGCCGGATGGGCTGCGTCACTGTGGACTGACTATCAGGCACGCTGCAGCGAGGGAATTATAAGTGCTCTGGCCGCAGCCAAACAATAGCTTATAAAAACCAGTCCGTCACTGCCAGCTTAACCACCTAGCCCAGAACACACTTCGCTGCCACCAGTTCCGATTTCTCTATTAATTTCTAATTAATAAAGGGGGTCCGAAGGCAACCCAAATTAATAGCGTAATTAACTTCCGGCACGTGTAAATTCGTTATAGAGCATGGAGAAGACGAAACTAATAATTTTATATTTTACTCCAAAAAGGTACGCAATGTTTACAGAAGGTATAAACCGATTTTACAATATGAGACAATTAAAGTATGTACAAGGCAATTACAAAAAAACAGGGATTAAAGGAAAGAAACACTCACATGTTGCTTAGATCATCTCAGGCAGACCAGGCTGGTGGAAGGAGCCAAACATCGCAATGCATTACAGGGTGGCTCTGTATCTGTTTCTCCTGGCAGACTGAGACTGCAGACTGAGACTGCAGACTGAGTGACAGTAGCTTATAGTTCTGGGGCATGACATCACTAAAGGGGCTGAGATACTGGTGTCCTCCCCTTTTCTCCGAGTTGCAATTTTGGCTCTGAAAACGTCTTGGCTACATAACTGGGCTGGAGAACCTAGCAGAATAATGCCAGAACCATCACTCATCTTGTCTTGAAATTAGCTTCCTATTGACTCTAAACACGGACTGTCTATTCACCTCGGTTCAGGAGAAATCCATTTCTCATATTCTGCTGGCGCTGGAGTCTGGAAAAACCCAGGTTAAGAAGCTCCGTCGAAGCATGTTCCAGCTATGTAATTTTCCGTTTCCAAACATAAACTGGCGTCGCATTATGTCCAAATGATTAGATTCTAACTCTATGCTATGGGAAATCCACAGCACATGTGGAAGACAAAGAACATTCCTTAGGGAGGGGTAAGGACATCACACACTAGAGTATTGGATTACAGGCAGGCAGAGGAGAAGAATGCTGTGAGGGAAGGGGGGGGGTTGACAAAGCCACCAGCGTGTCGTTGTACTGCTCTGATGGATGCAGCTGCTGGCAAGAGGGGGAAGGAGGGGAGTCGCTTGTCTCTGTTTAGCTATGAATGCAGCAGAGCTCAGTGTGTGGAGCGTTCTGGAAAGGTGTGTTAATAAGGGAAACCATAGATCATATTCACATTAACGTGACAGGGACAGAATGAGTTAAGTTGTTGGGAGGAGTTAAAAGGGGGATTGTACAACAGGCTTACAAGAAAAGAATTTCCTGTTCTTACAGCAGAGCCTGGGCATGCTTGCCCAGGGCAAGATGCTCTCCACAGCTAGGAACAGAGGGCGCTCGGGTCGAGGGGATAAAAGCTGCCACGGACTGTTGGACAGTGTGGACGAGCCCTGGTATTGTGGGAACGTCTCCAGAAGGAGTGTGGGTTCCCAAACCTGGATGGGAGCCATTGAGGTCATGCAGCCTACTGAAGTTATAGGAACAGAGCAAGAAGCATTGTGTTGTTTGCTGTAAAGTTTTCCTGTTGGAACAGAACTGTGGCTTGTGGTGTTTCCTGAGTACTCATACCCAGTGACTGAAGTGAGTGCATGATGAAGGTAAATGACTGTACTGCAGGACTGGGATTCCGCTTGTCTTTTGCACGGTGCCGGGGTGCTCATACTGTGACTTAGTAGACTTGCCCATGACTACCACCCCGTACCACCTTGTTACATACATATAATCCATGGCTTGGAATCGGAGGAGTATATACCCAGGGTCAGACTGGTTCACAGTGACACTAGAGAATTCTCCAGTGCACCCCGGGGTTTTGGCATGCCCCCGAGCAGGACGCACAGAGGGCCCGCTGGTGTCAACTGAATGTGCATCCTCGGACACACATTCAGCTGAAATGTATTGCCCAGTTGCAATAGGCTGCACAACTAGCAGAGGCCGGCAGCTAACATGAATGCGACATCGCAGGCGGCGCATGACAGTGATGTCGCTGGCGCATGACGTTATTGTCATGTGCTGCCTACGACGAGTGCACTCATGTAAGCTGCCAGCCTCTGCTAGGTTGGCGGCCATTTTAACATGAGATCGCTTTTTCTATGAAGAGGCGCAAGGAGTGCAGGCAGGTAAGAGGGATCTTTTTTTCTCTTTCTAATGTCACTGTAGATGCGGCATGATCTTGGGGGCCAGGCCAAGAGACCTAAGGGGCACATCAATGGACATGGGACATAGGCCCCCTTGATACCTTGGCCCTGACTGGGCCTCCTGGCCCTGGCTAGGTCCCCTGACTAGGCCCCCTTGTCCTCGCTAGGCCCGCTGGATATGACCCCTGGCCCTGGCTAGGTCTCTTTGCCCTGGCTAGTCCCCCTAGCCCTAGCCATGCCCACTAGGGCCCGTGGCCGTGCCCCCTAGGTCTCTTTGCCCTGGCAGTATTCCTTAGGTCCTTTGTCCCTGGCTGTGCCCCCTATCATAAGGCCAAGGGATTTAGCGGGCATAGCCAGGGCCAAGGGACATAGGGAGCCAGGATGGGGCACATTATTAAGTAAAGAGGGCTAGGATGAGGGACTTAAAGGGAACCTGTCAGGTACCCCATGCTGTACTAAACAGAGCTGCATTCACTTATTTATGAGTAAGCTCCCTTCATAACCAGCCCTGCATAACATTTTTCTGTAAAAATGAGGGTTAAAAAAAGCATTTATATTGTCCCTGTTTCCTATCCTAATGAGGGCTTTGACTAGACAATGGAGCGTTAGTTTCCCCAGACTAGTCAGCCCTCTTTCCATGTTATCACGGGCTTCAAAGGCGCCCTGTGCATGTCCGGAAGTTCAGAAGATGGCTTCCAGACATACACAGTTCACCTCTGACGCTGGAAAGCTTACACCTGCAGTGGTGCTGCTGAAATGTGTTGGTGCATGTTCACGAGATATGCACTGGCTGGTGATGATGACAGCTCCTGCAAATTATGTTATCAAGAGTGCTGACTAGTCTGAGGCAACTAATGCGCCATAGTTTAGTCACAGCCCTCATCAGTATATGAAGCGGGGACGATATAAGTGCTTTCTTTTAAACCTAATTTTTACAGAAAAATGTTATACAGGGCTGGTTAGGCAAGAAGTTTACTGATAAATAACTGAATGCTGCTGGGTTGCAGGGCATGTGGGACCTGACATGTTCCCTTTAATTACTATTTGGGGGCCAGAATGAGGAACACACATTATAAGTTTATGGTGGCAAGTGGGGACATTATTACTGCTGTAATATAATTTACTTTTTAGCAGACTGTTTTCCATGGGGGAACAAAACGTTGGGTCCTGTTACTGTACAGGGCAACACTATGTTGCTTTTTTCTTCATCTGATGTAGTGTAGAAGTCAGGGAAAAAGAGGGGAATGTGCCCTGGAACATATCAGCTATAAATGACTGTTATTTCCTGCAGAGACAAGTCCCGACAGGAACAAGTGATGGTGGTCTGTGCAAGATGAAGAAGAAAAGTGAAGAAAGTGAAAAGTGAAAAATGACGATGAAGGAGTTCACCTAGAGATGTCATAGGTGAGTAACTGTATAACGTATATGCACACTATACACAATAGATACAGAGCTCCTGTGTATAATGTCACTGTGATCCCTGTATTACCTGTACACCATACACTATATACAGAGCTCCTGTGTATAATGCCACTGGTGATCCTTGTATTAACTGTACACTTTACACTATATACAGAACTCCTGTGTATAATGTTACTGGTGATCTCTGTATTACCTGAACACTGACACTATATACAGAGCTCCTGTGTATAATGTCACTAGTGATTACTGTATTACCTGTACACTGACACTATATACAGTATATACAGAGCTCCTCTGTAAAATGTCACTGGTGATGCCTGTATTACCTGTACACTGACACTATCTATAAAGCTCCTGTGTATAATGTGGGTCGCCCTCACATCCAGGGCTGTGGGGTATTCGGTACCGGGCCCGATGAGCTTCAATGGAAGAAGTCACGGCAGCTGGGACCCGGCCCGTGGCCCTGGGCGCCCATTGTAAAAGGGGAATGTTTCAGTGTGCTTATGGTGGTGAAAGTTTATAAGTGATTCGTGACGCCACCTGTGGTGTTCGGCAATAGAGATGTAAGCCGACGCTGCAGACAGATCCTCTGGGACAGATGGTGTGGTGCAGCAGTGATGTTATAGCCCTTCACAGGCAGGGCTGTAGTCCCAGGGCAGTGTAGGTGGAGTGACACTTAGATGGTGTAGTGTCAGGCGCAAGGGATGTAGCAGTGCTGGGCAGGTTGACGCAGGAATAAGTGGAGGACACCAGGGCATGTAGTTCCAAAGCTTTACTCACAGTCTGTTGCAGGTACAGGTGCCCACATCCATGCCGTGTCCTCCGGGTCAGGAGCTCAGCCAACTTCCAGGCAAGATGAAGTACTCCTTTCCAACACTCCCCCAACATATGTGCCTTTTCTGAACGTCTCCGCTTATAGCGCCTTTGAATGAAGTACTCCTAGTACTGAGTTACACTGGAGTTCCTCCTGTCAGATGTTCCTATGAACTCTACTTGTACGGCAGCCAGCTGTAGCCTGCTTCGGGGACTCCTTGCTACTAAGTCCCGGCTCACTAATATGTTGCTGTTGTGCCCCCCAAGTCTTGTGTGGGAATAAAGTGGTCACTACTTCTATTCCTCCGGTGGCTGCTGCAGGACCATTAGTATCCGTACAACCTCGGGGACCGGACCCTGGCCTTGCGCTTAGAACTTGAAAAGGGTTCTCTTCTAACCCTGGTCCTTGTTCTCTTATTCTCCTCACGTTCCGTGCTAATCCTTCTTTCCAATGGAGAATCAAGCTTCCTTTCTCTGTCTCTTTCCTGTGCCAGCAGACCCAGATCACTGTGGCCTGCTGCAGCACTTCCCTCTTCCATCCCTCTCCCGGGGATCTTCTCTTTCTCACACTCTGTCCTTCTACATCCTCACTCACTGACTGAATGAAAGACTGACTGACTGACTCAACTCTTCCCGCTCTTTTGTGTGAACTCATCTCCACCCACCTCCCAGCACGTTTCGTGTTCCAAGCAAGGAGCCACCAAGGGGTGCTTTGCTATACTCCAAGCAGGGAGCCGCCGAAGGTGCTTTGCTACACTACTTTGTGGTGTGGGGTGCAGGTGTTGGAGTGTGGTCAGGTGTCTCCACCTTACCTGGATAGTGGTGTAACACACCTCAGGAGGAGGTGCAGTACCTCTGTGGCAACTGAACCCTCAGGGGCGCCACATATGCCACTGGTGATCACAGTATTGCTTGTACACTGAAACTATATACAGAGCTCCTCTGTATAATGCTCACCGATGATCACTGTAATACATGTACACTGTATACTATATACAGAGCTACTGTGTATAATGTCACTGGTGATCACTGTATTACTTGTGGCAAGAATGAGGGACATACTGTATATATCACCAGGATGAGGAAGATATATACCAGGATGAGGGACATATGTACCAGGGTGGAAGACGCGCATGTTTATATATACCGTATATATATTCAGGATCTGAGGAGCCCATTTCAAGTTTTGCATCGGGGTCTATCAGACTCTACTGTTTCACCGTAAAGACTCCATGCTTTATCAAATATATTAAACTATGACTTTTATTAGTTCATAAAAGTGGAAGGAAAGTGAGCTAAATTGGAACCAGTACCACCAGATGTATATAATGCAACTCAAAGAGATAAGCCGGGGGGTGCCTGACCCTGCTCGACTGCTGACTTGACCTGAGTTTGGTACCCTACAATTGGCGCGCTCGCTCATCGGAGGCTCATCCTGCTGGCCTTATGAGGCCCTAAATGAAAAGGGTGCAGAAAAAAGTCATAAGATCAAACTCTGCCAACTGAGATTCCATATGCATCAGCGGGTCCAATTCTCCCATCAATATTATAAAAACACTGGTACCACAAACGGTACAGGGTCAACAGCATTGGTCATGTATAAGCAAATATTTATCTGACCAATATCAGGCAAGGCGGAATATACAGTATATCCACTGTGCAATCCCTGCCTAGCCTTGCTCACCCTCCTAGCCCTATTGTTAAAAAAAGAAGCTCAATTTATCAATCCAAAAACATTGTTCAAACAAAGGTGCTTGGTGCAGCAAATATTCAAACAGACAAAAGTAACTCATCATACATTAGATAGGTAGTTCAGCAGTAGCGGGATATATATTTGCATGACTCATATGTCAGAAAATAGAGAAAAATTATCTTTCACAATTGGTGCAGAATTCAACCAGAGAAGCAGCACTTTTAGACCTAATACTATCTAATAGACCTGACATAGTAACAAATCTGAGGGGTAAAAATTACCTTGAATGGTGCTTAGATGGCATGAAAAGAAGTAGACCTGAAAGAGGGTCCTTAGTAGCGAGGTAGATGAAAGATCCTTTCCAATAAAGAACAATAATCTAACAGTAGCTGGTGTCTCAGATGAATAGTAGTGGAATCTCTCTCTCTCTCTCTCTCTTTTCTCTCTCTCTCTCTCTCTCTATATATATATATATATATATATATATATATATATAGACTTCATCTGCATGGCTATATAAGAATCATTCTCACTCTCTGGGGCCATCCCTGAGGAAGGAATCTGAGAATTCCAAAACGCGTAGGAAAGCAAGTTTTTTCTGACCCCTACAGCGCTCCAGTGCCTGTCACGTGATCTATCACGTGTCTGTGACGTCACACAAAGTCCTGCAGCGTCTCTGGACCTTGCAGGCCTGCCTTCTAACGCGGCGTCTGTAACCAACACAGACGGCCGCTGCTTATCTCCAGCTGTAAGCTAGTCACCGGCCGGGACAGCGTCATATATGGAGATTCCACTTCTATTCATCTGGGACACCAGCTACTGTTAGATTATTGTTCTTTATTGGAAAGGACCTTTCATCTACCTCGCTATTAAGGACTCTCTTTCAGGTCTACTTCTATCATGCCATCTAAGCACCATTCAAGGTAATTTTTACCCCTCTTTTTGCTCAGTATTGTATTTGTTGGCACCACTGGTTTTATTTATTGAACCTGGGTACATTATTTTTAGCGCAAGTTATATACATTTTTTTATTTGCATTTTTTCTTTGGACGAGTTGAGTGGTCTTTGCCTTTTTACTTGCAGCTTTGTACCATAATGGATCGCGCGTAGCGCTGTTGGCTCTGTATTTTCTTTTGTAATAACAAATCTGCAGGTCGTCGGGCATCTAGGAAATAGCAACCACAATATTGTTCCAAAAAAAGAGAAAGAAGGATCGACCAGCTGGATATGGATAAAAAACTTCTTCTTTATTTCATATCGTTAAAATAAGTTCAGACAGGTTAAGAACAAGAAGACATTCTGACGCGTTTCTGGCCGAAGCCCTTAGTCATAGAATATAGCTTGAATGTCCTAACGGAAGCAATATATAGGAGAACAACCTATGACATCATGATACAATTAACAAACAAAAAATTTGCATATGAAATTGCAAATACAACAACAAAACAAAGTGCACTATCCATATAAAAAAGGAAAATACAAATTGAATGATATATGTGGCAAAAAATGCTATAATAATTTGGTGACTATAAACACTTGAATACAGAGATAAGAGAACCAACAGAATCATTTTCTCTGATAATAGAAGGCCAGCAAGGACGTAATATTTGCTGCTGCTGGTAGTACACATCTCCAATATAGCTTCATAGTTCTCATCTGATCTGTGTGCCAAACAGAAAAAAAAAAACGTGCAAATAAATGCCTATATATGAGCTACAGTGTGAACACTTCTTTGTTAAAAAAGTATTAACACTGTGTAATTGCACTAAACACAATGGCATGCCGCTGGGTGTGGACACGGCCCAACGAATATAATTGCTGTAGGGGCTCAAATAGTTAAATGAGCAGAATGAAACTACCATGAAACTATTATTTCTTAGATTTAGGGACTCTATAGCGAAGGGGTCTGTTCCACAGGACTATTGAATAGCAAATGTGTTACCAATATTCAAAAAGGGCTCTAAAAGTGAACCTGGAAATTATAGGCCAGTAAGTCTAACCTCTATTGTTGGTAAAATATTTGAAGGGTTTCTGAGGGATGTTACTCTGGTTTCTCTCAATGAGAATAACTGTTTAACTCCATATCAGCATGGTTTTATGAGGAATCGCTCCAGTCACACCAGTTTAATCAGTTTTTATGAAGAGGCAAGCTAAAGACTGGACCAAGGTGAGTCATTGGATGTGGTATATCTTGATTTTTCCAAAGCGTTTGATACCGTGCCACTCAAGAGGTTGGTACACAAAATGAGAATGCTGGGCCTGGGGGAAAATGTGTGTAAATGGGTAAGTAACTGGCTTAGTGATAGAAAGCAGAGGGTGGTTATAAATGGTATATTCTCTAAATGGGTCGCTGTGACTAGTGGGATACCGCAGGGGTCAGTGTTAGGACCTATTCTCTTCAACATATTTATTAAGGATCTGGTAGAAGGTTTACTCAGTAAAATATCGATATTTTACTAGATTAACTTTGTTCAAATCATAATTTTGTCCTCTGTCTGTGTTAACTAGTGATTGAGAAATGAAGTTTTGAGGGTTGTAATGTGGCGCCCCTGAGGGTTCAGTCACCACAGAGGTACTGCACCTCCTCCTGAGGTGTGGCACCCCACTATACAGGTAAGGTGGAGACACCTGACCACACTCCAACACCTGCACCCCACACCACAAAGTAGTGTAGCAAAGCACCTTTGGCGGCTCCCTGCTTGGAGTGTAGCATAGCACCCCTTGGTGACTCCCTGCTTGGAACACGAAACGTGTTGGGAGGTGGGTGGAGTTTAGTTCGCATAAAAGAGCGGGAAGAGTTGAGTCAGTCAGTCTTTCTTTCAGTCAGTGAGTGAGGATGTAGAAGGACAGAGAGTGAGAAAGAAGATCCCCGGGAGAGGGATGGAAGAAGGAAGAGCTGCAGCAGGCCACAGTGATCTGGGTCTGCTGGCACAGGAAAGAGACAGAGAAAGGAAGCTTGATTCTCCATTGGAAAGAAGGATTAGTACGGAACGTAAGGAGAATAGGAGGCCTAGGGATTGGGGTTGGAAGAGAGAACCCCTCCCAAGTTCTAAGCGCAAGGCCGGGGTCCGGTCACCGAGGTTGTATGGATACTAATGGTCCTGCAGCAGACACTGGAGAAATAGAAGTAGTGACCACTTTATTCCCACACAAGACACAACAGCACAACAGCAACGATTGTGTGGGGGCACAACAGCAACGATAGTAGTGAGCCAGGTCTAGGTAGTAAGGAGTCCCCAAAGCAGGCTACAGCTGTCTGCCATACAAGTAGAGTTCATAGGAACATCTGACAGGAGGAACTCCAGTGTAACTCAGTATTGTGAGTACTTCACTCAAAGGCACTATAAGAGGAGACGTTCAGAAAAGGCACATATGTTTCCGGAGTGTTGGAAGGGAGTACTTCATCTTGCCTGGAAGTTGGCTGAGCTCCTGACCTGGAGGACACAGCACCGAGGCGGGCACCTGTGTGCACAGCAGACTGTGAGTAAAGCTTTGGAACTACATGCCCTGGTGTCCTCCACTTATTCCTGCGCCAACCCACTCAGCACTGCTACATCCCTTGCGCCCAACACTACACCATCTAAGTGTCACTTCACCTACTCTACCCTGGGACTACAGCCCTGCCTGTGGAGGGCTATAACATCATTGCTGCACCACACCATCTGACCCAGAGGATCTGTCTGCAGCGTCGGCTTACATCTTCCTTGCCGAACACCACAGGTGGCGTCACGAATCACTTATAAACTTTCCCCTTTTTACAATGGGCGCCCAGGGCCACGGGCCGGGTCCCAGCTGCCGTGACATCTCCCATTGAAGCTCATCAGGCCCAGTTCCGAGTACCCCACAGCCCTGAGAGGGCGACCCATTTTGGCGTCACGAACAGGATGACGAAGCCCGGTGCCACCGGGTTCTGTGCGCCTACGATTTATTGGACTTAAAAAGTTTGTGGAAATGTGCAGAATAACCAATTTGATAGACTGTAAAATGAATGCTAAAAATGGCTGCCAGCGCGGAGAAGGGCGTGACAACATGGGTGGTCCTAAGAAAAGACCGCTAACTGTCCTGGACCTCCCCTGTCTGAACTTCTATGCGACAGCAACATGGCCCACCCACCTGAGGGGTTCGTATACTGGCTTGGTATGGAGGAGTAGGAAGAAGACGCCGCCCCCAGAAAGAGGAGCGGGAGCTGGTGGCGAGAAAAGAGGCCAGACAGGAAGAGAAAGGAGAACACGCCATGATGGAAGGAGAGAGGAGGACTGAACAGCGAAGGGAGGTTAAGCTGACCCTCCCTGGCGCAATGATGGAAGGCTCCGATCTGGTTTCCCATCTGGACCGTCAGCAGCTGGAGGGCAAGATAGCCCAGCTGACCACCCGTCTGCGGCTGAGGCAAGAAGCCCTATGGACGCTGAACCTGCAGCGCGCCCAGGAGGGGCCCACACCCGCGGTACCCTCACCACTGGTGCCTGTTGCCGCTGCACAAGCTCTACCCCAGGCAGCTCCCCTGGAGCCAAAGGAGGCTGCAATATCACCGGCAGCGCCCAACACCATCTCCGCGTTGCAACCGCCGCTGAGCATAGTCTGCCCAGAGGAGTCATCTGAGGGCCTGTGGCCTGAAGCAGAGAAAGCTGAGCCCCTGCCTGGACCTAGCGCGGCTGCGCAGGTCCCACCGGAGATCCCCGCGGATCCGGAGCCACCATCTGCTCCACCGCCGTCTCTAGGACTTAAACGGGCAGTTCCAACCGCCACTGCTGCCACCGGGAGTCGCACCGTGCCTGCACCGGAGCCAAGACTGCACCACCGGGAAACATCAGGTATGATCGCCGCCCCTGCAACCGGGTTGCCCCCTGAGTTCCCGTACACTGCGTGCATCGGGCCGGTACTCCGCATGGGACAACTGGAAGAGCTGTGTTCCCTATTTAAAAGCGCTAAGCTGACTGCGATGGGGAAATGGAAGAAGTCCCTGCTGAAAAGAGTAAGGCTGGAACAAGCTCGTCCCATTCGACATCTTCTGATCTCAGCAGAAGCGCCTGAGCAGCTGATGGGTGTCACTCTGCATCACGGGTTTCCTTTACCACAAATTCAGAACCCCCGCATCTCCCCCTACAAGCGCCCACAGACACCGGTACCACCAGATGTCAGGCCAAAAACCAAGGTAGTAGTGCCGCTAACTGCAGTACCACCTGAAGTGACAGAACAACATCCCTTGGTACCAGCTGTGACTCCTGCAGAATCACAGGCAACTGAGATACCATTAGTGACAGTTGATGTGTTGCCCGCACAGGCTGCAGTTACTTCCGCTGCCATCCCATTAACACCAGCAGATGATAACCTTACTCCAGGAGAAAAGGAGTACCTGCAATTTGTAGACCGCCAGCAACAAGATGAAGACACCCAGAGCATCTCCCCTGGAAGCAGCCTAAGCAACCAGCTTCCAGAACCCCAGGAGGGGACTACTAGCCATAATGTTTACCTGAACTAACTGAAACCCAGGAGGGTATTTGCACCGTTGTGCTTTAAAGTTATTTGTCTTTATGCATCATGTTTTTTCCAGTTGTTACCCAGTTCTATTGGCAGCGTTTTTCTTGGCTGAACTGTGGAGATCATGGACGCTGAATGATCCAGAACTTTATTGTAAATAGTTGCACCTCTTTAGATGCCCTTTCTTGGTTTTACATAGCCCCTTTTTATGGATAAGAACTACCTCATCGTGGAGCATGGCTCCTATCTAAAGGACACTGCAAGAGATCCCGGCTGGCAGCGGTGTCCAGCACTTACAAGAATTATTGAAGTTTTGATGTGAAGTATTTTATAATGTGGCTTATGACAGTATTAATAGAGAATAGCTTTTATATAGAATCTAGTTAATAGCAATGACTAATAGGAGTGTTTTAGTAAAGAGATGTGAATAAAGATGACGATTTGAAAACTGCAGGTGGCGAACCAGGCATCAACGGTTGTCACTTAAGGTTAATAAAAGAAAATAGTAAATGTGAAAGAAAAGAGAAAGTGAAGAAGTGTGTTAATGATGTTACTTGAAGTGATAGTGAGTTATTGCTAAAAGCACTTTTAAATTAGGTACTATAGTAAAGTATAGATATTTAGTAGAAATTGTTTTGCAACGTTCAAGAATGAGTGCCTCCATATTGAGAAGATTAGATAAGAACTGTGTATTAGCATTACAAAAATTTTGTATGTTCCTGTATTTGTCTTCTGTTTTCTTGCAGCCCGCGGACGTGCTGTGTTTAACGGGGGGGGTATGTGGCGCCCCTGAGGGTTCAGGCGCCACAGAGGTACTGCACCTCCTCCTGAGGTGTGGCACCCCACTATCCAGGTAAGGTGGAGACACCTGACCACACTCCAACAGCTGCACCCCACACCACAAAGTAGTGTAGCAAAGCACCTTCGGCAGCTCCCTGCTTGGAGTGTAGCATAGCACCCCTTGGTGGCTCCCTGCTTGGAACACGAAACGTGTTGGGAGATGGGTGGAGTTTAGTTTGCATAAAAGAGCGGGAAGAGTTGAGTCAGTCAGTCAGTCTTTCATTCAGTCAGTTAGTGAGGATGTAGAAGGACAGAGAGTGAGAAAGAGAAGATCCCCGGGAGAGGGTTGGAAGAAGGAAGTGCTGCAGCAGGCCACAGTGATCTGGGTCTGCTGGCACAGGAAAGAGACAGAGAAAGGAAGCTTGATTCTCCATTGGAGAGAAGGATTAGTACGGAACGTAAGGAGAATAGGAGGACTAAGGATCGGGGTTGGAAGAGAGAACCCCTCCCAAGTTCTAAGCGCAAGGCCGGGTTCCGGTCCCCAAGGTTGTATGGATACTAATGGTCCTGCAGCAGACACCAGAGGAATAGAAGTAGTGACCACTTTATTCCCACATAAGACTTGGGGGCACAACAGCAATGATAGTGAGCCGGGACTAGGTAGTAAGGAGTCCCCAAAGCAGGCTACAGCTGTCTGCCATACAAGTAGAGTTCATAGGAACATCTGACAGGAGGAACTCCAGTGTAACTCAGTATTGTGAGTACTTCACTCAAAGGCACTATAAGAGGAGACGTTCAGAAAAGGCACATATGTTTCCGGAGTGTTGGAAGGGAGTACTTCATCTTGCCTGGAAGTTGGCTGAGCTCCTGACCTGGAGGACACAGCACCGAGGCGGGCACCTGTGTGCACAGCAGACTGTGAGTAAAGCTTTGGAACAACATGCCCTGGTGTCCTCCACTTATTGCTGCGCCAACCCACTCAGCACTGCTACATCCCTTGCGCCCGACACTTCACCATCTAAGTGTCACTTCACCTACTCTGCCCTGGGACTACAGCCCTGCCTGTGGAGGGCTATAACATCATTGCTGCACCACACCATCTGTTCCAGGGGATCTGTCTGCAGCGTCGGCTTACATCTTCCTTGCCGAACACCACAGGTGACGTCACAAATCACTTATAAACTTTCCCCTTTTTACAATGAACTCCCAGGGCCACGGGCCGGGTTCCAGCTGCCGTGACATCTCCCAATGAAGCTCATCGGGCCCGGTACCGAGTACCCCACAGCCCTGGGAGGGCGACCCAGTAACAATGTATTTTTATTCTTTTGAATTGTTCCCTATGGATGCTTTCTGTTCATGGACCATGATGACAGCTAGAGAAATCAATAAAACTATTACATGTATACCATCATGATACTCCAGTTCATTTCTTTTGGTTTTACTATAGATTTTTGCACTCAGTGCACTCAAGGGTTTGGCCTCCCTTTTTTGACCTGGACATTACATTTATACAGCTTCCCACTGCTGGCTGTCCACAGTTGGGTCCCGGTCCTGCTCTGCCCTCATTCACAGTAGTAGTCATCATTCAGCGCTTGACCAGCGGAAACCTTGTCACCAACGGTCACAGCCACTGGTTCACATGCTGTCTTCTGTGTGACAGCGTTGGAACTCAAAGCTGTCCACGATACCCAGAGGCTGTCAACGACGGTGACTTCAGTAAGGTTACTGCCGTTCAGAGTCGTGGTTTCCCATATTGTCACACAGAGGACAGCGTAGGAACCGCCGGCTGTTCTGGCCCCCCATTCATTTGAATGAGGTTTGGGATCAAGTTCGGGGACCGTTCTGGTACCCAAACCAAACTTTTTTGTAAAGTACGGCCGGACCCGAACATCCACGGCTCCACACATCCCTACTGTTGATGTGTAATTTTGCTCTCTACAAATTACACAATTTATTTTAGAAAAAAATAAAAATTTAACTTGATTATTTTGTTCATTGAAATCCGATATGTGACTTAAGTGTCTCCTTTTTTTTGGAACAATGTTGAATACAAAAATGAGACCTCCACAGGATGACCTAAATACCAGCACGCCAGTATTTATATGATTTGCTCCTATATATTTATCTTATCTGTGATGTGGCATTTCTAACTTTTATATTGTTTTCCCACAAGATAGGATTGTACTAAAACATTCATTATTTTTTTACTTCTCATTTATAAATCCTGTGGTCCTAGCAAATAACTGGTGATTTTTACGATAGATTGACTGACAAGTTTGGTATCGTTCATAAAATGAAATGGAAGAAACAATTAACATTTTTAAAGAAATGTGAAAAGTATGTGTAAGAGTAACACGTGAGCAAGATTCCTTCCATCTCCGCTGACGAGCTGTGAATAACAATAACACTGGCTGCACGGATTCTACAAATATAATGATTGCCATATTTATTGAAATGTCACCAAAAAGTTGTAAAAATATTATGACATGCATTATCCACTAAAGAATATTGTTAAAAAGAATATTAGGAAATGGAAATCAGATCCTAAAAAATGGCATATTGAAATGATTAAAAACATGAGGACTTGACTCACCTGTAAGGTTAAAGACATTGTCCACTTCACCTGACCAGAGACATGTGACCTCTGCAAACAATCACTGGCTGCAACACTGAAGAGCGCAACACATGCCTGTCTGTCTGGCCAGAACAGGGTTCCAGGAGAGTGCGTGTGGAGGACCTGAGCGGCACAGAAATGGCAGGAGTTCAGAAGCGGGAGTATTTTATTATTTTAGAGCATGTGTGGGGAAGGTGACTTGACGGACAGACTTGACTGAAGGAAGAAGGGACGGTTTGTGCACTATAGACGGATATTGGCAATGACAGAAGGGGAAGGTGGAAAAGGAGTGCAGTACCTAGATTTGACCACAAGATGGCAGGGGGAGCGTAGAACAGGACTTGACAGCAGCTTAGGGCTACGAAACTGCTTAGTCATGGGGGGCGGGGAGATAGGAACCCAGGAGGGAAATTCCCGAGGAAGGGGATAAATAGGACAGGACAGGGTTCCAGGCTAGGCTAGTCCCGGGAGGAGCTCAGGAGGAGAAGACTCAGTACAGAAGACTGACAACGGTGGAGAGCTCGACCAGGGGACAGACAGAAAGAGACAGTCAGGGGGTGGCCCTGACACGAGGAATCGCAGGACAGACGAGCCCCCGGGGGTACCAATTGGACGACGACCTCGGACTGGTGAAGCGCTGGTGGTAGATAGGCCTAGGGCAGCCCCAGCTAAAGATCCGCGAGGAATGTCACTGCGACTGAAGGAAAGGTGAAGGTACACGGGCCTGAATACGGAGAGCTGTAAAGGAACTGCGGTGTTTGGCTACGGTCGTCAGGAGGACAGCCAATAAACTCGGACCTGTTGCAACCGAAAATCTGCCTCCGTTTCGTCTTTGTGTCGTCTGTGCGCGGTAAGAAGTGGACCACCACCCAATCCGGGCCATTACTACACATGCTGGATGACTTTTTAGAACATTGTCATAGTTGAAATAGGTAGTTTTTATTCCTGCTGGAATGGAGTGGCATTCCACCTGCTCGACCTCTCGACTCATTCTCAATGGGGCTAATGAATGATGCACTCATCTTTTTCCAGCAGCTCCATAGGGAATGAATGGAGTGGCGCTGGGGTGTCTGGTCTACCGTGTCATTCTGTTCTGGAGATAATAGTTTCCAGTCAAGTATGAAAATGCCATGATCTGCCAGTTCAGTTGATAGATGATAACATGTTTTAAATAGAGCGTTTAAGTTTAAAGGGAATATGTCCCAAATAAAACACTATGGCCCCAATGTGTAAAGTGCCAGAGGGCAGCAGCCGTGATCGAGCTGCTGCTCCATGTCTCCCTAGCACTTTACAGGAAAATTGTTTCCCAGTCCTATTGTGCTGAAGGTGTGTGGAGCGTCACACTCACCTGCAGGCCACCGGCCTCAGCCGTCTCATGTATACCACAGATCAGGGGACACCCCAGTTTGTTTTACCACACAACAGTTTACTTGACAGTTCAAGTTCATCAGATTGTAGCACACAGTGTCGGGCACAGCACCCTCCATTTCTTGTTTCCGTAATACAGTACATTTTCGGCTTTCCTTTCAACCTGGACTATCCCTACGTTCACTGTTCCTGTTAGCCCCAGGGATTCCCAGTCCAGTTTCGAAGTATTACAGAGATCCGTTACATTCCCAAACTTGTTTTCACGTCCATCTTCCTCCATACGGAAGAAGTTAAAGCGCTCTCCATAGCACCTGTATTGAGCCTTGTTCCTTCGGATATTGCAGGAATGTCCGCAGGGAATTTTGTAAGGCCTCATACCAGCCAGCCAGGGCCGGCATTAGTGGCAGGAAGACCAGGCAGCTGCCTAGGGCCCCCGCTCCCCTAGGGGACCCCAGCTAGCGGCACAACACGCAGTCGCTATGGGGCCCGTGAGGAAGGGGGGCCCGCCTGCCCCCAGCACCGACTCCCCCCGCCGCACCATAGACGCTAGTACAGTTCAAAGCAATGATGGAGGTGAGAGCGTCAGCTGACGCTCCCTCACCCATCATTCCCCGCTCTGCCTCTGACACTACGGGTGCGCGATGATGTCATCGCACGCTCATTGTATGCCAGGCAGACTGCAGTGCAGCCACTGAGACAGGAGTCGGGAGCAGCGTGGGCACGAGGAGAGGTTGTGTTGTTTGTTTTTTTACTATAACAGTGAGTACTGGACTGTGGGGCCATTCTGGGGGGAGATGTGGGCTGTGTTATATACTATGTGGGCTGTGCTATATACTGTTAGGCTGTGCTATATACTATGATGCTGTGCTATATACTATGTGGGCTGTGCTATATACTATGAGGGCTGTGCTATATACTATGAGGCTGTGCTATATACTATGTGAGCTGTGCTATATACTGAGGGCTGTGCTATATACTATGAGGCTGTGCTATATACTATGAGGGCTGTGCTATATACTATGAGGCTGTGCTATATGCTTTGCGGGCTGTGCTATATACTATGAGGCTGTGCTATATACTTGAGGGCTGTGCTATATACTATGAGGCTGTGCTATATACTATGTGGGCTGTGTTATATACTATGTGGGCTGTTCTATATACTATGAGGCTGTGCTATATACTATGAGGCTCTGCTATATGCTTTGCGGGCTGTGCTATATACTATGAGGCTGTGCTATATACTATGAGGGCTGTGCTATATACTGTGTCGGCTGTGCTATATATTATGAGGCTGTGCTATATACTATGAGGGCTGTGCTATATACTATGTGGGCTGTGCTATATACTATGCAGGCTGTGTTATATACTATGCAGGCTGTGCTATATAATATGCGGGCTGTGCTATATACTATGCAGGCTGTGTTATATACTACGTGGGCTGTTAAATACTACGTTGACTCTGTTATATACTACATGGGCTGTGCTATAAACTACGTGGGCTGTGCTATATACTATGTGGGCTATGTTATATACTATGTGGCTGTGTTATATACTATGGAGGGTATATTATATTCTATGGGGGAGGCTGTGTTATATACTATGTGGCTGTGTTATATACTATGGGGGGTACATTTTACACTATATTCTATGGGGGAGGATGTGTTATATACTATGGGGGGTATATTATATTCAATGGGGGAGGCTGTGTTATATACTATGGGGGGCTGTATTATATTCTATGGGGGGCTACATTATATTCTATGGGAGGCTGTATTAGATTTTATGAGGGACGACTGCTTCATACTCTTTGATGGGGCTACATTATATTCTATGGGGAGGTGGGCTGTATTATATTCTATTCGGGGCTACATTATATTCTATGGGGGGCTGTATTATATTTATATTCTATGAGGGGTGATTCCATCATACTCTATGAGGGGGCTACATTATACTATAAGAGGGGGCTGCATTATATTCTATGGGGCAGTTACATTATACTCTGTGGGGTGGATGCATTATACTCTGTGGGGTGGCTGCATTATGCTCTATGGGTGGCTGCATTACACTATATGTGTGCTGAGTAGACCAGCAGCAGAGACCGGAGCAGCAGGGGAATAAAAGGAGGTTGATATTGTACTTATCTTTTTTTTAAATCAGTGAGTGTGTCATGGCCATAATACTGGAGGACCATGGGGCTGCATTATACTCTATGGGGGCTGCATTATATGCTATGGGGGATGCATTGTAATCTATGTGTGCTGCATTATACTGTATCGAGGACTATGGGGAATACATTATACTATATGAAGAACTATAAGAACTATGGGGTGCATTATACTATGGGAAGTGAATTGTACTACATGGATGACTATGGCGGTGCATTATACTATATGGAGCACTATGAGGAGTGTATTATACTATGTGGAGGACTGAGCAGTGTATTTTAATATATGGAGGACTATGGGGAGTGTTTTATAGTATATGGAGGACTATGGGAAGTGTATAATACTATATGAAGGACTGAGTAGTGTATTATACCATATGGAGGACTATGGGGCATATTATATTATATGGAGGAATATGGGGTGTGCATTTTACAATATGGAGGACTGTGGTGCACATTATAATATATGGAGAACTATGGGGTGTATTATACTAAACAAGCAAAATGCTGCTTATTCATTGATTGATTGGATTGTTTATGCCAGAACACTGATCATTGTTCTCAGCAGCACATCGCCAGTGTAACTGTAGATGTGCTGCTGATAACATTATACTGTATGGTGATCTATATGGCTACTTTCACACATCAGTTTTTTGCCGTCAGGCAGGATCCGGCTATTTTTAGAAAAAACGGATCCGGCATAAATTTTGGAGAACTGTAGAAACGGATCCGTTTTTTTGCTGGATCCGTCTCTGTTCCTGGGGGCTGGCCAATTGGATCTGAGCATGCGCAGACTTAAAAAAACCGGATCTGGTGGCTGGATCCGTCTTTTTCTGGATCCGGCGCATTCCGGCGCCCATAGACTTTCATTGTAGCAAAAAGCTGGAAGCGCCGGATCCGGCGCTTCCGACTTTTTCGCCGGAGACAAAAAACGTTACAGTAGCCGTTTTTTCCAGACGCCGGAATGAGACAAGTTGCCGGATCCGGCAAAAAACGGATGAAAAGCAATGCCATCCGGCACGATCCGGCGCTAATGCAAGTCAATGGGGAAAAACTGGATCCGGCATTGCATTTTGCCGGATCCGGTTTTACAAAAAAAAGCCGGATCGCGCCTGAAGGCAAAAAACTGATGTGTGAAAGAGGCCTTAGTGATCCATTAGTGATTGTTCTGTTCCTGATCATTCTTTCTCAGACAGTGGAAAGAGGTCGGGAAACAAGTGTTGAACGATTTCAGTATTGTCAATCACACTCATTTAGTGGCCTGAACTCAGCGCATGTAAATACAACCAAAATGTTTGTGTGTGATGTGCAATATGTTAGCATTTGGGGCCCCATTTTAAACTTTGCCTAGGGCCCCACTTTGCCTAAAACCGGCCCTAGAGACAGCATAATATGCAGTGGCGGATTAAGTGGACTATGGGCCCAGGGCTGTTCATAAAACCTGGGCCCCTGTACCCCCTTCCCACCTGAGCGCTGCGGTCCCCGTGCGGGAATTGACAGCCGTACGGACCGCAGCACTTGGTTTGCTGCGGGTCCATACGGAAAACCCGCCACCATTCCACCACGTGTGGACATGGCCTAAAAAGACGTTGCACATAAGCTGTAGGCCTACGGCCAATACGCACAAAATCGCCCAACGTGATCCTGGCCATAGGGGATCCACTTTAATGTCCCCACTTTAATTTGAAGTCCCCTACTTCATCCATTGCAGTCCCCTATCACCCACTCACTTCATCTGCAGTGCCGCTTCATCATTTGCAGCCCCTTATCCCCCCTTCCATTTCATCATGTGCAGTCCCCTTCCCCCCCAACTTCATGTGCAGCCCCACTCCCCCATCATCATGTGCAGTTAATTTTACCCCCACATCATGTGCAGTCCCCCTTACCCCCACTTCATGTGCAGTGCCCCTTACCCCCAATTCATCATGTGCAGTCCCCCTTACCCCCAATTCATCATGCGCAGTCCCCCTTACCCCCAATTCATCATGTGCAGTCCCTCTTACCCCCAATTCATCATGTTCAGTCCCACTTACC
This sequence comes from Dendrobates tinctorius, assembly GCF_039654945.1. Classification (NCBI taxonomy): domain Eukaryota; kingdom Metazoa; phylum Chordata; class Amphibia; order Anura; family Dendrobatidae; genus Dendrobates; species Dendrobates tinctorius. The sequence continues at coordinate 92,976,003 of NW_027361690.1, read as the reverse complement.
CCTTAATTCATCATGTGCAGTTCCCCTTACCCCCAATTCATCATGTGCAGTCCCACTTACCCCTTAATTCATCATGTGCAGTCCCACTTACCCCTTAATTCATCATGTGCAGTCCCACTTACCCCTTAATTCATCATGTGCAGTCCCATTTACCCCTTAATTCATCATGTGCAGTCCCCCTTATCCCCCACTTCATCATGTGCAGCCCCACTTATCCCACACTTCATCATGTGCAGCCCCACTCACCCCCCCTTCATCATATGCAGCCCCACTCACCCCCCCTTCATCATATGCAGCCCCACTCACCCCCCTTCATCATGTGAAGCCCCCACTCATCCCCCCTTCATCCTGTGAAGCCCCCACTCACCCCCTTCATCCTGTACAACCCCAGTCATCCCCTTCATCATATACAGCCCCCAGTCACCCCGTCATCATATACATCCCCCAGTCACCCCCCCCGTCATCATATACAGCCCCCAGTCACCCCCCTTCATCATATACAGGCCCCAGTCACCCCCCCGTCATCATATACAGCCCCCAGTCACCCCCCCGTCATCATATACAGCCCCCAGTCACCCCCCGTCATCATATACAGCCCCCAGTCACCCCCCCCTTCATCATATACAGGCCCAAGTCACCCCCCCTTCATCATATACAGCCCCCAGTCACCCCCTTCATCATATACAGCCCCCAGTCACCCCCCCTTCATCATATACAGCCCCCAGTCACCCCCCTTCATCATATACAGCCCCCAGTCACCCCCCTTCATCATATACAGCCCCCAGTCACCCCCCCTTCATCATATACAGGCCCCAGTCACCCCCCTTCATAATATACAGGCCCCAGTCACCCCCCTTCATCATATACAGGCCCCAGTCACCCCCCCTTCATTGTGTACAGCCCCCACTCACCCCCTCCCCCATTTAATTCATTTTATAAATGAAAAAAAATAAAAAAAGTTCCCCATACTTACCTCACAGCCGGCTCGCTCCCCAGCAGCGCCTCTGCTTTCAGCATCCTCCGGGACATGTCGGCGCGTGCACGATGACGTCATCGCGCACGCCCGACATCTGACCCGGAAGTACAGCCGGAGGGAGCCGGAGCTGAGCAGCCGTCAAGGTGACGGCCGTGCACAGCTCCCGGCCCCTCATAGAATGTGACGCGGGCGGCTGTCTGCTGCCGGCGGCGTCACAGCACAGGGCACGGCCAGCCCTGTACAGGTGCTGGGGGAGCGGTCCGGGGGGCATTTGCTTCTCTGCCACCCGGCCCAGCCCGCCCCTGCCCCTGGGCCCCCAAAAAACCTTGGGCCCGGGGCGACCACCCCATCCGCCCCTATTAAGATCCGCCATTGATAATATGTACTCCTCATGCTATCAGGCCACTGCACCTTGAACTTGACCTTGGCACACTACTCAATGAATTCTTACTTTGTCCAGGAAGAGCAGTCCTGTCCCTATCACTAAGCCCTCCCTCCTGTGAACTAGTCCCAACAGTTAAATATATCTGTCCATGCAGCCTGTTGTTGGGCAGATCTCCCTTACAAACACTATGCATCTTATAACTCTATGAAAGACAGATTCCAGCTCACCCGTCAATGCATCTTGATAGCAGGGCCGGACTGGGACTAAAAATCAGCCCTGGCATTTGAAGTTACTCAGGCCCACTAGTCACATGGTGACTATATAATATCTTTGTACACTTGTAGGTTACAAGAAGTAAGAGGAGATTAACACGACTATATAACATGTAGTCACAGCTGTGCCCAGTATTTCAGCTCAGTCCTATATATTGCTTTTATGTACAGTACTCCTCCCAAAGCTCTGTCCCCTTTTGTATGCACGGTGACAGAATTCCTGGCAGAACTGCTATCCATTGGGCAACCAGACCCCCTGGTCACAGCCACCCCTATCATACCTCCCAACTTTTGAAGAAGGGAAAGAGGGAAATTTGCGCGCCGCTGCAAATTTTAGGCCACACCCCGGCCACATCCATTTCGCAACTAGTCACACCCATGTCCACGCGCAACCGCACCCATTTAGCACTGCTGATCACACTGACTGGTACTGAGGGGACAGTGGCTGGCATTATGGGCACACTGACTGGCACTAAGGAAGAGCGAAAACAGAGAGAGAGAGAAAAAAGAAAACAGAGAGAGAAAGAAAGGAGAGCGAGAGAGAAAGAAAGAACAGAGAGAGAAAGAAAGAAGTAAAGTAAAGAAAGAAAGAACAGAGAGAAAGAAAGAGAGGAAAGAAAAAGAAAGAAAGAGGGGAAAGAAAGAACAGAGAGAGAGAGAAAGAAAAAAGAAAGATTAGAGAGAGAAAGAAAATGAGGGAAAGACAGAACAGAGAATGAGAAAGAAAGAACAGAGAAAGAAAGAAAAAGAGAGAAAGAAATAAAGAAAGATTCTATAAAGATAATATAGCAGCTCAGCTCCCATTGTAATGCCCACCTGCGCCTCCCGATGCAGGACATATCATGATCCGCTCACATGGCCTGCATCCCTGATTCCAAGGCGATCCTGCTGTCTGCGCTGTTGGAGGACGACATGGTGATGGAACTGAAGCATTCCTAGTTCCGTCACAATCTCCTCGTGAAATTATCTAATTTCCGGTCAGCTTCCAGCATATCACTTCCGGTGGAACGTCATGTGTGAGTTTTAAAATGCTCCTCGGGGCTCCGCCGTGTACTCCTGTGTCCGTGGGAAAAGCCCGCATTGTATGCTTCGTACACACTTGGCTCCGCTCTGTACATCCCGTACACATATGGCTCCACTCCGTACACTCACGGCTCCGCTCCGCATACCCCATACACACGCGGCTCCGCTCCGTACACCAAGTACACACACGGCTCCGGTCCGTACACCTCGTACACACGCAGCTCCTCTCCGTACACCCCATACACACACGGCTCCGCTCCGTACACCTCGTACACACGCGGCTCCTCTCCGTACACCTCGTACACGCGGCTCCGTTCTGTACACCTCATACACACACGGCTCCTCTCCGTACACCTCGTACACACACGGCTCTGCTCCGTACACCTCGTACATACGCAGCTCCGCTCCGTACACCTCGTACACATCCAGCTCCGCTCCGTACACCTCGTACACACGGCTTCGCTCCGTACACATCGTACACACACAGCTCTGCTACATCTACCCTGTAAACCCCTCCTGTCCCCACACATACTTACCTCATCCAGCACCATGACAACCAGCACAGCAGAGTCCGGCAGACACCAAGAGGCAGGGCTGTGCGCACAGGACCTGTGATGAGGTCACAGGAGGGGCGGAGTCAGGGGTCACATGATCAGGGGTCTGGACAAAGGCTCCTGGTCATGTGACCCCTGACTCCTCCCCTCCTGTGACCTCATCACAGGTCCTGTGTACAGAGAAGAGAGCAGTCAAGTGACGCTGTGAGTGGCTGGGGGGGGTCTCAAGCTAGGGTGAGGATGAGGTGCGTGGCGGCTTATCTCCCTGCAGTGCGCGCAGAGGGCCGGCGGCAGGAACAACAGCCAGGCCAGTGGCCGCATCAGCTGGCAAGCGGCCAGATATCACGGCCCACATGACAGCAGCCCAGCGGGAAAATGCCCGGTTTGGCATATTACCAATCCGGGCCTGCTTGGGAGCACAGACCCGCTGTGTTAGGGTGTGAAACATCCAAAGAAAAAGCGTCCAGCTTGACCAATTTAGTGAAATGGCAAGTTTATTCACCAAACTTCATACATGGAGGATAAAATCTTCGGTACAGTGGCAGACAAGTGATAGTATCGACGCGTTTCTGGAGACTAAGCTCCCTTATTCATGATACCAAATACAAGCAAGTACCTCTTTTTTAGGGTATGTGCACACGTAAGCTTCTTTTTTGCGTTTTTACCAAAAAATCCGCTTAAAAAATGCTTACAATAAGCATCCCATTCATTTGAATGAATTCCACACGTTTTGTGCATATTGATGCATTTTTTTCCACGAAAAAAACGCATCACGGAAAAAACACACCATGCTCATTAATTTCGCAGAAAAATCCGCATTTCGAATTATATTCTATGAGACTGGGTCCGCTCCGGAAAAAAATGCATAAAAAACGCAAAGGTCTACAGAGTAAGCACAGCACCTATTACCCATATCAGCTTCTAAACATTAATTCACACACGCACACACATACTGCTCAAAGAAATAAAGGGAACACAAGCAGCCTGTTGCAAATGGAAGTGTTCCCTTTATTTTTTTGAGCAGTATATATATGTGTATATATATATATATATATATATATACAGTATATACACTGTGTTCCAAATTATGATGCAAAAAATATTTCCTCATATTTTCTCTAAATTACCTATATGAATTGCAGTCATTGTTATTTTCCAGTCATCTAATATTCTAGTATAATTGCAATGTTTTTGAACAAACTGCCTATGAAAACAGTATATTTTTTAAGATAATAAACACTCAAAATGCAAGTTCCAAATTATTATGTACAGCAGAGTTTTCAACCTTTTTATTTTGAACAAAAAAATGGTCAATTGTGAAATTATAAGCATTATCAGCTTATTACAAAATGAAAGCAAACAGTTTTCAAGTCAAAACTTTATTCTAGGTGATGTTACATTTGCACATAGGACCCCTTGTTCGAACGAAGCTTCTGAACTCTCTCGTCCATTGAATTTGTCAGTTTTTGGATGGTTTGTGCTTCAATTGTTTTGCATGTGGACAGAATACCCTGCCAGAGCTGTTGCTTAGATGTGAACTGCCTCCCGCCATCATAGACACTCCTTTTGATGATGCTCCAGAGGTTCTCAATGGGGTTGAGGTCAGGGGAAGATGGTGGCCACACCATAAGTTTGTCCTCTTTTATGCCCATAGCAGCCAGAGATGCAGATGTGTTATTTGCAGCATGAGACGGTGCATTATCATGCATGAAAATGATCTTGCGGCGGAAAGCACGGTTCTTCCTCTTGAACCATGGCAGGAAGTGCTGTTTTAGAAACTCCACATAGATTATGGAGTTCATCTTTACCCCTTCAGGGATCCTAAAGGGGCCGACAATCTCTCTCCCCATGATTCCAGCCCAAAACATTACTCCACCTCCTCCTTGTTGGCGCCTTAGCCGTGTTTTCATGGGGTGTCCATCAACCAGCCATCCTCCACTCCATCCATCTGGACCATCGAGCGTTGCACGGCACTCATCGGTGAACAAAACAGTTTGGAAGTCAGTCTTCATGTATCGTTTGGCCCACTGGAGGCGTTTCTGCTTGTGTGCAGTGGATAGAGGTGGTCGACAGGATGGCTTACGCACAGCTGCAAGCCTCTGAAGGACCCTGCATCTTGTTGTTTGGGGGACGTTGGAGGCACCAGCAGCTTCAAAAACTTGTCTGCTGCTATGACAAGGCATTTTTGCAGCTGCTCTTTTAACCTGATGCAATTGCCTGTTGGAAAGAGTCCTCAATTTTTTCTTTTCAGCACGCACACGTGTGTGCTGGGAATCAGCTACATACTTCTTGATTGTGCGATAATCACGATGAAGTGTCTTGGCAATGTTGATTGTAGTCATGCCTTGACCTAAATACTCCACAATTTGTTGCTTCTCAGCAGCCGACACATCCTTTTTCCTTCCCATTTTGGCAAAAAATGTAGGCTGCTTAATAATGTGGAACAGCCATCTTAAGTAGTCTTGCCTTTATTTGGACACACCTGCCAAACTAATTTGCACAGGTATCTGCAATTGCTTTCAGTGATATAAAGAGCCCTGACACACATCACCATCAATGAGTGTAAATGACAAACAAAAAAATTCTAACCTTATCACTCCTAAACTCTTTTTGCATAATAATTTGGAACACAGTTTATATATACGTACACACTCAGTGTCAGACTGAAGAACATTGGACCCACCGGTGGATTTGATTCTGAGGGCCCACCTTCCCACCCCCACTGAAGAGCCCCATTGCAACTGCAAGGTTTGTACTATGAACTCTGCTGAAGGAGAAACCAGAGCCCACCGGAGGATTCTCCGGTTCTCTGGTGGGCCAGTCCAGCCCTGTATATACCGTATTTTTCAGGTTAGAAGATGCACTTTTATGATCTCCAAAATTAGGGGGGAAATGGGGGGGTGTCTTATAACCTGAACACTGTTCTTACCGAGGGGTTAATGCTGCAGGCCCGGAGCTAGGGGTGTTGCGGTGGTGGTGCGGCAGTCCTGCGGTGGCAGTTCTGCGGTGTGCGGTGGTGGTATGGTGGCGAGTGCTGACCCTGCCGCTGCCGCACATGGCGGCCGCCATTCTTCTTCCGGGTTCCGACTTCCGCTTCTCACTCGGCGCAAGCGCAGATGTAAGAAAGCAGAAATCTCCATCCGCACCTGCCTCTATACGATGTCTGTAGGAAAATGGCCGCAAATGCAGCGCAGACGCAGATGGAGCTCTCGGCTTAGGCCATGTGCACACGTTGCGGATTCTGCTGCGGATCCGCAGCGTTTTTGGCCCTGCAAATCCGCAGCAGTTTCTGCTGCGGTGTACAGTACCACTATAGTCAATGGAAAATTAAAAGTGCACACGCTGCGGATTTTTCCACGCGGATTTGCTGCGGTTTTAAATCCGCAGCATGTCAATTTTTTGTGTGGAATCCGCAGCGGTTTAACACCCATTGTCCAGCTGTCAAACCGCAGGCTAATCCGCAGGTAAAACACAGGTCTTTTGACCTTTGGATTTTTCCAAATCCGCGTGGAAAAATCCGCAGCACAATCCACAACGTGTGCACATGGCCTTACTGAGCTCTCAATCTGCGCATGCCCTGCATCCGGCGGCAGGGTCTAGGCCAGAGTTCCCCAACTCCAGTCCTCAAGGCCCACCAACAGGTCATGTTTTCAGGATTTCCTTTGTATTGCACAGGTGATGCAATTATCACCTGAGCAATACTAAATAAATCCTGAAAACATGACCTGTTGGTGGGCCTTGAGGACTGGAGTTGGGGAACCCTGGTCTAGGCAATGCTCTACTACAGATGGAACCCTAAAGCTGAAGAGGGAGAGAAGAACGATTCTCCCCCTCCTCTGCAGGGATGGATAATGATTGATGGAGGGAACTGTTGCTGAGCTGCCTCCACCAGTCACATATCTGTCCCTGCAAATGTTGTAACTATGGTAATCACAAGTCCAATATCCTTTTAGGAAAGGTGAGCAAACAACCCCCATCATCCTTCAGAACATACTGTATCAATGGGTATATTCTGAAGGGTGATGGGGTTCTAGCCATATTTAGTGTAAATATACACTGTAATGTAGTGGTCAAAGTATTTACTGCAAATCTGACAGTAAGAGGGTGTATTCTTGAGGATGAGGAGGGTGGTAGTCACAATATACGGCACTGCAGGCACTGTACTGCAATTGACAAATCACTCATAACAGAGAGTCATCCACAGATGCCCCATAACAGAGCGTCATCCGCAGATCCCCCCATAACAGAGCATCACCCATAGATTCCCCCATAAGAGTGTGTACCCCTGATATTTTTGTATCTAAATCTAGGTGCGTCTTATAATCAGGTGGGTCTTATATATTTATTTACACATACACAAATACAAAGCCCCTGTACAATAGCACAAAGCCCCTCTCTCTCACATACAGGTGCTTCTCACAAAATTAGAACATCATCAAAAAGTTAATTTATTTCAGTTCTTCAATACAAAAAGTGAAACTCGTATATTATGTAGAGTCATTACACACAGAGTGATCTTTTTCAAGTGTTGATTTCTGTTGATGTTGATGATTATGGCTTACAGCCAACGAAAACCCAAAAATCATTATCTCAGTAAATTAGAATACTTTATAACACCCGCTTGAAAAATATTTTTAAAATTCGAAATGTATGCCTAATGAAATGTATGTTCACAGTAAATGCACACAATACTTGGTCGGGGCTCCTTTTGCATCAATTACTGCATCAATGCGGAGTGAAGAACTGAAATAAATTAACTTTTTGATGTTATTCTAATTTTGTGAGAAGCACCTGTATGTATATACCATATATATATATATACAGTATATACAAAAAGCGAAACTCATATATTATATAGAGTCATTACAAGCAGAGCGATCTATTTCAATTGTTTATTTCTGTTAATGTAGATGATTATGGCTTACAGCTAATGATAACCCAAAAGTCATTATATCAGTAAATTAGAATAATTAGCAAAAAACACCTGCAAAGGCTTCCTAAGCGTTTAAAAAGGTCCCTTAGTCTGTTTCTGTAGGCTCCACAATCATGGGGAAGACTGCTGACTTGACAGATGTCCATAAGGCAGTCATTGATACACTCCACAAGGAGGGTAAGCCACAAAAGGGCATTGCTAAAGAAGCTGGCTGTTCACAGAGTGCTGTATCCAAGCATATTAATGGAAAGTTGAGTGGAAGGAAAAAGTGTGGTAGAAAAAGGTGCAAAAGCCAGCGGGATGACCACAGCCTTGTAAGGATTAAGAAAAGGCCATTCAAAAATTTGGAGGAGATTCACAAGGAGTGGACTGCTGCTGTAGTCATTGCTTCAAGAGCCACCACACACAGACATATCCAGGACATGGGTTACAAGTGTCGCATTCCTTGCGCCAAGCCACTCATGACTAGAGATGAGCGAATTTGTTTGGATTTTGGCCCCGAATCTGATTTTGACATATCCGTGATATATTCGAACACTATTTGTGCCGTATGTATGTCTTATGATCGGTTTCAAACATATTGGGTAATTTCTTCTCCCATTGACTCTAATGACATTTGGCTGTGTTCAACAAATATTAAAAAACAATATTCGATTCCAATTGTATTCGGAACCGAATCCAAACAAATTCGCTCATCTCTATTCATGACTAATAGACAACACCAGAAGCGTCTTACCTGGGCGAAGAAGAAAAAGAACTGGACTGTTGAAGAAAAAGAACTGGACTGTTGCTCAGTAGTCCAAGGTGTTGTTTTCAGATGAAAGTAAATTTTGCATTTCATTTGGAAATCAAGGTCCCAGAGTCTGGAGGAAGAGTGGAGAGGCCACAATCCAAGCTGCATGAGGTCTAGTGTGAAGTCTCCACAACCAATGATGGTTTGGGGAGCCATGTCATCTGCTGGTGTAGGTCCACTGTGTTTTATCAAGTCCAAAGTCAGCGCAGCTGTCTACCAGGACATTTTAGAGCAATTCATGCTTCCCTCTGCCGACAAGCTGAGAGATCCTAGACCCAACAATGCCGACAAGCTGAAGAATGCTATCAAAGCAACCTGGGCTTCCATAGCACCTCAGCAGTGTCACAGGCTGATTGCCTCCATGCCACACCGCAATGATGCAGCAATTTCAGTAGGCCAACATTTCAGATTTGAAAATCATTTTTCAAGCTGGTGTTATCAAGTATTCTAATTTACTGAGATAATGACTTTTGGGTTTTCATTGGCTATAAGCCATCTTTGAAGATTGAAAACATGGGTGTCATGTCCGCCATGTCTGTCATGCCGCAAGATGCCTGGAGCAGTGTGCACGCGCGCCTTACCTCATGGCTGCACGCTGTTGCTGGGTGATCATCCGTCTCTGTCTGACTCTGCAATCCGCTGTACTCCTGGAAACCCCTAAACATGTGACTCTTACTATGTTCCAATCCTGCTCTGATTCTGCAATCCGCTGTATTCCTGGAAACCCCTGATCATGTGACCTTTCCTATGTTCCAGCCCTGCTCTGATTCTGCAATCCGCTGTATTCCTGGAACTCCCTGATCATGTGACCTTCTCTATGGTTCTACCCAGGCTGTTCTAGCAATGCTCTCTGTGATCCTGGAGGATCTGAACTCAAAGTCCCTCCCTGGTCCTGACCTGGAAGTACTGGTGCTATGGTGCTATATCAGACCGCCCCTCCCTATGGTCAGGGCCTGATTATTGTGTTGCTTCCCTGCATGGCTGTTTGGTCTGCTCGGTCGCTCCCTGTATTCTCTGCCCCTGCACTCTGCCCTGTCGTGTGTCTCTGCACACGCTCTGTGCTTGTATTCTGCCTCTTGTCTCGTGCCATGACTTGTGTTGTCTCTCGTGCCATGTTTGTCCTTGCCTTGCTTTGCCTTGTAGTACGTCCGCTGTTCTCTGCCTTAGCCTGTTTTCGCCATGTTGTGTCCTTGCTCTGCCTTGCCTGTTTTGCCATGTCTGGTCTTTGCTATTCTGAGCCTTGTAGTACTCCTCATGTTTCTTGTCTCAGCCTGGTTTTCTGTACTTTGCCCTATGGTGCTCTCTGGCACATTTCCATGTCTAGTCTCAAGGTCCTGCCTTGACCCGGCTCTGGGCTTTGGCCTACGCTCCGCTGCTAGACTCTGTCCTATCATGCTCTCTTGCACATTTCCATGCTAGTCTCAAAGTTCTCCCTTGACCCGGCTCTGGGCTTCTGCCTACGCTCAGCTGCTAGCACTTTTCTCGCTCTGACCCCGCTCTGTTATGATTGAGTCACCGTAGGAGGCAAAAACAGAAATGCTAGCTAAGTCCAGAAAACCAGAGAAGTTGGCAGCTATCAGATTGCAGACCCCGGAACCTATCAACACAACTAGCAGTAGCCGTGGGGGGTTCCTACGATGCCCTAGACCCCTCGATCACAGCCGGAGAATTAAATAGGCCAAAAGAAAGGGGAAATCTAAACTGCCCCAGAGCAGACCCCAAAGCAATAGGCAGCCCCCAACATATAATGACGGTGAAGCAAGATGAAAATACTAACACAGACAGAAAGATGGACTGAGCAAAGAGGGGCCCAAGCTAACTAAATGGAAAAGGACAGGAAGGCTGCTGTCTGCAATCCATGAAAAACCCTATGAAAATAAGAGCCAACAGACTGACAGTGAAAAAGGCCCTGAAGACGCTAGGCTTCAAAAAAGCTATGTCAGTACTCAGGAATATACTGAAGACAGAGCTACAGGCAAAAGGAGATTCAGCTCACCCCAGCAGGGAATGGCAGAATACTGAAAAGCAAGGAAAACAAAAAACAAAACAAAAAGCTAACAGGCAAAACAGAAACTTAGCTTTAGAGGAGCAGGAATCAGACTGGTGTCCTAGAAGTCCACAGAGAAATCACCCGCAGGGCAGAAGGGCGTCGGCACCCTTATATCCAGTCCGTGACTCCACTCAGCCAGTCATCCTCATTAGACTCAGGTGCCTGATAATCAGGCTCATTACCTTCCTTTACAAGAATAGGGAGTTCATCAGACCCCAGTGACGAAGGGGAAAATTAACTCACAACAGTACCTCCCCCTTGAGGAGGGGTCACCGAACCCTCAACCACGTCACCAGGGCGATCAGGGTGAGCCCGATGAAATGCACGCACCAATTTTTTGGCATGAATATCAGAGGCAGAGACCCAGGAATTATCCTCCTGACCATAACCCTTCCACTTAACCAAATACTGGAGTCTCCGCCTAGCCAGACGGGAATCCAGTATTTTCTCTACCTCATATTCCATGTTACCTTCAACCAATACAGGGTCTGGAGGTGCCACCCCAGGAACAACTGGTTCAACAAACCTCTTCAACAAGGACTTATGGAACACATTATGGATTTTAAATGTGACAGGAAGAGCCAAACGAAAAGAGACCGGATTAATAATCTCCAAAATCTTGTAAGGTCCAATAAATCTAGGCTTAAACTTAGGAGAAGCCACCTTCATAGCAATATTTTTTGATGATAACCACACCATATCACCAATCTTAAACTGGGGACCAATGGTCCTATGTCGATTGGAAAACCGCTGGGCCTTTTCCTGGGAGAGAGATAACTTATCCACCACTTGGTCCCAGATCTGGTGCATTCTCTCCACCACAGTGTCAACACCTGGGCAGGCAGAAGGCTCCACCTGCCCTGAAGAAAATCGAGGATGAAACCCAAAGTTACAAAAAAAAGGTGACATCAAAGTGGCAGAACTAGCTCTATTATTTAAAGCAAATTCGGCCAAGGGCAAAAACGAAACCCAATCATCCTGATCAGCGGAAATAAAACATCTCAAATACGACTCCAAGGTCTGGTTTGTTCTCTCTGTCTGCCCATTGGTCTGAGGGTGAAAAGCAGAGGAGAAGGACAACTGAATTCCCAGCTTGGAACAGAAAGTCCTCCAAAATCTAGACACAAACTGAACTCCTCTGTCAGACACAATGTTCTCAGGAGTCCCATGTAAGCGAACCACCTGTTGCAAAAACAGGGGCACCAACTCACAGGAAGATGGCAACTTAGGGAGTGGTACAAGATGAACCATCTTAGAGAACCTATCACAAATCACCCGAATAACAGTCATTCTTTGAGAGACCGGCATATCAGAGATGAAATCCATTGAAATATGGGTCCATGGCCTCCTGGGGACCGGCAAAGGCATCAACAACCCACTAGAGCGAGAACAAGATTTAGACCGGGAGCAAGTCCCACAGGACTGCACAAAATTCCTGACATCATGAGACAAGGTGGGCCACCAAAAAGAGCGACTCACCAGATCTCTAGTACCAAAAATACCTGGATGACCAGCCAATGCAGAGCAATGAACTTCAGACATCACTCTCTTCTTCCACTGGTCAGGAACATACAACTTTCCACTGGGACAACGCTCAGGTTTGTCCTCCTGGAACTCTTGCAGAGCAAGTCTCAAATCGGGCGAGATGGCAGAAAGAACTACCCCTTCGCCTAAGATGGTAGCAGGTTTGGTCACCACAGGAGAATCAGCAAAGAAACTCCTAGAGAGGGCGTCTGCCTTGACATTCTTAGTTCCAGGAAGAAAAGAGACCACAAAATCAAAACGTGTAAAAAACAAGGCCCACCTAGCCTGTCTAGGGTTCAAGCGTTTAGCCGACTCTAGGTAAATCAAATTCTTGTGGTCAGTGAGGACCACAACTTGATGTTTAGCTCCCTCCAACCAATGTCTCCACTCCTCAAATGCCCATTTCATGGCCAACAGTTCCCAATTCCCCACATCATAGTTACATTCAGATGGAGAGAACTTTCGGGAAAAGAAAGCAAAGGGATTCATTTTAGATGTTACAGGATCCTTTTGGGACAAAACAGCTCCTGCACCAATCTCAGAAGCATCCACCTCTACCTGAAACGGGAGTGAGACATCAGGTTGCCGCAAAACCGGGGCGGAGGTAAATCTTCGCTTCAGCTCCTGAAAGGAAGCAACAGCCTCAGGAGACCAATTCAACACATCAGCACTAGTGTTGAGCATTCCGATACCGCAAGTATCGGGTATCGGCCGATACTTGCTGTATCGGAATTCCGATACCGACTTCCGATATTTTTTCAATATCGGAATTCGGCATCGGAATCGGAAGTTCAGTTGATTGACGGCCTGACGTCATCATAATGCGCGGTGTGTGCGCATCATGATGCGCCGTCATTTCGGGCCTTCCGGGGGTCTCTGCCGGCCTGCCGGGGGGGCTGTGCCGGCCTGCCGGGGGGCTGTGTGGACTGCCCGGGGTCTCTGCCGGCCTGCCGGGGGGCTGTGCCGGCCTGCCGGTGGTCTGTGCACCCTGTGGGGGTCTGCACCGGCCTGCCGGGGGGCTGTGCCGGCCTGCCGGGGGGCTGTGCTGATGTCCGGGGGTCTGTGCAAGCATCGTCCGATGGGACTACAAGTCCCATCGGGCGATGCCTGCTACCATGACAGTTATTGACACATTAGCCAATGATGGGACAGTAGTAGTCCCATCATCCGGCTAATGTGTTAAATGTTAAAAAAAAAAAAAAAAAAAAAAAAAAAATACTACATACATACTACATGCATGCTACATACATACTACATGCTACATACATACTACATACATGCTACATACATACTACATGCATGCTACATACATACTACATGCTACATACATACTACATGCATGCTACATACATACTACATATATACTACATACATACTACATACATACTGCATGCTACATACATACTACATACATACTACATGCATGCTACATACATACTACATGCATGCTACATACATACTACATGCTACATACATACTACATATATACTACATACATACTACATACATGCTACATACATACTGCATGCTACATACATACTACATACATACTACATACATACTACATGCATGCTACATACATACTACATGCATGCTACATACATACTACATGCATGCTACATACATACTACATATATACTACATGCATGCTACATACATACTACATGCTACATACATACTACATATATACTACATGCATGCTACATACATACTGCATGCTACATGCATGCTACATACATACTACATACATACTACATGCTACATACATACCACATATATACTACATACATACAATACATTCATACAATACATACATAGACATACAGTACATATAACATAGAGTAACATACTTACCAATACTTGTCACATTGTTCCCCGAAGCCATTGTCTTTCCGGAATAAATATTAACATAACAAACCACAAAAATACTCACCCACGATCCGAAGCAGTCCACGAGTGTGTCCCACGACGATCTTGGGTAGAGAACTGCAGCATCAGATGATGCTGCCGTTCTCTACGGGCTGCAGGAATCCAATGACGGAAGGTAGGTATCCTTCCGCACTGTATTCCTCCGCCACTTAAAAAAAAAAAAAAGTCCCTAGTCTCACTTTATGCCATTGCTGTGTGGGAATTTCCCACACAGCAATGGCATAAAGTGAGACTAGGGACTTTTTTTTTTTTTTAAGTGGCGGAGGAATACAGTGCGGAAGGATACCTACCTTCCGTCATTGGATTCCTGCAGCCCGTAGAGAACGGCAGCATCATCTGATGCTGCAGTTCTCTACCCAAGATCGTCGTGGGACACACTCGTGGACTGCTTCGGATCGTGGGTGAGTATTTTTGTGGTTTGTTATGTTAATATTTATTCCGGAAAGACAATGGCTTCGGGGAACAATGTGACAAGTATTGGTAAGTATGTTACTCTATGTTATATGTACTGTATGTCTATGTATGTATTGTATGAATGTATTGTATGTATGTAGTATATATGTGGTATGTATGTAGCATGTAGTATGTATGTAGTATGTATGTAGCATGCATGTAGCATGCAGTATGTATGTAGCATGCATGTAGTATATATGTAGTATGTATGTAGCATGCATGTAGTATATATGTAGTATGTATGTAGCATGTAGTATGTATGTAGCATGCATGTAGCATATATGTAGTATGTATGTAGCATGTAGTATGTATGTAGCATGCATGTAGTATATATGTGTTATGTATGTGGTATGTATGTAGCATGTAGCATGCATGTAGTATGTATGTAGTATGTATGTAGTATATATGTAGTATGTATGTAGAATGTAGTATGTATGTAGTATGTATGTAGCATGCATGTAGCATGCAGTATGTATGTAGCATGCAGTATATATGTAGTATGTATGTAGCATGTAGTATGTAGCATGCATGTAGTATATATGTAGTATGTAGCATGTAGTATGTATGTAGCATGCATGTAGTATATATGTGTTATGTATGTAGCATGTAGCATGCATGTAGTATGTATGTAGTATATATGTGGTATGTATGTAGCATGCAGTATGTATGTAGCATGCATGTAGTATATATGTAGTATGTATGTTGCATGTAGTATGAATGTAGCATGTATGTAGTATGTAGAATGAATGTAGCATGTATGTAGTATGCATGTTGTATGTATGTAGCATGTAATTTTTATTTTTTTTTTTTTTTTACATTTAACACATTAGCCGGATGATGGGACTACTACTGTCCCATCATTGGCTAATGTGTCAATCACTGTCATGGTAGCAGGCATCGCCCGATGGGACTTGTAGTCCCATCGGACGATGCCTGCACAGACCCCCGGAGCCTGCACAGACCACCGGCAGGCCGGCACAGCCCCCCGGCAGGCCGGCACAGCCCCCCGGAGCCTGCACAGCCCCCCGGCAGGCCGGCACAGCCCCCCGGCAGGCCGGCACAGCCCCCCGGAGCCTGCACAGACCACCGGCAGGCCGGCACAGCCCCCCGGCAGGCCGGCACAGCCCCCCGGAGCCTGCACAGACCACCGGCAGGCCGGCACAGACCACCGGAGCCTGCACAGACCCCCTGGCAGGCCGGCACAGCCCCCCGAAAGGCCCGTACAGACCCCAGAGAGGCTGTACAAGGGCAGGCTAGGGTTTTTCTTATTCCGATACCGGAAGTCCCATAGACTTGAATGGGACTTCCGGTATCGGAATCGGCGATACCGATACTTTTTTTAAAGATCGGCCGATACCATCCGATACAATACTTTGAAGTATCGGACGGTATCGCTCAACTCTAATCAGCACCCTTCTTAGTCAGATCAGTCAATGGCTTGGCAATACTAGAAAATTTTGCTATAAATTTCCGATAAAAATTAGCAAAACCCAAAAACTTCTGGAGGGCCTTCACAGAAGTGGGCTGAACCCAATCATAAATGGCCTGTACCTTGGCCGGGTCCATTTCAATAGTTGACGGAGACAAAATAAATCCCAAAAATGAAATCCTCTGTACTCCAAAAAGGCATTTCGATCCTTTGACATACAGGGAATTCTCCCTCAAGATCCGGGACACAGTCCGAATATGTTCCACATGAGAATCCCAATCCTTGGAGAAGATCAAAATATCATCCAGATAGATAATCAAAAATTTATCGACAAAGTCTCGGAAAATATCGTTCATGAAGCACTGGAAGACAGAAGGGGCATTAGTGAGCCCAAAAGGCATCACCAGGTACTCAAAATGTCCCTCCGGAGTATTAAACGCCATCTTCCATTCATCCCCCTGCTTAATGCGGATAAGATTATACGCCCCCCTGAGGTCAAGCTTGGTAAACCAGCAAGCACCTCTAACTCTAGAGAATAGATCCGAAATCAGGGGTAACAGATACTGATATTTAATAGTAATTTTATTGAGGGCACGATAATCAATACAAGGCCTTAAAGAACCATCCTTTTTGGCCACAAAAAAAAAAACGGCACCTAAGGGTGAAGAGGATGGTCTAATATGACCCTTCCCCAACGCCTCCTTAATATAGGACCGCATAGCCTCGTGCTCGGGTACAGATAAATTGAAGAGCCGACCCTTGGGAAATTTACACCCCGAGCTTAGTTCAATTGCACAGTCATAACTCCTATGAGGAGGCAAGGACGCAGACTCATTCTCACTAAATACATCATAAAAGTCCGCCAAATAGTCAGGAACATCATGCGACTGAGGTGGAAAAAAACGGAGCCTCACTAAAGGCACACCGACAACCCCAACTCACCACAGACACAGATTTCCAATCCAAAACTGGATTATGAATTTGCAACCAGGGAAACCCCAGAACAACGGCATCATGCAGACCATGCAATACCAAAAATCTGCAATTTTCTTGATGGTCTGGGGCGACCCGCATGACCACCTGGGTCCAAAACTGAGGTTTATTTTTAGCCAAAGGAGTAGCATCAATCCCCCTCAAAGGGATAGGCGTCTGCAGAGGTGTCATCGGAAATCCACAACGTTTAGCAAAATCCAAGTCCACTAGGTTTAGCACTGCTCCCGAATCCACAAAAGCTTTGGCGGAAACTGTGGACAGGGAGCAGATCAGAGTAATTGCCAGAAGAAACTTAGGTTGAACACCACCAACAGAAAACGTGTGTGCAAAGCGTTTCTATCGTTTAGGACAAACAGATATAATATGCGAGGCATCTCCACAGAAAAAACACAGCTTATTACGCCTTCTGAACTCCTGACGTTGCGCCTTAGACCAAACTCTATCACATTGCATAGGTTCAGACGTCTGTTCAACCGGTGGCAACACCTCTCGTGCAATCCTGCGTTCACGTAAACGCCGATCAACCTAAATGGCTAATGACATAGAATCGTCCAGACCAGAGGGAACAGGAAATCCCACCATAGTATCTTTTACGGCTTCTGACAAACCCTTCCGAAAGAGAGCAGCCAAGGCATTATCATTCCAGGTAGTAAGTGTCACGCGGCGGCTGCCGCGGACCTCCTCTCTTACCTCCCTCCGGCCCCGGCTCACCCGCTCTCCGGGGGTCACCTCTCTGCCGCACCGGCTGCTGCGGGCCTCCGCGCGGTCTCTCCCGGTCCCCCGTCCACGGCCCACGCCTGCCTCTGTCCGGCCCCCTGGTGCGCGCTCCCGCTCCTCCTCCTCGGCGGGTGCGTCTCCTCACTATGGCCGGGCGCGCGCTCTCCCCCGCCTGAGGACGCGCGTCTCCTCCCCCAGCTGGAGGTCATGACCCGGCAGGCCTTCGCTCTCCCTATATCAGGCCGCCTCCTTCTGGAGGCGATGCCTGACTATCATTAGTATTTGCTAGTGACTCTGGCCGCTCTCCTTGCGCTCCCCTGCCTTTTCCGTGCATTTACCTTGCTCCTCTTGTGTTTCCTCTCCTAGGTTCTGTGGCTTCAGTCCTCGCCCGTTTCCCTCCTGTGTCTTCAAGCCTTGCCATTCCTCCTGTCTCGCCAAGACTTGCCGTCTCTCCTGTGTCTCCGAGTCGTGTCGTCTGTCCAGTGCCTGTCCTTCGGATCCACCTCTCTGACCGCCCTGACCCTCCCGGGTACCGGCTACCGTGGTGATAGTCCCCCGTGGGCCTGCCCCATACACTCCCTGTATAGGGGGTGGTCCACCTGGTCAGCTCGCCCTTGGGGGGTTCGTTGCCACGGTCTAGTGGGTCCACCCCAGGAGTACCTTACAGTAAGGACCGTCCACTTTCGGAACTTTTCACAGTACAACTCTGCAGAATCTCGACCCTGGTTCAATGCCAACAGGGTCTTTTCAGCCTGATCAATAGCATTAGGTTCGTCATACAACAACCCCAAAGCTTGAAAGAATGCATTCACATTAGTCAGCATAGGATCATCTTGTGTCAAAGAAAACGCCCAATCCTGGGGATCGCCACGCAGCAAAGAGATGACAATTTTAACCTGCTGCGCGGAGCTCCCTGACGAGTTAGGCTTCAAGGCAAAAAATAATTTACAATTATTTTTGAAACTCAAAAATTTAGATCGATCCACAAAAAATACATCAGGTGTAGGGATCTTTGGTTCAACAGCATGCGAACGAGCAAGGTAGGCGGAAATTCCCCGCACTTCCACAGCGAGCTGCTCCACACGATCAGACAATTGCTTTATCTCCATTGAGAGACAAAAAAAAAATTCCCCCTACGGCTTCAGAGATATAGAGGAAAGAATATACACACACCTTTTTTTTTTTTTAAACACAACTCTTTCCTGCTATTGAGTACCCTAGGATCTGCGGTATGGCGGGTGATTCTGTTATGATTGAGTCACCGTAGGAGGCAAAAACAGAAATGCTAGCTAAGTCCAGAAAACCAGAGAAGTTGGCAGCTATCAGATTGCAGACCCCTGAACCTATCAACACAACTAGCAGTAGCCGTGGGGGGTTCCTACGATGCCCTAGACCCCTCGATCACAGCCGGAGAATTAAATAGGCCAAAAGAAAGAAAGGGGAAATCTAAACTGCCCCAGAGCAGACCCCAAAGCAATAGACAGCCCCCAACATATAATGACGGTGAAGCAAGATGAAAATACTAACACAGACAGAAAGATAGACTGAGCAAAGAGGGGCCCAAGCTAACTAAATGGAAAAGGACAGGAAGGCTGCTGTCTGCAATCCGTGAAAAACCCTATGAAAATAAGAGCCAACAGACTGACAGTGAAAAAGGCCCTGAAGACGCTAGGCTTCAAAAAAGCTATGTCAGTACTCAGGAATATACTGAAGACAGAGCTACAGGCAAAAGGAGATTCAGCTCACCCCAGCAGGGAATGGCAGAATACTGAAAAGCAAGGAAAACAAAAAACAAAACAAAAAGCTAACAGGCAAAACAGAAACTTACCTTTAGAGGAGCAGGAATCAGACTGGTGTCCTAGAAGTCCACAGAGAAATCACCCGCAGGGCAGAAGGGCATCGGCAGCCTTATATCCAGTCCGTGACTCCACTCAGCCAGTCATCCTCATTAGACTCAGGTGCCTGATAATCAGGCTCATTACCTTCCTTTACAAGAATAGGGAGTTCACCAGACCCCAGTGACGAAGGGGAAAATGAACTCACAACACCGCTCTGTGCTTCTGCCTAGGTTCCGTTCCTTGCTTTGTCCTCTCCTTTCCCTGTCTGGTTTTCCCTTCCCCTCGTCTTATTGTCACACAGGACAGTGTCACGTGTCGTCTTGTTGTTTCAGTACCGACCTGTTGGTCGTTTCACACAGGACAGGCATACGTGACACATTGCCCCTTGCCCACCTCCTGTGCCTTAGTCGTGCCGCGTGTTTGTGTCTCAGCCGTGGGCACTGGCCAGTGAGGCGTGTCTCCTGCCTCGAACCCTGGCGTGGCTCCTAGCACGCACCCTGCCTCGAACCCTGGCATGGCTCCTAGCATGCACCCTGCCTCGAACCCTGGCGTGGCTCCTAGCACGCACCCTGCCTCGAACCCTGGCGTGGCTCCTAGCATGCACCCTGCCTCGAACCCTGGCGTGACTCCTAGCACGCACCCTGTCTCGAACCCTGGCGTGGCTCCTAGCACGCACCCTGCCTCGGACCCTGGCGTGGATCCTAGCACGCACCCTGCCTCGAACCCTGGCGTGACTCCTAGCACGCACCCTGCCTCGAACCCTGGCGTGGCTCCTATCACGCACCCTGCCTTAAACCCTGGCGTGGCTCCTAGCACGCACCCTGCCTCGAACCCTGGCGTGGTTTCTAGCACGCACCCTGACACTGGCATGCCCCTCTGCAAGCGCAGGACCCTGTCTTATATGTTGAACTCTGAGCCTGGAGTGCCCCTCTGCACGCGCAGGACCCTGTCTTGTATGTTGAACCTGACCCTGGCGTGCCCCTTGGTACGCACAGGACTCTGCCTCGTACCTTGTGCCTTGGTGTGTCTCTACACACGCACTCTGTCTTGTTTGTTGAACTCTGAACCCTGGCGTGTCCCCTACACATGCACCTTGCTTTGAACCCTGGCGTGTCCCCTACACACGCACCTTGCCTTGCACCTTGCTTTGACCCTGGGGTGTCCCCTACACACGCACCCTGCCTTGTACCTTGTCCTGGACCCTGGTGTGCCCCTAGCATACACCCTGCCTGGAATCCTGCCTAGGACCTCGGCGTGTTCCCTAGCACGCACCATGTCTGGAGATCTGTCGTGCCTCCTTGCCTGAACCCTGGTTTGCCTGCCGGATGCCCGGAACCTGCCGATCATTGCCAGAGATCGTAAGCCTGATGACTGCGGCCTAATGTCCGGAGCTGATGTCCGCAGCCTGATGCCCTGATCATGTCGATCGTTGCCAGCTGTCCGGAGTCCGATGCCATTGTGCCTTTGCCTGTACCCAGGCGTGCCACCTGGCACGTACCATGCTATGAACCTTGGCGTGCCCATGCACGCACCTTGCTGTGTTTGTTCATTCTCACGTTTGCACTCAATGTTGTCCTGGAGTTGTCTTAATGAAGATACCTTGAATTTACGTCTTGTCTTGTCTTGCTTCCTGGTCGTCCTTGTCGTCAGACACTCGCACATAGTGTTCACCTGAGCCGGCCGTCTGGTCCCAGCAGTCGTGGGTGCCACGACCCAGAGGGTCCACTCAAAAAATCGGCTCAGCAGAAGCTGAGTCTGTCACAATGGGAGAGTGACATCACGGGAGAGTGACAACTTGGGAGAGTGATATCATGGGAGAGTGACATCATGGGAAATTGACATCACGGGAAAGTGACATCATGGGAGAGTGACATCTCGGGAAAGTGACATCACAGGAGAGTGACAACATGGAAGAGTGACATCATGGGAAAGTGTCATCACGGGAGAGTAACGTAAGCAGAAGAGAGAAGCCTCGGAATTCCCCTATACTTATGCTGCACTGTACACTACTCACATTTTGCATAAACTTTACATTACTTATACATTACCATATTACAGTACATACTAAAAACTGCAAGACATAGTTCACACTTCACATGACACAGTATATGTAAAAGGCACATGACATGTGAATGATGAAATTCTTGTCTTCAGGGGCAGGAAAGCGACAGTGCAGTCCACACCTACAAATTCATAATTTCCTTTTTTTGTATGTCACTTTCCTTATTTATATTGTGGTGTTTTTTGCTGTTTTTGGTACCAAATTAATCAAAATAGTGCATGTGATTCATGAATTTGCCACAAAGTAAAAATTGGGCTTTCTTCATGCTTTGAACTGTTTTTACAACTTTTTGTGCCAAAAGTCACACGTTGGTGTAAAAAAATCACAAGTTGCAACAAAATATTTGCGTACTCAAAGATAAACCAAGACTGAAGTGAAGTTGTGCCAAATTTTGCAACGTTTTTAAAAATTTGAGTTTCATTTCCTAAAATGTATTATTTCATGTGAAATTGAGAAAAAAAACTTGCCTGGCACCATTTCCCGTACTTCTGAAGTATCAGTGAGCAGATGAATGTAATTCTGCGTTGCCATGTTGGTCTCATCACAATACCCTGCACCTATGACATCTTTCAAATTATCAGACGTTGTATAGTGGTGGTCAGTACCTGGGCTATGACAAATTGGAGGTTCTCAGTTGAGCACAGTCTGCATAGCAGAGTCATTTTACATCTCTAGAGTCATAGGGTAAGTGTCACTAGGTCTTATTGTCAGCATAGGCCTGTCTCTTCTGTAGAGTGTAAACTTTTATGGTCAGCAGTGTCCTCTCTATCCCATAGAGTGTAAGCTCTTATGGTCAGTGGGGTCCTCTCTCTCCTGTAGAGTGTAAGCTCTTATGGTCAGCGGGGTTCTCTCTCTCCTGCAGAGTGTAAGCTCAAATGGTCAGTGGGGTCCTCTCTCTCCTGTAGAGTGTAAACTCTTATGGTCAGCGGAGTAATCTCTTTCTCTCCTGCAGAATGTAAGCTCGTATGGTCAGCGGGGTACTCTCTCTCTCCTGTAGAGTGTAAGCTCTTATGTCAGCGGGGATCTCTCTCTCCTGTAGAGTGTAAGCTCTTATGGTAAGTGGGGTCCTCTCTCCCTCCTGTAGAATGTAAGCTCTTATGATCAACATTCTCCTCTCTCGCTTTGTAGTGTAAGCTCTTATGGTCAGCAGGATCCTCTCTATTCTGTAAAGTATAAGCTCTTATGGTCCGCTGAGTCCTCTCTCTCCTGTAGAGTGTAAGCTCTTATGGTCAGCGGGGTCCTCCCTTTTCTGTAGAGTGTAAGCTCTTATGGTCGGCAGGGTTCTCTCTCTTCTGTAGAGTGTAAGCTCTTATGGTCAGCGGGGTCCTCTCTCTCTCCTGTAGAGTGTAAGCTCTTATGGTCAGCGGGGTTCTCTCTCTCCTGTAGAGTGTAAGCTCTTATGATCAGTGGGGTCTTCTCTCCTGTAGAGTGTAAGCTCTTATGGTCAGTGGGGTCCTCTCTCACTCCTGTAGAATGTAAGCTCTTATGATCAGCATTCTCCTCTCTCGCTTTGTAGAGTGTAAGCTCTTATGGTAAGCAGGATCCTCTCTTCTGTAAAGTGTAAGCTCTTATGGTCCGCAGAGTCCTCTCTCTCCTGTAGAGTGTAAGCTCTTATGGTCAGCAGAGTCCTCTCCTGTAGAGTGTAAGCTCTTATGGTCAGCGGGGTCCTCCCTTTCCTGTAGAGTGTAAGCTCTTATGGTCGGCAGGGTCCTCTCTCTTCTGTAGAGCGTAAGCTCTTATGGTCAGCGGGGTCCTCTCTCTCTCCTGTAGAGTGTAAGCTCTTATGATCAGTGGGGTCTTCTCTCCTGTAGAGTGTAAGCTCTTATGGTCAGTGGGGTCCTCTCTCTCCTGTAGAGTGTAAGCTCTTATGGTCAGCGGGGTCCTCCCTTTCCTGTAGAGTGTAAGCTCTTATGGTCGGCAGGGTCCTCGCTCTTCTGTAGAGCGTAAGCTCTTCTGGTCAGCGGGGTTTTCTCTCTCCTGTAGAGTGTAAGCTCTTATGATCAGTGAGGTCTTCTCTCCTGTAGAGTGTAAGCTCTTATGGTCAGTGGGGACCTCTCTCTCCCGTACAGTGTAAGCTCTTATGGTCAGCATTCTTCTTTCTCCTGTAGAGTAAGCTCTTATGATAAGCAGGGTCCTCTCTCTCTCTTTTGTAAAGTGTAAGTTCTTATGATTATATTTTTTGAACAATTGCAAGATTTCCAATATTAAGACTTAAGCAAATTAATTTGCCCCAAATCATATCTTTTTGGGAAATTCAACTGTCATCAAATTTCAAAAGATCCGCTTATTTCTAATAATGATGACTGATGATGATGATCATGATTGATGATGAATCCCAATATTGGGTTGCAGATTCTCCTTGACTTGCATTCCCTGATACATGTTAGATCAAGTGTCTGGGCTTCATCTACGTCAATGGCTTTACTGTTCTCCAGACCATCTGGTACTGTACGGCAGCATGCTGCTGAATTAATCTCACATATGTTGACAGCTGACAGATGCTGTATCTCTGTAGCCTGAAAACCAGAATAGACGGCATCAATATAATTACTTGAAGCTTGGCAAATTTATTCTAATGGAATGTTTAGCAACTTTTCTGTGGCACAGCTTGAAGTTTAGACGGGTTCAAAGCCTTGATTTTATCGTCTTATCTGGTGATACAACTTCGCGGCTCTGTCTGGTATATAAACTGCGGCTCTTGGATTGAGATTCTGTTTATTTGAAGTACAATTATCACTCGCTGCTGGATTTTCTTGTAAAAACGTTTTCTTCCAAATGGAGTTTAGAAAGAAGAAGTGATCCAGATTGTATGTTTACATATGGACATATATAATATCCTTTATGGCAAGGAGAAAATCGAAGCAATAGGCAGAGTTGGGGAATGTTCCTGCAACATGATGACAGCCATTGTGTAGCACTGCGATTAGATTGTTCCACTTTATTGTAACAATCCTACATCGTCGAAGTGAAAAACAGCCTTTTGTGATAATTTGTTCAGCCATGTTGGATATTAATCCTAAATACCCTGGTCCGGAACAAGGGTTTATTAGGGTTTATGTAGCAGTCTTTTGCCATTCAGGGGTTCTTTACAGCAAATTTGCAGCATCTCATCTCTACATCTTCAAATGCTAAATTTTAAAAGTCTCAAAATATCTGGAGTGCTGCAGATTGCTGATCCCTGGCTAGGTGACAGTAACACCGGTTCACTTTGCTCCATCGACAACTGTCTTAGAAAAAAAGGATTATGTCTATTAATCAAAGGGTACATTCATGTGAACGAATTTACAGTCTGTGTGCCATGTGGAGAACGGACCCAATGTTAGCCTATATGTGCTAGTACACACAGGCCACTTTTCACATAACCTTACAGGGAATTTGTCACCAGGTTTTCCCCATATAAAGTACGGCCACTAGCTTTAAGGGCCTGGTATTCTAGTAAACTATATTTAAGTTACCAATCCCCTCTGCTTAGCACAAAAAAGTCTATTATTGCACCCCAATACGGTGCAGTCCAGTCCGGTCCAATGGGCATCTCTGGTCTTGATCCGGCGCTTCCCACAATCGCTGTCCTCCTTCCCTGCTTCATATGGAATTTGCGTCCTAAATCATTCACACAGCGCACCCATTATCATGCTCCTGTGCAGGTGCACTTCTCTCTGCCCTGCCGAGGGCAGAGCAAACTACTGTAATGTGCATACGCCAGCTTACTTCCAAGTCATCAGCACTCTTTGGCCTTTCCAGATAGAAGTTCAGCTGCGTAGGAGTGGGATTGGGGGACACTGTGTGGGTGACGTAGGACACATCATCTGCATGAAACAGGGAAGGAGGATGGCGCTTGTGGGAAGAGTGGAGGCGCCAGATCAAGTCCAGAGACGCCCATCAGCGTGGGATTGGGAGACACTATGTGGATGCATCGGACACGTATTCCACATGAAATGGGGAAGGAGGATGGCGCTTGTGGGAAGAGAGGAGGCGCCAGATCAAGTCCAGAGACGCCCATCAGAGTGGGATTGGGGGACACTGTGTGGATGACATAGGACACGTATTCCACATGAAACAGGGAAGGAGGACGGTGCTTGTGGGAAGAGAGGAAGCGCCAAATCAAGTACAGAAACGCCCATTGGACCTGTTGGAATAGGAATAATGCTTATTGTTGTATGTTACAAAGAGAAGGCTGGTAGTGCAATAAGAGACTGCGCTGCTGTGGTAGAATTCAAGGTATCTTTATTTGCCAACGCGTTTCCTGAGCCAGTCCCAGCTCACTTCATGATGCCCTGATGAAGTGAGCTGGGACTGGCTCAGGAAACGCATTGCCAATAAAGATACCTTGAATTCTACCACAGCAGCGCAGTCTCTTATTGCACTACCAGCCTTCTCTTTGTACCAAGTCCTTGGACCTCGTGCAGACTGCTGCAGCTGTTTTATGCGATTATAGGTGTTGTGACTCTCACAACCCTATCAGGTGAGCCTAACACTTGCCGTGCACTCATCTACTTTCCATACAGACCTACGCATTGGAAGCGCCCTGTCTCCCCCCTTTATTGTTGTATGTTGCAACAACTACTATTTACTACTATTTAATACTGAAAGGTTTTCTGTATCCAGCAATAGTGTTATATTGCCATTAATTCACTGATTAAAAAAAAGATAAAAAGGAAGTTCCTGTTCACTTTGTGTGTAGCTGGAGCACATTTTACTTTCACTTTGCAAGCCAAAAGACATAAGATGCTAAGATCCTAAGCTATAGGAAATACCAGTTGTAAGCTGTGTTATCTTTGTTCTTGAATAAATATATATTCACTGTTGATCGGCTGGACAGTACAGAGATTAATCTACTGTCAACAGGATGGGACACCACCATATGGCGGTATAATAAAAGGTCTGTTTTGTGTTATGCATGGGGGATTGGGGACTTACATAGAGCATGCTAGAATGCTGTAAAAGAGGCGGTGACGATGGAGGCTCTACTCTATATTGTGAAAAACTGGTACCAGGTTCTCTCCAAGTCGTTTGAAAAAAGTGTAGCCTGCATGTAAATGGCAAGCAGCTCACGGGCACACAATTTGGGGAAAAGACTGGTCTGATAAATTCAGCGCCTTAGTTCATACACAGCTGCATTTTTTTCTGCAGTGAAAACCTGCTCTCTTGCACTCTCATTGCTTTCTAGAGGTGGAGAAAAAACGCAAAAATACGGAAAGGATTGACATGCTGAATATGCCAAAAAAGCTGCCACTCTCAAGTTCAGACAGGAAAAAAACAAGCGTGTACATGAGATTTCTGAAATCTCATAGCTTTTACTGGTACTGTAAAAAGCCGTTTTTAATTTGCATTAAAAAATAAAACGCTGCATGCGAACATAGCCTTTGCCATAAATAGGTTCTGCAGCAGCCAGGATGTTTATTATACCCGACGCTGCACATCCTAATATGGTGCAAGACCTCTTTCAAATATGTCAGATAAACATTGATTGAAATTAATACTTTTCAAAAAGAAGTTCTGCAGCAGTTGTGACATCTATAAGGGCTCATGCTCACTTGCGATGAAATCGGAAGAATTCAATCCGATAAAAAAAATCGGATTGAATTCGGACCAATGTTAATCTATGATGGTGTGCTCATCTGCGTTTTTTTTTATAGCTCGGATCGGGCTGGAAAAAAATCGCAACATGCTGCGATTGTCATCAGAAAAAGGATCACATCCCACAATAGAAGTCAATGGGTGCGATAAAAAAAATCGCACAGCACTCGCACAGCAATCATACCATGCGAGTGCTGTGCAATTTTTACGTACCGGTGTCCTTTGAAAAGCCGGCAATTCATATGCGGCTATATAATACAATCACTCCGACAGGTTACAAAAGAATTGATAGAATACATATATACACATAGAATAGGAAGAGAGAGACTAAGTGCCGGAATTGGCGCATCTTACAGATGGGATGGCTGGGGGCAGATGTTTTTAGCCGGTGGGAGGGCAATAACCATGGTCCCTCTCTAGGCTATTAATATCTGCCCTCAGTCACTGGCTTTTTCCCACTGGTGCAGAGAATTGTGCGAGAGCTCACGCCATTCCTTTCCGTAAAAAGAATCTTTTAATAAATACATACAGGTCCCAAATTTTGCACACACATACTACTAACAGTATTAGACTGACATATATAAATCTAACTGTTTTACTGTATGTAAACCATGTCTCCTATCCTGTCGGCTCTGCATTGATTTTACAGAAGCCGACAAATGAATTAAGGGATAATCTATATCTCTAAGCAATATAAAGATATATGTATATATATATATATATATACAGTATATATATATATATATATATGTGTGTGTCACTGACATACACATATATATACACCTATTCTATGTGTATATATGTATTCTATCTATTCTATTATAACCTATTCTATACTGTACCCGGCAGATGATTTGCCAGCTTTTAATATATATATATATATACTGTATATATGTATGTTTTGAAGAATATTTAGTTTTAAAACGATGTGTAAATGACTTTGAACATTTCTCTAGGTAAAAGCTCATGTTAAAATCTCATTGCAGTCGGATAACAATCACACTGCATTCGGATGTAAATCGGATGCTAGGTGTGAAAACTCGGATTGTACTCGCATAAAAAACGCATGACACTCGCATGACAATTGCATTACACTCGTCCGACTTTACTGCATCAAACTTGGACCGATTTTTTTAATCGCTAGTGTGTCTCTGCCCTAAGACAGCATAAGTAGTGTAAATTATTCAAATTAAAACTCCAACTCCCAGCATGCCCTAGTAGCTGCAGGCTGTCTGTGTATGCTGGGAGTTACAGTTCTACAGCAGATCGAGTGGTGCAGGTTGCTGACCCCTGACTACATGACCGTATATAAATGATATAAGGTCAGTCCATAATTCTATCACCTGCATTATTGACTGTATCATTGTGCTTTCTTCTGACCAGCAAACACCTCCATTCCTAGTAAAATGTTGGTCTTCCCATGAGTTAGATATTAAAGTGCACTTGATCTGATTTGAGCTTTTCATAGATTTTTGTTTTTGTGGTTTGCATCCTTTTGAGCACATTTGACCTTCATGGTAACAATATATTTAGACATGAACTATAAATAATGACGCACATTATGAAATGGTCATTTTACCATGTTGCAACATATATTTACAAAATGTAGGTGTATAAAGGATGTTGGTAATGCGGCCGATGTGATTTATCTGGACTTTGCATATGCATTTGATACAGCTCCACTTATACTGAAGCTACAGAAGCAAGGACTGGGGGAACTACAGTATGTGCAGATGGGTAAGAAATTGGCTAAATGACAGGAAACAAAGAGTCGTCATAAATAGTACATTCTCTAAATGGGATAAAGTCAGCAGTGGGGACCACAGGAATCTGTACTGGGGGCAGTGGGGACCGCAGGGATCTGTACTGGGGGCAGTGGGGACCGCAGGGATCTGTACTGGGGGCAGTGGGGACTGCAGTGATCTGTACTGGGGGCAGTGGGGACCACAGGGATCTGTACTGGGGGCAGTGGGGACTGCAGTGATCTGTACTGGGGGCAGTGGGGACCACAGGGATCTGTACTGGGGGCAGTGGGAACCACAGGGATCTGTACTGGGGGCAGTGGGGACCGCAGGGATCTGTACTGGGGACTGTGGGGACCGCAGTGATCTGTACTGGGGGCAGTGGGGACCACAGGGATCTGTACTAGGGGCAGTGGGGACCGCAGGGATCTGTACTAGGGGCAGTGGGGACCGCAGGGATCTGTAGTGGGGGGCTGTGGGGACCGCAGTGATCTGTACTGGGGGCAGTGGGGACCACAGGGATCTGTACTGGGGGCAGTGGGGACCGCAGGGATCTGTACTGGGGGCAGTGGGGACTGCAGGGATCTGTACTGGGGACTGTGGGGACCGCAGTGATCTGTACTGGGGGCAGTGGGGACCACAGGGATCTGTACTGGGGGCAGTGGGGACCGCAGGGATCTGTACTGGGGACTGTGGGGACCGCAGTGATCTGTACTGGGGGCAGTGGGGACCACAGGGATCTGTACTAGGGGCAGTGGGGACCGCAGGGATCTGTACTAGGGGCAGTGGGGACCGCAGGGATCTGTACTGGGGGCAGTGGGGACCGCAGGGATCTGTACTGGGGGCAGTGGGGACCGCAGGGATCTGTACTGGGGGCAGTGGGGACCGCAGGGATCTGTACTGGGGGCAGTGGGGACTGCAGTGATCTGTACTGGGGGCAGTGGGGACCGCAGGGATCTGTACTGGGGGCAGTGGGGACCGCAGGGATCTGAAGTGGGGGGCTGTGGGGACCGCAGTGATCTGTACTGGGGGCAGTGGGGACCACAGGGATCTGTACTGGGGGCAGTGGGGACCGCAGGGATCTGTACTGGGGGCAGTGGGGACAGCAGGGATCTGTACTGGGGACTGTGGGGACCGCAGGGATCTGTACTGGGGGCAGTGGGGACCACAGGGATCTGTACTGGGGGCAGTGGGGACCGCAGGGATCTGTACTGGGGGCAGTGGGGACCGCAGGGATCTGTACTGGGGGCAGTGGGGACCACAGGGATCTGTACTGGGGGCAGTGGGGACCGCAGGGATCTGTACTGGGGGCAGTGGGGACCGCAGGGATCTGTACTGGGGGCAGTGGGGACTGCAGTGATCTGTACTGGGGGCAGTGGGGACCGCAGGGATCTGTACTGGGGGCAGTGGGGACCGCAGGGATCTGTACTGGGGGCTGTGGGGACCGCAGTGATCTGTACTGGGGGCAGTGGGGACCACAGGGATCTGTACTGGGGGCAGTGGGGACCGCAGGGATCTGTACTGGGGGCAGTGGGGACCGCAGGGATCTGTACTGGGGGCAGTGGGGACCGCAGGGATCTGTACTGGGGGCAGTGGGGACCGCAGGGATCTGTACTGGGGGCAGTGGGGACCGCAGGGATCTGTACTGGGGGCAGTGGGGACCGCAGTGATCTGTACCGGGGGCAGTGGGGACCGCAGGGATCTGTACTGGGGGCAGTGGGGACCGCAGGTATCTGTACTGGGGGCAGAGGGGATCACAGGGATCTGTGCTAGGACCGATTCTTTTTAACCTCTTTATTAATGACCTTGTGGATGGGATTGAGAGTAAAGTGTCAGTCTTTGCTGATTTCACCAAACTATGTAGGATATTAAAATCTGACCTTAACAGTAAAATATTACCAAAGGATCTGGATAAGATGACTGAATGAGCAAACACTTGGCAAATGAGGTTTAATGTAGATGAATGTAGATTAATGCCCCTGGGACGGAGTAATCCTATTGCTGCATATACAGTAATAGAAGTATACTCAGGACTACAGAACAAGAGAAGGACTTTGGTATGCTAGTTACAAGTAAGCTGAGTAGCAGTACTCAATGTCAAGCAGCAGCTGCAAAAGCAAGCAGGATTTTAGGGTGTATAAAAAGAGAGATAAAATCCCACAATCCCACTGGTAAGGCTACATCTAGAATATGGGATCCAGTTTTGGGCTCCACATTTTAAAAAGAATATTCAGAAGTTAGAATCAGAGCAAAGACGGCAACCAGATTATTACAAGGGATGTAAGGCCTCTCATATGATGAAAGGTTGGAAAAGTTGGGCTTGTTTAGCTTAGAACAAAGACGCCTCAGAGGAGATGTCATTTATATGTATAAATATATGTGTGTCCAGTACAAAGGATGGGCACATGACTTGTTCCTTCCAAGGATTGTCCTGAGGACTAGGGGGCACTCATTACGGGTATAAGAAAGGAATTCCAAGCAGGAAAGGGTTCTTTACAGTTAGAGCAGTCAGACTGTGGAATGCCCGACCACAAGAGGTAGTAATGGCAGACACTGTAACAGCTTTTAAAAAAGGGCTAGACAATTTCTTTGATACACATAACATTGCGAGTTATAGTTAGATTAGTGACGGTATGTAGAGTTGGTGGAGAAAGGTTGAAGTTGATGAACCTAGGTCTTTATTCATCCTACATAACTATGTGTAACTACAACTATATGTAACAGGATCTGTTTTGGGAAAGGAAAAATAGAAATAAAATTATCCAATGCAGGATCCATTCTTTTGAAAGAGGACAAAAATGTTCTAAAATGTTTTCAGTTTAGCGGCAATACATTTTTTAGCCAGAACATCTATATATATAAA
Organism: Dendrobates tinctorius; assembly: GCF_039654945.1. NCBI lineage: Eukaryota > Metazoa > Chordata > Amphibia > Anura > Dendrobatidae > Dendrobates > Dendrobates tinctorius. The sequence goes on along the minus strand of NW_027361690.1, from coordinate 92,943,890 downwards.
TGCCTTATCATGTCTGTCTAACAGAAATCCCGCTGCGCCGAGCGGTCGCGGCCGATAGGCCGCAACCAATCAGCAACAGGCGCAGTGAGCAGGCGCAGTCTGCAATTAGCAGGACGCACGCCACCGCATACCAAGCCGTCGGGAGATCAGCGGCGCTAGCCGCTGTTCTCCCGACGGTTGCCATGGGTCATCTCCGGGCGCACGGGCGTCAGCGGCAACACAGCCGGAGATGCCCGGCGCTAGCCGGTACCCAGGGTCCGGAGGAGAAGAGACTCCTTCGGACCCTCGGTACCATAAACGTGTGAAAAATAGAATTAAGATAAAAAATAGTGATCTACTCACCTTCCGACGGCCCCCTGGAATCTGTCCCTCTCCACGCTGCCGGCATCTTCCGTTCCCAGTACTGCTTTGCGCGAAATACCGCTGATGACGTTGCGCTCTCGCGAGAGGACGTCAGCAGCGGTCTTTGGCGCAAAGCAGTACGGGGTATAGAAGATGCCGGCAGCGTGGAGAGGGGGGACAGAGTCCGGGTGGCCGTCGGATGGTAAGTATATCACATTTTTTTATTTTAATCTGCCGCTGGCCATATTCTAGAGTACCCGATGCTTTAGAATCGGGCCAGCAGCTAGTAAAAAATAAAGCCCAATTCATCAAGGTGTTTTTTTTTTCCATTTTTCTGGTGTAAAACTCTTTGAAATGTCCCAATTTCTTTTCCCCAAGTCTCAAAATTGTGGAAAAATTTGGAGATTTTTGCCACTTTTATGCCAGTCCCGGCCAGCTCCACCAAAGTGGCTTGATCATGGGTGGGATGGGGATGGATGAAGCCATGCTAGCGAATTCATTAAAATTTATCCATTGAGCAGCATTTCAAGCAAGCCGCAGCGCAGTTGTAAGATGCAACTAAATGCAAAATGCCAGTCTCAGTGGATCATAGTCTACACACGTTTTAGGCCAGAAATTGGATCCATTTTAACTATCGTGTATTCTCAGAACCCTAGAGGTGTTCAGATACACCTCTAGTACAAACGTATCTGTTGCAAAAAAAAAAAATGAGGAATAAAAATGGATGCAAAAGTGAAACCTAAATGTGCATCTGATTTTGCACCATTTGTAACAGACGCAATTTTTTTTTACTACTGGATCCATTACAGATTTATGACAACTGGACACGGGAACAGAGCCTAAGTCTTATTATATTAGTATAAATAATACTTTTCCCATTACTATTCCTTTAGAGTCTGCAGATTGCAGGCTGCTGGGTGCCTGTCCTAGCTCATGTAGATGTTTATCATGTAAATGGCACCATCTACAGTTCATTATTGTTATTGCAGTCCAAATAAAATCCACCCACATGCCCTTTTTATTAAAGTTAGCCTGCAATAAATCTCAGAATCAGACTTTTGTTGCATACTTTTTTCAAACAAAGCGAAATCATAAAGTAATTTTCTTTATTAATATATTTTGTTTGCTTTCTGCATCCAATAGTTGATTGATTTAATTAAAGGGCTTAAAGCTAAACCAAACAACTGGGCTAACCCAGCTGTTGGTATAAGTGTAATATGTAGGTGCACATTCACACTGAATCTATTAACTGACAAAACCTGGTATAAAAACAATAATCAAATACCTTGTAGTAAGTAAGTAAACAAATAAATAAATAGTAATAGTGCATGTAAAGAACTGGTCTGGGTTCTGCTCTTCCCCATCCATTTTGAGCCCTGCTGGCACGTAATGAGGTGAGTCACTAGAGTTAGGGTATGCCTTGACATGGTGGGATGGGTTTTACACTTTTTTTGATCAAAATTGTGCCAACTATTACCTTATATTATTTTCATGCACTATTACTATTCATTTACTTACTCCAGGCTATTTTGTCATTGTTTTTATCCTGTTTTAGTAATTAAAGGGCTTGTCCGGGCTTGGAATAAAGATCTAAACGAGGGTGCACAACATTTTTTTGGTAAAAGAGATGCATTGCCATACTGAACCCATGTTACGGCTGTACATCCACTCCGGTCCTCTTCCCAAGGCCGAGTTGGTGGGGTTGGACATGGTGCAGTCTGAAACCTACTGTGTATGCCTCATCAATGGTCTGCTGGGTCTGTCTGTATGCCTCCCTGGTTGTGAAGCCCTGGACGGTGTCTACGAACACCAGTCCCCTGCAACTCCCCTGGTTCTGCTGGGCTGAGTAGTATCCCACCGCTGCCACCAAGTGTGGAGAAGCGGGGATAGTAGGTGGTCTCGTCTGCTTGCCCGGCTGTCTTTAGCAAGACTGCATGGACCAGGGCTCATACCACTGAACGCCCGCTCTATCTCCTTGTGGGCAGAACACTACACAGACAACGCAGGGTTAGGGTATAACAGTGTGGCCAAGCTTTATTGAACCACAACACCCACTAGTAAACAGAACAATTCCAGCAATTTCCCCAAGATGGTGCACATTACAAGGTCTCACCCCTCTGCTGACTCACCGGGATGCTAGTGGATGTAATGTCAGAGCTCCCAGGGTCGCTATTCCACCTGTGATAACACACAGAGAGGAGGTCACGACAAGCGTAGGGAGATAACCGAGAGCAGTCCTGTGTTCTTTCAGCCGGGTCTGACATACCCTCAGCTGGGATCCTGAAGAGTTTCGTGTCTGTTGGGTGTTTAGCAGAATGTCCGTCTGGTAGCTCTTTGTGATGAGATGAGACCCCGTAGCTCTGTCTCAGGGCCTTTTTATACCCGATCTAAATTAACAATGCGAAAAGGATCTTAAAGTATAATCATATAAATATCCCCTAAAAATGATGCTAGGATATTTATATGATTATACTTTTAGCATCATTTTTAGGGGACCTTTTTATACCCGAGGCAGGTAAGCTATTTTTAGAATTACCCAGTGTCCTTCAGTACACCCTCACAGCCTTTCCCTCACAGCCTGCAAAAACATAGCTGTCTGGGCAATTAAGATGTACTCTCGTTTCTTCACAACCACTAAGCAACTAAGGCCGGCGTCACACTAGAGAGAAATACGGACGAATGAGAGGCGTAAAAACCACACATTGCACTCGGACCAATGATTGTCTATAGGGTAGCTCCCATCAGCCGTATATTTCTCACGCATATTTTACGGGCCTAGCAGCGTATTACAGGCAAAATACACCAATAAAGTCTATGGATGCAAGAAAAGTATGCATTACACACAGACCAGATGTGTGACTTGCGAGAAATATGCACCGGTGTCCTTTAACAAAAGCCGGCAATTCAGTGCGCGATACAGTAAAATCACATTGACGTTTAATAAAGAAACGAAAGATACATAGAATACATATATATATATATACATACATACATGTAATTGAGACACATATTAGATTAGATTAGATTAGATTAGATAAACTTTATTGATCCCGGAGGAAATTACAGTATTACAGCAGCAGAACAAAGATCAAGAACATTACAAGAACAATACACACTTTACAAAATAAGTCTATATGGACAGCAGATGCGGATAGACTGGTACTTGTAACTCACCAATTCCCCCCCATACACTTTGAACTTCATTTAGTCTTGGGATGCTTTACACTTATACATTTGTTAAACATCCCCACAGCTGTCGGAACAAACGATTTTCTATATCTTTCCTTTTTACACATTAGTTGGAGTAGACGCTTGCTGAATGTGCTCTTTTGCTTCGCAAACAGTTCATAGAGCGGGTGTGTATTGTTGCTCATTATAGCCTTGCATTTCTTAGTAATTCTATCCTCTAATACCTCCTCGAAAGTCCTGAGTTGTAGACCCACCGCCGCACTAGCCTTCTTGATAAGTTTATTCAGCTTATTCGCGTCAGCTGTGCGCACACTACTACCCCAGCATATAATTGCATCAAAGATTGCACTCGCCACAATGGATTGGTAGAACATTTCAAGCATTTTGCTACACACATTAAACGACCTTAACTTCCTTAGGAAGTAAAGTCTACTCATCCCTTTCTTGCAAACCTTCTCCATATGGCACCTCCAATCAAGCTTGCTGTCCAGGTGAACCCCCAAATATTTGAAATTCTCCACCATCTCCACATCCTGACCATCAATAGTGATAGGTAAGCAATCCTTCATGCACCTTCCATAACTCAACACCAGCTCCCTGGTTTTCTTTACGTTGAGTTCTAAATGGTTAGCCTGGCACCAGTCAACAAAGTCCAAAACCACCCTTATATATAATATATATTTATATTTCACAGAGTTCTTCATAGCAGAATAGCCGCTAAATCAATTGTCGGCTTCTGTAAAATCATTCCAAAACCCGACATGAAATGACACATGGTCTACATACATTAAACCATTTCATTTCATTTCTTTTTTTATATGTCTTTGACTAATAATTAGATTAGGGTTTATGTGTAAAATTTGGGACATCTAGGTGTTAAGGGGTTAATTTGTTGAAAAAAAATGTGTGGGCTCCCGCAGTAAAATCACAACCAGTGAGGGGGAGTCCGCGCAGCCTCACTGATGTCACTGGCTGACCTGAGATGAACTGATGAGCGTGGGAAAAAATGCAGAAACTTTCTCACGCTCATTAGTTCATCTCGGGGAGGCTGCGCAGAGATAAACTGATTCATTCTGGCAGTGGTTTACAGCAGGCTGGTCACATTAGCACCAGTCCCGTGGTAAACCTTTTAACACCTTCTGATGGATTGCAGCGGGGAACCTGACTGAGCAGCAAAGAGGTAAGGATATTGTTGCTTTTTTGTTTTAGGTCCATGGTTTATTTATGGATTAGCAGAGGAGTAAATATGGTCAAAAACTTGGTGTCTTTATTTTATTAAAAGAATTTTTAACTAATGTCTGTGTTTTTTTAACCCTTTAACCCATTCACTACCAAGGGTGGTTTGCACGTTAACTACCGGGCCAATTTTTACAATTCTGACCACTGTCCCTTTATGAGGTCATAACTCTGAAACGCTTCCGTGGATCCCGGTGATTCTGACATTGTTTTCTCGTGACATATTGTACTTCATGTTAGTGGTAAAATTTCATTCATATAACTTGCGTTTATTTATGAGAAAAACGGAAATTTGGCGAAAATTTTGAAAATTCTGCAATTTTCCAACTTTGAATTTTTATGCCCTTAAATCACAGAGATACGGCACACAAAAAAGTTAATAAGTAACATTTGCCACATGTTTACTTTACATCAGCACAATTTTGGAACCAAAATTTTTATTTGTTAGTAAGATATAAGGGTTAAAAGTTGACCAGCGATCTCTCATTTTTGCAACACCATTTTATTTTTACGGACCACATCACATTTGAAGCCACTTTGAGGGGTCTATATGATAGAAAATACCCAAAAGTGACACCATTCTAAAAACTGCACCCCTTAAGGTGCTTAAAACCACATTCAAGGAGTTTATTAACCCTTCAGGTGCGTCACAGGAATTTTTGGAATATTTAAAAAAAATTAACATTTAACTTTTTTTCACAAAAAAATTACTTCAGGTTCAATTTTTTTTATTTTACCAAGTGTAACAGGAGAAATTGGACTGCAAAAATTGTTGTGCAATTTGTCCTGAGCACGCTGATACCTGATATGTGGGGGGGAACCACTGTTTTGGCGCATGGCAGAGCTCAGAAGGGAAGGAGCGCCGTTTGACTTTTTCAATGCAAAATTGGCTGGAATTCTGATCGGACGCCATGTTGCGTTTGGAGAGCCCTTGATGTACCTAAACAGTGGAAACCCCCCACAAGTGACCCCATTTTTGAAACTAGACCCCCTAAGGAACTTATCTAGATATGTGGTGAGAACTTTGAACCCACAAGGGCTTCACAGAAGTTTATAATGTACAGCGGTACAATTAAAAAATCATATTTTTTCCACAAAATGATCTTTTCACCCCCAATTTTTATTTTCCCAAGGGTAACAGGACCCTAAAAGTTATTGTGCAATTTGTCCTGAGTACGCTGATACCCCATATGTGGGTGTAAATGACTATTTGGGCACATGGCAGAGCTCGGAAGGCAAGCAGCGCCATTTGACTTTTTTGGCTGGAATTGAGATTAGACACCATGTCGCGTTTGGAAAGCCCCTGATGTACCAAAACAGTGGAAACCCCCCACAAATGACCCCATTTTGGAAACTAGACCCCCCAAGGAACTTATCTAGATGTGTGGTGAGAACTTTGAACCCCCAAGTGCTTCACAGAAGTTTATAACGCCCAGGCGTGAAAATAACAAAAAACATTTTTTCCACAAAAATGATATTTTTGCCCCAAAATTTTTATTTTCCTAAGGGCAACAGGAGAAATAGGACCCCAAAAGTTGTTTTGCAAATTGTCCTGAGTAGGCTGATACCCCATATGAGGGGGTAAAACACTGTTTGGGTGCATGGCAGAGCTTGGAAGGGAAGGAGCACCATTTGACTTTTTCAACGCAGAAATGGCTGGAATTGAGATCAGATGCCATGTTGCGTTTGGAGAGCACCTGATGTGCGCAAATAGTGGAAACCCCCAATTCTAACCCTAACCCTAGCCCTAGCCCTAGCCCTAACCCTAGCCCTAACCCTAGCCCTAACCCTAACCCTAATGGGAAAATGGAAATAAATACATTTTTTTAATTTTATTATTTTTCCCTAACTAAGGGGGTGATAACGGGGGGTTTGATTTACTATTTATGGCGGTTTTTATGTTTGGCAGCTGTCGCACGCTAAAAGACGCTTTTTATTGTAAAAATAGTTTTTGCATCACCACATATTGAGAGCTATAATTTTTCCATATTTTGACCCACCGAGTCATGTGAGGTCTTATTTTTTGCGGGACGAGTTGACGCTTTTATTGGTATCATGTTCGGGCTTGTGACATTTTTTGATCGCTTTTTATTTCGTTTTTTGGGACGCAGAATTTACAAAAACCAGCGTTTCATGAATTTCTTTTGGGTGGTGCGTTTACTCCGTTCCGGGTGCGGTAAAATTTATAAGGCGGTTTTCTTCTTCGGGTCAGTACGGTTACAGCGATACCTCATTTAGGTCGTTTTTTTATGTTTTGGCGCTTTTATGCAATGAAAACAATTTTATATAAAAAATAATTATTTTTGCATCACTTTATTCTGCGAGCTATAACTTTTTTATTTTTTTGCTGATGATGCTGTATAGTGGCTCGTTTTTTGCGGGACAAGATGACGTTTTCAGCGGTACCATGGATATTTATATGCGTCTTTTTATCGCGCGTTATTGCACTTTTTGTTCGGCGGTATGATAATAAATCATTATTTTTTGCTTCGTTTTTTATTTTTATTTTTTAAGGGGTTCGCTTAAGGGGTTAACTATTGGGATAGTTTTATAGGGCGGGTCGTTACGGACGCGGCGATACCAAATATGTGTACTTTTATTGTTTGTTTTTTTTATTTCCAAAAAATGAATTTATTGGGGAATATTTTTTTTTTTTTTTGTAATTTATTTGGCGATTTTTTTAAAATTATTTCTACACTTTTTTTTATTTTTTTTTTACTTTATTACAATGTCCCAGGGGGGACATCACTGTCCTGTGACAGATCGCTGATCTGTCACATCACAGATCACTGTGGCAGATCAGCGATCTGTCACAGCCTCACAGGCACTGCACAGGCTTCCTCATGCCTGCGCTTTGCAGGCACTGAGGAAGCCAGCTTCCTGCAGGCCCCCGGAGGTCCCCGTCGCCATATTGGATCCGGGGACCTGCAGGAAAGGAGTCCCCCGCAGCAGCGCTGCACATTGCGCTGCCGTGGGGGGCTCAGGGAAGCACGGAGGGAGCCCCCTCCCTGCTGCTGCTTCCCTTTAACCCCCGGGACACCGCATTTTTTTTCAATGAATTAACCCCTTAATTTAACACCTAGATGTTCCAAATTTTACACACAAACCCTAATCTAATTATTAGTCAAAGACATATAAAAAATAAATGAAATGAAATGGTTTACTGTATGTAAACCAAGTGTCATTTCATGTCAGGTTTTGGAATGATTTTACAGAAGCCAACAATTGATTTAGCAGCTATTCTATGTAGAACTCTATGAAATATAAATATATATATGTGTCTCAATGACATGTATGTATATATATGTATGTATATATGTATTCTATGTTTATATATCTATTCTTTTGTTTGTGTTTTAACCTGTCATTGGGCTCCATTATATGTCCATTTTGCAAGCCTGCGAGAAAATCTCGGCATACGGATGCTTACATGCGCAAAATACGCGGCCACACCTTGACAACGGATGACATACGGAGCACTGTTCAGGGAACATTTCTGTGTATTACGACTGTACAATACGTTCCGTATTTTTATACGTTAAGTGTGACTCCAGCCTAAAGGCCTCTCTCACATTAGCTGTTACTATTTGTGGATCCACCATAAGGAAGACAATGAACAGCAATGGTGTGCATGGCAGGACTGCAAGGAGAAAGCCACTGCTCTCCAAAAAGAACATTGCTGCCTATTTGCAGGTTGCTGAAGAACACCTGGACAAGCCAGAAGGCTATTGTAACAGTGTTTTGTGGATGGTTAAGACCAAAAGAGGTTTTTGGTTTAAATAAGAAGCATTATGTTTGGAGAAAGAAAAACACTTCAGTGTAGCAGAAAAACCTCATTCCAACAGTTAAACGCAGTAGTAGTATCATGGTTTTGGCATGTGTTGCTGTATCTGGACCAGGATGACTTACCATTAGAGTTGAGCGATACCGTCCGATACTTCAAAGTATCGTATCGGATGGTATCGGCCGATCTTTAAAAAAAGTATCGGTATCGCCGATTCCGATACCGGAAGTCCCATTCAAGTCTATGGGACTTCCGGTATCGGAATAAGAAAAACCCTTTCCTGCCCTTGTACAGCCTCTCTGGGGTCTGTACGGGCCTTTCGGGGGGCTGTGCCGGCCTGCCAGGGGGTCTGTGCAGGCTCCGGTGGTCTGTGCCGGCCTGCCGGTGGTCTGTGCAGGCTCCGGGGGGCTGTGCCGGCCTGCCGGGGGGCTGTGCCGGCCTGCCGGTGGTCTGTGCAGGCTCCGGGGGGCTGTGCCGGCCTGCCGGGGGGCTGTGCCGGCCTGCCGGGGGGCTGTGCCGGCCTGCCGGTGGTCTGTGCAGGCTCCGGGGGTCTGTGCAGGCATCGTCCGATGGGACTACAAGTCCCATCGGGCGATGCCTGCTACCATGACAGTGATTGACACATTAGCCAATGATGGGACAGTAGTAGTCCCATCATCCGGCTAATGTGTTAAATGTAAAAAAAAAAAAAAAAAAAAAATTACATGCTACATACATACAACATGCATACTACATACATGCTACATTCATACTACATACTACATACATGCTACATTCATACTACATAAATACTACATGCAACATACATACTACATATATACTACATGCATGCTACATACATACTGCATGCTACATACATACCACATATATACTACATACATACTACATGCATGCTACATGCATGCTACATGCTACATACATAACACATATATACTACATGCATGCTACATACATACTACATGCTACATACTACATATATACTACATGCATGCTACATACTACATGCTACATACATACTACATATATACTACATGCATGCTACATACATACTGCATGCTACATGCATGCTACATACATACTACATACATGCTACATACATACTACATATATACTACATACATACTACATACATACTACATGCATGCTACATGCATGCTACATACATACCACATATATACTACATGCATGCTACATACATACTACATGCTACATACATACTACATACATACTACATATATACTACATGCATGCTACATACATACTACATGCTACATACATACTACATATATACTACATGCATGCTACATACATACTACATGCTACATACATACTACATATATACTACATGCATGCTACATACATACTACATGCTACATACATACTACATATATACTACATGCATGCTACATACATACTACATGCTACATACATACTACATATATACTACATGCATGCTACATACTACATGCTACATACATACTACATATATACTACATGCATGCTACATACATACTACATGCATGCTACATACATACTACATGCTACATACATACCACATATATACTACATACATACAATACATTCATACAATACATACATAGACATACAGTACATATAACATAGAGTAACATACTTACCAATACTTGTCACATTGTTCCCCGAAGCCATTGTCTTTTCCGGGATAAATATTAACATAACAAACCACAAAAATACTCACCCACGATCCGAAGCAGTCCACGAGTGTGTCCCACGACGATCTTGGGTAGAGAACTGCAGCATCAGATGATGCTGCCGTTCTCTACGGGCTGCAGGAATCCAATGACGGAAGGTAGGTATCCTTCCGCACTGTATTCCTCCGCCACTTAAAAAAAAAAAAGTCCCTAGTCTCACTTTATGCCATTGCTGTGTGGGAAATTCCCACACAGCAATGGCATAAAGTGAGACTAGGGACTTTTTTTTTTTAAGTGGCGGAGGAATACAGTGCGGAAGGATACCTACCTTCCGTCATTGGATTCCTGCAGCCCGTAGAGAACGGCAGCATCATCTGATGCTGCAGTTCTCTACCCAAGATCGTCGTGGGACACACTCGTGGACTGCTTCGGATCGTGGGTGAGTATTTTTGTGGTTTGTTATGTTAATATTTATCCCGGAAAAGACAATGGCTTCGGGGAACAATGTGACAAGTATTGGTAAGTATGTTACTCTATGTTATATGTACTGTATGTCTATGTATGTATTGTATGAATGTATTGTATGTATGTAGTATATATGTGGTATGTATGTAGCATGTAGTATGTATGTAGCATGCATGTAGCATGCATGTAGTATGTATGTAGCATGCATGTAGTATGTATGTAGCATGCATGTAGTATGTATGTAGTATGTATGTAGCATGCAGCATGTATGTAGTATATATGTAGTATGTATGTAGCATGTAGTATGTATGTAGCATGCATGTAGTATATATGTAGTATGTATGTAGCATGCATGTAGTATGTATGTAGTATGTATGTAGTATGTATGTAGCATGCAGTATGTATGTAGCATGTATGTAGTATGTATGTAGTATGTATGTAGCATGCATGTAGTATGTATGTAGTATGTATGTAGCATGCAGTATGTATGTAGCATGTATGTAGTATGTATGTAGTATATATGTAGTATGTATGTAGCATGCATGTAGTATGTATGTAGTATGTATGTAGCATGCAGTATGTATGTAGCATGTATGTAGTATATATGTAGTATGTATGTAGCATGCATGTAGTATGTATGTAGTATGTATGTAGCATGCAGTATGTATGTAGCATGTATGTAGTATGTATGTAGTATATATGTAGTATGTATGTAGCATGCATGTAGTATGTATGTAGCATGCATGTAGTATTTTTTTTTTTTTTTTTTTTTTTAACATTTAACACATTAGCCGGATGATGGGACTACTACTGTCCCATCATTGGCTAATGTGTCAATCACTGTCATGGTAGCAGGCATCGCCCGATGGGACTTGTAGTCCCATCGGACGATGCTTGCACAGACCCCCGGACATCAGCACAGCCCCCCGGCAGGCCGGCACAGCCCCCCGGCAGGCCGGTACAGACCCCCACAGGGTGCACAGACCACCGGCAGGCCGGCACAGCCCCCCGGCAGGCCGGTACAGACCCCGGGCAGTCCACACAGCCCCCCGGCAGGCCGGCACAGCCCCCCGGCAGGCCGGCAGAGACCCCCGGAAGGCCCGAAATGACGGCGCATCATGATGCGCACACACCGCGCATCATGATGACGTCAGGCCGTCAATCAACTGAACTTCCGATTCCGATGCCGAATTCCGATATTGAAAAAATATCGGAAGTCGGTATCGGAATTCCAATACAGCAAGTATCGGCCGATACCCGATACTTGCGGTATCGGAATGCTCAACACTACTTACCATCATTGATGAGAGAATAAATTCTGAAAATGTCAAGTCATCGGTCCATGAGCTGAATCTCAAAAAAAGTGGGTCATTCAGCTAAGACAGTAACACAGAAGTCGTTTTACAAAAGAATGGTCAAAGAAGAATAAAGTTTTGAAACTGCCAAGTCAAAATCCTGACCTTAATCCTATAAAAATGTTGTGGAAGGACCTGAACCGAGCAGCTCATGGGAGAAAATCCCCCAACGTGTTAAAGAGATGAAGTTGTTTTGTAGGGAGGAATGGGATAAAATTCCTCCAAGCTGATGCTTAGGACTAATCAACATTTACTAAAAATGTTTAGATGCGGTTATTGCTGCAGGGTGGAGGTCACACCAGATACTGATAGCAAAGTTTCAAATACTTTTACCAATCACAGACATGTGAAACGGGATCATTTTCCAAAATTATAAAAATGATGGTCTAATATTTTTCATTTGTTTGATTTGGTTATCTTTATCTACTTTTAGGTCTAGTGTGAAAATATGATGTAGTTTTAGGTGAAATGTATGCAAAAATATGTAAAATTCTAAAGGGCTCATAATAGGCGGCTAAACGAAAGGTGAGACCTCTCTCTGTCAGTTCATCCTTCCCCCTTGAGACCTGATCACAGGACCGTCAAGTAGAGTTGAGCGAATATGTTCGGAATCGGTCACCGAATCTGAATTTGCCATATTCGTGCCATATTGGTCCCCTGTTCGTGCCGAACTTATGCTTGATGATTGGTTCCGAACATATTCAGTAATTTCTACTTCCATTAACCCCAATAACGTTCGGCGAATATTGCAAAATCAATATTCGCCGCCAATCGTAATCAGAAATGAATTTTGAAAAATTTGCTCAACTCTACTGTCAAGGTACTTTCACGGCAGACAGAAATAACAATGGCTATCCTTAAGTCGTCCTATTGCCATTTAAGAGAATGGGTCAGTGGTAAAAAAAAAAATCAGCACTCTGATAGCATCAACATGCCATCTATTTTTCACTGTCTGTTTTGTAGGAAAAGCTTGGGAGGCCTCCATCAATATTTTTCTGCATATGAGAAAAACAGGTGATACACCATCACATGCAAAAAAAATAGATGAAAAAAATGATCCAACACACTAATGAAAATCCATCTTTTTAAAAAAAAAAAAAAAAAAAACCTCACTGAGGTGTTCACAATGGTAAGGGTAGATACAGCGACCAAGAAGCATAGAGGATGGCAGGCATTGCAGTTTTCAAATAGTATTTTAAACAATGATGTGATTTTGTAGGAGATCGGCTCCTTCACATGCAAAGCCACAAAGACATAAAAATCAGCCGCATGATTTTTCAGGTAAAACATTTTCCACTGAGTAGATCGTCAGAGGCACAATCTGCAGTGGATCAGCTTCAGGCAAGGGTCACACGAGTGTATAGTCTCTCATCCAAGAGAATTAGGTTCATTATGCAAATCACACTATGATCAGATTTTGATCAAAGTGTGATCTTAGTGCAATCCGATTTAATCGGATGAGAATATGAAGAAAAAAAAATCTCCATCTTCTCCATTGTGTCAGTCCGTGGAAATCAGACTGAACATAGATGTCATTTGAGTGCAGTCCGATGATTTCCACACACTCAATGACTTGTATGGCCATGTGCCATTCAAATATCAGCTCAAAGTCAGGCACGCAGTGGTCCAAGGAAACCATCTGACATGTCCACGGCCCTATAGAATAAAATTGGTCCAAGTGTGATCCGATGTTGTCAGATTTTCTCTACAGCTTGTGGATATGAATTTGGAAAATCTCCAGTGTTGGTACTCCACTGTAATATGCAGGAAACATAGAAAATCTGCTGTGTATAATACCCACTTGAACATATACGAAGGGCACGCTCACACTCGCATATAACATGGCCGAGTGCCGATGTTTGATTGTATAACACTCGGACCAATGTTATACTATGGGGCAGTTCAGATCTGAGATTATTTTCTTACACTAATTCGGCATGAGCAAACAATTGGAGCATGTTGCGAGTGGCTCCAATATTCAGATACAAGTCTATGGGAGTGCGTGAAACATGGAGCTGCCCACCTTGTAGCTCTGAAAAAAAAATGTTATACGATGCCTATGTGATACCACCATACAGTGGCCAATTATTGCTAGACATTCTTAAAAAAAAGACTACATATATAAAGTGTACAATAGCTACACAGCACAACGTCAACATTGCGTCAGCAGACGGTACACAAATTAACAACCAACTTACTATCAACAATGCCACAGTCATTTCTTCAGTTGTTCTTCTGGGATCCGTCACTGATTAAGGCAGCAGTCAGCCATCAAAGGCTCCAATTAACAATGAATAAATGTAAAAAATACACGTTTGATATCAATGTGTAAATAAAAGTCCGATCTAACTCTAAGGTCGGGGTCACACTAGAGAGAAATACGGATGAGTGAGAGACGTAAAAATATCTCACTAAACACAGACCAATGATTCTCTATGGGGCAGCTCCCAACAGCCGTATATTTCTCGGCCGTATTTTATGGGCCGAGACAATCGCAGCATGCTGCGATTGTCAGCGTACGGCTTCTGTAAAATCAATCCAAAACCTGACATGAAATGACACATGGTTTACATACAGTAAACCTTTTCATTTCATGTATTTTTTATATGTCCCTGACTAATAATTAAATTAGGGTTTGTGTGTAAAATTTGGGACATCTAGGTGTGAAATTAAAGGGTTTATTCGTTGTAAACAATGTGTGGGCTCCCACGGTAAAATCGCTACCAGAGAGGTAAAGCAGGTGAGTGAGGGCAGATTTTAATAGCCTTGAGAAGGACCATTGTTTTTGCCCCCCCCTGGCTACAAAAATCTGCCCCCAGACACCCCAGAAAAGGCGCATTTGAAAGATGCGCCTTTTCTGGCACTTATCCTCTCTATTCCCATTGCCCTATAGCGGTGTCTAATGGGTTAATATTAATGGGTTAATGTCATCTTGCAATTGGAAGGTGACATTAAGCCGATTAATAATGGAGAGGTGTCAATTAGACACTTATCCATTATTAACCCTAGACTATTAAACAGTAAAAAACACAGACATTAATGAAAAATTATTTTACTGAAATAAAGACACCTAGTTTTTGACAAGATTTATTACTCTGCTAATCCAAATAAAAGCCATCGACCTGTAACAAAGATAAAACAAAAAAGCAACCATATCCTTACCTCTCCGCTGCTCAGTCAGGTCCCCCGCTGCAATCCATCAGAAAGGGTTAAGTGGTTTAGAACGGGACTGGTGCTAATGCGACCAGCCCCATGTAAACCACTGCCAGAATGAATTATTTCATCTCTGCGCAGCCTCCCTGGCTGCGCAGAGATGAACTAATGAGCGTGGGAAAGTTTCTACATTTTTTTTTCTACATCTCTCACTCGTCCTTTTTGTAAGTGTGACTCCAACCTAAAAAAAAAACATCTGGTCACCGCCCAAAAAAACAAGCCATCACATGTCTCCATCAACTGAAAAATAAAAGTGATGGGTTTTGGAGATGGCGAAGAAAGCAAATTTCTTTCACCACTTAGAGGAGTTGTCTATCTTTGAGGACAATTTTATTTCTTACTTAAATACAATTAAAGAGATTCTCCGAGAAATGTACTAAAATAAATAATACACATTTAAATATTAGATGTTTTCTAAATACCTTTTATATAGCAAAAAGGTAGGCTTTATGTACTGCAACCAGGCAGTAGAAGTAGAACGGGCTGCGTGAAGCACAGGTTACGTCAGAACAGCTGTCCTGTCAGACCTCATGAACTTGCATTCTTCTGTTCAGTCAACCTGACAGGACATCCATCAGAGTAGCACTAAAGGACATGAACATGTTTCTTTAGTTGACTGAAAATGAACATTTCTCTCGGTCAGACTGGCAGTTTTAGTGCATCTGTCTTGTACTCCGTCCTACATGTCCTCTGAAATCTAGGACGGGGTGTGATTGATGGAAGCAGCCATATTAGAATCCTGACAGTGTGCAGTCCATAAAGCATACCTTTTTGCTAAATATAGGAACCATATTTAGAAAAATGTTTAATATTTATTTAATGTAACGCAGAATTGTACAAATACATTGAGAAAAACTTATTTTAAGGGGGAAAGGTAAAATAATATGGTTGCATAAGTGTGAGCTCCCTTGGGGATGTGATTCTGTTCAGAATGAGCCATCACATTTAAACTCATGTTAAATAGTAGTCAGTGCACAGCTGCCATCATTTACAGTGGCGTGTAAAAGTTTGGGCACCCTGGACAAAATTACTGTTATTGTGAACAGTTAAGCAAGTTGTAGATTACTGTTATTGTGAACAGTTAAGCAAGTTGTAGATGAAATTATCTCTAACAGGCTTAAAGTTAAAGATGACTCATTGCCTTTGTATTTTTTTTCATGAGTTATTTACAAGTTTATGACCACATAAATGCAACCCTCTTCTCCCACTCTTCACACACTGATAGCAACACCGAAGAAGAAATGCTAGCACAGGCTTCCAGTATCCGATGTTTCAGATGCTGCGCATCTCGTATCTTCACAGCATAGACAATTGCCTTCAGATGACCCTAAAGATAAAAGTCTAAGGGGGTCAGATCGGGAGACCTTGGTGGCCATTCAACTGGCCCATGATGACCAATCCACTTTCCAGGAAACTGTAAATGTAGGAATGCTCGGACCTGACAACCATAATTGACGGTATGGTGTGGTATATGGGGTACAAAGATAGTGGGGCCATTCTTCATCAATGGAAACCTCAATGCCTCTGGATATCTGAAATTGCTACATGATGATGTGTTGTACTCTTTATGCACTGAAGATGGCATGTTCCCTGAGTTTTTCCAGCAAGATGGTGCACTACCATATTATGGGTGTCAGGTCCGAGCATTCCTTCAAGGAATCTGACCCCCTTAGACTAGCATGTCTTCTGCAGTATTGCTATCAATGTGTCAAGAGTGGGAGAAGAGGGTTGTATTGACAATCCAACACAATGAGCAGCACTTTGAACACATTTTCTAAGTGGTCATAAACTTGTAAATAACTAATGAAAGAATAAAGTTACGTTAAATCCAAGCACACCATTGTTTTTTTGTGAAATTCTCAATAAGTTTGATGTGTCACATGACCCTCTTCCCATTGGAAAAATTAAAGTTGGACCCAAAATGGCTGACTTCAAAATGGCCACCATAGTCACCACCCATCTTGAAAAGTTTCCCCCATCCCATATACTAATGTGCCACAAACAGAAAGTTGATATCACCAACCATTCCCATTTTATTTAGATGTATCCATATAAATGGCTCACCCTGTATATTATAATTTTTTACATTTTAAAAATTACAAAAAGGAAAATGGGCCTATGGAAAAGTTTGGGCACCCTTGGAGATTTGTGTGCTCAGATAGTTTTGACCAAGGTTTCAGCCTTAATTAGCCTGTTATGGCTTGTTCACTATCATTGTTAGGAAAGGCCAGGTGATGCAAATGTCCCAGCTTTATAAAAACTCAGCTTCCTCTAGCTCTATGACAAAAAACAGCAGCCATGGGTTCTTCTAAGCAACTGCCTAGCACTCTGAAAATGGTGGAGGCACACAAAACAGAAGGCTAATAAGAAGATAGCAAAGCATTTTAAAGTTGCCCTTTCCTCAGTTCAAATGTAATTAAGAAATAGCACTTAACAGGAACAGTGGAGGTCGAGATAAGACCTGGAAGACAAGGCAAAATGTCAGTGAGAGCTGCTCATAGGATTGCTAGAGAGGGAAATCAGAACTCCCACTTGACAGCAAAAGACCTTCAGAAAGATTTGGTAGACTGGAGTTGTGGTACATTGTTCTACAGATCAGAGACACCTGCACAAATATGGCCTTCATGGAAGAGTCATCAGAAGAAAACTTCTACGTTCTCACCATAAAATTCAGCATCATAAATATGCAAAAGGACATCAAACAAGCTTGTGCATTTTGGAAACAAGTCCTGTGGACCGATGAGGTTAAAACAGAACTCTTTGGCCCCACTGATCAAAAAGTATGTGTGGAGAAAAAAAGCATTTCAGAAAAAGAACATCTCGCCAACCATTAAGCATGGTGGTGGATCATGCTTTGGGGTTGTGCTGCAGCCAATAGCACTGGGAACATTTCATGGGTAGAGTGAAAAATGGATTCAATGAAATTTCAACAAATTCTTGATGCAAACATAATACCATCTGTAAAATAGCTGAAGTTGAAAAGAGGATGGCTTCCACAAGTGGATAAAAGTGGAGAATGATCCTAAACACACGTCAAAATCCACAATAGATGACCTCAAAAGGCGCAAGCTGAAGGTTTTGCAATGGCCCTCGCAGTCCTCTGATCTGAACATCGTTGAAAATCTGTGGCAAGACCTCAAAATAGCAGAGGATGCAAGATGACCCAAGAATCTCACAGAATTGGAAGAAATTTCCAAGGAAGAATGGATGAAAATCACTCAAACAAGAATTGAAAGACTCTTGTCTGGCTACAAAAAGCATCTACAAGTCATGATAGTTTCAGAAGGGGGCGCTACCATGCAGGGTGACCAAACTTTTGCATTGGCCATTTTCATTTTGGTAATTTTTAAAATGTAAAAGATGAAAATATAGATATTTTTTGCCTATAATACAAAGAAAATGTGTCATCTTTCACTTTAGGCCTTTTAGAGATCATTTCACCTTCAACTTGCTAAATTGTTCATAATAACAGTAATTTAATCCAGGGCTGCCCAAACTTCTACATGCCACTGTACAGTGATTCTGATTAACCTCATATAAAGTTTTGCTGTTCTAGTAGGATTTTCCTGATATTTTCTTAGTTAAACTTTACAACAAAAGCAGTATTCAGTAAACAGCTAACACAGCAAAGAGATCTCGTTGTTGAAAGTTATCAGTCGGCAGAAAAGTACAAATTCCTAGACAATAGATTTACCATGGAACACTGTGATAAAGAAGTGGCCTAAATTTGGCACAAAAGTTACATTAGCTAGATCTGGATTTCCCTTAAAAATTGATGAAAAGACAAGAAGATAATTTGTCATGTGAACCTGCCAAGATGCCTACAGCAACAATAAAGGAGCTGCAGGAATTTCTGGAAAGTACAGGTTGCGTACTACATGTGACAACAATCTCCTGTATTCTTCATATACAGCTCTGGCAAAAATTAAGAGACCACTGCACAGTTTTATAAAACATGTCTGACAGCCATTCCAATCCACTATCAGTTGAATTAAAACCAGAGTAAACCTCATTCTAATTAATGTGCTTCTGATTAGGTGATCACCTGAGCCAAATCTTATTTAACAAAGGAAAATATAAAAAACCCTGCTGTGGTGTTCACAATCCTCTTGCAACAGGACAAGATGGATGGCAAAAGAAGTGCTAGTAATTTCCCAGAAGTAATAGGAATGAAAAAATAACTTTTAACCATGCCAAAGGAGTTGAAAAGAAAAGCGAGGAAAAGAAGAGCTCATTTTGGGCTTTACTAGCCGAGGGATACAGTGAGCGTCATGTTGCCTCCATCCTTAAAATTTCTAAGATTGCAGTCCATTCCAACAAGGACAAGCAGCAGACATTGGGGACAACAAAGCTACAGACCGGCAGAGGGCAAAAACGACTCTCCACTGACCGAGATGACCGTCATCTTATTCGAATGTCACTTGGCAACCGCAGGATGACATCAAGTGACCTACAAAAGGATTGGCAAATGGCAGCTGGGGTGAAGTGCACGGCAAGAACAGTTTGTAACAGGCTCCTAGAGGCAGGGCTCAAGTCATGTAAAGCTAGAAAAAAGCCTTTTATCAATGAGAAGCAAAGGAGAGCTAGGCTGAAGTTTGCCAAAGACCATAAGGATTGGACCATAGAGAACTGGAGTAAGGTAATCTTCTCTGATGAGTCTAATTTTCAGCTTTGCCCAACACCTGGTCATCTGATGGTTAGACGGAGATCTGAAGAGACGTACAAGCCACAGTGTCTTGCACCCACTGTGAAATTTGGTGGAGGATCGGTGATGATCTGGGGATGCTTCAGAACGGCTGGAATTGGGACAGGTTAATCTTTGCGAAAGACGTATGAATCAAGCCACATACAAGGTTATCCTGGAAAAACAGTTGATTCCTTCTGCTCAGGCAATGTTCCCCAAATCTGAGGACTGTTTTTTCCAGCAGGACAATGCGCCTTGCCACACAGCTAGGTCAATCAATGTGTGGATGAAGGACCACCACATCAAATTTCTGTCATGGCCAGCCCAATCTCCAGACCTGAACCCCATTGAAAACCTCTGGAATGTAATCAAGAGGAAGATGGATAGTCACAAGCCTTCAAACAAAGAAGAACTGCTTAAATTTTTGTACCAGGATATAATATTGGTTTCTGAACTCTTCCTGAGATAAAACATTAGTATTGTTGTTTCTAAATGATTATGAACTTGTTTTCTTAGCATTATTTGAGGTCTGCAAGCACTGCTTTTTCTGTTATTTTGACCATTTCTCATTTTCTGAAAATAAATACAAAATTTAGTGCTTAGAAATTCGAAGACATTTTGTCAGCTGCGGAATATGTTAGCGCTATATAAAAATAAAGATTATTATTAAAGATTATTATAGAATAAAAGAGCAATTTACATTTTACTCAAAAATATACCTTTAAAGAGAAAAATCAGACAAACTGAAAATTTTGCAGTGGTCTCTTAATTTTTGCCAGAGCTGTATCTGGCCTATGGGGTAGTGTGGCAAAACGGAAGCCTTTTCTTACAAGGAATAACATCCAAGCCTGGCTATGTCTTGCTAAAACCTACATAAAATCTGCCAAAAGCATATGGGAATATGTGTTATGGTCTTATAACACCAAGGTTTAACTTTTTGGCCATAATTCCAAAAGGTATTTTTGGTGCAAAGCCAACACTGCACTTATCCAACTTAACACTATACCCAGAATGAAGCATTGTGGCAGCTGCATTATGCTTTGGGGCTGTTAGCAGCTAGAACTGGGACTTCAGTCAAAGTGGAGGAATTTATAAACAGTTCCAAATGTCAGTCAATTTTAAAACCAAACCTTGAGGCCCTTGCTAAAAAGCTGAAAAGGAAGATTAATTTCACCTTTGAACACAATAACAACCCTAAACAGAGCTGTAAATCAACATAAAAATGACTTTGCCAGAAGATGATGAATGTTTTGGAATGGCCCAGACCTGGACCCTATTGAATCCAATTTTATGCAACCACATTACTTTAGTTCTTTATTTTTCCACAAAAAAAAAATTGTTTATTTTCAATTTGAATTGTACAGATATAGGTGAAATTAAAGGCGGAAAACTTCTGAAATTATTCTTCTTGGTATGTTTTTTCTTACATTACTAGCATTTTAACAGGAGTGTGTAGACTATTTATATTTACTGTATATACTACAATTTGTAATATACATATAACACTAAGAACAATCTTTCTGGTAGTAAAATTGCAAGGAAACTTCTCCTGTGTCTGCTGATGTACAAATCCAAAATATGCTGCAAATTTCATTTATTTAGGAACAAAATTCACTTATACAGATTTTTTTGCCTTTAGAACAAACTGAATTTTCTGTTTTGTACACAAGTTGGAGGATTTCTCCTTAAAGTGCTGTTATTGCATCCAAAATACAAAAGATGGATAAATCAACCAAATATAGAAAATAATTCAAATAACTTAAAAAAATACTGCTTTAATAAGAATCACAGTACATAGATATCCATTGCACGTGGCCACTCTACCACCAATGACCTCTAGTGTAACACTTCTGGTGCCAGACGGACACCCCCATTGGTTCTACTGAGGTTTAGTGGAAACATACAGAATAGGAATTAAAATCGTAAAACAATAATACATTGGACTTTTTTGCAAGAATTGTTTATATATATATTTATATATATTTATATTATATATAGGTGTTGGTTATTAACAAAAGCCTTATATTACACGGTCGATCAGCGGATCATTCCTGGCTCAGATTCCTCAGTGCACAGACATCCTCTTCCTCATTTTACAATATATACAAGTTCACCTATTGGTCCGAGGGGACACTCCAATATGGTCGGCCACGCTTGTGCTTTCTTTCCACTGGAGACAGCAAATGGCTTCATTTCTACAGAAACTATTCCTTGTGTTTCTCTCATGGAGCTGGAGGATACATCAATTTTCTGGGAGCCCAGATATAGCTAAGAGGTGCTGGATTAGAAGACTGGAGGAACAGTTCTCTGTGCAAGGTCTTGGTATCTGCATCTTAAAAAAAAAAAAAAAAAACATTTATAGAAAATGAAAGCATGTACTAAAACATGAACAGTAACTATGCATGTTCACAAATTGGACCTTTTCCATTAAAGCACTGGAGTGGTGTCACTAATCTAAGTTCCTTCCCGCTAGTCTTATATTTACCAGCTGCTGTCTTCAGCTCTTCCCATCTTGTGACCGCGCATTGTGACTGACCAGAAGTCAGAGGTAACGGTCACAAGCTCTCCGTGTAAGTCTATGAGCATTGGTTTTTCTTACATAGACTTACATTGAGACGTGACCTCTGGCTCAACCCAACACATACTGGAGCGATCTGGCAGGTCACAAACTGCTGGAAAACAACCGAAGCTGCACCAGGAACAGATGACGATATCAGCTGGTAAGTATAAGACTAGGGAACTTCGATTAGTGACACCACTTCAGCGCTGCAATAAAAAAAAAATGCTGGAGTGGTGCTTTAAATCTTTTCTAATGAACAGATATCAGCACTATCATACAGACCTATAACCAATCATTGGCCACATTGGTGACTAGTTTCTCACTTGGACCAAAAGGGCCCTCCATCTGGTGCTGCTTCCTATTTTAGTTACTCATAATCGCAGGGCAGAAAGGCCTTGCACCCCAACAATTCCCTTTCCATTCCATGTATTCCAGCACAACCTTTTGGTCATTTCTTCTTTCACATCTCTGACAATGTTGCTATGATAGAAAAATTGGAGGCCCAGTACAAGTTCTGTAGGGTAGTGGCTAGGGCAATTCTGAGCTCATCCACTCCATAACAGTTGCTCTGGTTGCTTCCATGACATCTACACCTTTGTACAGTGGAGTAATTTGAAGCTCAAGGGCCCCAATGCAAAAGTTCCAAAGGGGCCCCCAATTATTGCAAGTGTTTAATAGCATGCGTCTCATATGAATAGGCCTAAGTGACTTTTTGGGCCCTTAGGTGATGGCATCCCCGGCACCTATAGTAGCTACGTCACTGTCTTTGTATACTTCCAACATTGCTATGACTCTTCTATGCATGTTCCTAACATACATATATGTTCAGCGTATGTGAGGCCGCTCTTGTTCTGTATTCACAGTTTTTATGCAGTTGAAATTGCTCCGTGACACACTTTTCTCGTCTCCTTTGCTAATACCTTTTAATTTCTGCTGGATGGCATAGCGCGCTTTCCTCTCTTGATCCAGTTCATTACACAAGGTGTCTGGGGAAAGAAGGAAGACTTTAGCTTCTCATGCTCAATGACAGGCTCTTCTCCAAATACTCAACCCCTTCCTTCCCAGTAAATACACATCCTTCATATACATATTTTCTAGTCTGATTGGAGCCACCATACCAGTGTCCTTAATATAAAATATTTTGTCTATATTTCCGTCCACTTAATTATCCTCTTCATAGTACAATTAGACAAATATCCTTGTTCACTATATAATAAGCATAAATGGCACAAAATGCACAGATGTAGGTGTTCAGCACTGTACATGCGGGGGAAGGCACCGGCGTCGAAAAGACTGGGTTAAAAGCAGAGCACTTTGTTAGAAGTGAGTTACAGTAAGGACACTGCCTGTGATTTTGCGCTGGGAGGCAGATGGATACGAGTGGAATTAAACACAATCGCAGGCATTAACACGCAGGTAATTTTACGCCTCGATTTTTAATTTAGAAACCCATGCAAATTAGTGTGCAGAGGAGTTCAATCACTGTTTGGTAATGGTGCCTGCAAGGCCCGAGCGAGGCTTGTTTGCAATGTTTAGGCTAATCAGAGGATATTAAATAAGAAAAAATAATTGTTAAATTACCTTGCATTTAAACCTAGGCGACTGAGCGGATTGGAAGCAGCGTCAGATGAAGGCAGAACTGCGGGAGAACTTACCTCTGACAATCTGCAGCTGCTGGACCATCTCTTCTCTGTATGCCAACTCCCTCTTCATCTGGTCCTGGAAATTATCTAGAAAAAAAAAATAGAGGGAAATGAAATAAACAAATATTTCCCGACAAAAACAAGCGCAGGATATTAGTGACAAGTATATTCCCACGCCAGTGTGGACCGGTGAGCCTCCTGACACTGCTAAGCTGTTCCAGGCCATCAAACCACTATGTTCTAGGAGGCAGAAAACCATAAGGTCACGTTGCAAAGGCAGTAATCGCGGCTTCTTGTTCTTCTTGTCTACGATAGCGCTAGGAAAGCAGTACATGCCCAGGGGATGTTTCAATTATATTCTCCCTAGTTGACTTTCTAATTCAGGTTTTGCAATTTAGATGGTTCAGCGTCAGTACAAAGTGCATGCCCATGGAATCCGGGAGAATAATTGTGAAAGTGGCTTTTAATATCACATTTACTTACTATTATAGCAAATGTACCTACTTCTTAACAGCTTATAAGCCCTTAAAGGGTACCGTTACTCATTGTTACATTATAAATCAATAGTACACATTAAACAAGCAGCTTTGTAATACATCTTATTAGAGAGATCTGCTTCTTTCTCCTCTTGAACTGATCTTTTGTTCTCAACTCACGGGTAAAATCTGTATTCAGTGAAGACAGATTTTCCCATTAATGAGACAGGAGATGAGAGTTGTGCTTTTAAAATTCTATGGAGCGAAGAAAGGGGAGACAGACCCTGCCATCCTGGAGCAAGATCTCCTAAGAACTTTAGAAGTACCAGCTGTCAACAAATATTTCAGTAATGGGAAAATCTTTATTCGCTGAAGACAGATTTTATCCGTGAATTGAGAATTTTGTGAATTAATGATCAGTCCTGGCGGAGATAGAAGTGGATTTCTTTAATTAGAAAATAAGAAACTTTGTGATATATCTTATGTACAATCGATTAATATTTAAAAAAAAAATAATGATAGTAACAGTTATATTGTGCCCACAGAGAAATAATTGCAGTATTTTACACCTTACCAACTAGCTTTTTTTCTATAGTTTTAATGCATCTAAATTTCCTGTCTTCAGATCCTGCGTAAGCCTAGGCGTCTCCATGGTAACAGACTACAAATAAACTGTCGTCTGATACTGCAGTCATGTTCCCTCCCATCAGTCCTCTACTTTTTTGTTTGGCCACGTTCACACTCTCAATATTTGGTCAGTATTTTACCTCAGTATTTGTAAGCCAAAACCTGGAGAGGAACAATCAGAAGAAAAGAATAATAGAAACCCGTCACCACTTCTGGATTATCAGCCACTCCTGGTTTTGGCTACAAATACTGAGGTAAAATACTGACCAAATACTGACAGAGTGAATGTGGCCTTAATATGTATTTGGAAAGTTATTAAGAAGTATCAGAAGCACAGAAGAGAGTATGACTGCGGGATCACACTGACTACCACTAGTCCTATTAGGTATCAATTATTTATATGCATTATATGTGAATTTTCCAAATCCTGTCTTTTGACTGGTTGTCGTACTATATATTTACACATGCTAATTTATATGTGTCAATTATCTTCAACATTCGCTCCTTTCTAAATGACTGTAATGAATTGACCGGTGTAAATGCAAAATAATATCGACGCTAAAATGCCTTTATTGCTGATCTTGATGGATCTCGCTGGCAAATCATCATTATTTGTTTCTTGATCTGTACATGTAAGTTTCAGTCAATGTGGCCGTCACCCAGTGCCAGAGCCATTGCTAACTGACAAAATACTTCCTCACTCGGACAAAGGGGTTCGCCTACCCCCCAAAAAACAAGATATTGCACAAATGGAAAAAAACAGCATGCCTCCCACATGCATAATACAAGTATAGAAGTCCGCCATTAATGCAGCTTATCATACCTTTCAGGCTTTGGAATTCCCTTTCCAGCTTTTTCCTAAGATCCATCTGTTCCACCAACAATTTCTGCAGCTCATCTGTTAAAAAAAAAGAACAATCAATTACAGAGGAAAAACCTAAATACACACAAGAAAAATCTGTTTTTGGAAAGTGTTGGTTCTCCTGGCAGAGATCCAGCAGATGTAGGGAGTCTTAGGGCTGGCTCACACCACCATATAAATCAGATAAGTGTTATCCGATTTTTTATTATGCAAATTTTCTCTTCAGAGAGGAAGACGACTAGAACTCTAGTCCCGCTTATTGGAAGTAGCAATCCTAAAAGTCAATGTTGACCCTTTAACGAGTCTTGTTACATGACTTAGGATAAAAGCCAAGCCAGAATCTCAATTTGCAGACACTGTGTTTCGGGGTACTGCCCCTCGTCAGTGCAAAGTGTGAGATCTGGTTTGGCTGTGTGAGAGGCGTCTGACCGATATCCAAGAAGTATCATTTCTCCTTGCGGAGAATGACATGCTAAGGAGACTTAAAGCCGCAATGCTCCTCTGGGAAATATGCTAATTATGCAAATTGTCTCTTCAGACAGGAAGAGGATTAGAACTGTGACAGAATCTGTCTGTGAAAAAAATTGCAGTTTGTTGCGACTTCACTCCGAAATCGGTTGGATGCAAAAAAAAAAAATATCAGATGCCATACTGAGCCACAAACCTGGCATACTGATACATTACAATTCTGTAATATAAGAAACTAAATGGTTGTGTAAGGGTGGTTTCACATTAGCGTTTCAGGGCGCAGCGACGGCCTGCTCACGGCCGCCACTAAGCCCCGCCCCTGCCACGCCTCCTCCGGTAGCTCCGCCTACAGGTTGCGTTTGGCGCTGGTCGGCGCACCGTCAAAAGGACGCATGCGCCGCCAAACGCATACTGCGCACGGCCTGCGTCCCCAGTGATAAAGATAGGGGACACAGGACGCATGCAGCGTCATGCGCCCGTAGGCGGAGCTATCGGAGAAGGCGCAGCAGGGGGCGGGGCTTAGCGGCGGCCGTGCGCAGGCCGTCGCTGCGCTCTGAAACGCTAACGTGAAACCACCCTAAATGATTAAGAGCTGCTGAGTAGAGATGAGCGAACCCGAGCTTAAAAGTCCGAGGTTCATACCGGACAGTTAGTGTCCAGTGCTAAACTCTGAGCACGGACTTCTCCCGGAAATCCATTGCAATGTTCGGAGAGGGGGAGAATTTTTCTAACTGCAAAGTTCGAGTCCACATTGTTTTCAATGCAGTTTGGATTCTGGTTCATGTTTGGGTGCAATTCTGATACCGGAACCGAACTTTGGAATAGCGTTTGGGTGGGGTACCAGAACCTTCCATGGGTCTGCACATCACTAATGCTGAGTAGAAAAAAAAACTGATTGCACACGAGCAACACATGAAAAATCAAACCTATTTTATTATACGTTCCTGTAGCCTCAATGAAAAACTCTGGAGTCTTCTGGTCAGTAGCATTATTATAAGCTACATGGCTGCATTACATTAGTGTATCGCACAGAAAATCTCTACCCTGACTTGCATGAACACAGTTTCTGTACAGTTTATCATTTTATTTTCCTACATCGTGGTTGCATGAACAGAAGCTTGGGCAGCAGCAGAAGAATTCACTCACCTTTTGCCATGTTCTCAATATCTTTTTCTACAAACTGGGTCCCAGTGACATCGATTGGACTGTCTTCCCCTGTTTGTGATAAGCGAGAACAGTGAGACTAATGCCGACTATAAAAATCACCTTTATGATCCACATAATATTACATGGAAGTGAAAAACAAATGTAATTGTATCCTGCAGCATATAATAAAGCATATTCCTTCTCCAATGCTTCCAATGCATACTGAGTGGAAACTATGGCAACTTAAAATAACTGTCTGAACTGATTAACAGTGATGGGAAAGGGGATTTGTCCCAGACACCGGGTATGGGAAATATAACAAACAGCAATATTCAATGATAGATGTTAACATTTGCATCTACATAGTAATATAATGATGCTACATTGAGAACCTTTAAATAGATAAAGCAATATAAGGGCTCATTCAGACTAGTGTTACCCAGACGTGTGGCGCCTGAGTAAAAATCGTACAGCACAATGACCAACGTAATTCAATAGGGCCACCCAGTTGACAGTTTTTCCACACGGAAAAAACTTGCCGCATGCATTATTCTTTTCTGAGTATCGAATGGGAATCACCTATAAAAGTCTAAAAAAAAAAAAATCAGACCCCATACAGATTATCTGTGCGGCACCTGATTTTTACGGATATTACGGATATATTGCAATTGTTAATCTAAGAAACTGTATTTGGTCACGTACATTTTAAAATGTTATGTAAAAATGGACACACGGATGGCATGTGGATGACAATATTAATGCAGTCATCTGCATTTTCTGGATAAGACTCGGATAATTTTTTCATACGCTTGTCTGACCCTGACTCTAAGAGCCATAAATGGTCAGGACTTATAACATGTGTGAGATCAAGCATTTATCCATAAGAAATATTGATGCTTTATTTCTATAGCAGTCTTATCATTCATATACATTCCAGTCTAAAACGGCGCTCACAACCTTTTTACATAGAGAAGATGCATATGTTTCTTAGCATAATTTTGGAATACCCATTCAAAAAGGAAATAACCTCAAATACACAGTATATTGCCAACCATGACCCCAATAATGTAAGCCCTACCATAGTGTTACCATATATCCCTACTCTAGTGTTACCATATAGCCCTACCATAATGTTACCATATAGCCCTACCATAGTGTCATTATAATACCTTACCATAGTGTTATTTATACTACTCTTTACACTACTCTACCATAACGTTACCATATAACCCTACACCATAGTGTTACCAGCACTGTTCCCATTGGGGCTCACATTCTAGTGTGGGAGACAACAGTGCTAACCACTGAGCCACTGTATTGCCCCCCCCCCCCCCGAAAATGCCCTATAGTGTTATTATTTTGACCTACCAGACTAATCAAACAGCCCTTCCAGTGTTTTTTCTACTGCCCTACAATAGTATTACCATGTAGTCCTGCCAAAGTGCTTCCATATAGCTCTACCATAGTGTTATTATAATGCCCTACCATAGTGTTATCATATAGTCCTACCATAGTGTTACCATAGTCATACCATAGTGTTATATAGTTCTACAACAGTGTTACCATGTAGTCATACCATAGGGTTATCATATAGTTCTACCATAGTGTTACCATATGGCCCTTCCATAGTGTTATTTATACTGCCTCACAATAATGCTACCATATAGCCCTACCATAGCGTTATTATACTGACCTATTAGATTGTTACCATACAGCCCTACCATAGTGGTATTACACTGCCTTACCATACCATACTGACCTACCACAGTGTTATTATACTGCCCTACCATAATATTATACTGGCCTACCATAGTATTATACTGCCTTAGTGTTCTTATACTGCCCTACCATATTATTATACTGCCCTAGTGTTCTTATACTGCCCTACAATATTATTATACTGCCCTACCATAATAATAATCTTTATTTTAATAATAATAATATTTATATAGCGCTAACATATTCCACAGCGCTTTACAGTTTGCACACATTATCATCACTATCCCGGATGGGGCTCACAATCTAAATTCCCTATCAGTATGTCTTTGGAGTGTGGGAGGAAACCGGAGTGCCCGGAGGAAACCCACGCAAACACGGGGAACATACAAACTCCATGCAGATGTTGTCCTTGGTGGGATGCGAACCTAGGACTCCAGCGCTGCAAGGCTGCAGTGCTAACCACTGAGCCACCGTGCTGCCCATAGTATTATACTGCCTTATCATAGTTGTTATACTGCCCTACCATATTATTATACTGCCTTATGTTATTATACTGCCTTATCATAGTGTTATTATACTGCCCTACCATAGTGTTTTTATACTACTCACCACCAGAAGAAAGCTGTAGCTAAAATGAGCGTAGGGGTGGGCACCGTGCCAATAAGTGGGTAGCTTACAGGTACATTATCTAGATATATCATGTGATTACTTGTTTGCGCACTGTGCATATAGTATCACTTCCATTTAGCTCAAGACAACTTTAGTATTATTTTACAATTATTTAAACACTATTTATCTTTAGTCTATGGATTTTTTTCAGAATTCTAGACTTTCTTTATAATGATATATTTGTATCCTGGCTCTGCCCATCTTTGCTCAAGCATGTCGCCTTTCCACCTGAGTTACTCACTTTTTTATCTTCTGTTCTTAACAATTTAATAAAGATTAATTTAAATTACCATTAGCTATTTGTACATTTTTCGATATAGGATTTATTGGTGCTTTGTATGCCTAGCCTAACTTTTTCATATGTTTTTGGGAGATATGTAGATTGGCTGTATATATTTATACCTCTTTATATATATTTATTTCTGCTGCTATCTCACACTATGTACATTAGATGATTATTTACTCCACCATAGTGCCACCATACTGTCCTGCCATAATCTCCCACCATAGTGCTGTCCTACATAGTGTCATCATTTAGCCCTACCATAGTAGTATACTGCCCTACCAAAGTGCTATTACACAGCTCTGGCAAAAATTAAGAGACCACTTTCAAATGTTCAGTTTGTCTGATTTTTCTCTTTATAGGTATATTTTTGAGTAAAATGTAAATTGCTTTTTTATTCTATAAACTCCTTACCACATGTCTCCGAATTTCCAAGCAATAAATTTTGTATTTTTTTTCTGACAAAGAAAAATGGTCAAAATTTAAAAAAAACAGTGCTTTCAGACCTCAAATAATGCTAAGAGAACAAGTTCACAATCATTTAGAAACAACAATACTAACGTTATAACTCGGGAAGAGTTCAGAAATTAATATTTTGTGGAATAACCATGATTTGTAATCACAGCTTTCATGCGTCTTGGCATGCTTTCCACCAGTCTTTCACACTGCTTCTGGTGCAAAAATTTAAGAAGTTCTTGACTATCCATCATCCTCTTGATTACATTCCAGAGGTTTCAATGGGGTTCAGGTATGGAGATTGGGCTGCCCATGACAGGGTTTTGATGTGGTGGTCTCTTAATTTTTGCCAGAGCTGTATTTTCATAAGAGTGTTATTATACTGCAGTACCATGGTGTTACCATACAGCCCTATCATAATTTTACCATACTGCCCTACCAGTGTTATTATTCTGCCTTATCCTAATTTTATTATTTTGCCCTACCATAGTGTTGCATTCTGCCTTACCATTGTGTTATTATGTTGCCCTGCCATAGTGTTATTCTACTGCCCTACCATGGTGTATTTATACTGCCATACCATGGTGTAATTATACTGCCTTACAATAGTGTTACCATACAGCCTTACCATAGTGTTATTCTACTGCCCTACCAAAGTGTTCTTATACTGCCTTACCATAGTGTCCTTATACTGCCCTAACATAGTGTTCTTATACTGCCCTACCATAGTGTTATTCTACTGCCCTACCATAGTGTATTTATACTGCCATACCATGGTGTAATTATACTGCCTTAAAATAGTGTTACCATACAGCCTTACCATAGTATTATTCTACTGCCCTACCAAAGTGTTCTTATACTGCCCTACCATAGTGTTCTTATACTGCCCTACCACAGTGTTCTTATACTGCCCTACCAGTCTTATTAGACTGCCCTACCATAGTGTTATTATACTGCCCTACCAGTCTTATTATACTGCACTACCATAGTGTTCTTATACTGCCCAACCAGTCTTATTATATTGCACTACTATAGTGTTATTATACTGCCCTACCACAGTCTAATTATACTGCCCAACAAGAGTCTTATTATACTGCCCTATCATAGTGTTATGGTGCCATACCATACTGTTATTATATTGTCCTACCATGGTGTAATTATACTGCCTTACAATAGTGTTACCGTACAGCCTTACCAGTGTTATAGTGTTTTTCTACTGCCCTAAATCTATTTCCCTACCATAGGTTATAGTGTTATTTTACTGTCCTACCATAGTGTTGTTATGGTGGCTTACCATAGTGTCATCACACAGCCCTAACATAATGTAATTATACTGCCCTACCATAGTGTAATGGTTATCACATTGCCCTACCATAATGTTATTATACTGCCATATCATAGTGTAATTATACTGCCATACCAGTGTTCCCATTCTGCCCTACCATAGTGTTACCATACTGACACACTATTAGATTTAGCTGGCAGCCAATGTTCTGAGGAGGTAATGATATTTAGTGTAGGGTTATGTGAACAAAAGAACCATAAAAAAGTAGCTACTGTAATAACACAGTTTTTGAAGCTCAGATTAATACATGTATGACCAATGTAACAGACATCTATCAGCTTGACTCGATCACTTAGTCCCATAAACATAACCATTATCATAATCATAACATAGTTTCTCTCATCTATTTATATAATTGCCTTGTAATGTTTTCATTTCCTGTTCTGTCCAGATGTCACCGTATCCTAGAATTCCAAGCGGAGGAAGTTCACCGACCTCCATATTGGGACACCCAAGTGATGTCTTAATATGGAAACTGCTGCTGGTACCAACCTATTGCGCGATATCACCAGCAGAACACTGTTGCGCCACACACACACTCAATACGCCGTACGCACCACACACACTCTCAGACTCACACACACTCACAAACTCACGCAGCCTCTTGCGTGGTACCACCAGCGGAACACCATCGCACTGCGCCTGCGCGAATTCCACGCACGCGCAGTGTATCTGTCAGGAACACCGCACTGCACTTGCTCACTGAGCCAGTGCGCGTGTCCTGAGTAAGACAACCTGTGCTCAGAGATACCTGTGGAGCGGGCAGCAGCAGAGAAGATGCGTGCTTCAGACCCACAGGACCTGAAGCATGTGACTGCTGGGGGCGTGGCCTAAACTCTCAAGAGTTAGGAGCTGCAGGAAAACTCCTAGAATGGTAACTACGGAACAAAGTTACTAATAGGCATAGACAGGGAAATAAACCAGATCAGGCCGGGGTCAAAGCACGAGATAGCACAACAATTACCAAAGGGCAAGACAGAACGGATAGTCAAGACGTAGCCAAGAAGTCAGAAACCAGAGAAGCAGATATACAGTACAGAATCAACAGGCAAACTCACAACGGGGGACAGAACCGGATCAGAACCATATAAGCAAGCTATAAGACAACGAACAGGCACACAGGGGTCACAACACTCGGCCAAAGGCAAAAGTATAACTGACAGGGATTGGAGTATCTCAGGGCAATAAAAAGCTCTGCCTGAACCAAAGAGAGGACACAATAATTAACCCCAGGTGTGCAGGTCAAAGCCTGCACTGAGCTCAAGACATTAACCCCTGACGTGCAGGTCAAAACCTGCACTGGGATCATGACAGTACCCCCTCTCTCAACGGGGGGCCTCTGGACCCCCAGGCTTCCCCGGGTAGTTGGCATGGAAAGCCTGAACAAGGCGATCTGTATGTACAGAGTGAGCAGGGACCCACGAGCGATCCTCCGGTCCATATCCCTTCCTGTGGACCAGGTACTGCAAAGAGCGGCGCACCCGCCGAGAGTCCACAATATGTCCAACCTCATACTCCAAGTGACCCTCCACCAACACTGGAGGAACAACAGACTCGGAGTTCTCCTTGACAGACCCCACAGGTTTCAACAGAGATATCTTTAAGGAGGCGGGGAGACGCAACCTATATGCCACCGGGTTGACCATCTCCATAATCTCGTACGGACCAATGAACTTTGGTCCCAATTTAGCTGACGGTACCTTCAAGTTGATGTTACGTGTGGAAAGCCAAACCTTCTCCCCCACCTGAAACATGTGTCCCGGGGCCCTCTTTTTGTCAGCAAAATATTTGTACCTCCCCTGGGCCGGAAGAGATATTACGCTGGACTTCAGCCCAGAGGTTTTTTAACCATTGGACGGACCCCTCTGCCCCTGGACAACCGGAATCCACCCGTGAAAACTCCCCAAAATGAGGATTAAATCCATAATTGATTAGGAATGGGGACATGTTGGTGGACTGACTCACCCGGTTGTTAAAAGCGAATTCCGCCAACGGTAACGCATCACACCAATCCTCCTGTCTGGCGGAGGTCAGACATCTGAGAATTAGTTCCAGGAATTCATTGGTGCGTTCCATCTGACCATTACTCTCCGGGTGATATGCTGACGAGAAGGAGAGTGATATGCCCAATTTCATACAGAATGCCCTCCAAAATTTGGCCACAAACTGCACACCTCTGTCAGACACCACATTCAGAGGTACCCCCATGCAATCGGACCACATGCTGCACGAACAACCTTGACAATGTTTCTGCTGAGGGTAGTGATGCCAAGGGAATGAAATGGGCCTGTTTTGAAAACCTATCCACCACCACCCAGATCACGGTATTGCCCCTGGAAGGTGGAAGACCGGTAATAAAATCCATGGAGAGATGAGTCCATGGCCTATCAGGAACCGGTAAAGGTATGAGTTCCCCAGCCGGCCGGTTATGCGAGCCTTTGGAACGGGCACAAACTCCACAAGCAGCAATGAATTTCTTGACATCGGACCCCAGTGAAGGCCACCAAAAAATCCTGGCTACTGCCTCTCTAGTGGCCGTCATACCGGGATGAGCACTCAGCCTAGACTCATGAAACTCCTGCAGAAGTCTAGGCCGCAATAAATCCGGAACAAACAATTTATCCCCTGGCCTGGTCGTCGGAGCTACAGTTGTGGCCAAAAGTATTGACACCCCTTCAATTCTGTCAGATAATACTCAGTTTCTTCCTGAAAATGATTGCAAACACAAATTCTTTGGTATTATTATCTTCATTTAATTTGTCTTAAATGAAAAAACACAAAAGAGAATGAAGCAAAAAGTAAAACATTGATCATTTCACACAAAACTCCAAAAATGGGCCAGAGAAAAGTATTGGCACCCTCAGCCTAATACTTGGTTGCACAACCTTTAGCCAAAATAACTGCAACCAACCGCTTCCGGTAACCATCAATGAGTTTCTTACAATGCTCTGCTGGAATTTTAGACCATTCTTCTTTGGCAAACTGCTCCAGGTCCCTGATATTTGAAGGGTGCCTTCTCCAAACGGCCATTTTTAGATCCCTCCACAGCTGTTCTATGGGATTCAGGTCTCGACTCATTGCTGGCCACCTTAGAAGTCTCCAGTGCTTTCTCTCAAACCATTTTCTAGTGCTTTTTGAAGTGTGTTTTGGGTCATTGTCCTGCTAGAAGACCCATGGCCTCTGAGGGAGACCCACCTTTCTCACACTGGGCCCTACATTATGCTGCAAAATTTGTTGGTAGTCTTCAGACGTCATAATGCCATGCACACGGTCAAGCAGTCCAGTGCCAGAGGCAGCAAAGCAACCCCAAAACATCAGGGAACCTCCGCCATGTTTGACTGTAGGGACCGTGTTCTTTTCTTTGAATGCCTCTTTTTTCTCCTGTAAACTCTATGTTGATGCCTTTTCCCAAAAAGCTCTACTTTTGTCTCAAATATTCTTCCAAAACATTTTAGGCTTTTTCAGGTAAGTTTTGGCAAACTCCAGCCTGGCTTTTTTATGTCTCGGGGTAAGAAGTGGGGTCTTCCTGGGTCTCCTACCATACAGTCCCTTTTCATTCAGACGCCGACGGATAGTACGGGTTGACACTGTTGTACCCTCGGACTGCAGGGCAGCTTGAACGTGTTTGGATGTTAGTCGAGTTTCTTTATCCAACATCCGCACAATCTTGCGTTGAAATTTCTTGTCAATTTTTCTTTTCCGTCCACATCTAGGGAGGTTAGCCACAGTGCCATGGGCTTTAAACTTCTTGATGACACTGCGCACGGTAGACACAGGAACATTCAGGTCTTTGGAGATGGACTTGTAGCCTTGAGATTGCTCATGCTTCCTCACAATTTCGTTTCTCAAGTCCTCAGACAGTTGTTTGGTCTTCTTTCTTTTCTCCATGCTCAATGTGGTACACACAAGGACACAGGACAGAGGTTGAGTCAACTTTAATCCATGTAAACTGGCTGCAAGTGTGATTTAGTTATTGCCAACACCTGTTAGGTGCCACAGGTAAGTTACAGGTGCTGTTAATTACACAAATTAGAGAAGCATCACATGATTTTTCGAACAGTGCCAATAGTTTTGTCCACCCTCTTTTTTATGTTTATTGTGGAATTATATCCAATTTGGCTTTAGGACAATTCTTTTTGTGTTTTTTCATTTAAGACAAATTAAATGAAGATAATAACAAAGAATTTGTGTTTGCAATCATTTTCAGGAAGAAACTGAGTATTAGCTGACAGAATTGCAGGGGTGTCGATACTTTTGGCCACAACTGTAGGAACTGAGCCCTCAAAATTTCTTGTTCCAACTCTGATGAGACCCCCGCCACTAACAACCAATGGGGGAAGAATGGAGGACGGCGGCTCGGGGGGAGACACCGGGTCAAAACTTCTGGACAGGGCATCCGCTTTAACATTTTTGGACCCTGGTTGAAAAGTAATGAAGAACTGAAAGCGTGAAAAAAAAAGTGACCAACGGGCTTGTCTAGGAGTAAGCCTCTTAGCAGATTCAAGGTATGCCAAATTTTTGTGATCCGTGATAACAGTGATAGGGTGAGCCGCCCCTTCCAAAAAGTGCCTCCATTCTTCGAATGCCAGCTTGACCACAAGAAGTTCTCTATTGCCTACATCATAATTTCTCTCGGCGGATGAGAACTTCTTGGAGAAGAAGGCACAGGGATTGAGATTAGTAAGGTTGGCCGGACCTTGGGACAACACTGCCCCCACCCCTACTTCAGAAGCATCCACCTCCACAATAAATGGTTTGGATGGGTCTGGCTGGACCAACACCGGGGCGGACATGAAACATTTCTTAAGAGCTGAGAAGGACTCCTTAGCGAGTTCTGACCAATTTTTTACATCAGCCCCCTTCTGGGTAAGATCTGTGAGTGGTTTAACCACTTGAGAGAAACCTTTAATGAATCTCCGGTAATAGTTTGCAAATCCCAAGAAGCGCTGGAGCCCCTTGAGATCATGAGGCTGAACCCAGTCTGCGATCGCCAGCACCTTCTTAGGGTCCATACGAAACCCCTCACAAGATACAATCAGCCCCAATAAAGACAGTTCCTGTACGAAAAACGAACATTTTTCCAATTTAGCAAACAGGTGGTTCTCCGTGAGTCTCTGGAGAACTGTCTGTAGATGTTGTAAGTGAGACTGACTGTCCGGGGAATACACCAAAATGTCATCCAAATAAATGACAACAAAACGGCCTATCAGGTCAGAAAGCACAACATTGATAAAGTTCTGGAAAATAGCTGGGGCATTAGTTAACCCAAAGGGCATAACCAGGTTTTCAAAGAGTCCTTCTGATGTGAGGAACGCAGTTTTCCACTCGTCCCCTTCCCGAACCCTTATCAGCTTGTAGGCCCCCCGGAGATCTAATTTGGAAAACCATTGGGCCCCAGGTAACTGGTTACATAGGTCTGGGATGAGGGGAAGTGGATAAGTGGTCCTAACCGTTATCTTGTTAAGTTCCCGAAAGTTGAGGCACGGCCGCAAACCACCATCTTTCTTCTTCACACAGAAGAATCCTGCTGCCACGGGTGACACAGAAGGCCTGATATGCCCTTTTCGGAGACTCTCAGCTATGTACTCCTTCATGGCTTGGCGTTCAGGCCCGGACAAATTGAACAATCGAGCCTTAGGTAACTTGGCTCCGGGTACTAAATCAATGGCACAATCGTAGGGTCTATGTGGTGGCAGCGCCTCAGCCTCACTTTCGGAAAATACGTCTTTGAAATCCTTCAGGTACTCCGGAATACCTTCCAGACCGACAGACGACACAGATACGGTTTTAACAGGGTTAACAAAAGGCCCCAGGTTACAACACTTATCTTTACATCCCCATTGAGTGATCTCCCCCGTAACCCAATCAATGGTAGGATTATGGCATTGTAGCCAAGGCATCCCCAGTACCAGTCCTGCAGGCAAGTTATCTAACACAGACAAGTTAATTTTTCCACATGATTGGAACCCACTTTCAGACAAAAAAGTTCAGACCTGAAACAGATACCGTCCTGGGTAAGAGAGGACGAGTTAATTGCCACAAGTTTAACAGGATCCTGAAGCCTGACTGTCCCTATCTTATTAAGTCATAATCCGGGCATCAATCAGGTTAACAGCAGAGCCACAGTCAACAAAGGTGGTAGTCTGAACAGGACCATCACCAAGTTCCAGTTCCACCCGAAGCACAATTTTTGCAAGTGAG
The DNA here is from genome assembly GCF_039654945.1 of Dendrobates tinctorius. Lineage (NCBI taxonomy): Eukaryota > Metazoa > Chordata > Amphibia > Anura > Dendrobatidae > Dendrobates > Dendrobates tinctorius. Next base: position 92,905,497 of record NW_027361690.1, on the reverse strand, counting down.
GAAAAAGGTACCTGAAGGTCTGGGTAGCCTCCTCGACTACTACCCAGACCTAGTCGTTTTCCGTCACCTTGGAGGATGAAGGACAGGAGGGGCAGTCCTTCTTCCAATGTCCAGATTCCCCACAATAGAAGCACAACTGCTTCTCCCGGCGGCGTCTTCTTTCCTTCTCATCACAGGTGACAGCGCTCAGCTCCTTAGCCACCGGAGGAGTCCGGGTCTCAACTCCACTGGAGAATAATGATGTTTCAAGTTGCATAACACCTCTTGCCCGCAGTCTGCGATCCATGCGAACCGCTTGGGTCATGGCATCCTCCAGGGAGTCAGGTGGAGGATGGAGTGCCAGGGCATCCTTCAGATGTTCACACAGGCCTCTACGGAACAGCCCCCGAAGGACGGCATCACTCCAAGAAACCTCAGCTGCCCAACGCCTAAATTCAGAACAGAACCACTCGGCCGAGTGTTTCCCCTGACAGACACTCATCACCTTGTCCTCAGCCAAACGCACTCTATCTGGCTCATCGTAAATAAGCCCTAAGGCCTCAAAAAACGCATCCACAATCATTCTCTCTGGGGCAGAAGAGGAAAAAGAAAATGCCCAGGCTTGTGGGGACTCCCTAAGGAGGGACATAACTACCCGCACCCTCTGTTTCTCATCCCCAGAGGAGCATGATCTCAAGGAGAAAACGAGCTTACAGCCCTCTTTAAATGCTCTAAATTCATTTTTGTCACCAGCAAATGTATCTGGTAACTTAAACGGGGATTCGGGTGGGACTAAAATGACATCTCTATTCCCCACCTGCTGAAAGCCTGCGGAAAGCACCCCCTGAACCGAGTCCGCAACCTGCCGTTGAGACTGGGCCAGAGCTTGGTGTTCCAAACTTAGCTTCTGCAGTGACTGAGTCAAGTATTTCACCTGCTCAGATAAGGCATGCATTGGGTCCATGCTGCAGAAGTGAGGAGAGAAAAAAAAAAGTTCACGGTCAGTTATAATGTCAGGAACACCGCACTGCACTTGCTCACTGAGCCAGTGCGCATGTCCTGAGTAAGACAACCTGTGCTCAGAGATACCTGTGGAGCGGGCAGCAGCAGAGAAGATGCGTGCTTCAGACCCACAGGACCTGAAGCATGTGACTGCTGGGGGCGTGGCCTAAACTCTCAAGAGTTAGGAGCTGCAGGAAAACTCCTAGAATGGTAACTACGGAACAAAGTTACTAATAGGCATAGACAGGGAAATAAACCAGATCAGGCCGGGGTCAAAGCACGAGATAGCACAACAGTTACCAAAGGGCAAGACAGAACGGATAGTCAAGACGTAGCCAAGAAGTCAGAAACCAGAGAAGCAGATATACAGTACAGAATCAACAGGCAAACTCACAACGGGGGACAGAACCAGATCAGAACCATATAAGAAAGCTATAAGACAACGAACAGGCACACAGGGGTCACAGCACTCAGCCAAAGGCAAAAGTATAACTGACAGGGATTGGAGTATCTCAGGGCAATAAAAAGCTCTGCCTGAACCAAAGAGAGGACACAATAATTAACCCCAGGTGTGCAGGTCAAAGCCTGCACTGAGCTCAAGACATTAACCCCTGACGTGCAGGTCAAAACCTGCACTGGGATCATGACAGAATCATTCAGCTGATCCCAGCGGCAGATGCGCGATGAGTCTACAGGCAGAGGAAGCCAGTCAGATTAAAGGAGATTTCACAAGAACGAAAGTTCATTTTAAAAATTGTCCGTGTCTGACCATGTACGGAGCAAACCACATCTCCTGGGCAGGGGAGGAAGCAAAAGACAATGCTGACATTACAGCAGGGGATCACAGAGGATTCATTTCGTGAGGTAAAATATTTCACTGACTGTTTTTAAACAATATTTTACCTCACAAAATGTAGCTTCTGCAGACTCCTGCTGTAATGTCAGTATTGTCTATCCCTGTGTGGCACAGCCAAAAGTTTTACCATAACCAGGTTCCCCACATCATGTTCCCACATGCTTTATGCATCCATTAGCCCTGTGTGTCTGTACTGTTACACACTTAACATTATGGCTGGTCCATACAATCAGGGCAACTGTTACCACCCACCTTTCGTGTCTACCTCTTTCCTCATAGACTGTAAGCTTGCGAGCAGGGCCCTCATTCCTCTTGGTATTTGTTATAATCTATGTGATTATTGTTATGCTGTAATGTCTATTGTCTGTACAAATCCCCTCTGAAATGTAAAGTGAGGTGGAATATGTCGGCGCTATAGAAATAAAATGTATTATTATTATTGTCTTTTGCTTCCTCCCCTGCCCAGGAGCTGTGGTATGTTCTGTACACAGTCAGACACAAGGGTAAGAGAGACAGAGCACAGGAGGAGACAGCTCAAACGGGACAGCACATGAGGGGAGAACACAGCACAGGAAGGAGAAAGACAGCAGAGAAGGGGGATAGCACATGGGGTAAACAGGTCAAAGAAGAGAGCACAGACGGGAGAAGTCAGCACATGGGGAAAGAGACAGTGGATAGGTGGGTGAGCACATGGGGGGGAGAGATTCTTAACGCTGCAAAGCCTGCCCCCATCATGACATTACCGTCCTCACGATGCGATAGCATCGGGCCTCCAGCTAGTTAATGATAATCTCAGTCTATGGACAGGTCACACCCAAGTCATCCGTTTCCTAATGACGTAGTGATTAATATGTCATTCCCTGATACAGATGTTAGTGTTACACCACGTCTGACATCACATGGGATTTCTCCCAGAAGAGGAAACCTTAATGTACTACTATGTGCACCAAGTCATATTAACTATTTCTATGTCTATTCGATTTGTTCAGTAGAAGGATGACTCAAAGTCTAAGCAACAGCACAATCCGAAACACACGTAATAGATGAAGCAAACCCCCACATACTGCCATTAATACTGGGCTCCCCCCGGGTTACAATATTAATTGGCTCTGGGAAGAACATTGCAAGTTAAAAAGAAAGTTTAGAATATAATTCTATTTCACTGTAAAATGATGAGTTCAGAAGTCACAAATGTTGTCCCAAAAATAAATAAGATAAAAGCGCAAATCTGATACTAATAAAGCAGAACCTTATATAATAATAATAATAATCTTTATTTTTATATAGCGCTAACATATTCCGCAGCGCTTTACAGTTTGCACACATTTTCATCACTGTCCCCGATGGGGCTCACAATCTGAATTCCCTATCAGTATGTCTTTGGAGTGTGGGAGGAAACCGGAGTACCCGGAGGAAACCCACGCAAACACGGGGAGAACATACAAACTCCTTGCAGATGTTGTCCTTGGTGGGATTCGAACCTATATACAAAAAAAGTCAGAAAAAAATGCTATAAGCTTTAAACCACTTTCTGTGTAAAGGACGGGAGCTTCTTCAGGGTCCAGTACAGTAGGAGCCAGCAGAACGACATGGAGTCACCCTAAGCTGGAGCCAAAATAGCAGCTCCTCCTGACACTGGTATACAGTTGTACAGAAAATGTAGTACCGCGCTGTACTGTAGGAGGCGCTGACAGACTTATCAGTGCAGGCAGGTCACTAATACTTATAGTGACCGTGCCGATTGGCTGCATCCTCTGTCATTTATGTGCTGCAGATCTGAGCTGTCTGTGACACTGGAAGTTGAAAGTCAAGACCATTGAATGTTAAAGATATTGTATCCTGGGGTTAATGTAACTTGAGAAAGACCACTGTATAAAAATTATGTCACTCATTTTCCTAAAAATAAAATATGAGAAAAAAACAATAGGCAAGACTTTATGCTGCAATGTAAAATGTCTTGTGAAAATACTCCATGTGCAAGCCAGCAAATAAAATATACCGTAATTCATGAAATTAAAAGCACCAACTAAAGCGAAAAATGATAAACTAACAGCAATATTATCCTAAAAGCCTAAAGAAATGCAAATATGATCTGGCAATTATTTGGTGAACACTAAAGTGAAACAAAAGAAAATAATTATTTTTTCAGAATTTTTCAGCAGTCAATGGATTCAGATCCCATTTACACCAGCGAGGAGCAACCATTCACACGATGAGGCTTCCACCGTTTTGTATTTTTTCCTAAAAGAAGTAGCAGGACCCTGGTCCAGCAGGCACATTGGCATTTTGTGGAACCAGAGCCCAACGAATGACTGTTATCCATGTGTCACACCACAAAGATGATGTCACCCCAAACATACAAATCAGAGGAGGCACTAGGGATTGTGTAAGGAGATGGCGGGGACCCTCATTTGCCTCCTCTCTCTTATACACGGGGCCCATGTGGCACCCCAAGGGTTCCCTCATATTTACAGTGTGTATTAATGTTGCATATTGTCTTGTTGTGTTCCATATATAATGTGTAATGCTTTGTACATCTCATGTCATTGTATATTCTGTGTCATTGCAATTGTATTAAGTTAGTTTAGGGATAGAAGGGGTTGCCTGTGGCAGGACGTGCTTCACCGTTGGAAGCAGAGTATACCCCTTGACGGGAAGAAGCTACTGCCAAGGACTGCCGGGCAGTGGGAACGGAACTCGAACTGTGGAAGTGCCCACCGAAACCAGAGGAGAGCCGTTGATACTGCACATTTTGTAAAGACGCAGGGAAAGCGCAGGAAGCATTACTTTATTTTCCTCATGTTACCTCATGTTCATTAAAAGTTTCATAACCTGTGGCATATCTGAGGACGTGTTTCCAGCGTGCAGAGCAACCCTGTGATAGAGGTAACTGACTGTGCTGCAGGATAGGGACTTTATCTGTCTTTCCATGTGCAAGGTACCGGGGTGCTCACTGACTGTGACTTAGTGGACTCTGCCACGAATACCACCCGGTGCCCCCTTGTTACAATGTCAGCAGGTAAGACGGGAATCGCAGTGTTAGAGAAGGTTCACAAGTGGCAGCGGTTTTTACACAGTGTATTTGGTGTGTAAAATATGCAGAGTTTTAAAATACTAGCATAATTTATGAGATTTCTGAAATCTGATGCATACGCTGTTTTTTGGGGGGAGGGTTAAACGCATATTTTTATCGTTTTGCAGCGTTTTTCACCCATTCAAATGCAAAAATGTTGCAAAAAAACACAAGTGAAGATGTGAAGAAATGAGTGCATTTTTCCTGCCACTACGTACTCCAGTTTTTGGAGCAGACATAGATAAACGCTGCAATAACGCAACGTGTGAACATACCATTGTGGTCCGGCGGCCACAGAATCTGATGTGGCTGTTGAACCAGTGTCCTGTGAATCTTGGAAACAAGTAAGCTGAAATGATTCCCAAACTTCGGTAAAGAGGAGGGAGGTTTTAAAAAAAAAAAAAAAACAGCAACTTGTGCATAGTGTTCAAAACTCCCAGGATATGAGGAGTTACAAATATCTTCTAATAATTATTTTATAGCAGAAATACTATTTATAAAATGCAAATGATCTCACTATAAAGTTTGTAATAAAGACTCATTAAAAAATAAACATGTTGAATACCATTAAGTTTTTTATTACATCGGATGAGATATTAGACAATTGCTGCTCGGTTGTTCCGTCAGCTTTGCACAGAATACACGTGCTGGAGAGAACACGGCTGTATATTTTCATCCGTCTTTTCCTTTAAGGAAACTCTTGCTCCTTTGATTGTTTTTGATACCGTAAATTATTAATATTGAATCGATGAGAATTGGCTTGGGTGGTCTGGACCTAGAATACTACTGTAGGCTAAGTCCAATAGTTTTGGTGCAGAAACGTCTTGCAGGAAGCAGCATGCTCAAGTAAGATCCATATTCCCATGAAAGGTTATTCTTTAAACAATTGAGTTACTTATTTAAATATTTATCCGGTGAAAGCTGGAGGGGACAAGCTGTTTTACTGCTGATTTAAATCTCCGTCTATCGATTGTGAATACGAAGTGCCAAAGATGTATTATTAATGTGGGCATTAAACGGGAAGAAGGGGTAATGCGCACATTTTATGGCATTGGTAGGTAGAGCACAAACGGCTCATTTATTCGACAAGTGGGAAAGGAGCATTCACAATGTGCGAGGATGTTACATTAGTGAGATGTACTGCGCGGGGCCAGAGATCACACCTACCTCTGTCAGTGTGTACCGGGCTCGGGTGAGATATATGACTCCTTTGGTCTTGGAATGACTTCCTGCTCTCCAGATCTTCGGCAGTTGAATGACTGTCTTCTGAATCTTGCTCTTAAAAAGCAATAAACAAGGTTTCAACTGTAGATGAGAAGACAATATACATCTGACCCACATAAAATTACTAGAAGTCATGTTTTTTGTAGGAACTATATAAGCCGCTCTACATGGTAGCGCTAGTCTCCAGATCCATGGAATACATAGTGTTAGACCACCGTCGTGTGAGTGACAAGCTTATCTGTATTGGGTATGTCTGCTAATATACAACTATATGCAAAGTCACACAATTATATATATATCTATAAAAAAAACACAGTCTGCAGGGTTATACAAAATATACGTTAACCCTAAAGGAAACCTTAAGGATTCTACTATGAAATGAGATCCATGATGATTTGATTGCCTCCGTTTGCCTGTTATGGCTTAGTTCTGAACAAAAGCAATGGAGATAAAACAGTGAATGATTGTAGGAAATTTTAATAAGGCCTCTTTCACACTTCAGTTTTTTGCATCAGTCAAAATCCCCCAAAAGGACGGATGGCGGATCCGTTTTAGTACTGAGGACAACGGATGCCACCCGTCCGTTTTTTGACGGATCCGACAAATGAAGAATTTTAAAGGAATCGCAGCCTGGAAAGAGAGAGGAGAGAGAGAGAGAGAGAGAGGAAGAGGAGAGAGAGAGAGATTTTTTTTTTTTTTTGTCCGGCACCCAGAAATAATTTCGGGTTAAATCAGTGTCTGGAGGATCCGCAAGAGAAATAAACGTTGAAAGCTCCGTTTTGGAGGATGGTGACGGACAGCAACTTTTGGCGGATCCTCAAAAAAAAAAAGGATGCAACGGACGGCAATCCGTCACAATCCGCCATTAATGGAAGTCAATGGGGAAAAAAAAACGGATCCTCAAAAGAAAATTGAGGATCCGTTTTTTTCAAAACCTCACGGATTGTGACTGATTGTAAAAAACTGAAGTGAGAAAGAGGCCTAAGAATACAAGAGGATTCCCTAGCGCCTTTGAAGTCTATCAGTGTGGCTGCAGGAGCTTAGATTCAAAGAACTTGTGTATGAATCATATCTTGAGCGATATACTGCCAAAAAGAGGGAAAATAATCATCTCTACGTTCACGAAGGGACGATGCTGAACCTAACCTAACTCTAAGAGTTAATTGCTGTAATGTCTGCGACTTTAGGTCTTGGATGTAATTTCAAAGTGATATGCAGATGAGGTTGCAGAAAGTAGATATTGTCCGTCTACAGTAGTGAAAGGGAATGTGAATCGTCCCATGTCCAATAATCCATTGTCACGGAATCATCCAAGGTCAACGAACGAGTGTCGACTCCCCGATCATTTTGGTTATGGAGATCCAGGGACGCGCAGGACGGTATCGACGCTGGTGATTATATGTTTATGTTCCTGGACTTGGCGTGTGACTTTACTTAACCAGAGAGTACGGCAACCTGTGTGAACCAAACGACCCATGTGTTTCGGAAAAGTTCTCTTTTCCAAAACGAATAAGGCGTTTGGTTCTCTCAAGCCCCTGTAACTCTGTGATTAAGAAATGTCATATGCCAACTCTTAGAACATGCAGATCCCAATGTCCAGAGCGTCCCTGGATCGCCATAACCACGCTGATCTGGGGAGTCGACACTCGTCGACATTGGATGAGCCGTTATGGTGGATTAGTGAACATATCCACTTTCTGCAACCTCATCTGTAGAGCCAGTAGGAATTACAACCAGACAGCAGCACAAGTGAGACCTAAAGACACACACATTAGGAGGACATCTTATTCTTAGCGTTAACTTTGATTCCGCATCGCTATTTAGTGAGAGCAGAGATGATTATTTTACCTCTTTTTAAACACATTTTATAAATGTTTGGATTTATTCTTAATATTACACTTTAAAAGCCATGTAACAACTCATTGTGACAAATAAGCAACAACAAACGACACCTGCAAGAGGAGAGATTACTTTATCCAGCGCTACACATGATATTTCAGGGCTGATTTAAAACTCCCTACTCCTAATTGCAATAATATTAAGGAACAATTTATATAGCGCAAAGCATGAGGAACAAAATCTGCACGGATCTGAACAAGATCTCTATGGAGAACACAGTTTTGCATCAGCAAATATCTTCCAGCACCCCAACAAAAAATATCTGAATGCTTGTCTGATTGAGGAGGAGTCTTCAAGACTCACTTTAAAAAGACGTTTCCTGAAGCTGATTCTTTCGGAATACTGAAACCAAAAAACAAGTGTTGCAAGTAAATCGATATGATCATAAGCATGTGTGACCTACACGCTAGGAATCCACAAAGTCTGGATGCCGCATACTTTCTGCATACTCTACTCAGAAAACAGGCATCCAGCAGCAGAAATCTGTTAAAAACATTTCTTCATTATATGCGATTCAAACCTACAGATATTTTGCCCACTTATTTTGTGAACTGTACTACAATACACATTTCGGATTACCACTTCACCATGATGAAAGAGCAAATCGGTAACGTGTTGTGTATTACGGCTCACAAGACACATGGGGAAAATATCTGTAAGCTTTAATTGCATACAATAAAGAAATGTTTGTAACGGATTCCTGTTGCTGATACCCGTTTCTGATATATGCTCCGTGCACAGAATCTCCAATGGGTGAGCTGACTACTTGCACTTTCTTCTTGTATCTAATACTTACTGTACTGTAACAATCATTCTAGAACATAAGATCTTTGCGTCCACACAGATTTTTCTCCTTGATCAGCACAAAGAGTTCCTAAAAAAAAGCTTGCTAAGGGTATGTTCACACGTTGCATTTTTGGCATGAAAAAAAAAAACAGCGTTTTTACTGTACCAGCAAAATGAGTGAAATTTGCTGCTTATTTTTTTCCTAGCAGATTCAAATCTGCAACATGTCAATTATTTCAGCATTTTTGCAGAATTTTTCACTCATACAAATGAATGGGGAAAAATGCATTAAAACGCATAAAAGCATGCGTGCAAAAACAAGGCGAAAATGTGCATTTTAGGCAGCGTGTTTACTGCCAACACTCCATTACTTGCAGCAAACTTGTCTGCGACAAATACAGATAGTGTGCACATACCCTTACTGTACCATGTGCACTGCAAGTATAGGAAATCAGCCGATTGCTCCTTTGCAAAATGCCATCTGGAATGAAAATGTTTTATAACATGCCATGCCACCTCCATTACTTGTCTACTCTTCTCATCAGATTCAGACGATGGTGAGAAGTAAAGGATCAGACATGTTCAACTGCAACATACCACACTTATTCTCCATAACATTTGGGGACAGTCGGAGTACCCCAAAATCCATTAGATGTTCTGCTGACATTCACCTAGTGTGTAGGACCACCCTCAAACGTAACCAATATATCGCTCAACTGACGGGAAGACCAATAAAGGCTGCATCTATCTTCTTCATAGCAGTATGTAAGGTAATGTAAAACAAGATTCATATCCAGGAGGTGGACAGGGCTCACATCTTCAACAGCGATGATTATGAATGTTCCAGGCACCAGACGTAAGTTTTCAGTACACCGCCTATTTACATTCATGTTAGTATTAGGATTGTATAGCTTTCTGTACACTCATCTATGTGGATGTCCGAAATGATCTGGTATCTGGAAAGCTAGTTGAACTTAGTAACTGAAGTTATTATTCTTACCATTTGAGTCTAGGCTGCAGAGATAAGATGCCGGGAGGCTTTGATGGGGGGCAGTCGTCTTCAGGCTCTGAGGAACATCTGCCATCTGCTTTGTGTAAACCTGCAGAACACAAGATAATAGATACTGTAGATATTTACGTCTTGTTTTAGTTCTATCATTATGTTGTAGGTAAGACTGACCAGAAAATGTACTAAAAGGGAGAGCAAATCAGAAAGTGACATTATAACAAAATCATCTCCTTCGCTCTTATAATGAAAGGTAAGGGGTCTTAGCATCTAGGATAGCTTCCCATAAGAGGTGACCATGCTTGGACTGTCGCACAGGAGAACAGGAAAATCCTTTGGTGGGCCCCTCTGCAAGAGTACGCCATCATATGATCAGTACCGTACTTGGCACAATATACATGAATCACTATGTACAGACAAAGGCGGCATCTTATTCATTTAACAATCATTATTATATACATTTGTGATTGAGGATAATGTCACATTTGCATGTAGGGTAAAAGTGGGGACCTGGAGTTGGTTACTGGTGGGCCCTTGGCACCCTAGTCTAAAGCTGAGGAGAACCATGACTAAAATGGTTTGGACAGGTGCCATCTTCTAGGATAATCTTTACCAGGAGAAATGCATCGACTGTACAGCAGATCTAACCTATCAGACGTACTTCATTTTTAGCAGACGAAAGTGCTTACATAGGTTTCGAACCTCGCCATCCCTTTATAGAAAAGGAAAATCGTCTGAGTTGTTGGCATTAAAGTATTAATTAAACGAACAGCTCACACTACATTTTCTAATGGTCTATTTTCCTAGAATATAGTTACACGAGACGAATGGTATTTTGATGTTGTTACATCCAGAACTGAGGCATATAGGGGTCAGCACTGAGGTCCTGATGAAAGGCTCACTGAGGTATATTGGTCCTTTGTAGAATACTTCTATCTATATTTTGCCACCCTAGATCCCTACCATGGCTTCCAGATGTCGTTTGTTATTTCAAGTAGGTATTATTATAAGAGGTCATATTTTAAAGATATATATCATACATGGTTCGGCTCAGGAAAGTTTTACCCAGCCTTGTCTAGCTCCAGTTTCCATAAAAGGCTCCCGTTTTACCCCTCTGGAGCCCTCCATATCCTGCACCTTTGTTGGATGATCAGGCAGATGTAAATAATACAAGATCTTAGAGAGGACAAGCATTTTATTATATATAATTACCAGTGCTTCAGAGAAAATTACCCACATTAGAAGAGGGCCAATATGCACAGTCTCTTCAAAGGGCCGCCATGGTACGTTGCAGCCTCCGAGCATGAAAGGACTTTCTCTAATCAGGATAATTAACTCTATGTTAATGTGCTTACATGGAACCTTACAGGTGTTCTCAGTCTACAGGGGGGAACGGGAAACACAAAGCAGAATTAAACTCCTGGGGTCTCGCTGTGTATTTCCAAGGTAAATGTTATGGTCTGTAATTATCCCCTCTTCAGAACTGAACACATACAATTACACACAAAACATCAGTGATGAAAAAGCAATAACTATTAATGCAGAGTATGTGACAGTAGTATCAGGATCGTAAGTGACATTTACAATATTTTCTCTCTGCAACATCAATTATATAGGGGAAAGCGAACAATACAGTCACGAATGATACGAGGTAATTGCCAAGGGAGGATTACCAATCATCGCTGCTATTTATTTTAATATATTTGTTGTTGATTCCTATTACATTTTACAAAAAGGTACAACTGAACAATACTGATATTTACTGGATTTACTGCACCCTACAAAGGGGTCTGGGATCCTGAGGAAAAGGCTGAAATGCATGGGAAAGTGATGAAACAGAATGGGAAGAGCCTGGAGAATATACCTGCATGCATTTCTGACTCACATATGGCTTCTGGGAATAAGTTTGTCGCAGTATTACACCACTTTTACAGATACACAAGAACAACTACCAAACCTAGATTTCTACTGAATATGTATCCCCTATCTCAGTCACAATGTGGGACAACCTGTCACAAGGGCCTCCAATGACAAATAGAAATTTGGTAGTACCACTCTACATTCAAGATTTGGCCACTGCACAATGTGCATAGAGTTTGCCTATGGGCTAAGTCCTGGTTGACGCAGGAAGGAAACGGGTTTTTATGGGAAGGGGTTGACGCTAAAGGCCCCGTCACACATAGCGATCTCACTAGCGAGATCGCTGCTGAGTCACAATTTTTGTGACACAACAGCGATCTCACCAGCGAGATCGCTGTGTGTGACAGCGATCAGCGACCGTCCCCCCTGCCGGTATCGCTGATCGCTGCAGGAAAGGCCAGGACTTTTTTTTGGTTGCGCTGGTCTCCCGATGGCCACCATGCATCGCTGCGTGTGACAGGCGGGAGACCAGCGATCGGCTGGTAACTAATGTACACATCGGGTATCCAAGGGATGTGCGTCCCTTGGATACCCGATGTGTATGTTAGTTACCAGCTTCCTGCATCAGCGCGCTGGTTACTAACGTGCACAGCGATGCCGCGCGCTGGGTGTCGCTGTGCTGATCGCTGGTGAAGCTGTCTGTTTGACAGCTCACCAGCGATCACATAGCGATTCACCAGTGATCCTGACACGTTGATATCGTTGTCAGGATCGCTGGTGAGTCGCTATGTGTGACTCCAGCCTAACAGCAGTAGCATGAATCAGCATTTTTGGTGACTTTAAGTTGGCTTGTTGTCATCTGGAGGAACTGCAAACTGTGGAGATATCCAGTCCTTGTTAAATTTAATCATAGTAAGTCATTCTGCATTTTCCGTGGACAGTCGTGTGCACCTATCAGTGATGATTGAACCAGCGGAACTAAAAAAAAAACACACTCTGACATCACACTAGCAGCAGGGCAGGCCAGCACCTCCAAGGCGTATAAGGAGAGTTCGGGTCAAGTGTTCAGCTTGGACACCCAATAATTAAAGGAAACTGAAGCATCAGAAAGGACGCACGTATGGTCACTTAAGTACCCCTTGGCCATGTTCTGTAACTTCTCCCTCCTTGGCATTGTTACAGGCACAGATAACCTTGGCTGTTGTCCTGGTTTATTGAAAATTGCCCAATTTGTGCACATTTTCCCCCCACCTCTGTTAGACCTGGTGTTCGTGTCTCTCCCCATTATCCCTTGGTGTTGAAAACAGCCGCTACCTCTGCCACCAACATTGTCTGAGAGTGATGTTTTCAGCAACTGATCTACAACAGCCCTCTTGAATGATTCCTTTGTAAAACTCTTTGGTGACTCCAAAAGGAGAGAATTACATTTCTCGTACTGTGGATCGAGAAAGCTGGCCACCCAGTATTGGTTGTGGGATAAAAAGTGTATCACACGAGGGTCTTGCCACTGACACTTGCACATAAACTGTGCCGTGTGAGACAAGCTGCAAAAAGGCAAATGTTCTGTGTCCCCAACAATAGAAACAGTACCCATCCACTTCTCATGCAGACTCACCTTCTCCTCCTCTCCAGCCCATCCAGGCTGCACAGACATCAAACTTGGGTTGGGTGTCCCCTCTGTAGCATTAGGAGTCCCCGCGGTAGCACAGAAAAACAAGCCCTCTCCCTCCTCGTCACCCAATGTTGACTTAGAATATTGGCTGGGCTGGGCAGTATCACCCATTGTGAAATCTGGCTTCATACCAACATGCTGGGCACTTAAAGGAAATCTGTCACCTGGTTTTGGCGGGCTATTTAAATGAGGTCTGTCCGGTCCGATGGGCATTGTTTCAGATCTTTGCCGCCTCCCCATCCTTGGCTGCCGTCCGCAGTTTTTTCATGAATAGGAGTAGGTGCCCGCCATCTTTCGCGCGTGCGCTAAGCATTCTTGGCTCGAGCACACGCAGTATGCCTTGCCCAACTGCGGGCAAAGCCGAAAAGCCTTACTGCGCATGCGCCGGTTAACTAAGCCCCGGAAGTATTTTGCTGTGTTCCGGGGCCTAGTTAACCGGCGCATTTGCAGTAAGGCTTTTCGGCTTTGCCCGCAGTTGGGCAAGGCATACTGCGTGTGCTCGAGCCAACAATGCTTATCGCACGAGCGAAAGATGGCGGACACCTACTCCTATTCATGAAAAACTGCAGACGGCAGCCAAGGATGGGGAGGCGGCAAAGATCCAAAACACCGTCCATCGGACCGGACAGACCTCATTTATATAGCCCGCCAAAACCAGGTGACAGATTCCCTTTAAAGCTTCCTCGTTGAGATTATGCAGTTTTTGTTTCAAGAGACACAGCAGTGGGATGGTTACGCTGATAATAGCCTGATCACTGCTCTCGAGGTTGGTGCAGTACTCAAAGTTCTCAAGAGTCTCACAAATGTCAGCGATCCACACCCACTCGACAGTTGTTATGTGCGGTGGCTGACTCTCAGTCTGATGGGCATGTTGAAGCTGGTATTCAGCTACTGCCCTCTGCTGCTCACTAATCCTCACCAACATATGATATTTTGAGTTCCACCGGGAGGCCGGTCCCAAATGAGTCGGGGACTTGGCAAATTCTAGTGCTTTTGCAGAGCTGTAAGACCAACAAAAGCGGAGTGGAATGGCGGAAATGGGGACTAATACAGCGCTCCTTCTCAAGTAAGTTCGGCAAGGCAGGGTAACTTTTCAGAAATTTCTGAACAACTAGGTTCAGCACGTGAGCCATGCATGGCATGTGTACCAGCTTGCCGACCTTTAAAGCCGCCACCATGTTATGCCCATTATCGCAGGCAACCAGACCAGGTTGAAGATGCAGCGGGGAGAGCCACTGATCGGTCTGTTGTTATAAAGCTTGCCACAGCTCTGATAATGTTTGGACTACTACTTTGCGTAAGGCTCTAACCGCCTTTTTAAGTGGACTAATGTGGACAGCAGAAGTCAGGCTATGACCACAAAAACAACGGGAAAAATGGCCTGGTGCGTGCTTGATAGAGGGCAGTAGGAAATGTTTGTACTAATGCTTTGCGTAGGGCACAAACCCAAAAACAGCGGGGAAAATAGACCGATACTTTAAAAAAAAGGCAGCACAAAATGCTTGTACTCTGTGTGCTGGAAAAATATTGTTTTGCCTCTAACAAGAGCTGTTTTAAGATGGACACTGGAAGAACACTTTCACCTCTCCCTACCTAATACATAATCTCTCTCTCTGTACTGTGACTTTGCTGTGGGTCTTCAGCTCTGAAAAGAGCTATTTTTAGTGGTATTATGCGGCTAGTGATCGGCTCCTTTAAATTGTCCCTGCTCGAGTATCTCCCTCCCTACTCTACACTGACCTAGTGTACACTGCAGGTAGCCCTGAGCTTTTGTGTTATCAAGAGGTCTAAAGACTCCCTAGCAGCTGAGCGATCTCGCCCTATGCTTGTAGATGCAATGTGCGCAAAATGGCAGCAGCAGGGCTTAAATAGACCTTATGGTGCTGGGCAGCCAGCCAATCACAGTAATGCCACAACCAAGATGTCTGCGGCA
The DNA here is from genome assembly GCF_039654945.1 of Dendrobates tinctorius. Lineage (NCBI taxonomy): Eukaryota > Metazoa > Chordata > Amphibia > Anura > Dendrobatidae > Dendrobates > Dendrobates tinctorius. The sequence goes on along the minus strand of NW_027361690.1, from coordinate 92,890,207 downwards.
TTACTGTGATTGGTTAAGAAGCCCAGCATGTTTGGTGGCTGCAAAGGAGATGCCAAACTGTAGGGCGTGACATCCGAATATAGCGAGGCGAGTACACAAGTGCACAATGTAACGAGTAACCCGAATACTGTACTATCTGTGCGAATAGCGAATAGTAACGAATATACTTGCTCATCACTAACTACTACATCTGCACAATACTGCAATACTGATATTCACTGAGTACAGACTGCTACCTCTGCACAATACTGCAATACTGATATTCACTGAGTACAGACTGCTACCTCTGCACAATACTGCAACTGCTACATCTGCACAATACTGCAATACTGATATTCACTGAGTACAGACTGCTACCTCTGCACAATACTGCAATACTGATATTCACTGAGTACAGACTGCTACTTCTGCACAATACTGCAATACTGATATTCACTGAGTACAGACTGCTACTTCTGCACAATACTGCAATACTGATATTCACTGAGTACAGACTGCTACATCTGCACAATACTGCAATACTGATATTCACTGAGTACAGACTGCTACCTCTGCACAATACTGCAACTGCTACATCTGCACAATACTGCAATACTGATATTCACTGAGTACAGACTGCTACCTCTGCACAATACTGCAATACTGATATTCACTGAGTACAGACTGCTACTTCTGCACAATACTGCAATACTGATATTCACTGAGTACAGACTGCTACTTCTGCACAATACTGCAATACTGATATTCACTGAGTACAGACTGCTACATCTGCACAATACTGCAATACTGATATTCACTGAGTACAGACTGCTACCTCTGCACAATACTGCAACTGCTACATCTGCACAATACTGCAATACTGATATTCACTGAGTACAGACTGCTACCTCTGCACAATACTGCAATACTGATATTCACTGAGTACAGACTGCTACTTCTGCACAATACTGCAATACTGATATTCACTGAGTACAGACTGCTACTTCTGCACAATACTGCAATACTGATATTCACTGAGTACAGACTGCTACATCTGCACAATACTGCAATACTGATATTCACTGAGTACAGTCTGCTACATCTGCACAATACTGCAATACTGATATTCACTGAGTACAGACTGCTACTTCTACACAATACTGCAATACTGATATTCACTGAGTACAGACTGCTACTTCTACACATTACTGCAATACTGATATTCACTGAGGACAGACTGCTACATCTGCAAAATACTGCAATACTGCTATTCACTGAGTACAGACTGCTACCTCTGCAAAATACTGCAATACTGATATTCACTGAGTACAGACTGCTACCTCTGCACAATACTGCAATACTGATATTCACTGAGGACAGACTGCTACTTCTGCACAATACTGCAATACTGATATTCACTGAGTACAGACTGCTACTTCTGCACAATACTGCAATACTGATATTCACTGAGTACAGTCTGCTACATCTGCACAATACTGCAATACTGATATTCACTGAGTACAGACTGCTACATCTGCACAATACTGCAATACTGATATTCACTGAGTACAGACTGCTACCTCTGCACAATACTGCAATACTGATATTCACTGAGTACAGACTGCTACTTCTACACAATACTGCAATACTGATATTCACCGAGTACAGACTGCTACTTCTGCACAATAGTGATTTACTGGGTACAGACTACTACATCTGCACAATAGTGATTTACTGGGTACAGACTACTACATCTGCACAATACTGACATTTACTAGGTACAATTCTACTACATCTGCACAATACTGATATTGTACCATGGTTATGATTAAGAACACTTTTGTTCGAAACGAGCAGTCCTCTGGATTTACCATTTTAACAGCATGTTTTTAAAGGTATTGCAATAAACATGAAGTTTTAACGTTTATTCTACAATCTATTTGGATGTCTGTTGCTGGAACTTTTCTGTTTGATATTCACTGACTACAAACTACTACATCTGCACAATACTGATATTTACTGAGTACAGACTACATCTGCGAAATACTCATTCACTGAGTACAGACTACTACATCTGCACAATACTGATATTTACTGGGTACAGACTACATCTGCGAAATACTCATTCACTGAGTACAGACTACTACATCTGCACAATACTGATATTTACTGGGTACAGACTACATCTGCGAATTACTCATTCACTGAGTACAGACTACTACATCTGCACAATACTGATATTTACTGGGTGCAGACTACATCTGCGAAATACTCATTCACTGGGTACAGACTACTACATCTGCACAATTTTAGTGTTTACTGTGTACAGACTACTTTATCTGCACTATGCAGGTGTTTACTGGGTACAGACTATTACATCTGCACAATACTGATGTTCCCTCTGTATAGACTACTACAACTGCACAATACTGATGTTTCCTGGGTGCTGATTTCTGTATTGCCTTTGATCTGGTGTCATCTGGGTGCAGACAACTACACACACACACACACATTACTGGTGTCTGCTAGGTACTACATCTGCACAATAGTTTACTTGGTACAGACTACTATATTTGCACAAAACTAGTGTTTATAGGGTAAAGACTACCAAATCTGAACAGTACTAGTGCTCACAGGGTACAAACTACTACACCTGCACAATACTGGTGTTTTTAGGGTACAGACTACTATATATACTTAATATTGGTGTTAGCATAACACACATGATACACTATACACAATATTTGTACGTATAACTATTGTCTTGATGGCGGGCTATTTACCAATCACAGCACAAGAGATACAGTAAGATAGAACTGTATTAGTGCTGGGAATACTGCACTCACTGATGAATTACACACTATCATGATCTGCTATATACTGTAAAAACATCATTAAAAAACCTAAATGATCATATCTGCAGGGTTAGAATTAGGATATAATACAGGTAAAAATATTTTACTGTGATAAAAAAATATTTACAGTCCAATTTTCTTATTATACATCTTTATTGTTAGTTGTTAGACTAATCCGGTAATGACCGAGAATACTAGACCATGTCTGTAATCTTGGTTCAGGTTTCTATTGGTGTATCACTGATTCCTGTAGACGGGCCTAGCACTGTCACTAATCTATCGTCACCTCCATGGCCATGCTAGCCATTACATCCCAGGAAGTGCCACCGTACTAATCCAGTACATACAGCATACCTGACATTAACCAAAGTATTCAGGAGATTCTATTCCTAATACTTAGGACACTGTGCAAAGAATAAATATATGGACGGACAATTATCTGCCTTAGTATGGAAACCAGTGCCAAGTATAACAAAGACTTTCCCAAAACACAGCATGGCTGTATGGGCTGCAGGGGACGAAATGGAATCAAGGCCCAGGAGGAAAGGTGGCCACCAACCCCTCTGCCTCATCAGAGAAGAGCTTTGAAAATTACATGGAGAAGTTGTAGCCCCGGTAAAGATTTTGCACCAGGACCCCAGAGGTTAAAGTTAGGACTCTGTGGGCTGCTAAATACTAAGGTTGAGGGGCGCACTAAATTAAGACTGCAGCACTGAGCCCCTACTCCGCAATGCCACCACTTCTGGAAGGGTCAGCTAGACAATCTGGTAAATGTAGAATCAAACTCCGTAAAGCTGGACACCTAGCATACTGTAAATGTTGACCAAAAGTGAGGTTTTCATGGCTGAACGAACGTGCCCCAAAATCTGCAATCATAGGGAATAAGTATAGGGTCATTCCCCAACCTACAAAAATAATCATGCATGCTCGGGAGTCAGGAGTGATAGCTGTGGACCAAACGTGAGCTCAGCCTACAGCTGCCCCTCGTGTACCACTGAGGAGTACAGAATAAACAGCGCAATCTGTACACGTTACAGCTTTGGGAAGCCATGCCGCGGCCGATACAGCCTGTGCCCTACTCACTGTAATAAAGAATTCACGTGTATGAGATGGTCCTGTGAGTACAATAAGTGTGGTGTACATGTATGCTATGTGTGTACGGTATGTGTGATGTATATCACATTTGTATGGTATATGTACTGGACGTTAATATCGTGTGTATGGTATGTGTTCTGGACATGTAGATCACGCGAGTATGGTATGTGTGTTGTATATGTATATCATGTGTGTATGGTATGTGCTGTACATACAACTCTGGCAAAAATTAAAGAGACGACTGAAAGATTTTCAATTTGTCTGATTTTTCTCTTTATAGGTATATTTTTGAGTAAAATGTACCGTAAATTGCTCTTTTATTCTACAAACTACTGACAACATGTCTTCAAATTTCCATGCACTGAATTTTGGATTTATTTTCAGAAAATGAGGAATGGTTAAAATAAAAAAAAATGCAGTGCTTGCAGACCTCAAATAATGCTAAGAAAACAAGTTCATAATCATTTAGAAACAACAATACTGTTTTAACTCAGGAAGAGTTCAGAAATCAATATTTTGTGGAATAAGGCTGGTTTCATATTCGCGAAAAGTTTGATTTTGGCGCGCACGGCGCACCGTCAAAAGTGCGCAGCGCAGGTCAAAGCGCAACTAGCGCACGGCCTGCGCACGATCTGCGCACCCTATGCTAAAGACAGGGTGCGCCGATCGCAGGCGCCGCTGTGCGCTAGGAGGCGGCGCTACAAGGAAGGGGCGGGCACGCCGGGCAGAGAGCCGGATCGGGGGCGGAGCTACCCCCGGCCGTGCGTGCGCTTAAAAAGCGCGAATGTGAAACCAGCCTAACCATGATTTGTAATCACAGCTTTCATGCGTCTTGGCATGCTTTCCACCAGTCTTTCACACTGCTTTTGGGTGACCTTATGCCACTCCTGCTATAAAGATTTAAGCAGTTCTTCTTTGTCTGATGGCTTGTGACTATCCATCTTCCTCTTGATTACATTCCAGAGGTTTTCAATGAGGTTCAGGTCTGGAGATTGGGCTGGCCATGACAGGGATTTGATGTGGTGGTCCTTCATCCACACATTGATTGACCTAGCTGTGTGGCATGGCACATTGTCCTGCTGGAAAAAATAGTTCTCAGAGTTGGGGAACATTGCCTGAGCAGAAGGAATCAACTGTTTTTCCAGGATAACCTTGTATGTGGCTTGATTCATACGTCCTTCGCAAAGATTAACCTGCCCAATTCCAGCCTTGCTGGAGCATCCCTAGATCATCACTGATCCTCCACCAAATTTCACAGTGGGTGCAAGACACTGTGGCTTGTACGCCTCTCTAGGTCTCCATCTAACCATTAGACGACCAGGTGTTGGGCAAAGCTGAAAATTAGAGAATATTACCTTACTCCAGTCCTCTATGGTCCAATCCTTATGGTCTTTGGCAAACTTCAGCCTGGCTCTCCTTCGCTTCTCATTGATGAAAGGCTTTTTTCTAGCTTTACGTGACTCGAGCCCTGCCTCTAGGAGCCTGTTACAAACTGTTCTTGCCGTGCACTTCACCCCAGCTGCCATTTGCCATTCCTTTTGTAGGTCACTTGATGTCATCCTGCGGCTGCTGAGTGACATTCAAATAAGATGACGGACACCCCGATCAGTGGAGAGTCGTTTTTGCCCTCTGCTGGCCTGTAGCTTTGTTGTCCCCATTATCTGCTCCTTGACCTTGTTGTAATGGACTGCTGTCTTAGAAATTTTAAGGATTGAGGCAACATGACTCTCACTGTATCCCTCTGCTAGTAAAGCCAGAATTGAGCCCTTCTTTTCCTCACTCAAGACTTTTCTTTTCAACTCCTTTGGCATTGTTAAAAGTTATTTTTTCATTCCTATTACTTTTGGGATATTACTAGCACTTGTTTTGCCATCCAGCTTGTCCTATTGCAAGAGGATTGAGAACACCACAGCAGGGTTTTTTATACTTTCCTTCGTTAAATAACATTTGGTTCAGGTGAACACCTAATCAGAAGCACATTAAGTGGAATGAGGTGTACTCTGGTTGGAATTCAACTGACACTGGAATGGAATGGCTGTCAGACATGTAGAGAAGCTGATTTTTATAAAACTGTGCAGTGGTCTCCTAATTTTTGCCAGAGCTGTATATATCACGTGAGTATGGTATGTGTGCTCTGCATATATATTATGAGTGTATGGTAGGTGTTTTACATGTATATTGTGTATATGGAATTTGTGTTGCACATTAATGTTGTGTGTGTGGTATATATTCTGTACATGTATATCATGTGTGAGTGGTATGTGTTCTGTACATGTCTAGTGTGTGTATGGCATGTGTAATGTACATGTATGGTATGTCGGTATGTCTGTATAGTATGTGTGCCTCACACTAAATTCATGAGAGTATGGCATGTGTGTGGTGTACATGTATATCATGTGTGTATGCCATGTGTGATGCACATAAATATTGTGTGTATAGCATGTATGCTGTAAATGTATATGGGGTATGGTATGTGTATTGTACATGCATATCATGTATATGGTGTATGAACTGTACACGTATATCATGTGTGTATACTAGGCATATTGTACATGTATATAATGCACATGGTGTCTTCTTCACATGTACATGATGTTTATGGTATGTGTGAAGTACATGTAAATCATGTGTATTTTTTGTGTGATGTACATGTATAATGTATGTGATGTACATGCATATCATGAGTGTATGGTATGTGTGCTGTACATGTATTTTGTGTATGGTATGTGTATTGTACATATATCATGTTTGTTGTACATATATATCATGAGTATGATGTATTTACTATATATGTATATCATGAATGTATGGTATGTGTGCTGAACATGTATATTGACTGTACGTTATATACGCTGTTTATGTATATCATGAGTGTAAGGTATATGTGCTGTACACATATATTGTATGTATGGTATATTTGCTGTACATGTATATCATGTGTATATGATAAGTGTTTTATACATGGATAGTATGTGTGCACAATACATGTGCTATAAATATATATACTACATTATATATATTTTTACTGCTCTTGTACGTGAGATCTATTTGTACGTTAAGGGTGTGTGCAGACGCTGCGGAATCCGCTGCGGATTAATCCGCACGGATTTTGCAAAAAACGCAGATAAACCGCAGGTCAAAAGACCTGCGGATTATCTGCGGTTTGGTCCTGCGGATTCACCATCTCCACAATGGTGGAGTGACATGTCACTTCTTTCTGCGGTTTCAAAACCGCAGCAAATCCGCGCGGATTTTTCCGCAATGTCTACACAGCGTTTTTTTTTTACCATTCATTTGAATGGTACTGTACACCGCAGCTAAAACTGCTGCGGGTCCGCAGCGGCCAAAAACGCTGCGGAAACGCAGCGGAATCTGCAGCGTGTGCACATACCCTAAATGTGCCAATATTTGTTACAACTGAAATTTATATTGCCCTACATATCTGTGAAATATGTATACTGAGTACCTGTTCTGTGTGCTGTGCACTACACGTAACTTATATATGTATGTTTTATGTGCTCAATATTTATATCCTACATCATGTGCTCTACATTATAATTTTTTTGTATATTTTATCTTAAATTTGTGCTATAAATGCAATTTTTGTATATTTGTGTGAATTACATGTATGTTCTATTACTGCAATCTATGGGCTCTATAGTATGGTCTATGCATATAATTCACTTGTATGTTTTATCTGTATTTTGTGTACTACATGGTATATATTCTATATGTTCTACATTACACCTGCAGTTTATGTGTATATATTACACCCGTGGTTTGTGTGTATATATTACCCCTGTAGTTTATCAGTGTATATGACGCTCATAGGTTGTGTATATATTACCCCGTGGTTTATGTATAGACATTATACCCATCATTTATGTGTACACGTTACATCAGTAATTTATGTGAATATATGTCACCCATAGTATGTGTGTGTATTACACCTGTGGTTTATGTGTATATATTATTCGTAGTATGTGTGTGTATATTACACCTGTAGTTTGTGTGTATACTACACCCATTGTTTATGTGTGTATATTACACACATGCTTTTTGTATGTATATTACACCTGTGAGTTTTGTGCGTATAGTACACCTGTGGTTAAGTGTATATATTACCCATGTAGTTTATCTGTGTATATTACACCCGTGATTTATGTGTATATGTTACACCCGTAGTTTATCTGTGTATATTACACCCGCGATTTATGTGTATTTGTTACACCCGTTGTTTATCTGTGTATATTACACCCCTGGTTTATGTGTGTATGACACCCGTAGTTTGTGTGTGTATATGACATCTGTGGGTTTTGTGTGTATATTACGCCAGTGGTTTACGTGTATATATTACCCCCGTAGTTTATGTTTATGTATTACACCCGTGGTTTATGTGTATATATTACACCCACAGTTTCTCTCTGGATATTACACCCGTGGTATGTCTGTGGATATTACACACGTGGCTTGTGTGCATAGATTATACCTGTGAGTTCTGTGTATATATTACACCCGTATATATTACACCCGTGGCTTGTGTGCATAGATTATACCTATGAGCTCTGTGTATATATTACACCCGTGTATATTACACCCGTGGCTTGTGTGTATAGATTATACCTGTGAGTTCGGAGTATATATTACACCCGTGTATATTACACCCGTGGCTTGTGTGTATAGATTATACCTATGAGTTCTGTGTATATATTACACCCGTGGCTTGTGTGTATAGATTATACCGGTGAGTTCTGAGTATATATTACACCCGTGTATATTACACCCGTGGCTTGTGTGTATAGATTATACCGGTGAGTTCTGAGTATTATATTACACCCGTGGCTTGTGTGTATAGATTATACCTGTGAGTTCTGAGTATTATATTACACCCGTGTATATTACACCCGTGGCTTGTGTGTATAGATTATACCTGTGAGTTTGGAGTATATATTACACCCGTGTATATTACACCCGTGGCTTGTGTGTATAGATTATACCTATGAGTTCTGTGTATATATTACACCCGTGTATATTACACCCGTGGCTTGTGTGTATAGATTATACCGGTGAGTTCTGAGTATATATTACACCCGTGTATATTACACCCGTGGCTTGTGTGTATAGATTATACCGGTGAGTTCTGAGTATTATATTACACCCGTGGCTTGTGTGTATAGATTATACCTGTGAGTTCTGAGTATTATATTACACCCGTGTATATTACACCCGTGGCTTGTGTGTATAGATTATACCTGTGAGTTCGGAGTATATATTACACCCGTGTATATTACACCCGTGGCTTGTGTGTATAGATTATACCTATGAGTTCTGAGTATATATTACACCTGTGTATATTACACCCGTGGCTTGTGTGTATAGATTATACCTGTGAGTTCTGAGTATATATTACACCCGTGTATATTACACCCGTGGCTTGTGTGTATAGATTATACCTGTGAGTTCTGAGTATATATTACACCCGTGTATATTACACCCGTGGCTTGTGTGTATAGATTATACCGGTGAGTTCTGAGTATTATATTACACCCGTGGCTTGTGTGTATAGATTATACCGGTGAGTTCTGAGTATTATATTACACCTGTGTATATTACACCCGTGGCTTGTGTGTATAGATTATACCTGTGAGTTCTGTGTATATATTACACCCGTGTATATTACACCAGTGGCTTGTGTGTATATATTATACCTGTGAGTTCTGAGTATATATTACACCCGTGTATATTACACCCGTGGCTTGTGTGTATACCGTAGATTATACCTGTGAGTTCTGTGTATATATTACACCCGTGTATATTACACCCGTGGCTTGTGTGTATAGATTATACCTGTGAGTTCTGTGTATATATTACACCCGTGGCTTGTGTGTATAGATTATACCTGTGAGTTATGTGTATATATTACACCCGTGTATATTACACCCGTGGCTTGTGTATATAGATTATACCTGTGAGTTCTGAGTATTATATTACACCCGTGTATATTACACCCGTGGCTTGTGTGTATAGATTATACCTGTGAGTTCTGTGTATATATTACACCCGTGTATATTACACCCGTGGCTTGTGTGTATAGATTATACCTGTGAGTTCTGAGTATTATATTACACCCCTGTATATTACACCCGTGGCTTGTGTGTATAGATTATACCTGTGAGTTCTGAGTATTATATTACACCCGTGTATATTACACCCGTGGCTTGTGTGTATAGATTATACCTGTGAGTTCTGTGTATATATTACACCCGTGTATATTACACCCGTGGCTTGTGTGTATAGATTATACCTGTGAGTTCTGAGTATTATATTACACCCGTGTATATTACACCCGTGGCTTGTGTGTATAGATTATACCTGTGAGTTCTGAGTATTATATTACACCCGTGTATATTACACCCGTGGCTTGTGTGTATAGATTATACCTGTGAGTTCTGTGTGTATATTACACCCGTGGCTTGTGTGTATAGATTATACCTGTGAGTTCTGAGTATATATTACACCCGTGTATATTACACCCGTGGCTTGTGTGTATAGATTATACCTGTGAGTTCTGAGTATTATATTACACCCGTGTATATTACACCCGTGGCTTGTGTGTATAGATTATACCTGTGAGTTCTGTGTATATATTACACCCGTGTATATTACACCCGTGGCTTGTGTGTATAGATTATACCTGTGAGTTCTGAGTATTATATTACACCCGTGTATATTACACCCGTGGCTTGTGTGTATAGATTATACCTGTGAGTTCTGAGTATTATATTACACCCGTGTATATTACACCCGTGGCTTGTGTGTATAGATTATACCTGTGAGTTCTGTGTATATATTACACCCGTGTATATTACACCCGTGGCTTGTGTGTATAGATTATACCTGTGAGTTCTGAGTATATATTACACCCGTGTATATTACACCCGTGGCTTGTGTGTATAGATTATACCTGTGAGTTCTGTGTGTATATTACACCCGTGTATATTACACCCGTGGCTTGTGTGTATAGATTATACCGGTGAGTTCTGAGTATTATATTACACCCGTGTATATTACACCCGTGGCTTGTGTGTATAGATTATACCTGTGAGTTCTGAGTATTATATTACACCCGTGTATATTACACCCGTGGCTTGTGTGTATAGATTATACCTGTGAGTTCTGTGTATATATTACACCCGTGTATATTACACCCGTGGCTTGTGTGTATAGATTATACCGGTGAGTTCTGAGTATTATATTACACCCGTGTATATTACACCCGTGGCTTGTGTGTATAGATTATACCTGTGAGTTCTGAGTATTATATTACACCCGTGTATATTACACCCGTGGCTTGTGTGTATAGATTATACCTGTGAGTTCTGAGTATTATATTACACCCGTGTATATTACACCCGTGGCTTGTGTGTATAGATTATAACTGTGAGTTCTGAGTATTATATTACACCCGTGTATATTACACCCGTGGCTTGTGTGTATAGATTATACCTGTGAGTTCTGTGTATATATTACACCCGTGTATATTACACCCGTGGCTTGTGTGTATAGATTATACCTGTGAGTTCTGTGTATATATTACACCCGTGTATATTACACCCGTGGCTTGTGTGTATAGATTATACCTGTGAGTTCTGAGTATATATTACACCCGTGTATATTACACCCGTGGCTTGTGTGTATAGATTATACCTGTGAGTTCTGTGTGTATATTACACCCGTGTATATTACACCCGTGGCTTGTGTGTATAGATTATACCGGTGAGTTCTGAGTATTATATTACACCCGTGTATATTACACCCGTGGCTTGTGTGTATAAATTATACCTGTGAGTTCTGAGTATTATATTACACCCGTGTATATTACACCCGTGGCTTGTGTGTATAGATTATACCTGTGAGTTCTGTGTATATATTACACCCGTGTATATTACACCCGTGGCTTGTGTGTATAGATTATACCGGTGAGTTCTGAGTATTATATTACACCCGTGTATATTACACCCGTGGCTTGTGTGTATAGATTATACCTGTGAGTTCTGAGTATTATATTACACCCATGTATATTACACCCGTGGCTTGTGTGTATAGATTATACCTGTGAGTTCTGTGTATATATTACACCCGTGTATATTACACCAGTGGCTTGTGTGTATAGATTATACCGGTGAGTTCTGTGTGTATATTACACCCGTGTATATTACACCCGTGGCTTGTGTGTATAGATTATACCTGTGAGTTCTGAGTATTATATTACACCCGTGTATATTACACCCGTGGCTTGTGTGTATAGATTATACCTGTGAGTTCTGTGTATATATTACACCCGTGTATATTACACCAGTGGCTTGTGTGTATAGATTATACCGGTGAGTTCTGTGTGTATATTACACCCGTGTATATTACACCCGTGGCTTGTGTGTATAGATTATACCTGTGAGTTCTGTGTATATATTACACCCGTGTATATTACACCCGTGGCTTGTGTGTATAGATTATACCGGTGAGTTCTGTGTGTATATTACACCCGTGTATATTACACCCGTGGCTTGTGTGTATAGATTATACCTGTGAGTTCTGTGTATATATTACACCCGTGTATATTACACCCGTGGCTTGTGTGTATAGATTATACCTGTGAGTTCTGAGTATTATATTACACCCGTGTATATTACACCCGTGGCTTGTGTGTATAGATTATACCGGTGAGTTCTGTGTGTATATTACACCCGTGTATCTTACACCAGTGGCTTGTGTGTATAGATTATACCTGTGAGTTCTGTGTATATATTACACCCGTGTATATTACACCCGTGGCTTGTGTATAGATTATACCGGTGAGTTCTGAGTATTATATTACACCCGTGTATATTACACCCGTGGCTTGTGTGTATAGATTATACCGGTGAGTTCTGAGTATTATATTACACCCGTGTATATTACACCCGTGGCTTGTGTGTATAGATTATACCGGTGAGTTCTGAGTATTATATTACACCCGTGTATATTACACCCGTGGCTTGTGTGTATAGATTATACCTGTGAGTTCTGAGTATTATATTACACCCGTGTATATTACACCCGTGGCTTGTGTGTATAGATTATACCTGTGAGTTCTGTGTATATATTACACCCGTGTATATTACACCAGTGGCTTGTGTGTATAGATTATACCGGTGAGTTCTGTGTGTATATTACACCCGTGTATATTACACCCGTGGCTTGTGTGTATAGATTATACCTGTGAGTTCTGTGTATATATTACACCCGTGTATATTACACCCGTGGCTTGTGTGTATAGATTATACCGGTGAGTTCTGTGTGTATATTACACCCGTGTATATTACACCCGTGGCTTGTGTGTATAGATTATACCTGTGAGTTCTGTGTATATATTACACCCGTGTATATTACACCCGTGGCTTGTGTGTATAGATTATACCTGTGAGTTCTGAGTATTATATTACACCCGTGTATATTACACCAGTGGCTTGTGTGTATAGATTATACCGGTGAGTTCTGTGTGTATATTACACCCGTGTATCTTACACCAGTGGCTTGTGTGTATAGATTATACCTGTGAGTTCTGTGTATATATTACACCCGTGTATATTACACCCGTGGCTTGTGTGTATAGATTATACCGGTGAGTTCTGAGTATTATATTACACCCGTGTATATTACACCCGTGGCTTGTGTGTATAGATTATACCTGTGAGTTCTGAGTATTATATTACACCCGTGTATATTACACCAGTGGCTTGTGTGTATAGATTATACCTGTGAGTTCTGTGTGTATATTACACCCGTGTATATTACACCAGTGGCTTGTGTGTATAGATTATACCGGTGAGTTCTGTGTGTATATTACACCCGTGTATATTACACCAGTGGCTTGTGTGTATAGATTATACCGGTGAGTTCTGTGTGTATATTACACCCGTGTATATTACACCAGTGGCTTGTGTGTATAGATTATACCGGTGAGTTCTGTGTGTATATTACACCCGTGTATATTACACCAGTGGCTTGTGTGTATAGATTATACCGGTGAGTTCTGTGTGTATATTACACCCGTGTATATTACACCAGTGGCTTGTGTGTATAGATTATACCTGTGAGTTCTGTGTATATATTACACCCGTGTATATTACACCCGTGGCTTGTGTGTATAGATTATACCTGTGAGTTCTGAGTATATATTACACCCGTGTATATTACACCAGTGGCTTGTGTGTATAGATTATACCGGTGAGTTCTGTGTGTATATTACACCCGTGTATATTACACCCGTGGCTTGTGTGTATAGATTATACCTGTGAGTTCTGTGTGTATATTACACCCGTGTATATTACACCCGTGGCTTGTGTGTATAGATTATACCTGTGAGTTCTGAGTATATATTACACCCGTGTATATTACACCCGTGGCTTGTGTGTATAGATTATACCTGTGAGTTCTGTGTGTATATTACACCCGTGTATATTACACCCGTGGCTTGTGTGTATAGATTATACCGGTGAGTTCTGTGTGTATATTACACCCGTGTATATTACACCAGTGGCTTGTGTGTATAGATTATACCGGTGAGTTCTGTGTGTATATTACACCCGTGGTCCCTGCGCACGGTCCTGGCCCCGCTCCTCACCTGGTAGCCGCCGGTGCTCCTCGGACTGTCCGCCCTCGGGCTTTGCTCCCTCCTGTCCTCGGTGTCCCGGGCTGAGGCCGGGGAGGAGGCGCTGGAGCACGGCCCCGGGACTACGCTGGCTCCTCGGTCCTCCTCGGGGAAGCGGCTGGACTCCACGTCTACTTCGGGCTCGTCCGCAGTGTCGGGGCCGGGAGAGGCGGAGCGGTAACTGGAGGTGTCGCTCAGCAGGTCCGGAGAGCTGTACCCCGGCGGCCGGCTGGGCCCGTACACCTCCCGGCTCCCGTATAACTTGGCCAGACTCTCCGCAGCCTTCACCACCGGCCTGAAGGCGGAGATGTAGCGGAGCTTTCTGGGCGTGAGCGGCTCCCCGGGCCTCCCCTCATCCCCGGAGCGCTCTTCCTCCCGGCAGGCAGCCTGCTCCTCCTGGGCTTCTCCGCTGCTCTCCGGCTCCTCCGCCTCCCCCGCGGTCTTGACCGACGCCTGCTGCTGGGACAAGGCTGGGTAAGAGGGGACCTGTAGGGCCCCGGCTGCCGGCCAGAAGACAGGGAAGGGCGGGTAAACCGAGTCCTTGGAGGCCGGGGCGGCCGGCCAGAAGACGCCGGGCAGTGCCCCCTTGTCCCCCAGGCCGCCGTCATCCTTCTTGGCGCACAGACCGAAGGCCGGGAAGCCATAGGGAGGCGGCGGGAAGAGCGGCGGCGTCATCTTGTGCAGCACTCCGGAGAAGCCCTTGCTGGGTACCGGGATTAGCGGGAAGCTGCGGCCCGCCTGCTCCTCGTCCCCCCGCAGGCTCTTGGCTGGTGGCGGAGGCGGCGGTGGCGGCGGCCGGAGCTCCAGGTGCTGGCGGGCAGAGCTGCTGCTGGACGCCGGGGAGGGGAAGGCTCTCTTGCGGGTGCCGCCGTTGAACATGGCCTTGACGTCCTCCCAGGAGTGCGCCAGGTCGTCGGAGGCGGTGGGGTCGCTGAGCCGCAGGTGCCGCCTCCAGCTGTTGAAGTTGGCGGCGTCGGGCTGGGTGTACTTGGAGTCCGGGGCGCGGTGCGAGTGGAAGATGAACTTGTTGGGGGAGAAGTAGAGGCCGCAGTAGCCGCACTTGATGCACTTGGCCCGGGAGCTGTTGTACCGGGCGGGGATGAAGCTGCCCCGGCAGCCCCAGGCGCACTCGTGCACCACATCGAAGGCGAAGTTCTCGGGCAGCTTGGGCGGGCGGTGCTCCCCCAGGAACGACTTGCACAGGCGCTCGGCCTCCCGCTTAGTGATCATCCCGCAGCGGCGGGACGAGATGGGCATGGCCCCCGCCCGGCGCAGGATCTCCAGCTGCACCGGGGTGCACTGCACGCACGTGATGCCCAGCGCCACCCGCCGGTTGTGGATCTCGTTGTAGCTGTAGCTCTTCAGCAGAGTGTTGGAGATCTGCGCCAGGCACAGGCGCTCCTGGCCGTCTATCACCAGCGACACGATGGGCACCCCGTACAGCGACGTCTCCCCCACCTGGTTGGGCTTCAGGGACGAGAAGGGTTGGGGGTCCTGGCCCGGGGGCTTGGTGCTGGGCGACGAGCCGGGCTCCCTCTGGGCGCTGATCCCCTCCATGGTGTCTGCCCTGCAAGATACAACGGGGGCACAGTCAGCGCCATCAGCAGGAAGGAGACAGAGCGAAGGCGGCAGAGACAGAAGGAAGGCGGCAGAGACAGAACGGAGGCGGCAGAGACAGAAGGAAGGCGGCAGAGACAGAAGGAAGGCGGCAGAGACAGAGCGAAGGCGGCAGAGACAGAACGGAGGCGGCAGAGACAGAAGGAAGGCGGCAGAGACAGAGCGAAGGCGGCAGAGACAGAAGGAAGGCGGCAGAGACAGAACGGAGGCGGCAGAGACAGAAGGAAGGCGGCAGAGACAGAGCGAAGGCGGCAGAGACAGAAGGAAGGCGGCAGAGACAGAACGGAGGCGGCAGAGACAGAGCGAAGGCGGCAGAGACAGAGCGAAGGCGGCAGAGACAGAAGGAAGGCGGCAGAGACAGAAGGAAGGCGGCAGAGACAGAGCGAAGGCGGCAGAGACAGAACGGAGGCGGCAGAGACAGAAGGAAGGCGGCAGAGACAGAGCGAAGGCGGCAGAGACAGAAGGAAGGCGGCAGAGACAGAACGGAGGCGGCAGAGACAGAACGGAGGCGGCAGAGACAGAAGGAAGGCGGCAGAGACAGAGCGAAGGCGGCAGAGACAGAAGGAAGGCGGCAGAGACAGAAGGAAGGCGGCAGAGACAGAACGGAGGCGGCAGAGACAGAAGGAAGGCGGCAGAGACAGAACGGAGGCGGCAGAGACAGAAGGAAGGCGGCAGAGACAGAGCGAAGGCGGCAGAGACAGAAGGAAGGCGGCAGAGACAGAAGGAAGGCGGCAGAGACAGAACGGAGGCGGCAGAGACAGAAGGAAGGCGGCAGAGACAGAACGGAGGCGGCAGAGACAGAACGGAGGCGGCAGAGACAGAACGGAGGCGGCAGAGACAGAAGGAAGGCGGCAGAGACAGAGCGAAGGCGGCAGAGACAGAGCGAAGGCGGCAGAGACAGAAGGAAGGCGGCAGAGACAGAAGGAAGGCGGCAGAGACAGAAGGAAGGCGGCAGAGACAGAGCGAAGGCGGCAGAGACAGAAGGAAGGCGGCAGAGACAGAAGGAAGGCGGCAGAGACAGAACGGAGGCGGCAGAGACAGAACGGAGGCGGCAGAGACAGAAGGAAGGCGGCAGAGACAGAACGGAGGCGGCAGAGACAGAAGGAAGGCGGCAGAGACAGAGCGAAGGCGGCAGAGACAGAGCGAAGGCGGCAGAGACAGAGCGAAGGCGGCAGAGACAGAAGGAAGGCGGCAGAGACAGAAGGAAGGCGGCAGAGACAGAACGGAGGCGGCAGAGACAGAAGGAAGGCGGCAGAGACAGAACGGAGGCGGCAGAGACAGAACGGAGGCGGCAGAGACAGAACGGAGGCGGCAGAGACAGACCTGTGTATACATCACCAGCTGGAACTAGATATATATATACAGGACATAACACCCCTGAGCTGACCGTGCACAGTGTCCTTATAATCACAGGCTCGTGTGTTGTATACAGCAAATAATAGATATCGCATGTCTAGTCCGGATGGATAGAATATTCAGGGCAGTATATCTGTGATATGTAATGTTAATATTTAATAGAAAACAATTCCCTGGCTAATGCCACATTCTCACTCATTTATATATAAATAGACGTGTATATATTTGTGTGTACAACATGTCAATGATAGTGGTATGTGAATATATAATATATATACCACCTCTATATTATGACTTGTCAATAATGACGACAATTTTGCGAGTTTGTTTCTCTCCATATTTGTAATACTTTTCGTAACTTTTTGTAATGTAAAAGAAAAAAAACAGAAATCTTGTGTTGGTTGTTCTCCTCCTGTGAAGGGGCCAATGAGAGGTTCTTCTTTGCCCCTGTACAGTGCGATCTTCTGTCACTGCCCCTAGTGATATCACATTGTTATTTCTTAGAGCTGAAGATTTCGTTTAATTATTGGCACATTCAGTAGAATTTTCATATTTATTTATTCTATTCGAAAATGTTATTTATTCGAATCTGATTCCTTTTTCCCATAGATTCCAGTGGAATATAAGAACATTTATTTTACAGTCATACTGATATCGCAGTTGCACTATCATAACTATAGATATAATAAGTATAGGTGCAGGTATAATGTCTATTGTTATTAATCTATCAGAATGATGAAGTGAGGCCGCGTTCACACGGTCAGTATTTGTAGCCAAAACCAGGAGTGGCTGATAATCCAGAAGTGGGGACGGGTTTCTATTACACTTTTCCTCTCCTGATTTTAGAGTATAAATACTGATGTAAAATACTGATCGTGTGAATGTGACCTAATTGACAAAGTCGGCTCTGTTACCGGTGTCCTGCTTTATCGCCAGAGCCGCCATCATTGCTGACCAGTAGAGTGTGAGCTCCTAGAGTCAGGACCGTCCCAATCCTCAGTGCCGGGCTCCTAGCACTGTCTGGCCCCGTCTGATGCAGAGAACAGACCGGATGCGTTACCGTCAGAGAAGTGACAAATCTGAATTCTCCCCACAGCCCGCGTGTGTCCGGTGTCACCAGGCTCCCGCTTCTTACATGTCACCTCCTATATGTTGTGTGGCCACGGCAGGAAATGTAGTGTCCTGTTTTTTATTAACTTTTCTATGTGTAATATATGCTGTGTAGGATGTAATAATCTCGTGTATTTAGGATATATATATATATATATATATATATATATATATATATATATATATATATATATATATATACTGTGCGTGCAAAAAAATGATATATGTGCAATTGACATGTATTCTAAATAATCTGATGTTTTTAAACATGTCTCGTAAGCACATAAAGTAAGAGAGGATAATAATATTGTGTGTATGTCAAAAAGTTCTATTTTGTGTGTATATGACAAGGTCGCGAGTTGTGTGTCTGTATAGAATATTCTCATCTATTATCAGATGTGTGTGTATATAATATTATCTTCTATATATTATCAGATGTGTTCTGTGTATATAATATTCTCATGGATGTATGATGTGTTATGTATATAATATTCTCATGGATGTATGATGTGGTGTGTTATGTATATAATATTCTCATGGATGTATGATGTGTTATGTATATAATATTGTCATGGATGTATGATGTGTTATGTATATAATATTGTCATGGATGTATGATGTGTTATGTATATAATATTCTCATGGATGTATGATGTGGTGTGTTATGTATATAATATTCTCATGGATGTATAATGTGCTATGTGTATAATATTCTCATGGATGTATGATGTGTTATGTATATAATATTGTCATGGATGTATGATGTGTTATGTGTATAATATTCTCATGGATGTATGATGTGTTATGTATATAATATTCTCATGGATGTATGATGTGTTATGTGTATAATATTGTCATGGATGTATGATGTGTTATGTATATAATATTGTCATGGATGTATGATGTGTTATGTGTATAATATTGTCATGGATGTATGATGTGTTATGTGTATAATATTCTCATGGATGTATGATGTGTTATGTGTATAATATTCTCATGGATGTATGATGTGTTATGTATATGATATTCTCATGGATGTATGATGTGTTATGTGTATAATATTCTCATGGACGTATGATGTGTTATGTGTATAATATTCTCATGGATGTATGATGTGTTATGTTTATAATATTGTCATGGATGTATGATGTGTTATGTATATAATATTGTCATGGATGTATGATGTGTTATGTGTATAATATTCTCATGGATGTATGATGTGTTATGCATATAATGTCATGGATGTATGATGTGTTATGTGTATAATATTGTCATGGATGTATGATGTGTTATGTATATAATATTCTCATGGATGTATGATGTGTTATGTTTATAATATTGTCATGGATGTATGATGTGTTATGTATATAATATTGTCATGGATGTATGATGTGTTATGTGTATAATATTCTCATGGATGTATGATGTGTTATGCATATAATGTCATGGATGTATGATGTGTTATGTGTATAATATTGTCATGGATGTATGATGTGTTATGTATATGATATTCTCATGGATGAATGATGTGTTATGTATATAATATTCTCATGGATGTATGATGTGTTATGTATATGATATTCTCATGGATGTATGATGTGTTATGTATATAATATTCTCATGGATGTATGATGTGTTATGTGTATAATATTGTCATGGATGTATGATGTGTTATGTATATAATATTCTCATGGATGTATGATGTGTTATGTATATGATATTCTCATGGATGTATGATGTGTTATGTGTATAATATTCTCATGGACGTATGATGTGTTATGTGTATAATATTCTCATGGATGTATGATGTGTTATGTTTATAATATTGTCATGGATGTATGATGTGTTATGTATATAATATTGTCATGGATGTATGATGTGTTATGTGTATAATATTCTCATGGATGTATGATGTGTTATGTTTATAATATTGTCATGGATGTATGATGTGTTATGTATATAATATTGTCATGGATGTATGATGTGTTATGTGTATAATATTCTCATGGATGTATGATGTGTTATGCATATAATGTCATGGATGTATGATGTGTTATGTGTATAATATTGTCATGGATGTATGATGTGTTATGTATATGATATTCTCATGGATGTATGATGTGTTATGTGTATAATATTGTCATGGATGTATGATGTGTTATGTATATGATATTCTCATGGATGTATGATGTGTTATGTATATAATATTCTCATGGATGTATGATGTGTTATGTGTATAATATTGTCATGGATGTATGATGTGTTATGTATATGATATTCTCATGGACGTATGATGTGTTATGTGTATAATATTCTCATGGATGTATGATGTGTTATGTATATGATATTCTCATGGATGTATGATGTGTTATGTGTATAATATTGTCATGGATGTATGATGTGTTATGTATATAATATTCTCATGGATGTATGATGTGTTATGTGTATAATATTCTCATGGATGTATGATGTGTTATGTATATGATATTCTCATGGATGTATGATGTGTTATGTGTATAATATTCTCATGGATGTATGATGTGTTATGTATATGATATTCTCATGGATGTATGATGTGTTATGTGTATAATATTCTCATGGATGTATGATGTGTTATGTATATGATATTCTCATGGATGTATGATGTGTTATGTGTATAATATTCTCATGGATGTATGATGAGGTGTGTTATGTATATGATATTCTCATGGATGTATGATGTGTTATGTATATAATCTCATGGATATATGATGTGGTGTGTTATGTGTATATAATATTCTTATGCATGTATGATGAGGTGTGTTATGTATATAATATTCTTATGTATGTATGATGTGGTGTGTTATGTGTATAATATTCTCATGGATATATGATGTGTTATGTATATAATATTCTTATGTATGTATGATGTGGTGTGTTATGTGTATAATATTCTCATGGATATATGATGTGTTATGTATATAATATTGTCATGGATGTATGATGTGTTATGTATATAATCTCATGGATGTATGATGTGTTATGTATATAATATTCTCATGGATGTATGATGAGGTGTGTTGTGTGTATATAATATTCTTATGGATGTATGATGAGGTGTGTTGTGTGTATACAGTAATTCCATGTCTTTTCTGTGTAATATAGTGAGGTTGTGTGCGGGTTTCTTGTGTGTTGGAGCTGATAGTTTTGTCTGAAATTTTATTGTAAGACTTCTCAAAGTAGCGATAAATGTTATACAGTGTTTTTTAAAAATGGAAAATGTCCTTATAGAATCTAATTTATTATGTTTTTGTATATTTACTTATTGATTGATCCATTCATTTATTCGGCTTGGAAACTGATGAAGTATTATATTCATTTCTGGCAGAATAAAAGTAAATTCTACAAAACATTTCTGTCTAATCACAGTCTATCCATCCCTGTCCTATCAGTTTGGGTCATCTGTATCAGAGCAGTGTGAGCCTTATGTTGGTGTGATACAGCTTCTGATCACACTGGACTGTCCCCACACACAGTCCTGATCTCCTCCGAGGTCCATCCCTGCCTCTTCCACATCACACATGTCCTGTGGATCACACAGCGAACAGTCCAACATCGAGGACTACAGCCTGTCTGTGACCCCTACACAATGTAGGGGCAGTGCAAGCCCATGTGTGGTGTCTGCCCAGTCTCACAAATCTATCACCTGAGTGTGAAGTATTCCAGAACTGCTCCAAATGATTTCTCCTGCTATGTCCCAAATATTATCTAGCTATTTCTCTGTCTATCTCATTTATCCATCCATTCATCTATCTAAATATTGCACAATTGAATTTACTGTAAAGTACATGCACAATGTGATTTTGATATTACCACCCATAGCTGATGATACATATTTACTATATATGTAATATAGATTTATTCAATACATTAGATATAATATTTAATTTTTCTGCGTGTTATTATTCAGCTTTGAAATTGAAACCATTCCCCCAATGTGTGATCTCTATATTGGTTTATAAGCAGCCAGCAATATTGTGTCCCACGCGTGGAAATATGCCTGCATCACTATCACGGGGGAGCCTTTCGTGGGGATCCTCCTCGTGCTCCTGCTGGACATATTTCTTTTCTCCCTCCTAATAATCCTTTTTGTGCTTTTCCAAATCCAGCTCTCGGTCTCGGGGTAAAGTCCTGACAGTGGCTAATCCTGGAGCAGCTTAGGCTGTTTCACTGCACAATGGCCCAGGTCCTGCACAGGGGAAGAGGCTTATCCTAAAGAGATGAAGGGGATTGCTGCTAATTACCTGGAGTAATAGGATGAGGAGCAGCACTGCTGAGATTGGGGTGTCCTCTGTCTACCCTGGTTATGGGGGGGATCACATGTAACATTGATTTGGTGATCTCTGGAATTCCCCTATAGTGATGATGAGATTGTGTTTAACTGCACGATAGATAGATAGATAGATAGATAGATAGATAGATAGATAGATAGATAGATAGATAGATACAGAGAGATATAGAGAGGTGCCATGAAAGCTGTGTGTCACTTACCCTCGTGTCCTGTGGGCTGCTGCTGTCTCCTCCAGGGTAGAAGCTTGCTCTCCCACGGTCCCCCACTTATGGGCTCAGGGGGTGGCAGGACATGGAGGCTGAGGCTGGCACCCTGGGCTTGGGGTCCACACGAGCACTGAGGATGCGGCTGATCTGAGTGCTCCCAATGATCCAGTGACAGCTACAATAATAGGGAGGCGACTCCACTTAGCGCTGACATGTTCCCTTTAACCCCTTGTGCGCCGCCCAGCCCTGGCTGGTGGGCTCCTTCCTCCCAGAGAGTGAGCTGTGCAGCAGATAGCGGAGGTAAGTGGGGGGATTACTCTTCACCTGTGAGTGTTTATTATTATTACTACTAGCAGATACCACCCTCATCCTCCTCCTCCTCCCACCACCTCCTCTCTGGTCTGTGTGTGTAGGGGGGGGACCCTTTAAATCTGATGTGTGAGAAAAGTGTAATCATGAAGATGATAATTATTACTAATTAATTGCTGGATAAACATAAGAGGATTCGATCCATTTCCCAGGATCTCTCCCAGAGTTTAGCAGTGAGGGAAATGAGTTTCATATTTAAGAGTGGCAGCTTAGGAAGTGGAGCCTGGTGGCACATTGGGGCAGGGGCTTTCTCTGGGTCTTTTTCTTGCGGCAAGTGGTGTTAGAATAAGGGGCAGCTCACTGGAGCTGTAATAACCCACAGCTAACTAATAGTCATATACTCCCAGCACATTGTGGCTGCTCTGTCCCGAGCTGATCAGACCTGGTGGAGCATGCAGGACCCCACAATGTCCTCATGTTCTGTCTCTTAGATTGTATGAGGGATGCTACACGAAGCTCATGTATCACCAGGAACAGAATACTCCACAGGAAAGGGTGAGCTCCATGAAGAATAAAAGCTGCCATGTGTGGAAAGGTGCAGGAGCTGTCTACAGACAATAAGTGTACGAGATATTACATTATTACACTATGTCTGTGCATAGAACTCCTC
Organism: Dendrobates tinctorius; assembly: GCF_039654945.1. NCBI lineage: Eukaryota > Metazoa > Chordata > Amphibia > Anura > Dendrobatidae > Dendrobates > Dendrobates tinctorius. The sequence goes on along the minus strand of NW_027361690.1, from coordinate 92,865,990 downwards.
TAATATGTAGATGAATAACAGCCATATCTATTATCTCATTGGTACCTATTTAATTTCTATATATCTATAGTCCTATCTAATCCATATATCATATCAATGGGCTAAATAAACCACTACACATTTTTCTGCTGTGCTGCCTCTAGTTGTTTCTATCTATCGATCTTTCTATCATCACATACATAGTCACTTGTCTCGTACTTTGTGTATCTATTTGTATACTTATTTCTCTTTAGCTCTCTAGTATATATAACCGAAGCTACATAGTTTTCCTGCTTCGCTGTGATCTGGGTGATCCCCATTTCCTAAGCTGGGCTGATAATAGATATCCAGGGCTTGTCACGTGTAATTCTGTATACATATCTGGCAGATATTTACTTTTTGTGTTGTGGTTGCAGCATTGTTGTGTTATATATGATTCCCCCCAGTCAGCACTGCCTGTCCAGCTTGAGGTTTCACAGAGTTGCCCCCCAGGCGTTCTATACAACACTGTGGCATTAACAGCTCTTAATGGACACGTTAATTAAACTGTAATTAATCATACTGTCCGGAGTAAATGCGAACAATTACACTAATCAAACACAAGTTAATATCGGTCACAGCATCGCCCCCGGCCACACTGCTGCTGCCTCTCCAGCCCCAACAAGAGCAGCAACGAGGAGAAGAGCAGAGACCCCAAAGCAGGAGCAGAAGAAGGATATATGGTAGGGAATGAGAGTATCATGTGCAGTGTAATAAAATATCATGGCCTGTATACAATAACTGCATGGTCTGATACAGTATGACATGGCAATAGTTTGGTAGAGCATACTATTGTATGATATGGTAACACACAGTATCTCTATCAATCTATAGATCTATCTATCTATCATCTATACATATATAATCTATCTCTCATATCTCATATCTATCTATTATTTATCTATATATTATCTATCTATCTATCATATCTATCTATCTATCATATCTATCTATACATCTATTATCTATCTATCATATCTATCTATACATCTATTATCTCTCTATCTATCTGTCTATATATTATATATCATATCTATCTATACATCTATTATCTATCTATATATTATCTATTTATCATATCTATCTATACATTTATTATCTATCTCTCATATCTATCTATCTATCGGAGAAAAAGAGGTCGCACTCCAAACATACCAAAAAATGTGAAAACAAAAAAACATATCTATCTATTATCTACATATCCATCTATTTATTAATTGGTTGGACACTACATGTAATAATGCTAATAATGGGATATGTGGACCGAAAAGTAATAGCAGTCCCGGAGAATCTAGACCTCTCTACATTATGGGGTATTTCTTATTGCAGTGTGTGAGGTTACAATATGGCATTACTGATGGGCTGATTTGCTCCCCTCTGTGCTGTCTTTTCTGGGTTCCACCAGGGGAGGGAGGCTGGGGGGTCACAGGAGGGGCCATGTCCTCTGCAGACTGTCACAGACACCCAAACCTGGATGCAACATTTATAGGGAGGGATAATGGCGCAGCTGATAGCGATCTTGTGCTCGGGTTACCGAGCAGCCGCCCGGCGTCCTCAGCCTCCCCGGCATTACAATGTTATGCTGTAATTATGCCTGTGCTGTCAATTATTCAGGGAGTGTGTGAGGGCTGGTGTCAGGCTGTGACAGGAGGCTGGAGCCTCAGCCCTGCTCCTCACACCTCACATGGCTGTAATTAGACTTCAGCCTCCCTCTCTCCTAACTTTCTCCTGTGTCACCTGTCTGTGCCCTGCACCAGCTCAGCCCTATACCATTACTCCTCAGTATACAGCTCATTGTTCGAAGCAATGTGTATATATATACACTGCTAAAAAAATAAAGGGAACACTACAATACCACATCCTAGATACCACTGAGTGAAATATTCCAGGTGCAGATCTTTATTCATTACATTCCCCTTTATAGGGGTTCTCTGTTCCATTTGCACAACAGCAGGTAACATCGATTCACAATTGGGGTTGCTCCAGATTATTTTCACAGAAGCGGTGCTCCCTTTTTTTTGAGCAATATATATATATACACATGCACTGTAACTATACCAGGCTTCTGCATACCCGAATGGCCACAAACTCAGAAGTGCACCCTATATTTTACACCCCAAATTCTGAGAGCTGGGTGATTGTACCAAAGTCTGTCCTGGCTATTGCAGAACTAAAGTCCCCTCATTTTCGGTCCCTGAGGACTTATTGCTCACACAGCTCTGAAGTCGCCAGCCTGGTCCCCAGACCTTACACACATTGCTTCGGGTTCTTAGCAGCACCTGGGGTTGCTTTTTTTTGTTTCATATACATGGCTGCTACAATCCTGCTGAATAATGGGAGAAGGTTCTGTGTGTGATCATCACTTGGGTAATGGAGTCACCTAAGACCTCATGCAAGAAAATACATCAAGAAGAACACATTCACAAACTGCATGGGAATTACAGCACAACATATTATTAAAAAAAATAAATATATATATAATATATTTTTTGCATATATATATAATATATATATATATATATTACACCCCATATATATATATATATATATATATATATATAGCAGCGATCTACATAACACCATGTGTCATTATTAGGTTGCCGATGAGAATTGTTAAGAATAATAACAATTGATATTAATAAAACAATTATAACTTCTAGATCTGTTTCCCATTGGTGCTGATTCTCGATTTTACTATTAATAACATTAGTAATAATTACACTAAAATTAACTAAATGGAAACCCATCTCCTACCGAAGCCCAGCACTGTCAGCTCTCGCCACTGTAAGAAAACTTCAGCTCAGTTTTTTTTTGTCTGTTCTATTCCAGGAACTCCCTAGCTTTACACATCACTGCCAGCAATTATGCCTATTTTACATCCAGCAAATCCTAATTACACGATCGACCCATAATAATAGTCACAGCAATCAAATATTTACAGTAGATATCTGAGCTGTAAAAAATGAATCTATAAATCCTCTGTGTTCTGTAATTTATATTATTGGAAATAAGCTGCCTAATAATTGTGTCTAATCATTATTGCATGTTATTGTTACTTATGATTATTTTATAGTTTTAACATGATATTTTTGTATTTATATTTTTCTATTTATTTATTTATTTTATTATTATTATTGTTTTCTTTTTATAATGTAATTTATTATTTGTTGTTACTTTTGTTTTCAGATATTTAGCTAATATGAAAACATATTTATATGGGCGAAAGCCAGGGGAAAACTATCACTAATATTAATGTATTTTTGTTCTCCTTTAGATGCAGGTTGGAATTCACTGATGTATTTTTCACAATATTCAGAGATGAGGTATCTGACCTTTTGAGATGACATGCCTATTTATTATTATTATTATTATTTATCAGCACTGATGCTGTGCTGCGGGTGCCAGTGTGGCGGGGCCCTGTAGAGCTGGAGCCCCCTGGCACACACATGCAGGGCAGGCCTGGCAGCAGGCACCGGGCTGTACGTGCGGCTGCCACTTGTCACACTGCTGCCGTCTTCCCGTCTCCCATCTCCTAGCAGTGGAATGAAGTGGAGTGTGCTCCTCGTCTGATAATTAGCTTTCATTTACATAATTAGTACAGTATAAAGAGTAGTGGGGATAATCACAAGGTAAAGACGGATTTTGCTTACTGTGTAAACACGAAGTCGGAATGAAAAAGCAGATGTAATTACACATTGCCTTGTGTTAAGACAGGGCCCTAATTGTAATGAATTTCTAATTAACATTCAATGATTAGTGCAGGAACCAGCCTGTATGTGGCTCTATATGTGCAGCAGTACAGACTGGGCGGCGGAGAGGAGGAAGCGCAGCCCGAGGTCCAGCCCGCAACCGAGAGCCAGGAGACGCGGCGGCAGCACGCCCGCTGCAGGGAAGGGAGGACTGCAGCCCCTGCTCACTGCTGGGGGGTCTGCAAACCAGTGTACTATCTATCTGTCTATCTATCTATCTATCTATCTATCTATCTATCTATCTATCTATCATGTATCTATCCCATATCTATCTATCTATCTATCTATCTATCTATCTATCTATCTATCTATCTATCTATCCCTACCTATCTATATCTATCTGTAAAAAAGAAGGAAACACAGCACATTCAGGCTGTATATAATGGTTGCAATTTCTCCCAAGACAACCAACTCTGCTTCCCTTATAGTAAACCAAATACAAATGTGATACAGCACAGTGTATGAAGATAGATGAGGATGCATTTACCCAAATGCTACACTTCAGCCCTGCTCTATGGGACATCTGTATCTATCTATCTCTCATTATCTATCTATCTATCTATCTATCTATCTATCTATCTATCTCTCATATCTATCTATAATAATGGAGGCAGCACAGGTTCACACTATGACCCCAAACCTCTCCACAATGGGCTATTAGAAATTTGCATTTTTTTCCTAATTTTTCAATTGGTGTTCTGCCTTTATTATTGTATTTATATTTGAAGGGTTTAGGTTTTACTTCTTTCCTGGTAGACTTCGCACCCCTAATTTTTGCTGGTGCTGTTTCTTAATTTTTATCTATCTATCTATCTATCTATCTATCTATCTATCTATCTATCTATCTTTTAGATTACCTTTCTTTCTTTCTTTCTTTCTTTCTTTCTTTCTTTCTTTCTTTCTCATATAATCACTAGGTTGCTTCCTGATTTTCTTTATTTATTCAGTTTGACATCATTTGAATTACATTTGTGGCTTCACTTTTTAACCTTTTCTTTCCCGTATACAGAGCTGCTCTAATATATTATTTATGTCTGTGACCGATGTTTTCTATCATGACACTGTCATTTTCTCTATCTAGTTTTTTTCTATTATTTCGTTTCCAGAGTAATTTATAATCACGTCTCTTATCTTTTAAGCTTTCATCTATTTCTCAAAACCTTTTTTTAATCATACAGATACTCGGATCTCTACTTCCTAACACACAGAACTCCTCTGAAGGTGAGCAGTGTGTGGAGGGGTTAATTCAGCACGTTTCCCATTGATATTGTAAGTGAACCGCAGACTATCCATCTCTGCCAGAGCCTGTCCCGGGGACATGCCAGGAGATGCTGGGACACACTGGGAGCCCTGGGAGAGGCCCCTGACCTCCCTTTTGTCACAGAATGGGAGATTAGCGGCAAAATTCTCCATTTAATAATTCAGGAGAGGGAATTATTTATCTGCCAGGTGTCAGGGGTCAAGCACATGGGCACTCTCTCCTTCCAACAGTGCCACCTCTAATAGCACTGCCTGATTTACTGCACTCAATCTAATGAAGAGGGAAGAGGCTGGACAGAGGCTCAGCCTCACCACTGCTAGTGCTGGACTCCTGCCTTACAGGACACTCCACTCACTAGAGAAACACCCTACACACAGTGACCCCTCCCCTAATAATAATAATAATAATAATAATAATAATAATAAATAATATTCCTCTGATTTCCTTTTTTCTGCCAAGTTGTTGAAATGTATATTTATCTAGTTATATATGAGTAGCAAGTTGGAAAAGCTGAATGATAACCCACTGAGCTGTGGTTTGAGGTCACTGATGTCCTCACCCAGATTTCCCAGTTTGGAGATCTGTCCTAAATCAGCAGAATGGTCTGTGGCCATCCAAAAGAATCCTGACTGAGGCCTGAGAGAAGATAGAAGTGACTCTTTCATTTTGCATTATATTCCATATCATTCATATCTAAAGAGACTGTGTAGCCTCCTTGAAATGAGTGCAGTTATATACATCCAAATACATATGTCACAATGAGTGCAATTGCATATGGCTTTCATTAAATTAGACCCCAAAGTGCACAAAAATGATGACAAAGAAATGAATTGGGATCTCACCACCTTCTCAGTTATTTATTCCTCTCATCCAGAGTTCTGTGACTCTGTCACTTCTATCCTCTGGTGTCTGTTGTGTGATCTCAGTCCTGTAGAATATGTCCCCACCTACATGATAGGCTTATAAAGCTAAATCATTGTTAGATGAAATGTTCTCCAAATCCCTTACCCTCTAATATATCTAACTTCTTTGCCTAAACAGTCTGTTATATAAGCAGATAGATTTTACCTGCAGAGATGGAAAAATATTAAGATTTGAGAATCCTCAGTGGTTGATACTTTTTTTTATTGGCTAACTGAAAAGATGGGAACAAATATTATTATATCAATAAAAGGTATCAACCACCGAGGACAGGACTGTCAAATTTTAACATGTTTCTATCTACTGCCTAACAGGAAACAAATTCATTTTTTATGAAGACAGGCTGTCTCTATGAGATCATTCAGATTCAGCATTAAACTTCACCCTACCAATCTCCTTACCAAGACCCAATTGATCTCACCAGGTAGTTATTTTAGAATAAATCCTGAAAATCGAAAATAATGCTTTAATGGGTCTTCAAAGTTGCTTTTGTTTGTACTTTTCCAAACTTGCAGTATATTTAGGATCCTATGATGCTGTTAGGTCAGGTCTCCGGACCTGTGGTTGGGTTGAGCACAGTTTAACCTTTTCCAGCGCACATCTTGTCTAGAAAAGGAGGTTAGAATACTATTGTATATTAAAAAGAGCCATAATTTATAATATTTAATACTTAAGTTTTATTTACAACCCCATAAATGTGTACGACTTTGTTCTCTGAAGGCTTCCTAATCTTGCAATGATGGTTCCCAAAATGCAAGTTGGAGTGAAGGATTGTACAAATCGAGCCAGTATTTGTGCTATGTACTCCCACAATTATGAATGGAGGGCAGCAGAAAGGAGAAAGTAATTAATAGCATATCTATAATATCTCTGCCCTCATTCTTAAAATTAGGTAGACATCTGCTTTTTTTGTTCGCTTTACTTTAAGAAGTCATCACTGTACTGAAAGTGTGTATATTTAATGTAGAGATAAATCAATGTGCACGCTGATAACTATGCATATACATTCACTCTAGGCGCTATATCACACTGACAGGTGCTGTACTCATCTGGTTAAGCATTGGTTTTGACCTACTAATATGTCTGATGATACTATGATGATTATGCCCCTGTGTCAAACCCATCCTCTTTTATCAGAAAATCACTGATTTATAGCTTCTGTAGACCGCTCTCTAATTTGCCAACCCCTGATATTCTCACTTACTACCCATACAGTATACTGTAATTTAAGAGCATTATGTGCCCATTTTATGCCCTTACTTTTCCTCAATGCCATCTAAGACACCTTTTTCATCTGCCCACTTTTCCTCTTAAAATGTGTTTGGCTGTATTTTATTCTAGATATATACGTATATGTATATAAAAAAAAAAATAGAATAAATATAGGTACTGAATACATCATTTTGTGGTAGGTACACATCACAGTTCCTAATGACATAAATTAGAAAGGACTTCATTTATGGCCATGTTGTGAGATCACACTATAATAATGTAGCTTGTTTCAATGTGAAGTCAGTGTTATGTGCTACTTTAAGATGCAAATCACTTAAATTATTTGAACTTTTTTTTTTATTGTGGGTAAAAATGAACCATTGTGAAGTTTTAATTAGCTTACCGGAGAGAGTCTAGAATAGTCTAGCACTTCATTGCCCTGAAGTAGACTTTCTTATAATAATTTAGGGTCAATGTCTGTTACTCCTCCATGTACCATAGATGACCATGACGACCATGCATGTTCAGTGCTGTAGAACGATTTGTGTGATTGCATCTCCACATGTCCACCAGTCCATATGAAATTGTGTTAATTTCTGTATTTCCCTCTCTATAACTGTTTTTTTTTTCCATTTTGGGTAGGGGAAGTGGTGGGGAGTAAACATAAGATTGTGTTTCTGGTACACCATGAGAAGTTTCCTCTCCTTATGGCCGTATGTGTGTTTCTGGTTGTCTTGGCACTTGTATGCATGTGACTATGTTCTCTTTGGTCCTTCAGGACTATGAGTAATAAAATACCTTTATATTGATGTAAATGTCTCATTTTTTTATACCTCCATGGTAGTGTTTATAGATGATTGTGCATGGTGGTATGTCCTGGTCCCCAAATGTTTTTGAATTTTTCCATGTTCCTTTGTGATTGTCTTTATTGGGGCCACTTTGTGTTTGCAGTTTTTAGTCTTCTCAAATTTTTTTTTTTTTATGACATAGAATTGAACTTCTACTCTTGTACATTCTGCATTGAATGGTTTGAGTGTTATTGTATCTGACCATATTCCTCTTTGATTGGGAGCGGGCCTATAGGACTGTATGGCTGGGTCGCCATGCCCCTCTGTGGCTGCTTCAGAGTTTTCCTATGTGAATGTGTGTCTAGAATAGGCTGATTTAACAGCGGCATCTTTCTGATGTGCACCTCGGCTTCTCCAGCAGAGACATAAAGTATGTGTAAGTGGCTTTATTTCTGTAGGGGACGGATAAAACCGCAGCGTGTGGAAAAAAGATTGAATTTCCAGCTTCTATTTTCCAAACATTTAGGGCCCCCAGAAAAAAAAAATCAGCAGTTTTCTTTTGAACCAGACTAGAGAGTCATTTTTCGGTTAAAACCTAGAGATCCGTGTCCTATAAAATGAGAACCTTCTCCTCCCGGGGAGATTGCCCTATAAATCACCACAGACTAATTCAGTGCAAGTTTAATAAACGCTCCTATTGAAAATGAATGTTCTCCATTTAACAGTTGTATCAGCACCATATAAAAGCATGACCCCAATAAATCCCTCTTTACAGGCGGATCAATCCCTCCTCCCTATTGATCTGCAGTCACAGCCTCCCTCTGTAACATTTTCTGGATAGAAATAGCATTTCGATTAGATCCTTTATTAGGAAAAGATTGTTTCAAGAGGATCAGTGCAGGAGATAATTAAACTGTGACATTTTAATTACTGGACATTGATAAAAGAATGGAGAAGGAGAGCTGGATAGTTTAATGTCGTGTAATGGGAGGACAGGCACTGGCGGGGTCTCGCCTAATCTGCTGACCTAGTAATGGCACTATAGCTTCTATACTACGTGGCAGCATTATATACAGCCAGACTGCACAGAGCGGACACAATGTACACATATGGCTACTTGGTTAACCACATGTGTAGAGATTATTGCAGGAGCAGACACAGACAGGAGAGGGCCCCTGTGCAAGAACAAGATATAGGTCCAATAGCTCATCAAAATGCACAATCCCACCTGCTATGGAGGTGAATGTGGGCTCTCATACTGCTTTGGTCCCTGTGCAACTGTACAGGTTGCACCAGTGGTATGTCCGCCCCTTGATTATTGTCCCCATGTTCAAAAGAGATTTCATAGATTCTCCAATTAACATAATCCTAATAAAGGTCCAAGTACAATAGTTTTGGTTCAATGTTCCTGTCGCAAGTGTCCATTTATGTCACGTGTCATCAGCTCCATGGATAGTTTTATCTCTGAGATAAACCGTTACTCGACACTATAGACAGCTCAGTGACAAAATGAGGAGCCAGACTTTACCATAGGCAGTGTCATCTCTGAACTATCACAATGTAAACCTCAACACTATGGACAATTCTAACTCTTATGGGATCAGTTGTCAGCTCAGCACCATGGACAGCTCCATCTCTCATAAGATCAATGGATAGAACTATGCAGCCTGGACAGCTCTGTCTCAATGGTAAATCAAGGCATAGTCCTTAGTACCATGGACAGCTCCAGGCACAGCCCTTAATACCATGGACAGCTCAAGGCATAGTCCTTAGTACCATCGACAGCTCCATCTCTCATAAGGTCAATGGACAGAACTAGGAAAGATATTTATCTTTGTACCGTGTTAGCCAGTAGATAGAAGAATATTTAGAATTGAGAGTCCTCAGTGGTTGATACCTTTTAATAGGTAACTTCAAGTCTCAGAGAGAGAGAAGAATCTCGGAGTACAAATTTATGAAAATTTTCTACACAATCAGTGTAGGAATGAATGTGTCGCATGGATTTATTTCTTTTTACATCAATTAAGGAATTTGCTCTTCAGACCTTCTGGGGTCATCACACAACACAGAACCAGACTGCAATCAGAGGGCAATAAAACCTTCACACTGCTTATCTATGAACTGTTCCATTATTTATGCTTATCCCTCTCCCATAATGACTATTCCACTTCACATCACTTGTCTTAGCTACTGGGTTATTTCTGTGCTATCTTGTGTATAAATATGTGATTCTTTAGATTTTGTATTAGTCTAGCCTGATGAAGAGACCTGCGTAGTCTCGAAAGCTTGCAATTTGTTACCATCTTTTCAGTTAGCCATTAAAAGGTATCAACCACTGAGGACTCTCAACTCTAAATATTCTTCTGGACAGAACTATGCAGATGCAGCCTGGACAGCTCTGTCTCATTGAAATCAAGGCATAGTCCTTAGTACCATGGACAGCTCCAGGCATATTCCTTAGTACCATGGACAGCTCCAGGCATAGTCCTTAATACCATGGACAGCTCAAGGCATAGTCCTTAGTACCATTGTCAGCTCCAGGCATAGTGCTTAGTATCATGGACAGCTCTAAGCATAGTCCTTAGTGCCATGGACAGCTCCAGGCATAGTCCTTAGTACCATGGACAGCTCCAGGCATAGTTCTTAGTACCATGGACAGCTCAAGGCATAGTCCTTAGTAACATGGACAGCTCCAGGCATAGTCCTTAGTACCATGGACAGCTCCAGGCATAGTTCTTAGTACCATGGACAGCTCCAGGCATAGTCCTTAGTACCATGGACAGCTCCAGGCATATTCCTTAGCACCATCGTCAGCTCCAGGCATAGTTCTTAGTACCATGGACAGCTCAAGGCATAGTCGTTAGTAACATGTACAGCTCAAGGCATAGTCCTTAGTACCATCGTCAGCTCCAGGCATAGTGCTTAGTACCATGGACAGCTCTAGGCATAGTCCTTAGTACCATGGACAGCTCCAGGCATAGTCCTTAGTACCATGGACAGCTCCAGGCATAGTTCTTATTACCATGGACAGCTCCAGGCATAGTCCTTAGTACCATGGACAGCTCCAGGCATATTCCTTAGTACCATCGTCAACTCCAGGCATAGTCCTTAGTACCATGGACAGCTCCAGGCATATTCCTTAGTACCATCGTCAGCTCCAGGCAAAGTCCTTAGTAACATGGACAGCTCAAGGCATAGTCCTTAATAACATGGACAACTCCAGGCATAGTCCTTAGTACCATGGACAGCTCCAGGCATAGTCCTTAGTACCATGGACAGCTCCAGGCATAGTCCTTAGTACCATGGACAGCTCTAGGCATAGAACTTAGTACCATGGACAGCTCCAGGCATTGTCTTTAGTACCATGGACAGCTCTAGGCATAGTCCTTAGTACCATGGACAGCTCCAGGCAAAGTTCTTAGTAACATGGACAGCTCCAGGCATAGTGCTTAATAACATGGACAGCTCCAGGCATAGTCCTTAGTACCATGGACAGATCCAGGCATAGTCCTTAGTACCATGGACATCTCCAGGCAAAGTCCTTAGTAACATGGACAGCTCCAGGCATAGTCCTTAGTACCATGGACAGCTCCAGGCATAGTCCTTAGTACCATGGACAGCGCTACCTCTTAAGAGACCAAAGTATAGCCCTCAGCACTATAGTCAGATCTAGCTCCTGTGAGATCACAGTATGGACCTCAGCATCATAAACTATCACTAATAAAATCAAGTAACAGCCTGAGGCATCATGGACATATTTATTATAATATACAGTCAATCATTTCAAGGCAAAGTTCTCAGCACCAAGGACAGCATATGCTAAGACTGATGTATAGACATCAGCACTATGTGCAGCTGTATCTAAGCCCAAGGTGTAACATTACTATGGGCAGCTTGTATGCTTCAGCAGATAGCTTTATCTTTATTTTAGATCAATACGTACACTTCACCATAATGGATATCTCTAATTAAATCTGGATATTGCCTTAAATACTAAGGACAGTCCCGATTCTGCTGAGATCAAGGAGACCGCAATCTTTATACACATACACACACACACACGTACGTAGGCCCACAGATGCACACTCCTCAACCTTGCACTGCAACATCAAGAAGGAACAGAAATTGAATTATTTGAATCACAGCACCAACAGCCATGTTAATAATATGCAATTGAGCATGTTGGCTCACAAGGTCATCTGCATTCTGGGGATCTTCTTGGGCAACTCAGCTTTGCACGGATTTCGGTAGTGAGTTGATATACTGGTCAACTACCACTCTTTCTACCATCTGTGCTGTAGAGGAGGTCTCAGACTGCATGCCATGTTTGCACCAGGTATTAAAGATCTCCCATCTGGGACCAGGGAGGTTTGTTCCTTTGGTTGCGCCAGATGTGCACCCGCTATGTTTGGACTACCAGGGTAACATCAAAACATGCCATAATCTCCACCGTCAGCATGTTGTACTCCTTGGCTTCCTGCAAGGTCAGGTCATAGTATGCTTTCTGCGGTTCTCCAGAAAGGGATGGAGCTAGAACCTATGCCCATTGTTCTGAGGCCAGTTTTTCTTTTTCACCCACTCAAATACAGTCAAGAAAGACTCAAAGTCATTCTCTAGAGTTATCTTCTGCAAGGCCTCCTGTACAGTTTGCCTCACCCAGTTACCTTCACTTTGACTGCCAGGTGGTACCACCTCCCTGGCCCGGACAGTTTCTGCCAGGAGAACCATCAGCTGCTGCTGAACCTGCTATAATTGCTGCTGATTATTCTGTTGTTGCTCCTTAAACTGCTGTTGCTGCTGTAGTTGCCATTTGAACTCCTGCTGCTGCTGTTTAATTGGTTTGATCAGGAGTTTGTTATTCTCCTGTTTGGTCAGCTGCTGCTGTTGCTACTGGACTAATTGCATTATCCTTCATGCCCACATTCTCCACCAATAGTAGAAATTCACACCTTTAGGTAGGCATTAGGAAGCATTCACAGAGGCACTGAATTCTTTTATCAAAACAATGTGACGTTTATTTCCACAGGTTGTGCATCATAAAGCATGGGGAACCTATATTCACTGTGGTGGCTACTGTGAGGGACTCCCTCATACATTGTATGGACTACTGTGGGGGCCATTATACAATATGTGAACTAATGTTGGGGCCGTTATTCAGCTTGTGACAATGTGGAAGCCATCACACAGCATGGGAGCTAATGCAGGTGCCATTATACAGCATGGGAGCTAATGCGGGGGTCATTATACAGTGTGGGAGCTAATGTTGGGGCCATTATATAGCGTGGGAACTAATACGAGGACATTATACAGTTTGGAAGCTAGTGTTGGGACCATTATACAGCAAGAGAGCTAATGTGGGGGTCATTATACAGTGTGGGAGCTAATGTGGAGAACAATATACAGCGTGGTAGATAATGCGAGGGCCATTATACAGAATGAGAGCTATTGGGGTGGCCATTATACAGTTTGGAGCCTATCTTGGGGGCCATTATTCACTGTGGGGTCTACTATGGCAGCCATTATACAGTGTGGGAGCTAATGCGGGGGCGATATAGTTTGAAGGCTACTGTGGGAGCCATTATACAGTGTGGGGACCTATACACAGTGTGGGAGCTACTGGAGAGCCATCATATACTGTGGGATCTACTGTGGGAGGCTGTCATAAACTGTGGAGGCCAATATACAGTGTGGGGACTACTGTGGGGTCCTTTATACAGTGTGTGAGCTCCTGTGGGGGGCCATCAAAAACTGTGGAGACAACTTTTGGGGCCATTATAAAGTGTGGGAGTTATTATGAGGGCCATCATACAGTTTGGGGGCTACTGCAGGGCCCTCAAACTGTGGGGGCCATTATACAGTGTGGGTGCTATAGTGGGGACTATTAAAGAGTGTGGAGGCCACTGTGAGGGCATAAAGGAAACCTTTTACTATATAAGAGGCACAGTGGTGGTATTATTATGTGGGGCAGTAAGAGGAGCCATCATTGTACCACACAGCAGGTGCAGTAATAGAGACAAATATGGCAGCAGCGGCTCAGTATTGGGGTATTGACAGAATAAGGAGGTGGGACGGGGCTGGAAATGTGAGAAGTCAGATTTGTCTTTGTTGTAATCTCGGCAGACTCTTGAGTCTTGACTAGAGAGTTGTTGTGTCAGTCTGCGCAAGATGGAAAAGATGGTAAAAGTGAACGATTCCATCAGAAAGAACTTCAGCTGTAAGTCACCATCTATAACTGTGCTGTAATAATTTCTATGTTCTGCAGGACTTGTATCTACCACCATATGGTCTCCATATGGGAGTAAGCTCTGTTAGTTTTTGTGTAGAGCTTATTTTTCACTAACAGTGCGGTCATTTGCTGAGGTTCCCCTATGCCCACTTTTAGGGGGTACACTGTAATTGTAATCAGGGTTACCAGGTTAAGTACCCATAATTCTGCACATATAGTGAATATTTACTTGTCATTCTTTGTTGAACTAAAATATCACAAAAATAATAGTGCGCCAGGTCAGAGTCAGACAGTGACCTAGTACCATATATATTCGCATACCTCTAGAAGTCACAATTTTCTATTGTCATATTAAACTGAAAATGAATACTAAAATGAATACTTTTCTGCACCCAATGGCAAAATATAGCTGATATATTTAGGTATACAACTTGTCATTTTGAATTGATGTGACTCAACAAATCAATCTTCACCAGGAATCAAGTAAATTGGCACCATATACAAAGGAACAATTCACAGCCCACCATGAGGTTTCTCTAGGGATTTGGACACATTCCTTCTTTAATAAGATATTGGAAGTTTACCCAGAGAGAATATCTCCAACTACCAACATGGGGACAAACAACACAAACACTATTACACATAAATGAATACAGTGTTATACTGTATAACTAAAACAAATCAAAGTGGGGCATTTAAAGTTGTGTTCCAGCATGAGATAAATATTGCTGAATAATTAGAAGCTCTTTAAAAATCTAATATACCTTGTGCTCCATTCCATCACTATTTTCAAGATTGTTGCTTTGGATGCACACAAGAATGCAAGTAGAGATCTTTTAAGTGGTGAAAATGTATATTCATTAGATAGCCCAAATATGTATAAGTGCCCAAGCTTGTTTAGTCTTATTAATGGAATTAAAGTGATTGTGTGCACTACTAGCACAACTCCTTCTCCTTCCTCATGTTTGGACCTGTTAAAAGAAAAAAAAAACACCAATACTCACCTCCGGTGCCGGCGATGTTCCAGCGGTGTCAGTGCTTGCATTGCCGGGGCTCACGTGAGGTTGTGACTTCACATGAGCCCTGTGCCCAATCAGTGCTGGTGTCATTATCCCCACCTTCAGACAAATTGAACATCAAAAGGAAGTCAGAGAGTCAGCATGGCGAAAGGGACAGAGTAGATGGTAACAGTGAAGAGGGGGCATCATGAAGTGAGGACAATGTAGTGGTAATATGTGCAAAAATACTTGGCACTCAAAAGTGAAGAAGCAGTATATTCTTTATTTAGCATCCAGACAAAAATACACTCATACCGCATGAACATTTTCGGTCCAACAACGGACCTTCATCAGAAAGGTTTTTTTAGTTTCTCATGGTGATAGATATATAGATAGCTATAGATAGATATAGAGATAGATAGATAGATATAGAGATAGATAGGTATAGAGATAGATATAGAGAGATAGATATAGACAGATAGATAGATTTAGAGAGAGAGATAGAGAGATAGATATAGAGATAGATAGATATAGAGATATAAAAAAACAAAACAATACTCACCTCTCCTCCTCGCTCCCACGCTGATTCCAGCAGCCGGCTTCAGTGTCAGGAGCTGGCCCCTCTGCCAGACACACAGTGGGTGTGCGATGTAGTGAAGTCATCGCGCATCGGCTGTGTGAGTCAGCAGAGGGGACTGATGGGAGACAGAGCGGCGTCATCTGACGCTCTCTCCCATTACAATTGAGGGCAGCGCCGGCCCTCACTTATTGCCGCATAGCGGCTTACTTGGCTGGGGGGGCGGGGCCCCTGGGGGAGAGCGGGGTGCAGGCCATGAAATGATATTCACTGCTTTCCACGCCCACGTGGGCATGGGAAGCAGTGAATATTCATTTCCTTTTAGCAGCGGGCACAGGGGCTCCTGGCTGCTGCTCCGCTGGCACAGAGCCCCCATTAGCAGCTGTGTGGTGTGCCGCTATTAGCGACACACCACTGGCTGGGGGCCCCTGGAGCAGCGGAGGCCCTAGGCAACTGCTGGCCCTGTATGCCAGCAGGTGCCAGGGCCCAGGGCCCACCAGATGCCAGGGCCCAGGGCCCACCAGATCCCAGGTCCCACCGGAGAATCCTCCGGTTCTCCAGTGGGCCAGTCCGACACTGCGTGTGCCGAATCAGTGCCCCACATACTGGCGCCTGGGAAGCACCAGTACTGTTCGTGGACAAACATCTGACTGGGATGATTTAGCGAATCCTGCTTTGAGCAGGGGGTTGGACCAGATGGCCCAGGAGGTCCCTTCCAACTCTACGATTCTATGATTCTATGATTCTATTCCCTGGCACCGGGTTCTGAAGGCAGCTTTCATCATTCTTCCCTGCTCGAAATGCGATCAGCACTAGCAGGGATAAATTGTTGAGAGTTGTATTCAACTGATAACCGCAAGATAAATAAATAAATTAAAAAACGCCATGGGTTCCTCTGTATTTTGATAACCAGCCAGGCAAAACTGACAGCTGCAGGCTGCAACCCTCAGCTGTCAGCGTTAGCAAGGTCGGTTATCACAAATAAAGGGGTCCCGACACTGTTTTTTTTAATTATTTAAATAATTTAAAACAGCATGGGGTCACCCTCATTTTGACAACCAGCCTTGCTGAAGCAGGCAGCTGGGGGCTGGTATTCTCAGGCTCACAAGGGGCCATGGATATTGCCCCCCCCAGCCTAAAAATAGCAGCCGGCAGCCACCCAGAAAAGGCACATCTATTAGCTGCGCCAATACTGGCGCTTTGCCGGGCTCTTCCCAATTGCCCTGTGGCAGTGTCAAGTGGAGTAATATTTGTGGGGGTGATATCACCTTTGTATTATTGGATGACATCAAGCCCATGGCTTAGTAATGGAGACATAAGACACCTGTCCATTACTAATCCAATAGTTATACTGTATTGTAAATAAAGACACAGCAAGAATAAAGTCTTTTATTTGAGATAAAAACAAAACACATTTTTCCTTTTTTATTTAAAAATAACAAACGCAGTTATACTCACCTATCGCCCATTCCATTGCATCCCTCATCTCCTGTAATAAAACAAAAATATAACACAATATCCCTTACCTGTCCATTGTTCTATCCCACACCGTAATCCATGTTTGGGGATGAACAGTTTAAAACCTAGATGGTGCCAAGATGGGATCGTTCAGGCTGACTACCAATGGAGATGAGCTGCTGGGAGCGCAGCATCAGTCAGCAGCGGTGACCTTATCGAGGTTACCATGGGTCACTACGGCTGCGTTCCCAGAGGGGCTGAACTGAGCTGACCTCAGTCCCGTGAGAAAAAGTCACTGAGTTCACCGCAGATCAGCCTTGCTAATGAGGACAGCTGAGGGTTGCAGCCCGCAGCTGTCACTTTTGCCTGGCTGGTCATCAAAAATACAGGGGAACCAACGCCATTTTATTTATTTATTTATAGCACAGGTAGTGGCTGATGAATACTCCCATCAGCCGTCGCCTGCTGATCTCGCTGTTATCAGTTGAACTCAACTCTCAACATTCTCCCCTGCTAGTGCTGATCTCAGCGCGAGCTGGGAAGGATGATGGTAAGAGGGGTTTTCAGCACCTGGCGCCGAGGAATACTGCAAACTGCATCGCTGCTTCCCAGGCGCTGGTACGTGTCACATTGATGACACACAGATGTCTTGCGTGTGTCATCAGTGTGCACATGTGTGGGACTTTTTGTGGCCCATGCTGCTGTTAAAAAATGGACATGTCAGAGTATTTTGCCCACAGACACACAGTCTGTGGAAGCACAGACATGTGCACAGACCCATTCACTTGGTCTATGTCTTTAAGTGTCTTCGGTATGTGTGAAGACTATCACCACACATACCGGACACACTGTTGTGTGAAAGAGCCCTTATACAGTATATATAAAAAAAGTGAGTACACCCCTCACATTTTTGTAACTATTTTATTAAATATTTTCATGGGTAAACACTGAAGATATCACACTTTGATATAATGTACAGTAGACCTTGTAGATCAGGTATATCAGTGTAAATTTGGTGTGTCCTCTAAAGAACTCAACACAAACTTGGCCAGATTGTGCCCAAAGTGTCAATATTTTGTGTGGCCACCATTATTTGTAAGTATTGCCTTACCGTTCTTGGGCATTGAATTCACTAAAGTTTTACACGTTGCTCCTAGAATCCTCTTCCATCAGAAAGAAAACACATCCAAAAGGTACCTGGGTGTAATGTTTATTTGTGATACTAAGGCTAG
Organism: Dendrobates tinctorius; assembly: GCF_039654945.1. Classification (NCBI taxonomy): domain Eukaryota; kingdom Metazoa; phylum Chordata; class Amphibia; order Anura; family Dendrobatidae; genus Dendrobates; species Dendrobates tinctorius. Next base: position 92,847,550 of record NW_027361690.1, on the reverse strand, counting down.
TTTTACACTTGCCGTGTTTTTGCTGGCCGTTTTTGCGGCCCCAATGCATTTCTATGGGGCCGCAAAAATTAGTAGGAGGGCCGTGCTCCGTATGGCCGTGAGGGCCGTATTTGCGGCTGTGAAAAAATATTGAGCTTGCTCGATAATTTTCACGGCTTACAGACACGGCCGCAATGCATTTCAATGGTACCGCAAAAACAATGTTAGCTTGTTTTTGCGGTACACCGTATTTGCAGATCGCCGTTTTTTCCCCTATTTGTTATAACAGGGAAAAATGGCGATCCGAGAAGGTTTTTTGAGGCCCGTTTTTGTGGAAGAACGTGGAAATTATGGCCATATGGCCCGCAAAAAAGGACAGCAAAAACGGACCTCAAAAAACACGGCAAGTGTAAAACCAGCCTTATTGCATATAATCAGTACTGTGGTTCATGTATGATCCGCAGTTTGATGATGGTTGGTAACAACAACTCCCAGTATCTTACCATTGTCAACGACATACTGGCAGTTCTAGGTTCATGTGATACAAATGTATATGGCTGAGGCTGACCTTACAATGCAACTGATTGTTATACTAAGCTTGGTGCTGTATTGATGCACTGATAATAGTTTTGCTGCTGTGTTCATCTACTGACAGAGATACTGCTGCAGTTTTTCTGGTGCTGTATTCATGTACTCATGCTGGTTCTGGTGCTCACTGTACTCCTGTAATGATGATTTTGATGAAGTATTCATATACTGTTGATCGTTGTTTTGATGTATTCATGTATTGGTTCTGGTGCTGTATTTTTGTACTGCATTTGGTTCCACTTCTGTATTCATGCAGTGATGGTGGTTTTGGTGCTATATTTAGGTATGGAAGGTGGTTCTGGTGCTGTATTAATATACTGATGATGGTTCTGGTAATGCATTCCTGCTCCTGTGGTGGTTCTGGCTCTGTATTCTTTTACTGATGGTGGTTCTAGTGATATATTCATGTACTGCTGATGATTCTGTTGTTGTATCTTGTGTTGAATATGGTTCTACTGCTTTATTTATTCATGCACTTATGGTTGTTCTAATGTTGTATTCATGTGCTGATGATGGTTCTAGTGATGTATTTATGTACTGATGGTGCTTCTCGTGATTTATACATGTACTGATGATAGTATTTGGTGCTGTTTTCTTGTACTGATGGTGATGCTAGTGATGTATTCATGTATTGCTGGTTGTTCTGTTGCTGTACTCATGTATTGATAATGGTTTTGGTGCTGTATCTTATATTTGTGTATGCATTTTGTCATTGCAATTGGCTATGAGGCGTTATGTTTAAAGCTACATCTGTCTCGAAAGCGTTACGAATTTATAAACATATACTATAATCATAGAAGTACTTTATAAGCAACATCTATCTATTTATAAGAAATGCGTATGTTTTCATTAAGCGTGGGCACTATTTTCATTCATTTTTTACATCTTTGTATATATGTGTTCCTCTGCTTCCTTTTTCCATATGGCATCAATCACCAGCATTGGATTTGCCTTCACGGCGCATGCGCATGATTTAACTCCCCGTTATTGTCATCACCTTTTATTGCAGGGTGCGTGTGTGCTATATTTTTCCATCAGCACCGCGTTATTTGTTAGGCTGTGATTTTTATAGTTCTAGAACCATGCTTTGATGCTTCATTATTGCAATATGTCATTGGATGTTATTAGAGGGCGCTTGACAACAGTATATGTGCGGTCACACTGGTGTGGTTCTCATTCATTTTTGCGACTGTGCCATATTTGACTCTCAGGTCTCGGTCTTGACTCATCCTTGGCGCCTGCTCATTTATCCCTCTCTCTTGGTTATTGAATCAGCTACGACCTTATCTTTCTACACATGCGCAGCTATATTTGTTTGACATCCATTCAGACTGCGCCTGCGCAGCTTCCTGATTCCTAAGTTTCGGTTTGGCTTTTCATCTCGGCGCCTGCGCCTTTGTTACTTCTGGACGCCAGCTCCGTGGACGCTGTACTAGTCTACCATATGTAAGTAATTTATTTATAATTTTGTGGCATACAAAAAGGACATCACTTGTGACTAGGATTCACCTCCATCTCCCCTGAAGCCACGCCAGAGGTGGGGTGTATTGCCCCTCCTGGTATTAGATCTTGCGGGCATATGGCCTCACTTTAAGACCTCTATTTGGTTTACCTTTATGCAGTCCACAGGCGTTCTATCAATCCATTTGTCTCTCATTTTAGAGACACTATTGCCTTTGTCTGTGGTTATTGCAATTCTATGCATACAATTGTTATTTTGTTATTTTGCCTATATTTATTTACATTTGGAGGCTCCATTATTTCCTTGGAGGCACTTTATTTTATGGACTATCCAGATAGCCTTTTTTTGGGCACTATAAATCATATATTGGGTCCATATTTTTGTGTGCACACCGCCATCTTTATAATTAGGGGTCTTTGCATGTATGATTATCTGTGGCTATTTGTAATCAGGGCTTTCTGTTTTATGTTATATATAGCACGCAGTACACCCTATGCTTTGTTTTACTATATATTTAGACAGTCTATTTTGGGCACTGCAAACCATACATAGGTTTCATACTTTGTGTACAAAACCATTATTTCCACAAATAGGGGTCTCCATTTAAGGTCTTCTGTGGTTACTTGTAATCTGGTTTTTTGTACTATATCTATGTTATATATAGTGTCCAGTGCATTTCTTATTACTGTCAGCGATACACTGTCTTCATTTAACATTTGGTCTATACAGATTTTGTATTTTTTGCATGTTTCTACATCTTCATGCATTATTATTTTGTAGGTCTTTGCCCAGCACATTGGAGGGGGTTGACATCAGGTTCCCATTTTAGAACCTGTTCTCTGGGAGTGTCATTTATGACCAATTTGTCTTGGCCTTTTTAATTGGTTTTATTCATTTTTTTCACTTGTGTGTGTTTTTTTATGTTTGCAATAAAATACCGTGTATTTTTGATAATAATTTGTCATATTTTGCTTATTTTGGGGTTGATCGCGTCCATATACACACTTCTTTTCTTCTTCCTTGCTATCATTTTTCCAGGTATGTGGACAGCAGTACCCTATAGATAGTTTGTAGTGCCTTCAAGTCCTCTTTTCTTAGATAATTTTCCAAGGTCACTTGTTGTCCCTGTTCCTCTTGAGTGGTGGCACACATTGTTGGTTCATCATGGATATGGAGGCTAGGGAAGCGGCATGGTTGGGCCAGGTGTCAGGTATTTTTGGAGGCACTAGTGCCATAGAGCCTATTGATGATTCATTTCAAAAACTCTCCTGTGACCTCATCCACCTCAATAAAGCAGTTGCAAAAACATTGTGGAATATTAAAAGCCTAGAAGAGTACCTTAAACTAAAATTGGTTCCCAGGAGTTTGAGAGTGCAGATTTTCCCCGCATGGGAAGTGGAACCTGGATTTCGGCAAACATGGGAGTCTGGTCTCTTCCAGTGCTCCACAATTTTGATTAATATGCTTATAGAACATGATGAGGCATTATTATTGGATTTGAAAGAAAGGGTGGAAGTTGGGGAAACCAAACTTAAGACTTTTGACATGCAGTCTGTAGTATTACCATTTCAACAAAGGCTTAAAGATATTATGGACAAATACGAAAAGGAAATAATACGTGGCAAGAAAACCAAGTTTGCTAGGGATAAGCATGATTTTGATGATAGAAAAGCTTATAGATGGATGCATAATGGTAATCATAGAGGTAAAAGGGGTATTGTCCCCTTAAGTAAATCAATGGACCCTGGTCCAGTTCCCTCTCAGGATCCACCATCTTCTAGTGATTTTTTGTTGTCAGACACCGATCAAGAAATTCCACCAGGACGGGTAAGCGGCAGAGCAAGCCCTCCAAATCCAAGGAGACGATATCAGCAGTACAGAGCATGGTCCCCGATGTACGGGAGGGAGACGAGACAGAACCGGAGGCGGTAGGGAGTGATCTGGTTCCAGGCACACTTCAGGTGATCAATTTATCCAACCATCCTTTGACCCAATATGAAATCAAACTTTTATCAAAAGGTTTGTCATTTTCACCCACTAAAGTATTGGATAAATTCGAACTAATCAAGGATATATATCTTTTCTGCAGACAAGTCACCTTCAAGTTGATGTACCATCAACCATCGATTATTGATACTCTTCCAGAGGAAGATCGACAGACGTTTCGTGATCTCCTTGAACTCATGACTGAGAATCAAAATGGTGCAGGTAAAAGAACTATGTTTTCCCAGAGGCTCCCTTCCAAGGCCACTCCTTCACTCTCCTTGTTCCCGGCGGTAGAAGTATTCTTCAACACTACATGTCTTGATATACAAGATCTTTTACCCGATCACAATCAGGGTAATAATTTAAGTCGGTAGGAAAAACAGGCCTTGAAGAATTTACAGGATAATAAATCTTTCCTTATAAAGGAGGCCGACAAGGGGGGTAATGTTGTTTTGTGGCCAGTGGAAATGCATTTGAAAGAAGCCTCTAGACAATTACACACTGCTAAATATAGGATTCTTCCATCTGATCCTACAGAGACTTTTACATTTAAGATTGATAGTTTATTAAAAAAAGCTTTTGACTTGTGCACTATAAATAGAAAAGAGCGTGATTTTTTAATCACAACATTTCCAATAGTGCCCACATTCTACATGCTCCCAAAAGTCCATAAGTCAATAGAGGAGCCACCGGGGCGCCCTATAGTTTCGGGAATTGGAAGTCTGTTTGAGCGTCCATGTTCTTATCTGGATTTTTATTTGCAGCCTTTTGTTCTCTCTCTAGGCTCATTTGTCAGGGATTTTTCCCATCTTATTAACCAACTGGATGGTCTTTTGGTGGATGAAAATGCTTTGATGATTACGATGGATGTTGAATCTCTTTACATTTGTATAGAACATTCATTAGGGCTACAAGCTGTTTCACATTTTTTGAATTTACGGACGTCAGGAGACCGTCTACACGACTCTTTCATCCTGGATCTACTCAGGTTTGTGCTCGAGAACAAGTATTTTGTTTTTGAACGTAAATTTTTCAAACAGATATCCGGTACTGCCATGGGTGCCAAGTGCGCACCCTCCTATGCCAACCTATTTTTAGGTTGGTGGGAGGATACGTTTGTACGCCATCTACCTTCTTTTCAGGCACATGACATCAGGTGGTACCGGTATATCGATGACGTTCTATTTTTCTGGTCGGGTTCATTGGTGGAATGTGAAAATTTTATTTCACATTTGAATTCTAATTCTTGGAATATTTCTCTCACGTATAGTATCTCTCATGTGTCCGTGCATTTCCTGGATTTGAGAATCACCAAAAATGGAGGGCGGATCTGTACTTCACTTTTTCGGAAGGCAACGGCCTCAAACAGTCTGCTTCATTATAGCAGCTTCCATCCTCCACATGTCCGCAACGGTATACCTAAAGGACAATTCTATAGGATCAAGAGAAACTGCAGTGAACAAAGCCAGTTTCTTAAAGAAGTCAGATCACTCTCTACTCGTTTCAGGGAAAGAGGATATCCAAGACTGGTCATTTCACGAGCCTTTCAGGCATCTGACCGCAAGGAACGTAAGGAACTTTTGGAATCAAGACAGTGGAGGAAATTTTCAAGTACCAACATAATTACCACCTACAATAATCGATGGACGGAAGTCTACGATATTCTTTATAAGAACTGGAACATTTTGTTGAGCGACTCCAAAGTGATTCCGTTTGTTGGTGAACGCCCTAGACTTATTGCCAAGCGGGCGAAAAATTTGAGGGACTCTCTTTGTGTCAGTCACTTCAAACGTCCTACAGTACCATTGAATAGGGGGACTAAAGTAATTGGCACCCACCCCTGCGGGGGGTGTACAATTTGTCCATTTGTTGTCTCTGACAACACTTTGAATCTTTTGTTTTTTCCGGGTTGCATCCGTACCACTCTTCATTCTAATTGTCGCACACGTAACGTTATTGACATCATGGTTTGCAGTTGCCTAAAAATCTATGTTGGCCAAACAAGCCAAGAGCTCCGCCGACGTATACATCATTTTTCAAACATTATGTGTGCACGCAGGGACCATGGTTTGGGCAAACCCATCACTTCGCTGGCCAACCATTATTTACTTTGTCATAATGGTTCTCCGGGGAAAACTCGCATCATAGTCGTTGATAAGGTGGAGTCTTCCATAAGGGGTGGTCATTGTACTGATGCTCTTCTCAGAAAGGAGTCCAGATGGATTTTTGATTTACATAGTTTGGCACCAGAAGGCCTCAATGAAAAATTGCTATTTACTGGTTTCTATAAGAAATAAATTTTCCACGCCATCTTTGGCCATATAGTGTTTCATTCTATCTTCGCCTTTACATGCTGTGCTTTTTGACTTAGCTTTATCATTCATTTTTTGGATGGATTGCTTCCATGTGTCATACCAGGCATTTCCATTCATTGTCAAGCCTGTCACCTGACTTCAGCCCTTGAGGGGTCCATGGTGGCTGACTTGTTTCAGGCCTTCTGGCTCGGCATGGGAGCCTCCGGTCCAGTGCCGCACTCATGGATCTATTTCACTGCATTGACAGTGTTGGTTCTATGGGTCTATCACATGGTGCGGATGGCTGGCATTTCCAGTCAGGTCCAACTTTTTGTGGCTTAAGGCCAGTTCATTCCATTCTCTCTACCCAGAGGTGTATATGTATATTTATTCGGGTGGGGCATTTGTCATCAAGCAATGAAGGGAAAAGAAGGAAAGATAGTAGGAACAAGAAAAATGTTAACTATGTGATAATTCAAGTAAAAGGGATAAGTGAGAATAAGGGCAAGATATAATATAATTTTGGGCAGCATAAAGCCATGTCGACTTCTTTTTACTTTGTCCTTGTAATATTCGCCTTACAACCAATGACCATGTGGTTTTTTTTGTTTTTTTTTGGCCTTATGGTAACACATTGGGTTAAAATTGCTCTCACTTCATTTATTGTCATTTGATAAATATTTTCATTGTTAGTGGACTTTTACAGGGCCCCCTTTTAAGGGTGCCTCATTCTTTTAACGTCCACTTATTTTTTATCATCTGTATGATAAATAGCCATCTACCAGGACATAGGGCTTTAATTGTTTTTTTCATTGCATTTTTTATTATTTTCATTATATTTGTGTATGCATTTTGTCATTGCAATTGGCTATGAGGCGTTATGTTTAAAGCTACATCTATCTCGAAAGCGTTACATACTGTATTTATAAACATATACTATAATCATAGAAGTACTTTATAAGCAACATCTATCTATTTATAAGAAATGCGTATGTTTTCATTAAGCGTGGGCACTATTTTCATTCATTTTTTACATCCTTGTATATATGTGTTCCTCTGCTTCCTTTTTCCATATGGCATCAATCACCAGCATAGGATTCGCCTTCACGGCGCATGCGCATGATTTAACTCCCCGTTATTGTTATCACCTTTTATTGCAGGGTGCGTGTGTGCTATATTTTTCCATCAGCACCGCGTTATTTGTTAGGCTGTGATTTTTATAGTTATAGAACCATGCTTTGATGCTTCATTATTGCAATATGTCATTGGATGTTATTAGAGGGCGCTTGACAACTGTATATGTGCGGTCACACTTGTGTGGTTCTCATTCATTATTGCGACTGTGCCATATTTGACTCTCAGGTCTCGGTCTTGACTCATCCTTGGCGCCTGCGCATTTATCCCTCTCTCTTGGTTATTGAATCAGCTACGACCTTATCTTTCTACACATGCGCAGCTATATTTGTTTGACATCCATTCAAACTGCGCCTGCGCCGCTTCTTGATTCCTAAGTTTCGGTTTTGTTTTTCATCCCAGCGCCTGCGCCTTTGTTACTTCCGGACGCCAGCTCCGTGCACGCTGTACTAGTCTACCATATGTAAGTAATTTATTTATAATTTTGTGGCATACAAAAAGGACATCACTTGTGACTAGGAATCACCTCCATCTCCCCTGAGGAAGCCACGCCAGAGGTGGCGATACGCGTGGGGTGTATTGCCCCTCCTGGTATTAGATCTTGCGGGCATATGGCCTCACTTTAAGACCTCTATTTGGTTTACCTTTATGCAGTCCACAGGCGTTCTATCAATCCATTTGTCTCTCATTTTAGAGACACTATTGCCTTTGTCTGTGGTTATTGCAATTCTATGCATACAATTGTTATTTTGTTATTTTGCCTATATTTATTTACATTTGGAGGCTCCATTATTTCCTTGGAGGCACTTTATTTTATGGACTATCCAGATAGCCTTTTGTTGGGCACTATAAATCATATATTGGGTCCATATTTTTGTGTGCACACCGCCATCTTTATAATTAGGGGTCTTTGCATGTATGATTATCTGTGGCTATTTGTAATCAGGGCCTTCTGTTTTATGTTATATATAGCACGCAGTACACCCTATGCTTTGTTTTACTTTATATTTAGACAGTCTATTTTGGGCACAGCAAACCATACATAGGTTTCATACTTTGTGTATAAAAACCATTATTTCCACAAATAGAGGTCTCCATTTATGGTCTTCTGTGGTTATTTGTAATCAGGTTTTTTGTACTATATCTATGTTATATATAGTGTCCAGTGCATTTCTTATTACTGTCAGCGATACACTGTCTTCATTTAACATTTGGTCTACACAGATTTTGTATTTTTTGCATGTTTCTACATCTTCATGCATTATTATTTTGTAGGTCTTTGCCCAGCACATTGGAGGGAGTTGACATCAGATTCCCATTTTAGAACCTGTTCTCTGGAAGTGTCATTTATGGCCAATTTGTCTTGGCCTTTTTAATTGGTTTTATTCATTTTTTTCACTTGTGTGTGTTTTTGTATGTTTACAATAAAATACCGTATATTTTTTATAATAATTTGTCATATTTTGTTTATTTTGGGGTTGATCGCATCCATATACACACTTCTTTTCTTCTTCCTTGCTAGTAATGGAGACATAAGACACCTATCCATTACTAATCCAATAGTTATACTGTATTGTAAATAAAGACACAGCAAGAATAAAGTCTTTTATTTGAGATAAAAACAAAACACATTTTTCCTTTTTTATTTAAAAATAGCAAACGCAGTTATACTCACCTAACGCCCATTCCATTGCATCCCTCATCTCCTGTAATAAAACAAAAATAAAACACAATACCCCTTATCTGTCCGTTGTTCTATCCTACACGGTAATCCATGTTTGGGGATGAACAGTTTGCAACCTAGATGGTGCCAAGATGCGATCGTTCAGGCTGACTACCAATGGAGAATGAGCTGCTGGGAGCGCAGCATCAGTCAGCAGCGGTGACCTTATCGAGGTTACCACGGGTCACTACGGCTGCGTTCCCAGAGGGGCTGAACGGAGGTGACCTCAGCCCCGTGAGAAAAAGTCACTGAGTTCACAGCAGATCAGCCTTGCTAATGAGGACAGCTGAGGGTTGCAGCCCGCAGCTGTCACTTTTGCCTGGCTGATCATCAAAAATACAGGGGAACCAACGCCATTTTATTTATTTATAGCACAGGTAGTGGCTGATGAATACTCCCATCAGCCGTCGCCTGCTGATCTCGCTGTTATCAGTTGAACTCAACTCTCAACATTCTCCCCTGCTAGTGCTGATCGCAGCGCGAGCAGGGAAGGATGATGGTAAGAGGGGTCTTCAGCACCTGGCGCCGAGGAATACTGCGAACTGCGTCACTGCTTCCCAGGCGCTGGTACGTGTCACATTGATGACACACAGATGTCTTGCGTGTGTCATCAGTGTGCACATGTGTGGGACTTTTTGTGGCCCATGCTGCTGTTAAAAAATGGACATGTCAGAGTATTTTGCCCACAGACACACGGTCTGTGGAAGCACAGACATGTGCACAGACCCATTCACATGGTCTATGTCTTTAAGTGTCTTCGGTATGCGTGAAAACTATCACCACACATACCGGACACACTGTTGTGTGAAAGAGCCCTTATACAGTATATATAAAAAAGTGAGTACACCCCTCACATTTTTGTAACTATTTTATTAAATATTTTCATGGGTAAACACTGAAGATATCACACTTTGATATAATGTACAGTAGACCTTGTAGATCAGGTATATCAGTGTAAATTTGGTGTGTCCTCTAAAGAACTCAACACAAACTTGGCCAGATTGTGCCCAAAGTGTCAATATTTTGTGTGGCCACCATTATTTGTAAGTACTGCCTTACAGTTCTTGGGCATTGAGTTCACTAAAGTTTTACACGTTGCTCCTAGAATCCTCTTCCATCAGAAAGAAAACACATCCAAAAGGTACCTGGGTGTAATGTTTATTTGTGATACTAAGGCTAGTTTTACACTTGCCGTGTTTTTGCTGGCCGTTTTTGCGGCCCCAATGCATTTCTATGGGGCCGCAAAAATTAGTAGGAGGGCCGTGCTCCGTATGGCCGTGAGGGCCGTATTTGCGGCTGTGAAAAAATATTGAGCTTGCTCGATAATTTTCACGGCTTACAGACACGGCCGCAATGCATTTCAATGGTACCGCAAAAACAATGTTAGGCTAATTTCACACTTGCTTTTTTTTGCAGCGCGTTTTTCCCGCAAAAAAACACATTGAAAAAACGCATACAAACGCATACAAATGCTGCGTTTTTTTCAAGCATTTTTATGAGCATGCATGAAAAAAACGCAGCGTTTTTATGCGTTTGTATGCGTTTTTAGTGCGTTTTTACCGCGTTTGCGTTTTTTTCCAACATTAGGTGGCCCCTCACACTAACCCAAACCATGACTTTACTAACCCTAACCCTAACCCTGACCCTATCCCTAACCCTGACCCTAACCCTAACCCTAACCCTGACCCTAACCCTAACCCTGACCCTAACTCTGACCCTAACCCTAACCCTGACCCTAACCCTAACCCTTAACCAAACCATACTAACCCTAACCCTAACCCTGACTCTAAACCCTAGCTAACCCTAACCCTAGCCCTAAACCCCCTTAACTAACCCTAACTCTAACCCAAACCCCTAAATTCCATTGTCCAACTAATGGTAAAAAAAAAAAACGCATGCACAAAAAAACGCATACATAAGCATGCCAATGCGCACATATGCGCACCCATAGACTTATAATGGGTGTCTTGTTATAACAGGGAAAAATGGCGATCCGAGAAGGTTTTTTGAGGCCCGTTTTTGTGGAAGAACGTGGAAATTATGGCCATATGGCCCGCAAAAAAGGACAGCAAAAACGGACCTCAAAAAACACGGCAAGTGTAAAACCAGCCTTATTGCATATAATCAGTACTGTGGTTCATGTATGATCCGCAGTTTGATGATGGTTGGTAACAACAACTCCCAGTATCTTACCATTGTCAACGACATACTGGCAGTTCTAGGTTCATGTGATACAAATGTATATGGCTGAGGCTGACCTTACAATGCAACTGATTGTTATACTAAGCTTGGTGCTGTATTGATGCACTGATAATAGTTTTGCTGCTGTGTTCATCTACTGACAGAGATACTGCTGCAGTTTTTCTGGTGCTGTATTCATGTACTCATGCTGGTTCTGGTGCTCACTGTACTCCTGTAATGATGATTTTGATGAAGTATTCATATACTGTTGATCGTTGTTTTGATGTATTCATGTATTGGTTCTGGTGCTGTATTTTTGTACTTCATTTGGTTCCACTTCTGTATTCATGCAGTGATGGTGGTTCTGGTGCTATATTTAGGTACGGAAGGTGGTTCTGTATTAATATACTGATTATGGTTCTGGTAATGCATTCCTGTTCAGGTGGTGGTTCTGGCTCTGTATTCTTTTACTGATGGTGGTTCTCGTGATATATTCATGCACTGCTGATGATTCTGTTGTTGTATCTTGTGTTGAATATGGTTCTGCTGCTTTATTTATTCATGCACTTATGGTTGTTCTAATGTTGTATTCATGTGCTGATGATGGTTCTAGTGATGTATTTATGTACTGATGGTGCTTCTCGTGATTTATACATGTACTGATGATAGTATTTGGTGCTGTTTTCATGTACTGATGGTGATGCTAGTGATGTATTCATGTATTGCTGGTTGTTCTGTTGCTGTACTCATGTATTGATAATGGTTTTGGTGCTGTATCTTAAAGTGATATTCTTGTACTGTATCAATGTGTTGGTGATGGTTTTGATGCTCTACTCATATACTGATGATGGTTCTGGTGCTGTGTTCAAGTACTGATGATAGTTCTAGTGCTCTAATCATGTACTCTTAGTGGTTTTAGCTCTGCATTCATGTACATATGATGATTACGGTGATGTATTCCTGTAATGATGATTGTTTTAATTTGGTATTCCCTCATACGAAACAGTGATTTGTCCTATATACTGCAATATGATGTTTTAAGTACCCTAAGGGGACTAAATAAAAATGAATTAATTCCGTCACAGCAAAACCCCAAAAACAATAATGGAATTGTGTTTATTAATTGCCGGTTTATATTGCTTTGTGGGGAGGGTCATCATTTAAATATTAGCCTTGGACAGCAGGAAAACTAGAATTGGCCCTGGTTATACAGCATCATTAAGGTCTTTACCAAGCAAAGATTTCAAAGCAGTCTGGAGTTTCAAGTTGTGGCGTACAAGATCTTTTTAACAAGATCATGCAGCATAGTGGAGGTTCCTTGCAAATTATGGGAACCTAGTCCAAGAGTCCTTGAAGGCGGTTTCACACGTCCGGATAATTCCGGTACCGGAAAAAATGGTACTGTAGCTATCTGTGTCAGTGTGGACACGTGGTACCTCCGAGTGGCAACAGTGTGCTGGACGTGTGCTACATCAGGACCACACGGACGGCGCCGGGAAGAAGCGCTCCAGTAAGCGCTGTTCCCGGTGGCTGGTGCTGACCACGGCTGTAATTCTGCTCTCCTGGCAGGAGAGCAGAATGAATGAAAACCCAATGTAGGTTTTTCCCTCATTTTAATAACCACCAGACGAAACTTACAGCTGTCAGCTGTCAGCCAGATTGGTTGTGAAGAATAGAGTGGTCCCCATGCTGTTTTTTTAAAATTATTTAAATAAATAATTTTAAAAAACGGCGTGGGGTCCCCCCTATTTTTGACAACCAACCTGACTAAAGCCAACAACTGAGGGCTGATACTCTCAGGCTGGTAAGGGGCCATTAATCTTGGCCCCCCCAGCCTAAAACAACAGCCCCCAGCTGCCCAGAAAAGGCACATCTATTAGATGCGCCAAATCTGGAGCTTTGTGCGGTTCTTCCCACTTGCCCTGTAGCGGTGGCAAGTGGGGTAATTAGGGGTTAATGGCACCTTCTCTATTATAAGGTGATATTAAGCCCGGATTAGTAATGGAAGGGTGTCAATAAGACACCGATCCATTACTAATCCTACAGTAAAGAAAGGGTTAAATACACAAACACACAATAAGAATAAATTATTTTAATGAAAGAATACAACACACATTTTTATTATCTTTATTATACTGGTAATTCCTTAGCGAAGCCATCGATCTTCTGAAAAAAAGTTGAAAATAATTAAACAAATCTATACATTACTTGTCCGGCACTCAGTCATGTCCCACGGCGTAAATCCATCTTGGGGGGTTAATATATTTACAGTGGGAGCGCTGCTAGTACATCCGTTCCTGACTGTAACTGACTGGGGAATGAATGGAGCAGAGCCAGACTGTGATGAGCGGTGACATCACCGCTAGTTACTGAGCAGGCGCCGACTGCTCCATTCATTCCCCAGTCAGTTACAGTCGGGAACGGATGTATTAGCAGCGCTCCCACTGTAAATATATTAATCCCCCAAGATGGATTTACGCCGTGGGACGTGACTGAGTGCCGGACAGGTAATATATAGATTTGTTTTATTATTTTCAACTTTTTTTCAGAAGATCGATGGCTTTAGTCAGGTTGGTTGTCAAAAATAGGGGGGACCCCATGCCGTTTTTTAAAATTATTTATTTAAATAATTTTTTTAAAAAAACAGCGTGGGGACCCCTCTATTCTTCACAACCAACCTGGCTGAAGCTGACAGCTGAGGTTCGCAGCCCCCAGCTGTATGCTTCGTCTGGTTGGTTATTAAAATGAGGGAAAACCCACGTCGGGTTTTCATTCATTCTGCTCTCCTGCCGGCAGAGCAGGAGAGCAGAATTACAGCCGCGGTCAGCACCAGCCGCTGGGAACAGCGTTTACAATAGCCGCTTCTTCCCGGTGGCCGTCTGTGAGCACGGAGGACTGTGTGAACAGTTCTCCGTGTGCACATGTGCAGCACGTGTTGCGGGCAGTGTGTCCGTGTTAAAACGGACATGTCTCCGTGTTTTGCACACTGACACACGGTCCGTGAAAACACACTGACATATGCATAGACCCATTTGAATGGGTCTACGTGTGTCAGTGTCTCCGGTACGTGAGAAAACTGTCAACACACGTACCGGAGACACTGACGTGTGAAACCGGCCTTACATGGACCTCTGGCAGCTCCGTGCTGGCTCAGTTAGACCACCCACAAGGTCCAAAGCCATAGAAAACCCAAGAATCCCAGGCACCAGAGAAAATGGGGATAAAACATAACCTTTATTACATTATTCATCCTTAAAAATCACATGGTGAAATACAATTAAGGCAGATGAGTGAAGCAACGTTTCCGCCCAAAAGAGCCTTTTTCAAGCCAGAAGTACAATAAAATGGCTGTAATTTTTGTTGTACTTCTGGCTTGAAAAAGACCCATTAAATGTGTCCTCATTACTTAGAAATGCAAGCATATACTTATCCATCAGAGAGGCATCTGACGGACTCCAAATTTATTCTGCAGCAAGACAATGACCCCAAACAGCCATTGTCATTAAGAGCTATGTTCAGTGTTAAGGAGAACATGGTGTCCTGATAGTGATGACATGGCCCCCACAGAGCCCTAATCCCAACATCAAGTCTGCCTGGGATTCATAAATGTCTACAAATGTACCTTGAAGAATTGAAGGGTTACACCATATATTTGATTTAGATTTCTCTTTTGTTCATGCACTTTGCGTAAAAAAAACTTAACACTTCTATTTTTGAAAGCATTTTTACTTTGCGGCACTTTTTTTTGCACCTGCCTAAAACTTTTGCAAAGTACTGATTATGGAAATAGACCTCATGGGTCATTCTTGAGGCCATACATTAATGGCCTGGTGTTTACTGTACATATGGTGCTAAAATGAACTATTTTGTAAAAAATGTTAAGTTGTAATCCAGGCCTGATAAGAGCTGCCAATAAGGGTGGAGATCCTTAATGGATCTGTGCTTCACTGACCTTTTATAGATGCTACCAGCCCTTAATAAAGAAAACCTATTCTACTCCTGAATGCTCGCCTGAATCTGCTTAATTTCTATCAATTGTGAAGCTGTTTGCTGGTAAGTGATGTTGCAAAATGAAATTTACACAATCAATAGACAAGACTTTATTGATTAGGTTAAAATGGCTCTTAGCAAGACTGAGAAAATGAGTCAAGAGGAGCAATTAAGTCACCCAGTCATTAAAGAGACTAAATGTGGGCTAGATGACAAGGGGTATAAAGTGAGGAACTGTTGGTGGGTGATCAGATAAAGAGATCAAGAGAAATATATGGGCAGTGGGTCCAGGAATATGTGACTGGTGAAAGGTTATGCTCAATTACATTTCCTCACCCCTTGCATTGGAATAAAGGGACTTAGTGTCATCCAGCTGGACCAAGATGTGACACTTGTCACATTGTTTCATTCCTTCTCGTGTCCCCAGACACCAGTTTCTATTAAAAAAAAACAACTTGGGTTAGACAGGATTATAAACCTTGAACCTAGAAGCGGCTGTGTGGACTGCCTGTGAGTGGAAGAAAGGGAAGCATCATGTATCCAATAAAGTGACCCCTATAAATCGCTGCTTTAGTGCTCTCTCAATCATTTCTCAGTAAATGGACTGTGAGCTTGGAGCTCAGGGACAGGCAAGCCTCAGGTCTGCAGGTTTATGGCCCATTTGACTCCAGCTCTGATATTTCATATAATTACCATTTATAAGACAAGCATCATTGTCTCCCAAGTTTAACGCAAGTCTCAGGGCTGTGCAAGGCTGCTGAATCATTGTCTGGAATCCCAGGTGAAACTGAAAGTTATGTGCAGACTTCCCTCTGATATTCTTCCTCTATGAAATGTAGGCAGTATGCCAGGAAAGGGTTAATTCTAGCACTGATATAGGCCAAATGCTAAGACACCATTATGCCTATTCAGTCATCTTTAGTGACTGAGACTAGCTAAAGAAAGGATGGCCAAAGATAAGAATCATTTTATTTCTATAGCGCCAACATATTCCGCAGAACTTTACAATTAAGCAGAGACATATACAGACAATAAAAGTATCACAAAGTAACACATAGTTTAACAGTTCCAGAAAAGTGAGGGCCCTGCTCACACGCTTACAATCTATTAGGAAGTTCCTCACTCTTCACCAATAAAACTTACGGACCCTTTCCCTTTTCCATACTCCCTTCCATGGTACGATAGTGAGTACTTTGTTCTACTGTTTATTAAAAAAATAAAAGAAAAATATGTGAAAAATAATCTATAAGAAAACAGGAGAGACACAACAGGTAGAAAGTGCTTGCCATGTATGGTCCAGTCATCATCGTAATAAATAGTGGTTCTCATATACAATGGCTTGCAAAAGTATTCACCTCTGACATTTTTTGTGTTTTTCTACCTCACAAACCTTGAATTTCACTGTTCTTTTTTTTTTTTTTCCACAGTTTGCATCAATTCACGTAAAGAACATGCCTACAACTGTGAACATTTGGTTTTATTTTTTTTTGTGAAGCAAACAGGAAATTGAACAAAATAACTGAAGACATCAGTGTGCATGACCATTCATCCCCTTAAAGTCAGCAATTTGTAGAGCCTCCATTTGCGACAATTACAACTGGAAGTCGCTTTGGATAAGTCTATATGAGCTTTCCACATTTTTCCACTGGGAGTTTTGCCCATTCCTCAAGGCAAAACTGCTCCAGCTCCTTCAAGTTAGATGGTTTCCTCTCGTGAACAACAATCTTCAACTCTAACCACAGATTCTCAGTTGGATTAAGGTCTGGACTCTGACTAGGTCACTCCAAAACACGATTCCTCTTAAACCACTCAAGTGTTGCTTTAGCAGTATGCTTTGGATAATTGTCTTGTTAGAAGGTGAACCTCCGTCCCTGTCTTATATCACTGACAGATTGAAACAGGTTTTGCTCAAGAACATCCCTGTATTTCGCACCATCCATCTTCCCCTTGATTCAGACCATTTTCCCTGTCCCTGTTACCAGTAAACATCACTCCAACTAACATGTTTCATTGTGGGGATGGTGTTCTTGGGGTGATGAGCTGTGTTGATTTGGCGTCAAACATAGTGTTTACTTTGGTGGCAAAAAAGTTAAATTTTTGTCTCGTCTGACCACAGCATTCTCCTCGATACATTTTGGGACTCTCCCACATGTCTATTGGCAAACTAAAAACAAGCTTTACAATTTTTGTAAGTAAAGGCTTTATTCTGTCCACTCTTCCATAAAGGCCACCTCTATGGAGTATATGGCTTATTATGGTCATATGGACAGATACTCCAGTCTCTTATTGGGAACTCTGCAGCTCCTTCAGGGTTACCTTTGGTCTCTGTGCTGCCTGTCTGATTAATGCCCTCCTTGTCCGGGCTGAGAGTTTTGGTGGGTGCCCCTCTCTTTCCAGAAAAATATTCAGAATTGAGAGTCCTCAGTGGTTGATACCTTTTAATGGCTAACTGAAAAGATGGTAACACATTGCAAGCTTTCGAGACTACTCAGGTCTCTTCATCAGGCATAGATGCATGACACTCTGCACACTTTGAATGCTGGAGAAAACATGTTTTCAGCATGTGCCAGAGCTGCCGTCGTCTGTGTAGGGTCTTTCTATATGTAGCAACTGCTGCTTCATCCAGGACATTCTGCAATGTTTTATTACAATGTGAAAATGCAGAGTGAACAGGAGAAGGGAGGAGATCTGTATGAAAGATGTGTAGATTGTTCATAAGCTATTTATGACACGTAGATTTCTGTATTTGTAGTAAATGGGGGTGTCTTGAGTGGGGTGACAGTTACTGACAGAAAAGGAGAGAAAATTATAGTCAACGAGAGAGAGTGGAGTTAGTAAAGCCATACCCTGAGCAGAGCCGGGAGAAGACCAGGTCCAGAGTATTCCCATCATCCTGTGTAGGAGAGTTAGTAAACTGAGAAAGGCCGAAAGAAGAGGTTAGAGAAAGGAGTATCAGATGTGTAGAGTGAATAAGGATGTTAAAGTCCCCCATGATAAGAGTGGGGATGTTGCAAAATAGAATGGAAGCCATGTGGAAAAGAGATTAATAAACTGGCCCCCCCGTTAGAGTTGACCTAAAGTCTGGAACTCCATTGCCAAGGAAGCCACAGTACCCATTGAGTATGGCACAGGCAGATGCAATATCCAAAACATTGCAGAAGTTCTTAGAAAAAGGAGCCATTGTCGAAATTACATCAACATGCAATACTCCACTGTTACCAGTCAAGAAAAAGGTAGAAAAAGGTCAGCCTGCACAGTACCATACGGTCCAAAACTTGCGGACTGTTAATTAGGTCACTGTCCTCAATACACCCATTGTGCCTAACCCTCATACTCTATTGGCACAGATCCCTCACACGGCCACCCATTTCACGGTCACTGATCTCGCCAATGCTTTCTTCTCAGTACCACTCCACCCAGGTTATTGGTATTAGTTTGCCTTCACACAGTAGAGCAGACAGGGTGGTACTCCCCCCCCCCAAGGTGCCTAAAATTCGCCCAGCCAATAAATGGCTGCCATGTCTTCAGTCCTGAAGGACTGGCACAGACCAGACAGTCCTTTTCCAGTATGTTGATAACTTACTCCTTTGCTGCCCCAGTCAGTAAAGATGACTGTATTAAAACACTGTCTCTCCTACAGTTTCTCGTAGACAGTGGCTGCAAAGATTCTAACAAAAAACTCCAGTTTTGCTGTACAACTGCCATGGTTTTAGGCCACTGTATTTCTGCAGGGGTGAAGCACCGCACTACAGACAGAAGGAAGGTAATTGAGATGCTCACCCCTCCTTCCAATCCTGCAACCTTGAGAACTTTTCTTGGCCCCCATGGGCCTTGACCCTTATGCAGCCTCTGTATGATTGCATATCCACACAGCCTTTCCAACCAACGTCTGAAGCACTAGAATTTCTATACTGTCAAACTGACCATCGCTTCCGCTTCAGCTTTAGGCCTCCCAGACCACTCAAAACTCTTCAGGCTGTACTGTCATGAACAGTCAGGCCACACATCTGGTGCACTCACCCAAGCCCATGGTGGTCGACAGCGACCAGTGGACTACTACTGAACCATATAGACCCCATAGAAAGAGGTGCTCTCTCATGCTTGAGAGCCATAAATGCTGTGCAGCTTATCTTGGATGACTTTCTCCCTCACTGTTTATGTCCCTCATTACTGCCATTCTTTCTCAAGTACAACCTAAACATCTCAGTACTGCTAGCTATCTTAGGCTTTAATGTGCCCTCTTTATGCCTGTTAACATCGCCATTCACTGTTGCTCTACTCTGAATCCAGCCACATTGCCTCTGGAGGGGGGAGGGGATGGCAGAGGTAACCTGGGTGATCTGCTAGTTGAGCCAGAAGAGGAACATGATTGTATACAACTAATGCTGCAGGAAACGGCAGGTTTCAGTCATGTTATCGATGTCCCACTAGATAACCAACCCAGACCAGCTCTTTATGGACAGAACATGGTATGGCGTGGATGGCCGGTTCTACAATGGATATGTTGTTGTTTCTCTCCATGAAGCCATAAAAGCAGAATCACTGCCTCCACATTTCCACCCTAGAAGACTCTGTAGATATGCTAAAGACCAATCTGCTACCATTTATATAGACAGTCGCTATGCTTTTGGCATAGCTCACGACTATGGACCTATATTGAGAGCTTGATCTTTCCTCACAAATAAGCAAGCCTATCAAGAGTTATAAATCCGTCCAGCGCCTGATGGAGGTCCTACTTTTACCCAATAGAGTTGTCATAGTGAAAGCCAAAGGTCAGGCAAAGGACTCAACCATAGCAAAGTTCACCAGCTTATATATCAAGAGACAACTCTTCCGGGGTGGCAGCTGCATAGATGGCCTTCTCCTGAAGCTACAAGAAAAGGCTGGTGTTGAAGAATTCACGAGATGGCAAGACAAGGGAGCTGTGCAGTCACCAGTAGGACTGTGGCTCATGGAGGAGAAAGTTTGCCTTCCCCGGGTTCTGTATCCCTTGATGGGTCAAGCCACCCAAGGCAATACCCAGCAATCAAAGACTGCAATGACGGACCTCGTCCACCACTAGTGATCTGTTCCTGAGTTCAGTGTTACTGCAGTCAAACACGTTGAAGCCTGTGTGACCTGTGCATGCAACAATGCAAAACGCACTACCAAGACGCCTATGAGACATACACTGGGGCCCGTGTACATGTTCCAGTATCTTCAGATAGACTACATTCAACTTTCCAAGATGCAAACCTAGGAGTATGTACTTGTGTGTGTCGACCTCTTCTCAGGATGGCCAGAAGTGTACCCAGCGTGTAAAGCCACCGCCAAGGCTACAATGAAGAAACTAATCTCCGAAGTTGCCTGAATATACGGGGTGTCTGAGACCATAGAGAGTGACAGAGGCACCCACTTTACCAGAAAAGTGATGCAGGAAATAATATCTGCCCTGGGAGTGAAACAGACCTTTCACACTACGTAGCATCCACAAAGTAGTGATAGAGTAGAGAGATTGAACGGGACCCTGAAATTGAAAATCCAAAAAGCCATGACTGAAAGGGGCAGGCCATGAACAGAATGCTTGCCCTTTGCACTCTCCTCAATCAGGTATACTCACAACAAAAAAACAGGCCTCAGCCCGTATGAGGTGTTATTTGGGTCAGCCACTAGGCTAGGGTTGTTTATTCCACAGCAGCTCCAGATGCAACATAACAAGCTGTTTTCTTATGCTATTGTATGCTATTGCACTTACAGAACGCTTATCTGAGATATATGCTTAAGTTTACTCTTCTCTCCCAGATCCAGATTCTGCGGAAGGGAGCCACCGCATACAATTATGAGCCATGTGGCCAAAAGACACATCAGAAGAGATCTTGAGCCTCGATTTAAAGGCCCTTAAATGGCTGTAAATCTCGAAAGAATGCCCAACTGGATTCACCTTAGTGCAAAAAATCAAATATTGTAGGAATTAGCAGTACAAAAAGTGAACATATAATCCCTATAAAATCAGCTTTTATTTCATATAAATATAAAAACCACCAATTTCCCAGTGCAGTAAATGGCAGATGCCACAATAAAAAAGACCTAAACTGAGATGCTGCAAGGCCCTAAAATAAACTCATCTGATACCTTCCTATCCGTGGAGGTTGGCACCCTAAGGATCCCGATTTTTTGGCGCCCCCACTCAGCGAGAACTGTCCCTTGCTGCCCTGTTGGTCCCTGATATCACAGGTATGAAAACAGTGACTGATAGTATAGCGATGAATAGTAAAAGTGCCCTAGAGCTAGACCAAAAATCCCAGACTAATAAACAGACAATTACCACATCATGACATCAAGGTCCACCATACTGCAAAACCATGTCCTAGCAATGAGGCATACATGAGAGATAAAAAAGTGGCCACTTATCATTTGTGGAGTAACCTCAACGCATTTCCTCGCACCAGCGGTTCATCAGGAGGCATAAAAGATGTAGAAGATGTCCATCATGTCAGATATCAAGATGAGATGACAAACTGGATTCACGCCTTACACAGCAAGAAGATAGCTGAGCCCAAGAAAACCACCAAACGATGTGGACGCACACTCTGTGCCTTATTCTTTTTGCCTTAAATGGGGGGTCATCAAGGGCTATGTCCCAAGAGAGAAAGAATGGGGAGCTAGTTATCAATTTATGGTTTAAAACCTCAGATTCTGTAGTCAGTTATAAATGTGCCCTGTGTAACATGGTCTCCTGCCCTAGGGTGGAGTGGCAGCGTGGGAACACCTATAGACTCCCCGAAAAGTATATACAGTGCCTTGCGAAAGTATTCGGCTCCCTGGAACTTTTCATCCTTTTCCCACATATCATGCTTCAAACATAAAGATACCAAATGTAAATTTTTGGTGAAGAATCAACAACAAGTGGGGCACAATTGTGAAGTTGAACGAAATTTATTGCTTATTTTAAATTTTTGTGGAAATTCAAAAACTGAGAAGTGGGGCGTGCAATATTATTCAGCCCTTTTAACTTAATACTTTGTTGCACCACCTTTTTCTGCGATTACAGCTGCAAGTCGCTTGGGGTATGTCTCTATCAGTTTTGGACATTGAGAGACTGAAATTCTTGCCCATTCTTCCTTGGCAAAGAGCTCGAGCTCAGTGAGGTTTGATGGAGATCGTTTGTGAACAGCAGTTTTCAGCTCTTTCCACAGATTCTCAATTGGATTCAGGTCTAGACTTTGACTTGGCCATTCTAACACCTGGATACGTTCATTGTGAACCATTCTATTGTCGATTTTGCTTTATGTTTGGGATCATTGTCTTGTTGTAAGACAAATCTTCGTCCCAGTCTCAGGTCTTTTGCAGACTCCAACAGGTTTTCATCAAAAATTTTCCTGTATTTGGCACCATCCATCTTCCCATCAATTTTAACCATCTTCCCTGTCCCTGCTGAAGAAAAGCAGGCCCAAACCATGATGCTACCACCACCATGTTTGACAGTGGGGATAGTGTGTTCAGGGTGATGAGCTGTGTTGCCTTTACACCAAACATATCGTTTGGCATTGTTGCCCAAAAAATCGATTTGGGTTTAATCTGACCAGAGCACATTCTTCCATATGTTTCGTGTGTCTCCCTGGTGGCTTGTTGCAAACTTTAAACAACACTTTTTATGGAAATGTTTGAGAAATGGCTTTCTTCTTGGTACTCTTCCATAAAGGCCAGAATTGTGCAGTGTACGACTGATTGTTGTCCTATGGACAGACTGTCCCACATCTGCTGTAGATCTCTGCAGTTCATCCAGAGTGATCATGGGCCTCTTGGCTGCATCTTTGATCAGTCTTCTCCTTGTTTGAGATGAAAGTTTAGAGGGACGGCCGGGTTTTGGTAGATTTGCAGTGTTATGATATGCCTGCCATTTCAATATGATCGCTTGCACAGTACTCCTTGGGATTTTTATAGTTTTGGAAATCATTTTATATCCAAATCCGGCTTTAAACTTCTCCACAACAGTATCACGGACCTGCCTGTTGTGTTTCTTGGCCTTCATGATGCTTTCAGTGCTTCAAACAAAACCCTGAGACTATCATAGAGCAGGTGCATTTATACAGAGACTTGATTACACACAGGTGGATTATATTTATCATCATTAATCATTTAGGACAACTTTGGATCATTCAAAGATCCACAATGAACTTCTAGAGTGAGTTTGCTGCACTGACAGTTAAAGTGGCCAAATAATATTGCACGCCCCACTTTTCAGTTTTTGAATTTCCACAAAAATTTAAAAATAACCAATAAATTTTGTTCAACTTCACAATTGTGTCCCACTTGTTGTTGATTCTTCATCAAAAATTTACATTTTGTATCTTTATGTTTAAAGCATGATATAAGGAAAAGGTTGAAAAGTTCCTGGGAGCCGAATACTTTCGCAAAGCACTGTATGTGTTACTCCCGCCAATAATGGCTATGGGTCTCATTGTGACTCCTGGATTATGGTGGGGTAGAACACTGGAGAAAACTGGGCCTACAACACTTAAATAAGCTCGAAAAAAAAGACTGCAAGAGCAGAAGCCTCCTTACTAGAATGACTCAGTTACAACCAGAAAACGTGACCAGAGCCAAGAGCAACTTCAGTGATACTCCTTTTCAGAGACAATCTGCAACCATTAACTCCAGGTTAACCAAGAGAAATTATCCTGCATGGTCCTTAAACCGTACAGCTAATATCATAGATGCCAAATCCAGGAATACTTTAATTAACAATTGAAGTAAAAACAATTCAAGTTGTGAAATACCCACTTTAGTACTTGCCTATGACACATTTTTTCAGCTAGTCCTAATATAGTGAAATGTAATTTATAAATTCTCAGGGAGGATAGTATCATGGACTCCATCTTGGAAAAGGGAATCAGGGTTGCGTCTCGTAAAGCATCTATGATAGGCAACTATTTATCACCTAGTCCGTACAATAACCATACCACCACTAACCACGGCAACTGGTTATCTGTTAGCGGTTTTCACAAATGCGGTTTTACGACTTGTAAGACATGCCCATATGCTGTTAAAAAAATCTTTTTCCAAAACTGATAATAGCAAAACGAACAATATTAAAGGGGTTGTCCACTACCAGAACAACCCCTTCTTGATCCAAATGTTTGCTCCCATAAAATAATAAAGCCTATACTCACCTCCCGTGTTGCTGCCGTTCCCACAGAGTTGGCACTCGCGGTCTTGGAGGTCTGATGCTACTATTATGACATTTGACCTCGATGCCCAATCAGTGCTGGCGTTACTGTCACTGCCTTCGGCAAATTGAACATAGAAAGGAAGTCAGGGCTGCAGTTGATCTTGAACTTCCTCTTCCTGCTTAATTCAATAGGAGGCTGGGACAACGATGCCAGCTCTGATTGGACACTGGCATCACGTGTCACAACAACCACATGGGAACCCCAGAAGGAGGAGTGCTGACACTGAAGGAATGGCGCCAACACTGGAGGCGAGTTTAAGCTTTATTTTTTTTTATGGGGGCCAAGCAAGGGGTATGAGAAGAAGTTGTCCAAGTGGTGGACAACTTGTTTAAAGGTTTTTTGAATTGCAATACAGATCATCTGATCTATAATATTGAATGTACTATATGCAGGTTGAAATACATTGGTTCCACTACAAGGAAACTTAAGAAGAGAAGAAGGGAACATTTGTATGATACTGTTCATCCAGCCAACTGTAATACTTACAACACGTCAATATGCTTTATTAACAATCACTGCTAGTTTTTCTATTTTTGCTATTGAACATGTTCCCAAGCATATCCATATCGGTAAGAGTGAAAAAAACACTCAATAACAGGGAAGCCTACTGGATTTTTTCCTTAGACACAAGGGTCCCCTCGGGTTTAAATCTCAGAAGATAAATTATGATAAATCGTTGAAATACTTGGCATTACGTACATGTGAGTTTTAATCTTATTGTTTTTCCTATATGTTGTTCCCACATACCATTCTCATTAATCAGACACACCTGCATCATTGTTTAATCAATAATGTGCACATATAAGGGTCCTCCTTTTCCTTGCCACATATTCATACCAAGTTTAAGAACGCATTTAGTGTTCAAAATGCGTCTGGTAATAGCAATTCTTTGCCCATGTTCCCACTTTTTTTTTGGACTACTGCTCTTAATGCTTCTGATACTTATTTGGATACATATCCTGGTTTTAAATAATCTTGAATAAAGAGTATCATACATTTTATCAAGACTTTCTGTCCTGGGAGCTGGGTCATTTTTCCCTGTCATGCTGTGGTTGACAGGCAGACTGATCCAGTGAAGCGGTGTAGGAAGAGGAGATATTAGGGGAGGAGAATGTATCTGGGGGAGTCTTCAGGCGGGCACTTTGGCTGGAACAGCCACCCACTGCCACAAGAGAAGAGAATTGTGAGAGCAGGATTTATCTGTCACCACTCCATTTTGGTTATTGCACCTGCAGTTCCTTGCTTGCAAAATGGAGTCAGACTACCATATATTTAGATTAGGGTCTCTGGAATTTCTTAATCTAAAGGGACTTAGGGATAACAGGAAAGTGAAAGAAAGAAGTTAAGCTACACTTAGACTCTAATGCTGGGTGTAGATAGTGTTAACTTTAGCCAATTAGATATATGTATGCTAATGCCAGCAGATATGTAGAGATAAGCTGAGCC
Source organism: Dendrobates tinctorius (assembly GCF_039654945.1). Lineage (NCBI taxonomy): Eukaryota > Metazoa > Chordata > Amphibia > Anura > Dendrobatidae > Dendrobates > Dendrobates tinctorius. Next base: position 92,821,555 of record NW_027361690.1, on the reverse strand, counting down.
AAATATATTGTTATAATGTATATCCAGCCAAAATCTATATAAACCCTGATCGATGATATAATAAACAGAGTTCTGTTCTGATACAAAGAATGACTTTGTGGTACCTCTCTCTTTGTACATGTACTTGGATTTTACAATTTAATTTGGAGCATGCTGAATTCCTCAGAATGTCCCACATTATGTGGCAAAGACACTACTGTGGAAAGACGGGGGGGGGGGGGTCGGCGGGCACCCCGATCCACTAGCCAAACTAGGGGGTCATCCCACCAAATGCCCACTCTCCCTTTAACGGGAGCATAACGATACTCAAACAACACAGAGTGAGGGCAAAACAGTGTGGCAATACTTTATTAAACCACTATATAGACAGATATGTGTGGCACGCACACAGAGAGGAGGTAACGATAAGCACAGGAAGATGACAGATCATTCAGGTACAAGGCCAGTTGGCCAGAGAGTCACCACCTGGCTTCTCTAAACATCTCCATGGAGCCAGGTGACCGACAGGTCCCAAACCTGGCTTTCTCCAAACATATCCTTGGATTTGCAATAGCCAATAGAGCTGATCTGTATTCTTACAGCCGGGGCCGAGGTTTGCTAAACTGGCATCCTGTAGAATGATAAATCTGTGTCCCTTGTGATGGAGCCATGATGTATTGGCTGCTGTCCTGTTTGGACTCTCTGGATGTCTAGATGTCTTGGATAAATCTCTGGCTTTTTCACTCTCACAGAGGCATATAGCCTCTTATTATGGTTACCAAGTGTGCTTCAATCAGTATTTACAGGTAAAGCAGAAGACTGGAGATTTTGCTAATCTATTTTAAAAGTCAACAAACTAACTGGCTTGGACAATGTGTCACAACAAATTGTCAACTTACAAGTCAATACGACAGGTTTAGAAAAGCAAAAGTCTATTTTCTTGACCAACCAGAAAGAAACACATATTCAAAAGTCAACATATGGATAAAAGTCTATTCTTTCTGGCTTGCTAAAAATATATGTCTGGTTAATTAAGATACAATGCTGTTTCTCCACAACTACTATTGTATGAGTTTAGGGAGAGGAAAGATTTTTCATTCTTTTCTGATGTAGGATTCTCTGCTCAACAGTTCTGGGTCTTCTTTGAAAGGTTTTTCATTACATAAGACACCAATTATTTCCTATTAATCTGATCTGGGATGCAGATGGTTAGTTCACCTTTTGCACTCTTCTTCTGTGAAACCATGCTATGATGATACATGCAGTAAGTAGTTTAGCATTGTCTAGTTGAAAGATGTAAGGCCTTCCTTGAAACTGCCATTATCCTTGATTAAGCATATGTTGTTCTAAAACCTCTATATAATGCTCAGCATTGATAGTGCCTTTGAAGATGTGTAAGCTGCCAATAACATCAGAGATTCAGGAACTGTACGCTGATAAGAAGCTGCATTGTCCCTTTCCTGTTGAGTTCACAGGACACGGAATCCATGGTTTCCATACATAATTTCAAATTTTGATTCCTGTGATCACAGAAGTTTTCTATTTTGCCTCAGTCCATCTTTAATGAGCTTTGGTCCACAGAAGTCAGCAGCATTTCTGTATTGTGTTGCTACATGGCTTCTTCCTTGCGTGATAGCGCTTTAACCTACATTTGTGGATTGCTCAGCAAATTGTGTTCACAAGCAATGATTTCTGAAAGTCTTCCTGAGCCCATGCAATGATTTGCATGACCGGATCAAGCCTGTTTTATTGCAGTACTGCCTGAGTGCCTGTAGATCACAAGCATCCAATATTGACTGCTGACTAGAGTTGAGCGATACCGTCCGATACTTCAAAGTATCGTATCGGATGGTATCGGCCGATCTTTAAAAAAAGTATCGGTATCGCCGATTCCGATACCGGAAGTCCCATTCAAGTCTATGGGACTTCCGGTATCGGAATAAGAAAAACCCTTTCCTGCCCTTGTACAGCCTCTCTGGGGTCTGTACGGGCCTTTCGGGGGGCTGTGCCGGCCTGCCAGGGGGTCTGTGCAGGCTCCAGTGGTCTGTGCCGGCCTGCCGGGGGGCTGTGCCGGCCTGCCGGGGGGCTGTGCCGGCCTGCCGGGGGGCTGTGCAGGCTCCGGGGGGCTGTGCCGGCCTGCCGGGGGGCTGTGCCGGCCTGCCGGGGGGCTGTGCCGGCCTGCCGGTGGTCTGTGCAGGCTCCGGGGGTCTGTGCAGGCATCGTCCGATGGGACTACAAGTCCCATCGGGCGATGCCTGCTACCATGACAGTGATTGACACATTAGCCAATGATGGGACAGTAGTAGTTCCATCATCCGGCTAATGTGTTAAATGTAAAAAAAAAAAAAAAAAATTACATGCTACATACATACAACATGCATACTACATACATGCTACATTCATACTACATACTACATACATGCTACATTCATACTACATAAATACTACATGCAACATACATACTACATATATACTACATGCATGCTACATACATACTACATGCTACATACTACATATATACTACATGCATGCTACATACATACTACATGCTACATACTACATATATACTACATGCATGCTACATACATACTACATGCTACATACATACTACATATATACTACATGCATGCTACATACATACTACATGCTACATACATACTACATATATACTACATACATACTACATACATACTACATGCATGCTACATGCATGCTACATACATACCACATACATAACACATATATACTACATGCATGCTACATACATACTACATGCTACATACATACCATATACATACTACATGCATGCTACATACATACTACATGCATGCTACATACATACTACATGCTACATACATACTACATATATACTACATGCATGCTACATACATACTACATGCTACATACATACTACATGCTACATACATACTACATATATACTACATGCATGCTACATACTACATGCTACATACATACTACATATATACTACATGCATGCTACATACATACTACATGCATGCTACATACATACTACATGCTACATACATACCACATACATACTACATATATACTACATGCATGCTACATACATACTGCATGCTACATGCATGCTACATACATACTACATGCTACATACATACCACATACATAATACATATATACTACATGCATGCTACATACATACTGCATGCTACATACATACTACATACATACTACATACATACTACATATATACTACATGCATGCTACATACATACTACATGCTACATGCATGCTACATACATACTACATACATACTACATGCTACATACATACCACATATATACTACATACATACAATACATTCATACAATACATACATAGACATACAGTACATATAACATAGAGTAACATACTTACCAATACTTGTCACATTGTTCCCCGAAGCCATTGTCTTTTCCGGAATAAATATTAACATAACAAACCACAAAAATACTCACCCACGATCCGAAGCAGTCCACGAGTGTGTCCCACGACGATCTTGGGTAGAGAACTGCAGCATCAGCTGTTGCTGCCGTTCTCTACGGGCTGCAGGAATCCAATGACGGAAGTTAGGTATCCTTCCGCACTGTATTCCTCCGCCACTTAAAAAAAAAAAAAAGTCCCTAGTCTCACTTTATGCCATTGCTGTGTGGGAATTTCCCACGCAGCAATGGCATAAAGTGAGACTAGGGACTTTTTTTTTTAAGTGGCGGAGGAATACAGTGCGGAAGGATACCTACCTTCCGTCATTGGATTCCTGCAGCCCGTAGAGAACGGCAGCAACAGCTGATGCTGCAGTTCTCTACCCAAGATCGTCGTGGGACACACTCGTGGACTGCTTCGGATCGTGGGTGAGTATTTTTGTGGTTTGTTATGTTAATATTTATTCCGGAAAAGACAATGGCTTCGGGGAACAATGTGACAAGTATTGGTAAGTATGTTACTCTATGTTATATGTACTGTATGTCTATGTATGTATTGTATGAATGTATTGTATGTATGTAGTATATATGTGGTATGTATGTAGCATGTAGTATGTATGTAGTATGTATGTAGCATGCATGTAGCATGTAGTATGTATGTAGCATGCATGTAGTATATATGTAGTATGTATGTAGCATGCATGTAGTATATATGTAGCATGTATGTAGTATGTATGTGGTATGTATGTAGCATGTAGTATGTATGTAGCATGCATGTAGTATATATGTAGTATGTATGTAGTATGTATGTGGTATGTATGTGGCATGTAGTATGTATGTAGCATGCATGTAGTATGTATGTAGCATGCATGTAGTATGTATGTAGTATGTATGTAGTATGTAGCATGTATGTAGTATGTATGTAGTATGTAGCATGCATGTAGTATGTATGTAGCATGCATGTAGTATATATGTAGTATGTAGTATGTATGTAGTATGTATGTGGTATGTATGTAGCATGTAGTATGCATGTAGCATGCATGTAGTATGTATGTAGCATGCATGTAGTATGTATGTAGTATGTATGTAGTATGTATGTAGTATGTATGTAGCATGCAGTATGTATGTAGCATGTATGTAGTATGTATGTAGTATATATGTAGTATGTATGTAGTATATATGTAGTATGTATGTAGCATGTAGTATGTATGTAGCATGCATGTAGTATGTATGTAGCATGTAGTATGTATGTAGCATGCATGTAGTATGTATGTAGCATGTATGTAGTATGTATGTAGTATATATGTAGTATGTATGTAGCATGTAGTATGTATGTAGCATGCATGTAGTATGTATGTAGCATGTATGTAGTATGTATGTAGTATATATGTAGTATGTATGTAGCATGTAGTATGTATGTAGCATGCATGTAGTATGTATGTAGTATTTTTTTTTTTTTTTTTTAACATTTAACACATTAGCCGGATGATGGGACTACTACTGTCCCATCATTGGCTAATGTGTCAATCACTGTCATGGTAGCAGGCATCGCCCGATGGGACTTGTAGTCCCATCGGACGATGCTTGCACAGACCCCCGGACATCAGCACAGCCCCCCGGCAGGCCGGCACAGCCCCCCGGCAGGCCGGTACAGACCCCCACAGGGTGCACAGACCACCGGCAGGCCGGCACAGCCCCCCGGCAGGCCGGTACAGACCCCCACAGGGTGCACAGACCACCGGCAGGCCGGCACAGCCCCCCGGCAGGCCGGTACAGACCCCGGGCAGTCCACACAGCCCCCCGGCAGGCCGGCACAGCCCCCCGGCAGGCCGGCAGAGACCCCCGGAAGGCCCGAAATGACGGCGCATCATGATGCGCACACACCGCGCATCATGATGACGTCAGTCTGTCAGTCAACTTTAAACTTCCGATTCCGATGCCGAATTCCGATATTGAAAAAATATCGGAAGTCGGTATCGGAATTCCGATACAGCAAGTATCGGCCGATACCCGATACTTGCGGTATCTGAATGCTCAACACTACTGCTGACCTTGTTTGTTGTGCACATGGATTTCTCCAGAATTAGTGAGGAATGCAAGTGCTCTTTACTCGAGTTGGCCTAGGGAGCTTGGGTATGCACAGAGTATTGCAGGTGCTCGAGTTATGTGTTTGAGTCCCTGCAGTCGCTAGTTTTGCAGCTGTTAGACAGCCACAAAACTAGTAAAGATTTTCCATGTATATCAGGCTATCCCAGCATGTTTTGTGGCTGTCTAACCACTGCAAAACATGTTTCCACTGGGGGCTCAAACATGTCACTTGAGCACCCACAATACTCGGTGCATATCCAAGCATCCTAGGCAAACCCAGGTAACGAGCACACGCTTATCATGATCCAGAATCTACAAATCTTTGATATTATGTACTGCACATGGTGCAATATTCAAAGTCTTTGCAATTTTACATTGAGCAACATTTTTTCTGAAATTGTTCCACAACTTTTACTGTATATGCAGTTGTTCAGATTGGTGAACCTCTGACCATCTTTGCTTCTGAGAGACTTTACCTCTAGAACATGCTCTTTCTATACACCGTCATGTGACTTAAATAGAAATTAAACCTCCAACGGTTTTTCATTAGTATCACCTACTGTTTTAGTCTTTTGTCGTCAACCCTCTCCAAAATTTTCAAGATGGTTTGCTGCCATCAATTTTTAGTTACCCTTTTCAAATGAAATGGACACGTCTAACTTTCACATTCTCATTTGTGTTTTATGTTCTGTTCTGAATAAAATATCGCTATAAGGCTGGTTTCACATTTGCGCTTTTGCGCGCAGCGCATCGTGCGCACCAGTGCGCATGCGCACTGCGCACCTATATTTAACATGATGTGCGCATTGTCTTGCGCATACTTGCGCTTTCGTGCGCATGCGTTTTTTTGTCTTTCGCGCCAGGCGCGTCAGACGCAACATGTTGCATTTTTGGTTCCGCCCTGTCTCGTTAAAACAACGCATGCGCACGGAATGCGCACGGAATGCGCAAAAACACCACATTGGAGCCTATGGGAGCGCAATACTTGCGCATGGTATTGCGCACGCTTGCGTTTTTATGCGCATGCGTTTTTACAATAAACATGACTGAAATGTGGTCTAGACAGTAAAAAAAAAAATTAAACCAAGGTGATAAAATGGTGTGGGCACTGGGATTCCACAATACTTTAAGGATTGCTCACGAGTGGACACACAGCACAAGCTGCACCAATGTAAGTATGAAAAACCTAATGTCTGGCTGAAATTTCAATACATTTCTATGTACTTATGTCTCTTTTTTTTTTTATTGCAGCATGTCTTCATCTGGTGAGGAATATGTCCCCGGGACAGGGCAAGAGGCAGAAGAAGTGAGTACTATGCTTCCGTATGGATTGGAAAAAATAAACACATGTGATTAATTTTTTTGGTTTAATTTTCAGACCTCATCCTCCATCACGCCACCACCACCGGAGGAACGGCAGGAGCAGCAAGGCCAAGTGCGGGCGGGAAGACGTGATGTAAGTACAGACGGACTGTTATTTTTTTTTTTACTTATTTTCTAGTCTGGTTTTTTTTTTTTTTTTTTTTTTTTTTTTAATTTTCATGGTTGTTTTTTTCGATGTTTGTTGCTTTTTTTGCATTTATTTTCATTTAAAACAAATAATTTTTTCATGGCTTGTTTATCTAAAGCTCAAAGTGTGTATGTGTGTGTGTGTGTGTGTGTGTGTGTATGTATGTTTGTTTGTTTGGGTATATGGGAACGGGACTATGGGATGGCGGATATGTATGATGGTATATGGGCACGGGACTATGGGATGGAGGATATATATGATGGGTATATGGGCATGGGATGGAGGATATGTATGATGGTATATGGGCACGGGACTATGGGATGGAGGATATATATGATGGGTATATGGGCATGGGATGGAGGATATGTATGATGGTATATGGGCACGGGACTATGGGATGGAGGATATGTATGACGGGTATATGGGCACAGGACTATGGGATGGCGAATATGTATGATGGGTATATGGGCACAGGACTATGGGATGGCGAATATGTATGATGGGTATATGGGCACAGGACTATGGGATGGAGGATATGTATGATGGAATATGGGCACGGGACTATGGGATGGAGGATAATTATAATTTTCTATAACTAACCACAGTTAGTTACTATGCCCGGGCAGCGCCGGGCTCTTCAGCTAGTTTTCAAGATTTTTTATTTTAAAATCTTTCAAAGATTAATGTTTGTCTTTCTTTTCTAGGCTCCACAGCGGGAGGAGGACCTCGCCCTGGACAACGACGAGCTCATCCGTCTAGTCCAGGAGCGAGTCCCGTTGTGGGACACCCGTCACCAACTGCACTCGGACAACGTGGTGATCCGGCGGCTCTGGAACGAGGTGGCCGCAACGCTGATGGATGGCTGGGACAACGCCTCTCCCCGGGTCCGCAAGGATTTTCGTAAGTATTTAAATGCAGTGTGATGCAGCAGTGATCTTGGCCGGGATCACCCAACTGTGTGTGATGCTATTAACTCCATGGAGTTTCTATCATCACACACAGTTGGATGATCACAGCCTCCAGTGCATAGTCTTACTTTTTTTCTTTTTTTTTTTTCCACCACAGTGAACAAAGTCAGAACCCGTTGGCGCTCGATGAAGGACCGCTTCAACAGGGATATCCGTCAGGAGAATAAGGTTCGCAGTGGTGCTGCGGCAAGGACCGGCACGAAGTACAGATACCATCGTGCCTTGGCATTTTTAAGACCGGTCCTTGCCTCCCGAACGTAAGTATTTTCTAGTTGTATTGTGTTTTATTCTGTGCTTTTCTATTCCACAGGAGTTGGCGATTGTTAATTTATGGTAGTAATTTCTTTCTTTTCTTTTCACAGCACCTGGAGCAGCACCCTGCAACCTGGGCCCGAAGCGGTCCTTCATCAAGCTGCCCCGGACCCCTCCCAGCCATCCATCAGCGAGGAAGCACCTTGCAGGTCTGCACCACAGTCATCTGGAGACCAGGAAGCTGGTCGCTCAGGTGTTCCCCTGTCCCAGGTCTCTGCCACTGGTTTTGCGGGCACTTCCCGCCAGCAGCGGCAGAGGACCTCGGACAGGCCTCTCATGCCCGAGTTCGTTGAATTGAGCTCGGTCTTTCAGAGTAGCCTCAAGGCACTCTCCGATAGACTTGAGAGTGGTTTCCTCCTTTTGGACCAACGGTACAAGTCTATCGAGGGTCGCCTTGAGCGCCTGGAAGTCGACCTCGCCAGACCAGCGCATCATTTTTACACCCAAATAGCTCGGGACACGGCGGAACACCTTACCCCTGACCTCCAGTTGACTGTCATGCAGGCCTGCAACAATGCTTTTATGCAGGCTATGCAGCAGAGTAGGATTATGCAGCAGTCAGCGGTGGCATTTCCACCGGTGCCACCCCTGACTCGTTTTACAGCATTACCTACTTCTGCTGCATATCACTGCACAGCCACCACACTTCCAAGCCTCGCCGGACACCAATATACCGCCCCAAGTCCGAGTGCAGCTGGACACTTACCCGCCAACACCATGCCAAGCGCTGCTCCTGCCTGGCCCACCACTGCTGCCGCCACCACCACTGGATGGCCCGTCGTCACCACCCCTGCCTGTAGCGCCGTCACCACCACCACCAGCGGGAGGACCACCCCGGTATGGACCGCCACAGCCACCACGCCTGCATGGACCGCCACCAGCACCACCACCTCGGAGCAGCATCAGCTGGGGGACCCGCATTCAATATTTACGGCCCCTGCCAGGACATCCACCACCACCAGCATGCCACAGCAGGTACAAGATCCTGGCAGGCGGTCCACAAGCGCCAGGCGGTCCCCCAGCTCCAGCCAGTCCACAGCCTCCAGGCGTTCCAGAGGCTCAAGGCGGTCCAGAGGCTCAAGGCGGTCCAGAGGCTCAAGGCGGTCCCCGGGGTCTAGCCAGTCCTCAGGCTCAAGCGAGGACAGCAGCAAGACGACGGGCCACCGTCATAAAAAAACAAAGAGGAGGACTCTTACCCTCCCTCCTCCCTCACCTCCCACTTCACAACTTTCCTTGCCTCGGCTCCCTTCCCCCACTTCTTTGGTTCCTCCTTCCCCTAGAACCCCTTACTCCACCCAAAGCCGTTCCTCATCCCTCCACACCCCCCAGTTTCCAACAACTAATAAGTAAAATAAATGTTAAATTTATATTTCAAAATAATGTTTGGTTATTGTGTCTTTCGCCGCCTGCACACACTGCGCCATACACTATGGTTTGTTTTTCTTTACTTTATACCGGATGGTCAGCCATCCAACTCTGAAAGGGATACTATTTTTCATTTTTTTTTATATATATATATATATATATATTATATATATATATATATAAATAAAAAAAAAATGAAATATAGTATCCCTTTCAGAGTTGGATGGCTGACCATCCGGTATAAAGTAAAGAAAGGGAAACCACCAAAAAAAATAAATAAATTATATATATATATATATAAATATATATGTATATAAATATATATATATATAAATATATATATATAAACATATATATATATAAATATATATATATATATATATATATATATAAATAAATATATATATATATATATATATATATATAAATATATATATATATATATATATAAATATATATATATATATATATATAAATATATAAATATATATATATATATAAATATAAATATATATATATATATATATATATAAATATATATAAATATATATATATATATATATATTTTTTTTTTTTATGGTGGTTTCCCTTTCTTCACTTTAACCTGGGCAGGTGAGTAGTGGAGTTTATTAAGACACAGTACACTAGGTATAAAAAAAACATGTATTTTATTTTTAACAAACAACAAAACTATTAAACCATTTGATCCTGCCATGCTACACGACCAACATCGGATAAAAAGTAGTCCGCAAATTGGTCCCTCATTTGGGCAACTTCGACTGAGGACCGAAGAGGGTGCTGAGTAAAATCTGGCAAAGGGTTGGCAGCAGGCTCATCCATGTCAAAGTTCGGCCGCTCCTTTACCATAACAAAATTGTGCAGAACCACGCATGCCTTCACCACCTCATCCACTGTTTCCATTTTGAGATTGATGGCGGTGCTGAGAATTCGCCATCTGGCCACTAGAATGCCAAAGGCGCACTCTACAGTCCTGCGAGCCCTCGTAAGCCTGTAGTTGAAAATTTTCTTGCGGTGGTCCAAGTCACGGCTGGAGTACGGCTTCAGCAGGTTTGGGCACATCTGAAATGCCTCATCCCCAACCACTACAAATGGCAGTGGTGGAGTTTGGGTTTGGGGAAGAGGCCGTGCCAGTGGAAAATTGAAATGGTTGCCGTACAACCTCCAGCCCATATCAGAGTTCTTAAAAGTCTGTGAATCGTTGCCCCGTCCGAATGCCCCTATGTCCACCGCCACAAACCGGCAGTCTGCATCCGCAATGGCCATTAGGACTGTGGAAAAGTACTTCTTGTAGTTGTAGTACTCGGAGCCACTTCTTGCGGGTTTTGTGATGCGGATGTGCTTCCCGTCCACCGCTCCTAGGCAGTTCGGGAAATTGCAGACTGCCCAGAATTTCTCCGATATTTGAAGCCACTTTTCGGCAGTGGGCAATGGCAGAAACTCCGGACACAGAACATCCCACAGAGCCCTGCAGGTGTCGGCAACAATCCCGGATAAAGTAGAGATTCCCAGCCGGTACTGGAAATGCAGGGATGAAAGACTCTCTCCAGTTGCCAGGAACCTGCCAAACATAAAAAGAAAAAATAATTATATTTCTGTCTTGGGTATTAATAAAAACACTGAAAATAAAAAAGTACATGGCCTAACTATTTTGCATGTTTTTTTAATACAACATAGCAAAAAAACATTTTATAAAGGCTTGGGATTAGTACATGCCAGAAGAAAAACCATTATGCAAAAAAGCAATTTCCCAAAAATAATGTTAAAATTCAATAGCCAAAAAAAAACCTAATTTTTTGGACCAAAAAAAAAAAAAAAAAAAAAAAAAGGGAAAAAGCCAAAAAAATTATGCAAACATAACAACATACATACCGTAAGGTGACAAGGAGCCTTTCTTCGGGAGGAATGGCATGCCGGAGCTGAGTGTCCCTTCTCCGAATGTTTGCTTCAACCATACCCAGCAAGTCAAGGAAGCTTTCCTGGGACATCCGTGTATAGTCAGCAAATTTCTCTGGGTTTTCCTGTAGCTCGCTGTACAGCGTGTGATATGCTCCACGGCTTGCCCGGAGTTCGATGATTGGATGCCTCCAAAACCGACGCCGCTGCCGTCTCTGCTGTCTCTCCCTCTCCCTTTCTTGCTGGCAACAAAAGGCATACGCCTGAGACAGCGCAATGTCAAGATCCAGCTTGAAGCGGAAATTATCCAGACGCAGGTCCATCTTGACACCGGAAACAGCAGCAAAATCTGATGAATTCAGCAGTACAGGGTCTATAAAACATTCCAATGACACACGCCCACTGGTGACCCATTGGTGGTCAAGGATTTTTCTATTGTGAAATGTCACACCTAAAAACGCATGCGCATAAAAAACGCAACCGCATGCAAAAACGCATGTAAAACGCAAGTAACACTGCGTTATTTTGACGCATCAGCGTGCGCATGAAGAAAAAAAAAACGCACATTTGTTTTGCGTTTTTCTTTGCGTTTTTTATGCGCACGATGCGCTGCGCAAAAAAACGCTAATGTGAAACTAGCCTAAGAGATTTCCAAATTATTGCCTTCTTGCTTTCTTTACATTTTAAACAGCATCCTTAATATACATATATATATATTATATACATACACACACATACATATATATATATACACACACACACACACACACACACACAGTATATACACATTATATATATTGTAAGATAGTGTGTGTTGGGGGACACTCACTTGGCAATGGGATAAAAGCACACAGGAATGTTTCTCGCTTAAACTGTCTATTCGGTTTATTTAGACATCATATATCGCACCATGCATAGTCCATTACTTAACATCAACGGAACATAGTAAGGCACCACCAGTCTTTTCATGTAGCAGATACTTGTCTGCCCTTACTACAACCACCTTTTCTGAGTTTACCTTCCTGAAGCTCTGCTCCACACGCTGACTTCTTGTCAGTCCTGGCTTCCTGAAAAGCTGACTAACTGGGATCACTGTCCTGGATGATGACTTGTTCCATAGGCCAAACCCAGCAGTCCAGACCCTCAGAAGGATGGTAGCTTCCCCACCACAGTTAGCTGTCACAGGTACATGGTCTCACCCTGTGCTCTTCAGGAACCAGTCCACTCGCAGGACCTTCCAACAGAGACCATCCAGGTACATGACCTCACCATGTGCTCTTTAGGAATTGGGTCCACTCGCAGGACTTTACAACACACAGCCCATGTGCCCATTATGTAGCTGTAACCACCCCTATATGTAGAAGGTGTGTGTGGTTAGCCTAGCCCCTCTAAACTAAACAAGGCTCATAGAACTACAGGTCTCAGCACAGAGGACCTCATCCCATGCGACACATACCGGCCATTTACAACAATGCCGGTCACTGTGTCACAATATATATACAGCTCTGTAAAAAATTAAGAGACCACTGCACAGTTTTATAAAACTCAGCTTCTCTGCATGTCTGACAGCCATTCCATTCCAGTGTCAGTTGAATTCCAACCAGAGTACACCTCATTCTACTTAATGTGCTCCTGATTAGGTGAGCACCTGAAACAAATCTTATTTAACGAAGGAAAATATAAAAAAAAAACCTGCTGTGGTGTTCACAATCCTCTTGCAATAGGACAAGCTGGATGGCAAAACAAGTGCTAGTAATATCCCAAAAGTAATAGAAATGAAAAAATAACTTAACCATGCCAAAGGAGTTGAAAAGAAAAGTCTTGAGTGAGGAAAACAAGGGCTCAATTCTGGCTTTACTAGCAGAGGGATACAGTGAACGTCATGTTGCCCCCATCCTTAAAATGTCTAAGATGGCAGTCCATTACAACAAGGTCAAGCAGCAGACATTGGGGACAACAAAGCTACTGACTGGCAGAGGGCGAAAATGACTCTCCACTAACCAGGATGACCGTCATCTTATTCAGCAACCGCAGGTTAACATCAAGTGACCTACAAAAGTAATGGAAAATGGCAGCTGGGGTGAAGTGCACGGCAAGATCAATTCGCAACAGGCTCATAGAGGCAGGGCTCAAGTCATGTAAAGGTGGAAAAAACTTTCATCAATGAGAAGCAAAGGAGAGCCAGGATGAAGTTTGCCAAATACCATAAGGATTGGACCATAGAGGACTGGAGTAAGGTAATCTTCTCTGATGAGTCTAATTTTCAGCATTTCCCAACACCTGGTAATCTAATAGTTAGACAGAGACCTGGAGAGGCGTACAAGCCACAGTGTCTTGCACCCACTGTGAAATTTGATGAAGGATCTGTGTTGATCTAGGGATGTTTCAGCAAGGCTGGAATTGGGCAGGTTAATCTTTGCAAAGGACGTATGAATCAAGCCGCATGCAAGGTTATCCTGGAAAAACAGTTGATTCCTCCTGCTCAGGCAATGTTCCCCAACTCTGAGAACTGGTTTTTCCAGCAGGACCATGCGCCATGCCACACAGATAAGTCAATCAATGTGTGGATGAAGAACCACCACATCAAATCCCTGTCATGGCCAGCCCAATCTCTAGACCTGAACCCCATTGAAATCCTCTAGAATGTAATCAAGAGGAAGATGGATAGTCACAAGCCATCAAACAAAGAGCTACTTAAATTTTTGTACCAGCAGTGGTATAAGGTCACCCAAAAGCAGTGTGAAAGACTGGTGCTGGTGGAAAGCATGCCAAGACGCATGAAAGCTGTGATTAAAAAATCATGGTTATTCCATGAAATATTGATTTCTGAACTCTTCCTGAGTTAAAATATAAGTATTGTTGTTTCTAAATGATTATGAACTTGTTTTCTTAGCATTATTTGAGATCTACAAGCACTGCATTTTTTTGTTATCTTGAACATTTCTCATTTTCTGAAAATAAATAAAAAATTTAGTGCTTGGAAATTTGAAGACATGTTGTCAGTAGTTTAGGGAATAAAAGAGCAATTTACATTTAATTAAAAAATGTACCTATAAAGAGGAAAATCAGACAAACTGAAAATTTTGCAGTGGTCTCTTAATTTTTGCCAGAGCTGTGTGTGTGTGCGTGCGTGCGTGTGTGTGTATATATATATATATACACACATACACACACATATACACACACCCACATATAATATATACATATATATACACACAGATATACATATGGCAAGACAGGCTGCTGCATGTGATGTACCACTGACAGATAATGGAGGTGGCGGACATGGAGAAATCCTACCAATGGCTGGAGAAAGCTGGACTCAGACAGCACAGAGGCACTAATCATAACAGCACAAGAAAAAGCACTAAGTACCAGACAGGGCTGTCACCAGGAAATTTGGGGCCACAAACTGGCAAAATTTTCAGGGCTCCCTTGAGACTCCGTCCAGGCTCCACCTCAGCCTCGCCCTCCACCCATCGAACTGTCCAGAGTCCCACCACTTTCTCTCGGAAAAACACTTCTCACCAATCACACATCTCCAGATCACATACATAGAGCCAGCAGCTCTTGTGTGGCCAAAAGATTTTTTAAATCTGCCACCACAACAAGGTAGATTTTTTTGGCCGTGCCCTACTCTATTCTAACCTATTAAACATTTGTTAAAATATCCAATACAATTTAGGTATATTTTTTATTTATTTTTCAATTTTTAAAATGACCAATAATATTACATCTAAAGGGACAAATACCACTGCACCATGACCAGACACCATATTACCACCACATGGTGACCAATAATACCACACACAAGGAACAAATACCACCACACCATGTCCAGACCACATATTACCACCACAGTGACAGAATAATAGCATATACAAGGGTCAAATACCACCGCACCATGCCCAGACCACATATTACCACCACATGGTGACTGAATACTACCATACTGATCATTAATAAAAAAAAATACTATCACCATAAGTGCCATTATACACAGGAGATCTGTACTTAGTATGCAGTGTCTGTGTTCAGGTAATACAGTGATCACATTATGCACAGGACCAGTGACGTCTTGGTGAAGTCCTTCAGCTTCGCTTTTCATCTTTCATCCAGCACAGACGGCCATTACGTCTCCCAGTGAGGGCTCGTCACTGCAGGAAATAACAAAGTTATCTGGGGCACCGCTTGCAGAACACATTATTTTTTTCCCCAACTTCTACACTACACCAGATGAAGAAAAAAAGGCGACATAGTGTCGCTCTGCACTGTAACAGGACCTCCCCCTATTTAAAACAGTATCCTCAAAAAAAATAAATAAATACATCACTGTAGTAATAAAACCCCTAAATTAGCCCCTATGGTAATATTACGGTATCCCCCATCCTGGCCCCGTGTATCTCATTTTTGGCTCCAGCCATATGTTCTCCCATTTAGCACTCATGAGTATCCATTCTGCCGCCATATGATCTCCCGATCCTGCGCTATCAGTCCCATGATCCTGCCACCCCATCTGTCTCCATCCTGCCCCATGATCCTGCAACATATGTCTTGCATCCTCCCCCCTCCTGTGTCTCACATCCTGCCCGTGTCCATTCTGCCCCCTCCTGTGTCTCACATTCTGCCCCCATGCCCATACTGCCCTCTCCTGTGTCTCATATTCTGCCCCCATGTCCATTCTGCCCCCATGTCCATTTTGTCCCCGGATTGCCGCTTTCAATAAAAAGAAAGCAAACAAACAAAAAAAAACACTCTTCTTACCTTGCCGCGCTCCTGCAGCAAAGCTCACTTCACGTCGTTCAAGCGTGCTCTCGCCCGGCGAATGACAATGATGTCATACGCTGGCGACGTGCGCGCTGATGTCAGCTGCCAGCCTCCAAATGGCTGGGGGTTTTTAACTATAGACGTGCGGGCCCAGGCCTGCACGTCAATAGAGTTTTTAACTGCCGCTAGGGCCCAGTTAAGCCTGCTGCTAGGGCCCAGTGAGCAGATGAGACTAGGCCCTCTCTGCCCACTGGGCCCCATATGCCAGTCAGGGCAGTAATGCCCTGATGGCAGACCTGGTACCAGATCCATAGAAGCAGGAATATACCACACAAGACAAGACCCAAGGTGCAGACTATGCAAAGAAACCTCAGAAACAGTCCAACACATAGTGGCAGGATGCAAAATGCAAGCAGGAACAGTGTGTACCAAATGCCACAACCAAGTAGCAGGAATTGCATACAGGAACATCTGCACAGCAAAGTGGTGGAGAATGAAAAGGCAAAAATCCTGTGGAACTTCAAGATCCAGATGGATCCAGGTTTTGGCTAACCAACTAGACATTGTGATGGTAGACAGGGAGCAAAAGAAAGCAATGATAATAGATGTGGCAGTGCCAAGTGACAGCAACATCAGAAAGAAGGAATATACGAAGCTGGAGAAATACCAGGGCCTCAAAGGAAAACTGGAGAAGATATGGAAGGTGAAGGCAACAGTGATTCCAGTGGTGATATGGGTCACTGCTCCAAGTGCTCCTAAGTTGGAAGAATTGCTACAACAGATCCCAGGAGCAACATCTAAACTCTCTGTCCAGAAAAGCGCAATGCTGCCAACAGCTAAGATCCTGCGCAGAACCTTCAAACTCCCAGGCCTCTGGTAGAGGACCTGAGAAAGGGGAAGGACGAAAAAAGACCAAGAGAAGGAAATATAATATACAGTGCCTTGCGAAAGTATTCGGCCCCCTGGAACTTTTCAACCTTTTCCCACATATGCTTCAAACATAAAGATACAAAATGTAAATTTTTGGTGAAGAAACAACAACAAGTGGGACACAATTGTGAAGTTGAACGAAATGTATTGGTTATTTTAAATTTTTGTGGAAAGTCAAAAACTCAGAAGTGGCGTGTGCAATATAATTCAACCCCTTTAACTTAATATTTTGTTGCAACACCTTTTGCTGCGATTACAGCTGTAAGTCGCTTGTGATATGTCTCTATCAGTTTTGGACATCGAGAGACTGAAATTCTTGCTCATTCTTCCTTGGCAAACAGCTCGAGCTCAGTGAGGTTTGATGGAGATCGTTTGTGAACAGTAGTTTTCAGTTCTTTCCACAGATTCTCGATTGGATTCAGGTCTGGTCTTTGACTTGGCCATTCTAACACCTGGATATGTTTATTTGTGAACCATTCCATTGTAGATTTTGCTTTATGTTTGGGATCATTGTCTTGTTGGAAGACAAATCTCCGTCCCAGGTCTTTTGCAGACTCCAACAGGTTTTCATCAAGAATAGTCTTGAATTTGGCTCCATCCATCTTCCCATCAATTTTAACCATCTTCCCTGTCCCTGCCGAAGAAAAGCAGCCCCAAACCATGATGCTGCCACCACCATGTTTGACAGTGGGGATGGTGTGTTCAGGGTGATGAGCTGTGTTGCCTTTACGCCAAACATATCGTTTGGCATTGTTGCCAAAAAGTTTGATTTTGGATTCATCTGACCAGAGCACCTTCTTCCAAATGTTTGGTGTGTCTCCCAGGTGACTTGTTGCAAACTTTAAACAACAGTTTTTATGGATATCTTTGAGAAATGGCTTTGTTCTTGCCACTCTTCCATAAAGGCAAGATTTGTGCAGTGTACGACTGATTGTTGTCCTATGGACAGACTGTCCCACCTCAGCTGTAGATCTCTGCAGTTAATCCAGTGTGATCATGGGCCTCTTGGCTGCATCTCTGATCAGTCTTCTCCTTGTTTGAGATGAAAGTGTAGAGGGACGGCCGTGTCTTGTTAGATTTGCAGTGGTAGGATACTCCTTCCATTTCAATATGATTGCTTGCACAGTGCTCCTTGGGATGTTTAAAGTTTTGGAAATCATTTTGTATCCAAATCCGGCTTTAATCTTCTCCACAACAGTATCACGAACCTGCCTGTTGTGTTCCTTGGTCTTCATGATGCTCTCTGTGCTTCAAACAGAACCCTGAGACTATCACAGAGCAGGTGCATTTATACAGAGACTTGATTACACACAGGTGGATTATATTTATCATCATTAGTCATTTAGGACAACATTGGATCATTCAGAGATCCACAATGAACTTCTGGAGTGAGTTTGCTGCACTGAAAGTAAAGGGGCCGAATAATATTGCACACCCCACTTTTCAGTTTTTGAGTTTCCACAAAAATTTAAAATAACCAATAAATTTCGTTAAACTTCACAATCGTGTTCCACCTGTTGTTGATTCTTCACCAAAAATGTACATTTGGCATCTTTATGTTTGAAGCATGATATGTGGAAAAAGGTTGAAAAGATCCAGGGGGCAGAATACTTTCGCAAGGCACTGTGTGTATATATATATATATATATATATATATATATATATACACACACAGTACAGACCAAAAGTTTGGACACACCTTCTCATTCAAAGAGTTTTCTTTATTTTCATGACTATGAAAATTGTAGATTCACTCTGAAGGCATCAAAACTATGAATTAACACATGTGGAATTATAAAATTAACAAAAAGTGTGAAGCAACTGAAAATATGTCTTATATTCTAGGTTCTTCAAAGTAGACACCTTTTGCTTTGATTACTGCTTTGCACACTCATGGCAATGTCTTGATGAGCTTCAAGAGGTAGTCACTGGAAATGGTCTTCTAACAGTCTTGATTGAGTTCCCAGAGATGCTCAGCACTTGTTGGCCCTTTGCCTTCACTCTGCGGTCCAGCTAACCCCAAACCATCTCGACTGGGTTCAGGTCATCTGGCGTAGCACCCCATCACTCTCCTTCTTGGTCAAATAGCCCTTACACAGCTTGGAGGTGTGTTTGGAGTCATTGTACTGTTGAAAAATAAATGATGGTCCAACTAAATGCAAACCGGATGGAATAGCATGCCGCTGCAAGATGCTGTGGTAGCCATGCTGGTTCAGTATGCCTTCAATTTTGAATAAATCCCCAACAGTGTCACCAGCAAAGCACCCCCACACCATCACACCTCCTCCATGATTCATGGTGGGAACCAGGCATGTAGAGTCCATCCATTCACCTTTTCTGCGTCACACAAAGACCCGGTGGTTGGAACCAAAGATCTCAAATTTGGACTCATCAGACCAAAGCACAGATATCCACTGGTCTAATGTCCATTTCTTGTGTTCTTTAGCCCAAACAAGTCTCTTCTGCTTGTTGCCTGTCCTTAGCAGTGGTTTCCTAGCAGCTATTTTACCATGAAGGCCTGCTGCACAAAGTCTCCTCTTAACAGTTGTTGTAGAGATGTGTCTGCTGCTAGAACTCTGTGTGGCATTGGCCTGGTCTCTAATCTAAGCTGCTGTTAACCTGCAATTTCTGAGGCAGGTGACTCGGATGAACTTATCCTCCACAGCAAAGGAGACTCTTGGTCTTCCTTTCCTGGGGCGGGCCTCATGTGAGCCAGTTTCTTTGTAGCGCTTGATGGTTTTTGCCACTGCACTTGGGGACACTTTCAAAGTTTTCCCAGTTTTTCGGACTGACTGACCTTCATTTCTTAAAGTAATGATGGCCACTCATTTTTCTTTACTTAGCTGCTTTTTTCTTGCCATAATACAAATTCTAACAGTCTATTCAGTAGGACTATCAGCTGTGTATCCACCAGACTTCTGCACACACAACTGATGGTCCCAACGCCATTTATAAGGCATGAAACCCCACTATTAAACCTGACAGGGCACACCTGTGAAGTGAAAACCATTTCCAGTGACTACCTCTTGAAGCTCATCAAGAGAATGCCAAGAGTGTGCAAAACAGTAATCAAAGCAAAAGGTGGCTACTTTGAAGAACCTAGAATATAAGACACAGTATTTTCTCACTTTTTTGTTAGTTATATGATTCCACATGTGTAAATTCATAGTTTGGATGCCTTCAGAGTGAATCTACAATTTTCATGAAAATAAAGAAAACTCTTTGAATGAGAAGGTGTGTCCAAACTTTTTTTCTGTACTGTATATATATATATATATATATATATATATATATATATATATATATATATTTTTTTTTTTTTTTTTTTTTTTTTGCACTCACCCAGCTGTGGTTGAGGTAGGCACAGGAAGTGGTATAGGAGAAATATCCAGGTAAGTTTATTTAGAACTTTATTAACCACTCAGGATAGCAAACGAATGAACAGCCTTTTCTGGCACAAAGTGAAAACACAAAGTAAAGAGTCCATACAATACAGCGGGTCTGCCAGCTCAGTATTGCGTCCGATTCTTTAGGACTTACACAGACCAACACACAGGAGATCCACACATCTCCAGACCCATACACTAAATGAGACACTGTTTCCATTTTATCTGCCAAACCACAATGCTAGGGTGGGGATATGTGAGCAGCCATTGCCATCCATCTCTTGACTGCTCGTAAAACCCATCCCTGGAATGGCCTAATAACTCTAAGCACTATATGTGCTGTAGCATGCTTCCGAGCTCACATCACCACAGCTACCAACCGCGATGACACAAGGACCCATCCGGCAGCCATCTTACATACCTCCCCCCTCTGCCCAAAGCCGGGGGCTTAGCACCTTCTACCAACCAGTCAACTCTCGGCACATGGAAGTTAAAATCCTGAAATGCTAGGGACCACCTGGTCACTCGGGCATTGTTCCCCTTCTTCTCCCTCATCCACTTCAGTGGGGCATGGTCTGACACTAGTCTGAACTTCCTGCCTAAGAGGTAGTACCTAAAGAGTGTCCAATGCCCACTTGATGGCTAAACATTCCTTCTACACTATTGAGAAATTTTTCTCGCAGGATGACAACTTTCGAGATACATTATGGGGTGCTCTTCCTCATTCACCTTGTGATAAGACAGCGTCCAGCCCAACATCTGACAAGTCCGTCTGGACCACGAACTGTTTGGAGAAATCCGATGCCATCAGCACCAGCTGTTTACACAGGGTTAGGTTCCGTTCCTAGAAGGCCGTCTCAGTTTTTGGAGACCACTTAGCCTTAGCTGATTTGCCCCTTTAAGGAGGTCTGTCACAGGTGCGGCTATCATGATGAAGTTCGGAATAAACTGGCGGTAATATCCCACAATGCCCAGGAATGCTCTGACCTGCTTCTTTGAGAGATTGTGGCCATCTCTGGATCGAGTCAACTGTATTTATATGGGGCTTTATTTTGCCTGTGCCTACGACATAGCCCAAGTATTTAGCTTCCTCCATTCCCAAAGCACATTTCTTCGGGTTTATGGAAAAACCTGCCTTCCGTATAGCATCAAGCATTGCCTGGACTTTGCTCAGATGGCTTCCCCAATCATGGCTGAAGTTTACGATGTCAACCAGGTAGGCTGCTGTGTATCTCTTGTGGGGAGCTAGAATCCGGTCCATAGCTCTCTGGAATGTGGCTGGAGCACCTAGTAACTCAAACGGTATCCTTGTGTACTGGAAGCATTAATCAGGCGTTTAAAAGGCAGTCTTCTCTTTGGCATCTTGGAACATGGGAATTTGCGAATTCCCTTTTGTAAGATCAATGGTAGTAATGTACTGAGTCTGCCCTAGCCTCTCAATTCATTGAGTATATATCAAACTTAGAGACCTCATTCAGTTTTCTATAGTCATTCTGTCAGGAACACCGCACTGTACTTGCTCACTGAGCCAGTGCGCGTGTCCTGAGTGTCAGGATCCTGTCAGCACCGGCGTGCAGCCTCCGCTGAGCAGGGACTCACCCGCACTGTAGGGGTACCGGGGTCAGGTACAGCCAGAAAGTACCGATGCACAGGACCTGTGGATGCTGAAGTTTAGCAAGCAGACACGGGACCTACGGTCATGTGACTGCAAGGGGGCGGGGCTTAGCGTCCTGCTTAGTGAGATGGAAAGACACTATACAGAATTACTCAGAGTCAGGCAAAACGGGGTTCATACACAGAGATAGCCGTAACGTACCAAGGATGAGACAGAGCAGATAGTCAGGGCCAAGCAGCAGACAAAACCAAACAGACATAGAAGGTACCAAGCAGAATCCAAAGCAATATCCAGAGAACAGACCGAGTCATACACAGATTATCAAGCAACCAGAACACAGCACAAACACACTCAGGGGTCACCACACTATGCCAAGGGCAAGAGTATAACTGACAGGGATGGGAGCGTCCTGAGGCTATAAGAAGCCTCTCCCAGAACCAGGGAGAGGCCACAATCATAGCCCCAGGTGTGCAGGTAAGCCTGCACCGGGATCACAACCTTTAACCCCAGAAATGCCAGTCATCAGCACTGGTTCCAGACCTTAACCCCACGTGTGCGAGTCAAACCCGCACTGAGATCATGACACATTCCAAAACTGCCATTCTCCATTGGTTTGGTACAAAGGCTATTGGACTGGACCAGCCACTCTTGAAATCTTCAATGATTCCCAGGCTCAGCATCTGCTTTACCTCTTTCGAGATCACCTCTCGTTGGGCTTCGGGAATCCAATGCGGCCATAAAAGTTGAACACGGACATGAGGCTCCATGACTGCAACCACATGGACCAGGGATCGTCCTGCCGAATGCCCACTTTCTTTTTAACATGGGCATAACGCTACTCAGACAACACAAGGAGAGGGCAAAACAATG
Source organism: Dendrobates tinctorius (assembly GCF_039654945.1). Taxonomy (NCBI): domain Eukaryota; kingdom Metazoa; phylum Chordata; class Amphibia; order Anura; family Dendrobatidae; genus Dendrobates; species Dendrobates tinctorius. The sequence goes on along the minus strand of NW_027361690.1, from coordinate 92,798,408 downwards.
TGGCAATGCTTTATTGAACCACAAAAAATGGCAGATAACACGTAGAAAAGTCCCAGCAAAATACTCCAAGATGTTGCACATCACAGTCTCACCCTTCCGCTGACTCGCTGGGATAATGGCAGTTGTTACTTCAGAGCTCCCAGGGTCCACTACCCCACCTGTGGCTTGCACACAGAGAGGAGATAAAGCCAAGCTTAGGCAGATGACAGGTCATTAAGGTACAAGGCCAGTTGATCCAAGGGTCAAAACATGGTTTCTCTGAACATCTCAATGGAGCCAGGCAATAAGCGGGTCCCAATCCTTGCTTTCTCCAAACATATCCATGGTTCAGTGATGGTCAATGGAGCAGATCTGTATTCTTCCAACTGCCGTAACCGAGGTCCCCTAGGTTGTTTCCTGTAGAATGATAGATCCATGTCCCTCGTGATGAAGCCATGATGTTTCGGAAGCAGCCCTGTAGGGTCCCCTGGATGTTTGGATGTCTTGGCAGAATCTGTCTGTCTCTCAGTCTTTCTGTATAGAGGCATGTAACCTCTTTTTCTACTTAACAAGTATCATTCATTCAGTATTTACATAAAGGGTAAGAATGTAGATGAGATCAAGTAACATTACTTGATTATTTCATCTAGTTGCATAGTTTTTCCTCCTCTGTTTTCGTAGTCAACAACCATCTGGCCTAAACAATGCATAATTAACATATCAGTAAACCTCACTAGTCATCAAGGATAAGGGTCTCGTTTCAATTAGCAACGCACCAGCGATCCCGACAATGATACAACCTGGCAGGGATCGCTGGTGCGTCACTAAATGATCGCTAGTAAGCTGCCAAACAGGCAGATCTCTTCAGCGACTCAGCAACGATCAAGCGATCAAACACAGCGATGCATGCTGGCCAGCGGATCGCCGCCGATGAAAAAATGGCCCAGGTCATTCCTGCACGATCAGCGATATCCAGCAGGGGGGCCAGTCGCTGATGCGTGTCACATGTAGCGAGATCGCTGGTGCGTCACAAAACCAGTGACGCATTAGCCATCTTGCTATGTGAGACGGGGCCTTAAGAGCAAAATATGTTACATGAAATGTCAATATTACAGGCTTACACAAGCAAAAGTCTGTTTTCTTAACACAAATTTAAAAGCCAACATACAGATAACAGTATATTCTTCTTTGTTTGCTAAAAATTAACATCTGGTTAATTAAGATACAATGCTGTGTCTCCACAGCTTTCTTCTCCCTGGTTGGTGAATTTTATAGTTGACGTCTCCAACCTTTTCAACTATTTTGCAGGGGCCCTGCCACTTGGCCAGGAATTTGCTCTCCATTGTAGGTACCAGCACCAGTACTCGCTCCCCAGGGATGAAGTGTCTCACCTTCGCTGCCCTATTGTACACCCTCGACTGTTCCTCTGAGGAGGTGTTGTCTCATGATGGGCATCACCTTGGCAATCCTGTCTTGCATCTGGGCCACATGCTCGATTACACTCCAGTAAGGTGTAGACTCCACCTCCCATGTCTCTTGTGCTACATCAAGGAGCCCATGGGGGTGTCAGTCATACAAAAGTTTAAAAGGGGAGAACCCAGTAGAGGCCTGTGGGACTTCTCTGATGGAAAACAGAAGGTGCGGTAGTAGACAGTCCCAGTCCCGGCCATCCTTCTCTACAACCTTCTTTAACATGGCCTTCAAGGTTTTATTGAACCTACCCACCAAGTCATCCATCTGTGGATGGTAGACTGAGGTCCGGAGTTGTGCGATTTGCAGGGTTTTGCACAACTATTTCATCACCTTTGACATAAACAAGGTTCCTTGCACCCTTAGGGACTCTTTAGTCAACACCATTCTAGAAAAGATATGGAACAACTCTCGGGCTATACGCTTGGCGGAGGAGTTACGTAGTGGCATGGCCTCCGGACACCATGTAGCATAGATCACTGCCACCAAGATATACTGGTGCCTTCTGGCAGACTTGACCAGGGGTCCCACAAAATCCATGGCTATGCGATCAAAAAGAACCTCAATCATGGGCAACGGCACTAAAGAGCTACGGAACTAGGCAACCAGGGAGGTCAACTGGCAGGTGGGACAACGGTGACTATCGGGCCTGTAGAAACTCTGGAGGCTCCGTTCCTGGGTTTTTTCTACTCCTAGATGACCACCTAACACATGGGTATGGGCCATATCTAATACCTTGGGTCTGTACGGCCCTGGTACTAGTAACTGCTCCCTCTCAGCTTAGTGAACCAATATATTAACTCCTCTTTCATGGCAAAATATGGGTACCGAGTGTCAGCACCCGGCTCTTGAGCAACACCATTAAATACCGTCACATTATCAAACGCCCCCTTTACACTTAAATCCCTGAGTTGGGTGGTTTTAAAGTTTCCACCGGACACCTACAGCTCAGGGATGTTGGCCTCTGGGAATGCTGCTTCATCCTCATCACCAGCAAGCACATAAAATGGAAACCTGTCAGCTGCGGCCTGGGACGAGGCTTTTTTAGCAGTGTCCTGGCTGTTGTCCTGGCAACTAGATTTCCTCCCTTTCCCCCACGTCCCAAAATAATGCAAAGTCCCATGAGATTATAATAGGGTGCAATAGGTAACATAGTAACATAATTTTGAAGGCTGAAGGAAGACCTTATGTCCATCTAGTTCAGCTTATTTTTAGTGCAGCTGTTCTGCATTGTTGATCCTGGGGAAGGCAAAAAACCCACAGAGTAGAAGCCAATTTTCTCCATAGGGAAACAAATTCCTTCCCCTAAGCTGGGTCAACCATCTACCAATAATATTCTGTTATTCGTAACCTTCTATACTGTTACTCACAAGAAAAGCATCCATTCCTTTCTTAAATTCATTCAGTGAGTTGGCCATCACCACTTCCTCAGGAAGAGAATTCCAGAGCCTCACTGCTCTTACCGTGAAGAACCCTCTTCTATGCTGGTGCAGAAATTGTCTTTCCTCCAAGCGAAGAGAATGCCCCCTTGTTCTTGTCACAGTCCTTGGTACAAACAGTTCATTGGAGAGATCTATGAATTGCCCTCTGATATACTTGTACATATATATTAAGTCTCCCCTAAAGCTTCTCTTTTCTAGAATAAATAGACCTAATTTTCATAACCTTTCTGGGTATTGTAGTGAACCAACTCCATTTATCATTTTAGTAGCCCGCCTTTGAACTCTTTCAAGTTCAGTAATGTCTTTCTTGAGCACCGGCGTCCAAAATTGCACACAATACTCCAAGTGTGATCTGACGAGTGATTTGTACAGAGGGAGAATTATGTTTTCATCTCGTGTCCCCAGACCTCTTCTGATGCATCCCATGACCCTATTTGCTTTGGTGGCAGCTGCCTGACACTGGGCACTCCAATTTAGCTTCTTATTGACTAAGATGCCTAAGTCTTTTTCCATGTCTGATTTCCCCAGCAGTTTCCCATTTAGTAAGTAATTATAGCATCTGTTTCTCCTTCCCATGTGCATAACCTTACACTTATCTGTGTTAAACCTCATTTGCCATTTTTCAGCCCAATTCTCCAATTTACTCAAATCTGTCTGTAGTTGCAAACTGTCCTCCTTTGTGTTAACTACCTTACATAGTTTTGTATCATCTGCAAATACTGATATTTTACTGTGTAAGCCATCCACTAGATCATTAATGAATATATTAAATATTAGGGGGCCCAATACAGAACCCTGTGGTACCCCACTAGTAACCCTGGCCCAATCTGAGTATGCACCAATAATAACCACTCTATGTTTTCTATCACTAAGCCAGCTACCTACCCATCTACACACATTTTTCCGTGGCCCAAGCTTTCTCATCTTACTTACCAATCTTTTATGTGGGACAGTGTCAAATGCTTTAGAGAAGTCGAGATAAATGACATCCAATGATTCTCCTTGGTCCATTTGAGAGCTTACATCCTCATAGAAGCTGATCAGGTTAGTTTGACAGGAGCGATCCTTCATAAATCCATGTTGATATGGAGTTAAACATTTATTAACATTGAGATATTCCATAATGGTATCCCTTAGAAACCCTTCAAAAATTTTACCCACAACAGATGTTAAGCTTACCGGCCTATAGTTTCCAGGTACCCTTTTACACCCCTTTTTGAATATTGGTACCACATTTGCTTGCCGCCAATCAAAAGGAACAGACCCTGTTTCTATAGAGTCTTTAAATATAAGGAATAGAGGCCTGTCTATCACATTACTTAACTCCCTTAATACCCGAGGGTGAATGCCATCAGGGCCTGGTGATTTGTCAATTTTAATCTTACTAAGGCGGTTGTGCACTTCTTCCTGGGTTAGGCAGGTAATACTTAATGGGGAGTTTACATTATCATTCTGCATTTCCCCTGGCAAATCCTTTTCCTGTGTGAACACTGTTGAGGTCCTTGACTACACCCACCTCATGGGACTCGGAACCACAGTTTGTGTTTTTGACCAATCAGGCCACAGGGTAGTCTTTAGTGTCGCCATGAATAAAGCGAATGCCCACCTTCTTCCCAAACAATAAGCCGATGAGGAATTGTGGCCCTCACTAGGGTTACCAAACTACCTGAGTCCAGCAGGCCAGTCATTTGCACTCCGTTTACTGACACGGGGCATGACAGCGGTCTCTCACCTGGTTGAGGGACAGCACTGCAGGTGGGATATGCAAAATGCGAGCAGCACCGTCCTATGCTGCAGTCCATTGGTTCCGTGTTCATGGGGCAACAGACGGCTATGTGACCTGGGGTAAGACACCGCCAACAAATAACACTATTGGATGGGGCCTTTGACAATAACTCAGATGCCTCCTGGGATCTTGGATGCCCCCCCATATGTGGCTCTAGCTCCTCTCTTTTGGCTGTCCTCCCCCCTTTGTAAACCCCAGTATGGAGATGCCAAGACCCCTTGCTTCCCCAAGGAACTCTCAACAGCCTGGTACCTCTCCATCAGGCTCACTAGGTCATCGGCATTACTAAGATCTCCCTCGGCAACCCAGGATTGTACCAGGCTTAGTACGGAAGTGTATTCACCTGTCCCTGACATCCCTCTCCACCATCTATACAGGGGAGGAAGATTCAGGTTGCAACCATTTTTGAACCAGGTATAGGAGGTCAAACATTTGGGACTGGGGAGGCTTGTCACTGCAATAGGCCCAGTGGTGCACCCGTTGCGCCCCGACAGTCAGAGTCACTCCTAAGCATGCCAAGATCTTAGCTTTTAACCCTTTTAACCCTTTAACTTCAACCCCCCCAAAAAACCTTTTTTTGGATTTGCGTTTTTCACTCCCCTCCTTCTCAGAGCCATAACTTTTTTATTTTTCCATCAATATGGCCATGTGAGGGCTTATTTTTTGCAGAATGAGTTGTACTTTTGAATGACACCATTGATTTTACCATGTTGTGTACTAGAAAATGGGAAAAAAATTCCAAGTGCAGTGAAATTGCAAAAAAGTGCAATCTCACACTTTTTTGCCTTTTTGCTAGGTTCACTAAATGCTAAAACTGACCTGCCATTAGGAGCCTCCAGGTCATTACAACTTCATAGACACCAAACACGTCTAGGTCCTTTTTTTGTCTAAGTTGTTGAAAAGATTCCAAATTGTGCTAAAAAAAAAAAATTTCCGATACCCGTAGCGTGTCCATTTTTTGTGATCTCGGTTGGGTGAGGGCTTATTTTTCGCGTGCCAGGTTGACGTTTTTAATGATATCATTTTGGTGCAGATACGATCTTTTGATCGCCCGTTATTGCATAATAGGCATTCTGTGTTTCCCCTGTTAAATATGGCACCAGAACCTTCGTCCACTGCTCCGGAGGCAATTTTTCCTGTTCCGCCACCCTTTCAAAAACTTTTGTAAGGCTCTTCTTACCATCTTACTTACATGTGAGTCATCTCCTGAAATTGGGGCGGTTGCCCTGCCACGGATCACCTCTGCCAGGGGTTTCATCTGCTGCTTATATTGATGCTGCCATATTTGTTGCTGTTGGAGATTAATATGCATCAGTTGCTTTATCAATTCCTCCATGTTGTCGGCGTTCGTTCCTGCGGTTGCTTTCACTCAGGACATGCGGTATCTGTGCGGCAGTCACACTGCCCCTTGGGATTCGTGCCTGTGCTTCTAGCATCAATTGTAGAGATTTGTACTCATTCAGCTGCGGTTGAGGTAGGCACAGGAAGCGGTATTGCTGAAAACCCTCACTGTAGCATTGATCCACTCCCGCCTGGATTACTGCAACGCTCTATTAATTGGCCTCCCCGCTACTCGACCTTCCCCTCTCCAGTCCATACTTAATGCAGCAGTCAGGGTCATCTACCTGGCTAATCGGTACTCGGACGTGTCCGCTCTTCGCCAATCCTTACATTGGCTGCCCATTCATTGTAGGGTCCAATTCAAAGTACTTGTTATCACCCACAAAGCTCCCCACAGTGCAGCACCCCCCTACATCTCCTCCCTCAATTCTGTCTATCGGCCTAGCCGACCGCTGCGCTCTGCAAAAGACTTTCGACTAACCTCTGCACTAATCTGCACCTCCCACTCCCGACTCCAAGACTTTTCCCGCGCTGCGCCAATCCTCTGGAATGCTCTACCACAAGAAATTAGGACTAACCACACTTTGCACAGTTTTAGGCGCTCTCTCAAAACACATCTATTCAGAGCAGCCTATCACGTTCACTAATCAGTCATTTTATGTGCAAGTGTGAGTATGTAGCCCATTCACTATCTCTGACTGTCCCCCACCTTCTCAAGATGGCTGCACCATCATTGTAAATACAACATTGTAAATACACACCTGTACTTTGTATCTCCCCCACCTCATTGTAGATAGTAAGCTCTCACGAGCAGGGTCGTCTTATTTTACTTTAATTACTGTATTGTTAACGTTGTTACTTATGACTTGTGTTTTGAAACTGTTAAACTGTAAAGCGCTGCGGAATATGTTGACGCTATATAAAGATTATTATTATTATTATTATAAATGCCCAGGAAAGTGTATTTAAACCTTCATAAATCGCTCAGAATATCAAACAAATGAACAGCCTTTTCCGGCACAAAGTCAAAACACAAAGTAAAAAGTCCATACAATATAGCGGGTCTGCCCGCTCAGCATAGTGTCCGATTCCCTAGGCCTTAGCACAGACCAACACACAGGAGATCCACACATCTCCAGACCCAGACACTAAATGAGACACTCTGTCTCCATTTTATCTGCCAAACCACGCTGCTGGGGTGGGTATATGTGATCAGTCACTCCCACCCATCTCTTTTGACTGCTCGTAAAACCCAACTCTGGATTGGCCTAATAACTCTCTAAGCACTATATGTACTGTAGCATGCTTCCAAGCTCACATCACTGCAGCTACCAACCACGAGGACACAAGGACTGTTACAGAACCACTCAGCACCCAGAATATGTTGTGCAGTTATACATATATAATAGGTTCCATGTGAGATGCATGTCCCTAATGTATCAGCAGTGTCCGCCCTCCCCCCACCTTTGTAATTCCCACAGTAAACATCCGGCCACTTGCGGCTTTTGTAATGCATGTCTGGCCTGACGCTTGTCTATTGGCCGGCCCTCTGTATCTGTGTGATATATTCTGTGTCCTGTGAGTAAAGTGTTGTCAGACTGGAAATGCATGGAGAAGCAGTGATCTTTTATATGCACCCATGCACTCAGAGGAATTCCCGCCAGCGTCATTCATTCAGACTCCAGCCAACGCAGAGCGGACCTCCGAAAATACGGGGTGGTACTGAAAGAGGTACCCCAGCTTGGAAGACCCCGTTACACTGGTGGCAGACAGCGGGACTTGATACCCCTTCTACAGGAGGAAAGGAATGAATGGAAAATAACTACCAGAAGTTAAAGAGGACTACATTAAAAGATCTGGTGGAAGCCCGAGGGTTGATTGCCAGCAACAAAACAAAAGCGGATTTGATAGCAGCGATCATGGAACACGACAGTGCAGCGCCCCCCAACGTGAATGTGGAGGAGACCGAATTCCAGAGGGAGGTAAAAAACAGACTGGCGTTCTATGGCCCAAACCCTGCAGTAGAGATCATACGAGAGGTGATGGCTGATGTGCGTACTGATCTGAAGGAAAAGATGGCCGAGCTGACCAGGATAGAGCTAGCCAAGATGGAGATGGCAGAGCGGACCAAAGTGGAGCTGGCCAAGATGGAGATGGCAGAGCGGAGAGAGGAGAGTCAGCGAGCAGGGGGAGCTCTGGCCTTCGACCAGGTACCTTCAACAGTAAGCCACAAAAAGATCCAGTACAATGCCTTCCGACAGTTGGGGGAGGCAGAGGAAGACATTGATGGCTTTCTGCAGGACTTTGAGCGGCAGTGTGCCCTTCATCAAGTAAAGCCGGAGGACCGGGTTCAGATTCTGGCCAGCAAGCTGACAGACCGGGCAGCGGACGCCTATCGCACGGTACCTGATGAGGACTGTATGGACTATGAGCGGATCAAAGAAGTGATCTTGGCCCGGTATGCGCTGACACCAGAGGCCTATCGCCAAAAGTTCCGCGGACTTATAAAACGCGTAACCGATACCCACGCTGAATGGGCCTGTAAATTACGGCGGTCATTGCTACAGTGGGTACAAGGGAGCCAAGCAACCACTAAGGAGGACGTCCTCCAGCTCTTCCTGTTAGAACGATTCTTTAATGGACTAAACCCCGAGACACAGGAAAGGCTTCGGGACAGGCGGCCAACGACTCTTGAGGAAGCCGCTCGTCTGGCCGATGAACATCATGATGCCAGGAGGCCGCAGTTCTCCGGATCAAAGGTGGTCACTAGGGTCCCGCCCATGGACCTGGAGGGCCCCAAACCACCGACGATTATAGGGGGATCGGCTAGAAACCCGGCCTACCACAGTCCCCCTGGGGCGCGATGCCACACCTGCCATCAGCTGGGCCACCTGTAAAGACAATGCCCCAACCGGACTCAGCATACCCAGTGGCCAAAGGCGGGAACAGCTACCTTCAGCCGGGCTGCTGTACACTGCTACCAAGGCGAAGCTGACCCGGCATTGGGGGCTACGACTAACCAAGGGGTGGAAGAGATGGAGGAAGTGCTGCATGAAGTAGACCCCGTGCAGACAGCCCGGGCAGATAATCGACAACAGCATCGACAGGTCGCGTGGGTTAATGGGAAACGTATGCAGGGACTAAGAGATTCCGGAGCAACTTTGACCCTTGTGAAGCCTCATCTCATCCGGGACCAAGAGAAGACGGACCGGACAGTGGCAGTCCTTGTAGTAGGGGGAGCCATACATCGACTACCCACTGCCAGGATTCACCTGAACTGAGGAGTTGTGGATGGCCTTGTTGAGGTCGGCTTGATGGAGGATTTGCCTGCAGACGTCTTGCTGGGAAATGACTTGGGGCCCATGTTGTCTGCATTCTCGGTGGCCCCTCTGGCTGAGACCTATCCTGTGACCACCCGGAGTCAAGCTCTAGCTGCGGAGGCGGAATCATACTCAGAGGAGGCCCAGGTAAGACATCCCAGCCCTGCACGTATTCCCATAGCCAGACACATTTCTTGGGCCACCCCAGATGAATTTAAGAGGGAGTTACTTGAGGATCCTTCATTGGAGGGATATCGTGGGAAGGCACAGGAGGGGAGAGGAGTACTAGAAGGGGAACAGTTTGTATGGAAGCAGGGACTCCTCTACCGGATCACAGAGCAGCACCACACAGGGACAAGCCCCACTATAAAACAACAGCTGGTAGTTCCCAAGAAGTATAGGCAGGAGTTACTGCGAATCTCTCATGATATACCCTTGGCCGGGCACTTCGGCGTCGGTCGCACCAGGCATCGTCTGACACAAAACTTCTTTTGGCCGGGGGTAACCTATGATGTTCGTCAGTACTGCCAGACCTGTGACAGTTGTCAGCGCATTGGCAAGAGGGGGGATCGATGCAAGGCCAAATTATGCCCCCTCCCCATTGTGGAGGAACCATTTAGCCGAGTAGCGGTCGATTTGATAGGGCCGTTAGCCAAACCCAGTCCGTCCGGGAAAAAGTATATATTGACAGTGGTAGATTATGCCACATGGTATCCAGAGGCGGTTGCGTTACCTAACATACTGGCAGAGACGGTGGCGGCAGCCCTGCTCCAGGTTTTCTCACGGGTTGGATTTCCCCGGGAGATTATCTCGGACCAGGGTACCCAGTTTACAGCAGAGGTCACCCACCAACTGTGGAAGCTGTGCGGCGTAAAGTCCATTAGAAGCGCCCCGTACCACCCGCAAACCAATGGGTTGTGTGAACGCTTTAACGTGACATTAAAACAGCTCATTGGGACTTTTACCAGGACCTACAGGGACTGGGAGAAATTCTTGCCACACCTCCTGTTTGCCTATCGGGAGGTGCCCCAAGAATCCACGGGGTTCTCCCCGTTCGAGCTGGTATACGGGAGACGGGTAAGGGGACCCCTAGACTTAGTGCTGGAACACTGGGAAGGGGAGGGCCTCATAGAAGGGGTACCTATTGTACCCTATGTGCTGGAATTCCGGGACCGCCTACAGGAGCTGACTCAGGCTGTACGTGAGAACATGCAGGCGACCCAGCGGCGCCAGCGCATATGGTACAATCAGAGGGCCAGAGAGCGCACCTTGGAAATAGGACAGAAGGTCCTAGTGTTAGAGCCCACTAAGCAGAATAAGTTTCAAGCTGCATGGCAGGGGCCCTACCAGGTAGTGGGGAAAATAGCCGACACACCCTATAATGTCGCCAATTGTGACGACCCCAGGGTTATCCGCATGTTCCACGTGAATATGCTGAAGCCCTACCGGGAGCGCCCTGAAGAGGTAGTGGCCATCTGTGCACCTGAAGCAGAGGATTTAGCCGGACTTCCCTTGCCGGATGTGTTAGGGTAAAGGACTCAGTCTAAAACATGGGACCAGGTACACTTGGGTGAAGACCTAGGCCCCCGGGAGAGACAGCAGGCGGAGGTGTTGTTGAGGCTGCGACAGAGGATGTTTTCAGAGAGACCGGGGTACACTCGCCTGGCACAACACAAGGTTGAGACCCAGGATCAGACCCCCCTGCGACAAAACCCCTTTCGCGTCCCTGAGTCTGTACGAGAGGGGATGCGACAAGAGATACAAGAGATGTTGCGTTTAGCGGTCATTGAAGAGTCAGATAGTCCCTGGGCATCCCCCGTAGTGTTAGTGCCCAAGAAGGATGGGACTACACGGTTTTGTGTAGACTATCGTAAGCTCAATGAGAAAACAGTGACGGATGCATACCCCATGCCGCGTGTGGATGAGGTGTTAGACCGGCTGGCGGGGGCAAAGTATTTGACCACCATCGATCTATGCAAAGGCTACTGGTAGATTCCCCTTAGTCCTGACGCTATTCCCAAGTCGGCATTTGTCACCCCGTTCGGCTTATTCCAGTTTCGAGTTATGCCATTCGGGATGAAGAATGCCTCGGCGACCTTCCAAAGGCTGGCTGACCGGCTTCTGGATGGTCTCCAGGACTATGCTTGTGCCTACCTGGATGACATCGCCATCTACAGTGCGACATGGGAAGAGCATCTAAATCACCTAGAAACAGTATTGGACAGGATCCACCAGGCCGGAATCACCCTGAACCCAAACAAGTGTCACGTGGGCAAAGCAGAGGTCCAGTATTTAGGGCATTGGGTGGGAAGTGGGAAACAGCGACCAGAACCAGACAAGATTGAGGCCATAGCCAAATGGCCCATGCCACGCACTAAAACCCAGGTCATGGCGTTTCTAGGGACAGCGGGGTATTACAGGAAATTCGTTCATAAATTACAGCAGCGTAGCCAAGCCCCTCACTGATTTGACCCGTAAGAACCAACCCCGCCAGGTAACCTGGACCTCAGAGTGTGAGGAAGCCTTCCGCCAACTAAAGGACGCCCTCACCAATACCCCTGTATTAGCCGCACCCAATCCAACTACACGTTTCCTTGTTCATACAGACGCTTCGCTTCTATGTTTGGATTGGGGGCAGTAGTGAGCAAAGTCGGGCCGGACGGCCAAGAACACCCGGTAGCTTACCTGAGTCGGAAACTACTGCCCCGTGAAGTAAGCTATGCGGCCTTCGAGAAGGAGTGCCTGGCGGTAGTATGGGCACGCAAGAAGTTGCAACCATATTTGTATGGACGACAGTTTTCCCTCCTAACGGACCATAATCCCCTAGTCTGGCTTAATCGGGTCTCTGGAGACAACGCCAGATTGCTGCGGTGGAGTTTAGCCCTACAACCTCTGGACTTCACCATCCACTACAGACCCGGCAAACAAAATGGTAACGCCGATGGACTAAGTCGACAAACGGAACTTGTAAAACCCCATAAATTTCGGTCATCCCCAAACCGATCCGTTGAGGATCAGACTGTGTATGCCGATTGCATCGCTGAAAAGGGGAGCCGTGTTACAGAACCACTCAGCACTCAGAATATGTTGTGCAGTTATATGTATATATAATAGGTTCCATGTGAGATGCATGTCCCTAATGTATCAGCAGTGTCCGCCCTCCCCCCACCTTTGTAATTCCCACAGTAAACATCCGCAGGCTCCGGCCACCTGCGGCTTTTGTAATGCATGTCTGGCCTGACGCTTGTCTATTGGCCGGCTCTCTGTATCTGTGTGATATATTCTGTATCCTGTGAGTAAAGTGTTGTCAGACTGGAAATACATGGAGAAGCAGTGATCTTTTATATGCGCCCATGCACTCAGAGGAATTCCAGCCAGTGTCATTCATTCAGACTCCAGCCAACGCAGAGCGGACCTCCGAAAATACGGGGTGGTACTGAAAGAGGTACCCCAGCTTGGAAGACCCCATTACAAGGACCATCTTACAATTATATATATGTATATATACACAGTTGTGCTCTTTACATACCCCGGCAGAATTTTTGCTTTCTTGGCCTTTTTTCAGAGAATATGAATGAGAACACCAAAACTTTTTCTCCACTCATGGGTAGTGGTTGGGTGTAGCCATTTATTGTCAATCTACTGTGCTTTCGCTTTTTAAATCTTAAAGGGAATCTGTCACCCCATTTTTCGAGTATCAGCTGCCGGCACCGCCATCAGGGGCTTATCTATAGCATCATGTAGTGCTGTAGATAAGCCCCCAATGTAACCTGAAAGAGAAGAAAAGCGAGTTATATTATACACACCGAGGGTTGTCCGGGCCCGGTTTTGGTCCGATGGGTGTCGCGGTCCGCTCCGGAACCTCCCATTTCCCGGAGACACCCGCAGCACGGTCGGACACCTCCACAGCACCGCTGGAGACCCCCTCATCCCAGCCTGTGGCTTTTAGCAATGGTAAATCCGCATTATAAGACCCCAAATTTGGAGGGAAAAAAGTGTGTCTTATAATCTGAAAAATACGGTATGTCACACAAAATAGTTGATAAATAACATTTCCCATTACTTTACATTAGCACAGTTTTTGAAACATCATTTTTGTGTGTTAGGAAGTTTGAAGGATTAAAATATCTCATTTTTACAAAAAGAATTACAAAATCATTTTTTTTAGGGAAGTAACTTTGAAGGGCCTATATGAAAGAAAATTCCCTAAAAGTGACACCGTTCTAAAACCTCCATCCCTCAAACTCCTCAAAACCACATTCAAGAAGTTTATTAACCCTTCAGGTGCTTCACAGGAATTAATGAAATGTGGAAGGAAAAAATTAACATTTAACTTTCTTTCCACAAAAATGTTACTTTAGCCCCCAATTTTTTATTTTCACAAGGGTAATTGGAGAAAATGGACCTCAAAATTTGTTGTGCAATTTCTCCCGAGTACCCCGATTACCTATATGCGGGTGAAAACTACTGTTTGGACGCAGGGCACGGAAGGGAAGGAGAACCATTTGACTTTGTAAACTTAAAAATGTCTTGAATCGAGAGTTGATGCCATGTCGAGTTTCTAGTGCTCCTGATGTGCCTAAATAGTGGAAACCCCCCACAAGTGACCCTATTTTCTAGACTATACCCCTCAAGGAATGTATCTAGATGTGTGGTGAGCACCTTGAGCCAGGTGCTTCACAGAAGTTTATAATGTAGAGTCATAAAAAAAAAAAATATATATTTTTTCCCACAAAAATTTCCTTTTAGCCCCATTTTTTTTATCACAAGGATAAATGGATAAAATGGACACCAAAATTTGTTGTGAAATTACTCCTGAGTATGTTGATACCCCATATGTGGGTGAAAACTACTGTTTGGGCGCATGGTAGGGCTCAGAAGAGAAGGAGCACCATTTGATTTTTTTTTTATGCAAAAATGACTGGATTTGATAGTGGACACCATGTCACATTTGGAGAACCCCTGATGTGTCTAGACAGTGGAAACACTCGACCAGTGACCCCATTTTAGAAACTAGACCCTTCAAGGAATGTATCTAGATGTGTAGACAAGAAATGGGGAAAGATTCCGGCACAACCATCCAGGGATAAAATGGATTCTTTACTCAAACGTAGTTAAAACATAAAAAGATGAGGCCTCGCCTTTTAATGTTTTAACTACGTTTGAATAAAGAATCCATTTTATCCCTGGATGGTTGTGCCGGAATCTTTCCCCATTTTTGTCTACCTTCCGGTGATCACCAGTGGAAACAGCAGCCTCAGGAGGAACTTCGGGACAAATTTCCAGCTACACATTATCAGCGCCTTCATCCCTCTCCCTGCATCTCCCCATATCTAGATGTGTGGTGAGCTCTTTGAATCCCCAGCTGCTTCCCAGAAATTTAGAACGTAGGGCTGTGAAAATATATATAAAATAATAAAAAAATCACATTTTTCCCACAAACATTTTCTTTTGCTAGAAAATTTTTCTATATTTTCACAAGGGTAACAGGAAAAAATGGACCCCAAAATTTCTTGTGCCATTTCTCCTGACTGCACTAATACTTCATACGGTTGAAAAACTACTTTAGAGGCACAGTTTAAAGTTCAGAAGGGAAGAAGCGCCATATTGGAGTTTTTGATGGAATTTTTTGAGGATGGCATGTCACATCTGAGGTAGCAGAACCCTCCATAAGTGACTTCATTTTAGAAACTTCACCCAGCAATGAATTAATCTAGAGGTGCAGTGATCATGTTGGCACCACATGTGCCTCATGGAATTTTATAATATTAGGCGGTGAAGAATGAATAATTACATATTTTTCAGTTAAAATATTGATGTAGCCCCAAATTTTTAATTTGTATAAATGGACCTCAATTTTTTTGTGCAATTTCTCCTGATTGCACCAATACCCTACATGTAATCAAGAACTAATTTTGAGGCACAGTGCAAAACTCAGAAGTGAAGGAGCGATATATTACAGTGCAGATTTTACTGTTATGGCTTGCGGGTGCGATGACCCACTGGAAGAGCACGTGAGGTGCCAGGACAGCAGAACTCTCCAAAAGTTACCCCATTTTGCAAAACTACACCTCTCAAATTAATTAATCTAGAGGTACAGTGGTCATATTGATACCTCAGCACCTCCTGCACGATCATGAAGAAATTACTCCAGCAGCAGTCCATTCCTCGTGAATCACCTCCAAATTTTTGAATGGCCTTTTCTTAACAATCCTTTCAAGGCTGTGGTTATCCCAGTTGCTTGTGCACCTTTTTCTACCACACTTTTTCCTTCCACTCAACTTTCCATTAATATGCTTGGATACAGCACTCTGTGAACAGCCAGCTTGTTTAGCAATGACTTTTTGTGGCTTACCCTCCTTGTGGAGTGTATCAATGACTGCTTTCTGGACATCTCTCAAGTCAGCAGTCTTCCCTATGATTGTGGAGCCTACGGAAACAGACTAAGTGACCTTTTTATACCCTTAGGAAGCCTTTGCAGGTGTTTTTTGTTAATTATTGTAATATACTAAGATAATGACTTTTGGGTTTTCATTGGCTGTAAGCCATAATCACCAACATTAACAGAAATAAACACTAGAAATAGAACACTTTGTTTGTAATGACTCTATAATATATGAGTTTCACTTTTTGCATTGAAGAAATGAAATAAATTAAACTTTTTGATGATATTCTAATTTTGTGAGAAGCACCTGTATAGTTTTTAACACATCACCAATTTTCTAAGTAAATATATTTCTAAAGATGCCATTGACATAAAATTCTCACCACATGTCGGTAACAAGCCATTCAATCCACGCAGGCAGAAAACTCAAACCTTAAATGTCCATAAATTAAGTCATGTGTAATAATGAGAAATGACACAGAGACAAACACATGAAGAAAGAGATGTGCAAAAAGCCATGAAAATTCATTACACCAGATGAAAGCTATCAGTAATTAGAAAGCAATCCTGGCACTTAGTGAAAAATTATATCAGTTGGTTTAACTGATGGCCTATAAAAACCATGGTGCCACACAACACAAGAAACATCCAATGATGGGTAAACCAGTGAGCTGCTTCAAGACCTTTGCAACCTTCTTGTTGCAAAACATACTGATGGCATTGGTTACAGAAGAATATCTAAACTATTGAAGGCTCCTGTTGTAGCCATAATCTGGAAGTGGAAAGAGCATAATTTCACCATAAACCGGCCACTATCAGGTTCTCCCTGCAAGATCTCAGACATAGAAGTGAAAATGGATTATCAGAAGGACTGTCCAACAGCCAAGGTTCACCTGTGAAAAGATTCAAAATGACCTGTAATCAGCAGGAACAATTAAATGTTCCAGTGCATTTAAAGCTTGCTCAACAACATTTGAAGAAGCCTGTGAAATACTTGCAGAATATAGTCTGGTCAGATGAGACCAAATTGTACTATTTGGTGCCCTAATACACACCATGTTGGGAGGCCAAAAGGCACTGGATATCACCTTAAAAACACCATACCAACAGTAAAGTTTGAAGGTGGGAACATTGAAGGTATGGAGCGGTTTTTCAGCATATGGCACTGTAAAACTTCATATAATTGAAGAAACGATGAATGGACAAATGTACAGAGACATTCTTGATAAAAATCTGTTGTCATCTACCAGGATGATAATGAAACAAGGGTGGACATTTTAGCAAGACAATGATCCCAAACACACAGCCAAATAAACTCTCAGTTGGTTTCAGAGAAAGAAAACATAGTTGCTAGATTTGCCAAGGGAATCATCTGTCCTGAATCTAATAGAAAATTTATGGAAAGAACTAAAGCTCAGAGTTCATAGAAGGAACCCATGGGACCTTCAGGATTTGAAGAGTGTTTCTGTAGAAGAATGGGCCAAAATCACACCTGAGCAATGGAAGCGACTAGATTCTTCATACAGGAGGTGTCTTGAAGCAGTCTTCACCAACAAAGGCTTTTATATGAAGTATTAAATAAATTTCAATAAGTGTGCTCAATACTTTTGCCCTGTGTCATTTCTCATCATTACACATAACTTAATTTATGGACATCTATAGTTTGATTTCCTTGGTGTGTGGATTGGATGGGTTGTTACAGATATCTTATGAGAATTTCAGTCAATAGCACATTTAGAAATTTATTTCGAAATTTGGCGACGTTCAATACTTATTTTATCCGCTATATATATTATAGATATATAGGGATACCTTGGGTACAACTTTTTTAATATTTGGAATACACAGCTACAGTGGGGATAATAGAATTCTTGCTGGTTGGTAGGTGATCAAATGCCGATTTCATGCAATAAAATGCAATTTAATAATTTGAATATCATGCAATGTGATTTTCTGTTTTTTTATTTTTAGATTCTGTCTCTCACAGTTGAAGTGTACCTACGATAAAAATTACAGATCTCTCCATTCTTTGTAGGTGGGAAAACATGCAGATTAGTCAGTGTATCAAATACTTATTTTCCCCACTGTATGTCTAGGACTGTAGCCTATGTAATGGTTACCAAGTTGTGTGAATTATGGGATAGGTATGACATCATCAAATAAAACGTTAAATATTCATAATTATAAATGCAGTTTTCTTTTCTGTGGTTAGCTTGTCATTTTAGACAGGGTTGCCACTAGGAATTTTGGGGCCCCATCCTGGCAAAATTTTTTGGGCCCCTTGAGACTCCACCCAGGCTCCACCCCAGCCCCGCCCTCCACTCCTCAAACTGTCCACAGCCCCACCGCTCTCTCTTAGAAAAATTCCACTTCTCACCAATCACACATTAACAGTTCCCATCTCCAGATCACACACATAGCCAGCAGCTCTTGTTATGACCAAAAGATTTTTTAAATCTGCCACCACTAGGTAGACTCTTTTGGCTGAGCCCTATTCTACTCTAACCTATTAAACATTTGCTAAAATATCCAATACAATTTAGGTATTTTTTTTATTTATTTTTCAATTTTTAAAATGACCAATAATATCACACCCAAAGGGACAAATACCACCACATCATGCATGCCCAGACACCATATTACCACCACATGGTGACCAATAATACCATATACAGGGAACAAATACAGCCATACCATGTCCAGGCCACATATTACCACCAGTGACAGAATAATAGCACATACAAGGGACAAATACCACCGCACCATGACCAGACCACATATTACCAGCACATGGTGACTGAATACTACAATACTGATCATTAATAAAAAAACATATTACTATCACCATAAGTGCCATTATACACAGGAGATCTGTACTTCGTATGTAGTGTGAGTGTACAGGTAATACAGCGATCACCAGTGACATTATACACAGGAACTCTGTATATAGTGTCAGTGTACAGGTAATACAGTGATCACTGGTGACATTGTACAAAGGCACTCTGTATATAGTGTATAGTGTCATTGTACAGGTAACACAAACTCACCAGTGATGTCTCTAGGTGAAGTCCTTCATCTTTGCTTTTCATCTTTCATCCAGCACAGATCGCCATCACGTCTTCCAGCCAGGGCTTGTCTCTGGAGGAAATAACAGAGTTATCTAGAGCTCCACTTGCAGAACACATTACTTAATTTTTTTCCCAACTTCTACCCTACACCAGATGAAGAAGAAAAAAAGGCGACATAGTGTCGCTCTGCACAGTAACAGAACCTCCCCCCCATTTAAAACAGTATCCTCAAAAAAATAAAATAAATACATCACTGCAGTAATAATATCCCTTAATTAGCCCCTATGGTAATAATATCCCCCATCCTGGCTCCAGCCATATTTTCTCTCATCCTGTCCTCATGAGTATCCATTCTGCCCCCACATGATCTCCAGATCCTGCCCCATCTGTCTACATTGTATCCATCCTGCCCCATGATCCTGCATTATGTGTCTCCCATCCTGTACCCTGTGTCTCACATTCTGCCCCCTCCTGTGTCTCACTGTCACATTCTGCCTCCTCCTGTGTCTCTCTGTCACATTCTGCCCCGTGCCTCACATTCTGTCCCCTCCTGTGTTTCACTGTCACATTCTGCACCCTCCTGTGTCTCACTGTCACATTCTGCCCCCTCTTGTGTCTTACTATCACATTATGCCCCCATGTCCATTCTGACCCCGTGTCTCACATTCTGCCCCCATGGGCATTCTGCCCCCTTCTGTGTCTCACTGTCACATTCTGCCCCCTCCTGTGTCTCACTGTAACATTCTGCCCCATGTCTCACACTCTGCCCCCTCCTGTGTCTCACTGTCACATTCTGCCCCCTCCTGTGTCTCACTGTCACATTCTGCCCCCATGTCTCACATTCTGCCCCCTCCTGTGTCTCAATGTCCCATTCTGCCCCCCCTGTGTCTTGCTGTCACATTCTGCCCCCATGTCTGCATTCTGCCCCCATATCTTGCATTCTGCCCTCACGTTCTGCATTCTGCCCTCATGTCTCACATTCTGCCCCATGTCCTTTCTGCCCCATGTCTCACTGTCATATTCAGCCCCCTCCTGTGTCTCACTGTCACATTCTGCCCCCTCCTGTGTCTGTCACATTCTGCCCCCTCCTGTGTCTCACTGTCACATTCTGCCCCCATGTCTCACATTTTGCCCCGTCCTGTGTCTCACTGTCACATTCTGCCCCCTCCTGTGTCTCACTGTCACATTCTGACCCCATGTCTCACATTCTGCCCCCTCCTGTGTCTCAATGTCCCATTCTGCCCCCGTGTCTTACTGTCACATTCTGCCCCCATGTCTGCATTCTGCCCCCATATCTTGCATTCTGCCCTCACGTTCTGCATTCTGCCCTCATGTCTCACATTCTGCCCTCATGTCTCACATTCTGCCCCATGTCCTTTCTGCCCCATGTCTCACTGTCACATTCAGCCCCCTCCTGTGTCTCACTGTCATATTCTGCCTGCCCCATGTCTTGCATTCTGCCCCATCATGTGTGCATTCTGCACCCATGTCTGCATTCTGCCATGTCTTGCATTCTGCCCCCATGTCTTGCATTCTGTCCCCATGTCTTGCATTCTGCCCCCATGTCTGCATTCTGCCCCCATGTCTGCATTCTGCACCCATGTCTGCATTCTGCCATGTCTTGCATTCTGCCCCCATGTCTTGCATTCTGTCCCCATGTCTGCATTCTGCCATGTCTTGCATTCTGCCCCCATGTCTTGCATTCTGCCCCATGTCTTGCATTCTGCCCCCATGTCTTGCATTCTGCCCCCATGTCTTGCATTCTGCCCCCATGTCTGCATTCTGCACCCATGTCTGCATTCTGCCATGTCTTGCATTCTGCCCCCATGTCTTGCATTCTGTCCCCATGTCTGCATTCTGCCCCCATGACTTGCATTCTGTCCCCATGTCTTGCATTCTGTCCCCATGTCTTGCATTTTGCCCCATGTCTGCATTCTGCCTCCATGTCTTGCATTCTACCCCATGTCTTGCATTTTGCCCCCGTGTCTACATATTTGGCCCTGTGTGTCTCTAATCCTGCCCCCTGTCTCCATATTTGCCCCTGTGTGTCTCCAATCCTGCGCCCTGTCTCCATATTTGCCCCTGTGTGTCTCCAATCCTGCCCCCTGTCTCCACATTTGCCCCTGTGTGACTCCAATCCTGCCCCCTGTCTCCACATTTGCCCCTGTGTGACTTGAATCCTGCCCCCTGTCTTCACATTTGCCCCTGTGTGACTCCAATCCTGCCCCCTGTCTCCACATTTGCCCCTGTGTGACTCCAATCCTGCCCCCTGTCTCTACATTTGCCCCTGTGTGACTCCAATCCTGCCCCCTGTCTCCACATTTGCCCCTGTGTGACTTGAATCCTGCCCCCTGTCTCCACATTTGCCCCTGTGTGACTCCAATCCTGCCCCCTGTCTCCATATTTGCCCCTGTGTGACTCCAATCCTGCCCCCTGTCTCCACATTTGCCCGTGTGACTTCAATCCTGCCCCGTCTCCACATTTGCCCCTGTGTGACTCCAATCCTGTCCCCTGTCTCCACATTTGCCCCTGTGTGACTACAATCCTGCCCGCTGTCTCCATATTTGCCCCGTGTGTTTCCAATCCTGCCCCGTCTCCATATTTGCCCGTGTGACTCCAATCCTGCCCCCTGTCTCCACATTTGCCCCTGTGTGACTACAATCCTGCCCGCTGTCTCCATATTTGCCCCGTGTGTCTCCAATCCTGCCCCGTCTCCATATTTGCCCGTGTGACTCCAATCCTGCTCCCTGTCTCCACATTTGCCCCTGTGTGACTTGAATCCTGCCCCCTGTCTCCACATTTGCCCCTGTGTGACTCCAATCCTGCCCCCTGTCTCCATATTTGCCCCTGTGTGACTCCAATCCTGCCCCCTGTCTCCACATTTGCCCGTGTGACTTCAATCCTGCCCCGTCTCCACATTTGCCCCTGTGTGACTCCAATCCTGTCCCCTGTCTCCACATTTGCCCCTGTGTGACTACAAACCTGCCCGCTGTCTCCATATTTGCCCCGTGTGTCTCCAATCCTGCCCCGTCTCCATATTTGCCCGTGTGACTCCAATCCTGCCCCCTGTCTCCATATTTGTCCCTGTGTCTCCAATCCTGCCTCGTCTCCATATTTGCCCCTGTGTGACTACAATCCTGCCCGCTGTCTCCATATTTGCCACTGTGTGTCTCCAATCCTGCCCCCTGTCTCCATATTTGCCCCTGTGTGACTACAATCCTGCCCGCTGTCTCCATATTTGACCCTGTGTGTCTCCAATCCTGCCCCGTCTCCACATATGTCCCTGTGTGACTTCAATCCTGCCCCGTCTCCACATTTGCCCCTGTGTCACTACAATCCTGCCCGCTGTCTCCAAAACCAGGGGAGAGTCTTGAGGAGATCATTTGCATATTCCCAATGCCTTCTGGGATAAGTGAAGAGTCTCCGCGAGCTCAACGATCACTGGGTTTTGACTGTTGCAGCTGAAAAGAGGAAATCGGAAAATCGCGCGTCTATCGGCGCGCGAATTTTGGCTCATCTTTCATCGTTTTTAAGAAATCTCAATATGGAAGAGGCCAGGAGCCATTTGGTGAGCTACATTTCTTGCTACATGTTCACAGACTTACCAGTGGAAAAGCCAAACTTCACATGCCATAAATGCAAGCTTGTGTCCCTGTTGGAGGAAAAGTTGCAATATCTCGAAGAGAGGTTAGCTACGTTGAAGATCATTAAGGAAGGTGAAGAGTTCTTGGACAGAGCAGAATTATCTCTTCATGTTACAGAAAGAGAAGAAATTCGAAGTGCACCTGAAGAAACAGAGGAATGGAGACATGTGACCCAGAGAAGCAGGAGGATCAGGAGGCAGTCAGCACCCATACTGCTCAGGAACCAGTACCAGGCTCTCGCGCAAGAAAACGATGAAGAAATACATCAGGATAAGACTTTGCCAACAAACAGCAACCTTGTACGCCTTCAGAGTCCTCCTGGATGGAGAAAGAAAAATGTTGTGAAGAAGAAACGGAGAGTGGTGGTCATGGGGGATTCCCTGTTGAGAGGAACAGAGGCCGCTATCTGCAGACCGGATATAACTTCAAGAGAAATGTGCTGTCTTCCAGGTGCAAAAATTAAAGGTGTGTCTGACAGGATATCAGGACTCTTCAGACCTACAGATGACTACCCATTCCTGCTACTACATGTGGGGACAAATGACACCGCAAGAAATGACCTGGAAACCATCTGCAGAGACTTTGAAGACTTAGGCAAGAAAGTGAAAGAACTGGGAGCGCAGGTGGTCTTCTCTTCCATCCTTCCAGTGGATGGCCATGGAACAAGGAGGTGGAATAAGATTCTGCAGGTGAACAACTGGCTACGTCGATGGTGCCGTAAGCAACGATTTGGATTTATGGATCACGGAGTAAATTACCTTTACGATGGACTACTTGCTAGAGATGGGGTGCACCTTAGGGTATGTGCACACGTAGTTTTTAGTCTCTGCGGATTTTGTAGAGAAAACCGCAGGAAATCCGCAGGACAAAGTGCTGCGGTTTTTCTGCGGTTTATCTGCGGATTATCTGCGTTTTTTCTGCGGTTTTGCCCTGCGGTTTTACACCTCATAATGGATGAGGTGTAAAACCGCAGCGTTTCTGCACCAAACAATTGACATGCTGCGGATTGTAAACCGCAGCAAAACCGCGCGGAAAAAAACGCAGCATGTGCACAGCTTTTTTTGATTTCCATAG
Organism: Dendrobates tinctorius; assembly: GCF_039654945.1. Taxonomy (NCBI): domain Eukaryota; kingdom Metazoa; phylum Chordata; class Amphibia; order Anura; family Dendrobatidae; genus Dendrobates; species Dendrobates tinctorius. The sequence goes on along the minus strand of NW_027361690.1, from coordinate 92,774,899 downwards.
GAAATAAAGGTACTGTACAACGCAGCAGAATCTGCTGCGTTTCTGCAGAGCCAAAAACGCTGCGGAAACGCAGCAGAAACCGCAAAGTGTGCACATACCCTTACGAAGACTGGAAAACAGTTATTTGGAAGTCGCCTTGCTACACTTGTAAGGAGAGCTTTAAACTAGAACAACATGGGAAGGGAAGCAAAAGACCATAAAAAGCCATACACCTGACAAATGCTATTGCGAAATCTGCTATTAGAAGTGGAAAGGAAGAACAAAGACAAAAGAATCTAATTAATAAAAATATTGGAGAAAGAGAAACCAATCACAAACTAAAATGTTTCTATACTAATGCACAAAGCATGGGCAACAAACAAGGAGAATTGGAACTACTAACACAGGAAAAGAAATATGATGTCATTGGAATCACTGAAACTTGGTGGGACAATACACATGATTGGAATACAAGACTAGAAGGATACAACTTATTTGCAAGAAACAGACTTGATAAACGAGGAGGAGGTGTCGCATTGTATGTTAGAAACGCGTATATCTGCACAGAGATTGAAGCTTCAGAGACAGGGAGTTCTGTGGAAACTGTTTGGGTTAGAATACAAGGACAGAACAATGGAAAGGACACCATTTTAGGCATTTACTACAGGCCGCCTGTGCAAGCTGAAGATATGGATGAACTCTTTATGCATCAGATGGCCAAGTTCTCCAAAAAATATGACATAGTTGTCATGGGAGATTTCAACTATCCAGATATTTGTTGGGAATCTCTCTCAGGCAAAACTAACAGGTCAAGGAAATTCTTATCCTCTCTTGCTGACAACTTTATCTTCCAAAAGGAAGGAGAGAAAACAAGGGGAACTGCTACCTTGGATCTAATCCTTATAAAAAGGGAGGAAATGGTTGAGGAGGTAAAAGTGGCTGGGACCCTAGGAGGTAGCGACCATGCTATTTTAGAATTTTGGATAACTAGAGGAGGAAGACCTGTGAAGACTCAGACGTCAAGGTTAGATTTCAGAAAGGCAGATTTTAAGGGATTCAGAAAGAGAATTGGAGGGATCCAATGGCTGGATATCCTTAAAGACAAAAATGTCCAGGAAGGATGGGAAATCTTGAAAAATGAAATTCTCAAAGCACAATTGTTAACAATTCCAAAAAGAGGGAAGAATAGGAAGCATTTAAGGAAACCAGGATGGATGAACACAGAACTTAAGCACATGCTAAAAAAGAAAGAAATGTTTATAAAATGGAAAGAGGGAGGCATATCTAAAGAAGAATATAATGCTGTCTGCAGAACCTGCAGGGCACAAATCAGATTAGCTAAAGATGAAAATGAATTGAGGCTTGCAAGAGATGTCAAAAGCAATAATAAAGGATTTTGGGGATATGTCAAAAGTAAAAGAAAAGTCAAAGATGTGATAGGATTTTTACAGGATGAAAATGATGAAATGGTAAGACAGGATGTTGAGAAGGCCGAACTTTTAAATTCCTATTTTGCATCTGTTTTCTCTCAGAAAGGAAATGTAACATCAACTGTTCTTCACTGTCCTATTAAGGGAATAGAAGAATCCAGGATATCTATAAACAGAAAGATAGTGAGGAAACACTTAGCTAACCTAAATGAATTCAAGTCTCCAGGTCCAGATGAATTACACCCCAGAGTACTGAAGGAGATAGCAGAAGAAATTTTTGAACCTCTCTCCATAATCTTTGAAAATTCTTGGAGAACAGGAGAAGTCCCAGAAGACTGGAGAAGAGCAAATGTTGTTCCTATCTTCAAAAAGGGGAAGAAGGTGGACCCAGGCAACTATAGGCCGGTGAGTCTGACTTCTATACCAGGAAAGATCTTTGAACAAATTATTAAACAACATGTATGTCAGTACCTGGATAAGAATGAAGTGATTAAACAGAGTCAGCATGGGTTTGTAACTAATAAGTCATGTCAGACTAACGTAATTTCCTTCTATGATATATATATATATCTTTTTGATCTCTGATCCAGATATTGTTTTTACAGATATGAGCTGGCATGGAGATACTACACCAAAAAATGTGTGGCCTGTATTCCAATTACACCTGGAGCTAGCTATATACGGCTAATATATCCCATAGGTAGCAGCAGCAGCACCAGAACACAGGAAGGGAATGGACCCTCTTGATGTATGCAATGCTCTATATACACACATACAATGCCTGCAGGCCTTGCACTGATGTGTATACAGCGACGTACACTACCCTGCCTGTCTAATACTGGAACCTATAAACTCCGGAATTAGTCCTTAGAAGGACTGTTGGTTTAGCTGGATGTCAGTATTTAGAATGGTAGACCCCACACTAAGAAATCTCCAATTCTGACCCTATCAAGGCAGCCGCTCTCCCTACACTCTCTCACAACAGAGCTGAATGCGTCGAGCAGGGCGGCATCCGGTCTCTTATACCTCTGATGATGCTGTTCGGCCAGCCAATCACTCCATGACCACAACTAAGAGGGCTGCGGCGATTCATAATGTGGCGCCACTGAGGGTTCAGTCACCACAGAGGTACTGCACCTCACCCAGAGGTGTGGTATCCCACTTCCCAGGTAAGATGGAGACACCTAACAGGACTAACCCCTGCACCCAACACACACCCTAGAGCAGCAGGGCACCCTGGATGGACCCCAACGGAGGAGGATCTCAACCCTGCCGGGTGGTAAAGGGTGTTGGGAGGTGGGTGGAACTAGAGGGTTTAGAGCAGGAGAAGAGAGAGTTTAGTAAAGAGTCTTCCCTGAGGGGAGGAAGGGGAAGGACGTGTGTAGAAAGTCTTCCCGTAGGGGAAGAGGTGAACAGACGTGTGGAGCAGCTCCTGGTCAGGAGAAGCTGCTGGAAGGAAAGGAACAGAAGGAAGCTCCCTGAAGAGGGAAGGGATCCTAGAGGCACAGCGCAGCGACCATACTGCCCAGTGGTGCTCGCTCCATGCCGGCAGACGTAGAGTGGTGGGATCAGGTCGCAGAGGGGTATCGGCCCCCGAGCCTAGTGGAGATCTCATTAGACTCAACTAGCAAGCCGAAGGCAGAGGCACCTTTGGGTACCTCAGCCATGAGCCACAGTTATCTTCTCCAGAGGGAGCAAAGGAAAGCAGTGAGGACGTTACCTGACAAGGTCCGCGGCTGCTGGTCTGGACACTTACTGTGAGGTGTTGGGAAGGAAGAGAAGTAGAAAAGCCATCACAGTGAGACGGTCAGGAAAGACACATACTGAAGGGAGTACTGGAAAGGTGTTCTCCATCCGCTGGGAAGTTTGCTGGACCTCTCACCTGGAGGACACAGCATCAAGCGGGCATATGCGCATCAGAACTGTGAGTAAACCTTTGGAACTGCACTCAGAATTCAGAGGAGAAAGCTTTCTGAAACACCTACTCAGCACTGCTACATCTATCATCATCAAACACAACATCTTTACTACAACTGCTGCCCTGGGACAAAGCTCTGCCTGTGGAGAGCTATACCAACTCTACTGCATAACCATCAGACCCAGAGGCTCTGCCCTGCAGCGCTGGTCACCTCTGACTGGAAACCACAGGTGGCGTCACAAACATTTTACAAAATCTTTATTTTTCCCCTGTAAATATCCCCTTTTATTTGACGCCCAGGGCCAAGAACCGGGTCACTGCTGCCTTGACACTGCCCCTTTAAGAAGAGGCCCGGTACCGAGTATCCCTATTGCCCAGGTGGGCAATCCAATAGCCTGGCAGACAATCCAGAGCCCCCTTTTTTTCTACATTTATTTGCTTGTTCACACTGCAGACTACAGCCAGATCATTTTAATACAACAGTGTGAAAATCCAGCAATTTAAAACGGCTTTGTCCGTCCTAGGCCTCACACCTGAGTGCGCAGAAAATTCTGGCCTTTTTGTGGTACTGTAGTATTTTTGGAGTGTCTTACAACATTTTTGTAAACCATTTTGCTGACCAAAAAATATTTCGCTGGCCAAAAAATATTTAGCTACAGTTCCTATATTTATCACTGTGTTTTGTACGCCACACGCATCGCATATCGTTGCGCTAAATATTTTACAATTTTAGTACTCCAACAATTCTTTTTAGTATCATCGCCAACTTATTGACAATTTTGGCGGGCCAAAAAAAATCCAGGCCACATATTTAACAGTGTTCTATCTCCGTCAGATACCAGATCTATCTGTGTTCTACAAGTTGTGGCATTTCCGGCCTATATTAAACTGTTTTTGCTGTCTGTTACCCTAGATCTATACAGTATTTTAAGGTAAAAAAATTAGAAGGCCACATAATTAACAGTCTGTTATCGCCATCAGACGCCTGGTCTATCTGTGCTCTACTTTTCAGGCCTACATTCCTCTTTTTTGCTGTCTGCTACCCTAGGTCTATACACTATTTTGGGGGAAAAAATTAAAAAACTTCAGGCCACATACTGAACAGTGTGGTATTTCTGTGACACGCCTCCTCTATCTGTGGGCTACAAAGGGTGCTTTTGAGGCTTCCATTCACCTTTTTTGCTGTGTGTTACCCTACCTCTAAACACTATTTTACTATTTTGGGGTAAAAAATTAAAAAATACAGGCCACATATTGAACAGTCTGGTATCGCTGTCAGACGCCTGATCTATTTGTGGCCTACAAATTGTGGCAATTCAAGCCTACATTCCACTGTATTTGCTGTCTGTTACCCTAGGTCTATACACTATTTTTGGGGAAAAAATAAAAACACAGGCCACATATTGAGCAGTGTGGTATCTCGGTAAAAATACTTCTGTTTCAAGTTGTTATGGCTGCTTTATAACTGTGTCTTAAATGCAACTACTACCACCATCGTCATCTTTTGCCTAGAGGCAGTCACTTCGCAGATAGAAAGTCTAGGGAGCAGAGGGTGAATGCTTGGGCGGTGTTGTAGTCTGTCTCTGGATTACGAAGGCGAAATATTCTAGATTAAATCATAACTGGAAGATCCAGAGCAAGAGCAGGTGGAAGAGTTCGGGGCTAGGACTCGCAACTACTGAGGCCTGGTGTTCCGGGGCCAGATTCTGACAATCCATCATCTACTATTGCTGAACGTTTTGGACGAGGACATCAAAAAGGAGCCCCTGCAGTTTTGGGTAAGAAGTGGAAAAACACAGAAGACAGAATAAATCCATTTCCACATTCCAAAATTCCTCTTTCTAATAAATGGATCTATCTAATAAGCGTCAGATTATTATGCTGTGTGCGGATTTGTCACTAAACCTGAAGGGTTTCCTGATGCCAGGGAAGCGAATGATAATCCTGAAGTCTCATGCACGCGTTGCTTATTTTTTCCTTGTAGTTTCAGTGCAGATTTAAACCTGAAACAGGTCAATTCTTTCATCGTTTTTGATGCAGATTTCATCCATACTAATGAGTGGGGTAAAATCTGCACCAAAAAACGCAAGTAAAGTAACGCAGCAAAAAAAGCTGCCTATTTTATGCAACGTTTTTCCTGCCAAGAGATGCAGAAATTTCTGCACCAAATTCTTAATGTGTGCACATACCCCAAGGATACAATGACCTTTATTAAGGTGTGCGGAATTTTTAGGCAAATTGTAAATGGGCCATAAGAGATTTAGCTGACTGAAAAGTCAAAACTTGTTACCATGATACTGTTTAATGTGTGTATACAATTTAATGGGTGTTTCCACTTAACCTTAAAATTTGAACTACATCTGAGAACTGAGATTCATAGCAGCATTTAAGCCTTAATTATGTAATGTATTAAATTCCCCCTTTCCCACTTATATTTATTTCCTAAACAGTGACCATACATTAAATTTTCTGCTTATAATTATATATATTTTTTAGATTTTATTTATATTATTTAATTATATATATATATATATATATATATATATACTACAAAGTTTATATCTATCGTCTATGTATCTGTCCATCTACATGATTCTCATTGTGACATCACGGTACAATCTATGTCACAGTGATGTGATGACATCATCACATTCTACATTCCAGTGTTACAGCCCGTAGGAAATCACTGCCTCACAGACCCCCAAGGGTGAGGGAGTTCCTTTTGTTTTTCGTGATGAACGAAGCAAAAATTGATTACAAAATGGATAAAGAGAGAAGACGAGCCCAACGAGATTGGGTACTGAGAGAGAGGAGAGGATTAAATGAAGAGCAGGTATTATTATTCGCTTTAGGGCGAAAAGACATTACTCTACCGAACATGGACACTGACGCCTCTGAAATGGCGTCCAAACGACAAAATCTTGAGAAAATTAGAAAGTCCAAAAGACATGAGATCCTTACAGAGAGAAGGATTATGGAGAACCTCATGGAGTCCCACTCTGCAGCCTCCGCTGAGCTTCAGAGTGCCATACTTATCTCCTTGAAAAAAATTGGAGATCTGGCCCCTGCAATAAGGATGAGGACTAAAGAAGCCATCCTAAATAAGCGGAGAAACATCGGCGCAGATATAAAGCTGGACGAGGTTCTCCAAGAAACTCCAAGACTGGTCTCATCCAGATCTAAAAGAAAGGACATCCTGGACCTGCAAAGAGCGGCAGCCAAGAAGAGAATTTGGAACAGCAGAGACTGGGTTATCCAATGCAGGAGACAGCTGACCTATGCTACACCCATTATTAATGGGAATGGTGCACTATGGAGTTCCCAGTCTTCAGCCAAAACCATCAGCGTTTCTTTACCAGAAAGAGCAATGGATGAAGATGAAACAGGTAAGATGGAAACAGCTCAGTAGGATAAGACTGTGGGCGAGGAGGATTATACTCCTAAAATTATGTGCAGACCTCAATTATGACTTGTGGAAGAACAGTCCTTGCTGCCCGTAGCAGCCAGTCACATTTCAGTGTTCCATTGAATGTTAAGAACCGGAATCTGTGCTGTGAATCGTTGCTACGGGCAACAGGGACATTTTTGCAATTAGACAGTAAATGAAACCCCAAATATTCGACATTTCCTGCTCATGTATAGAGTTCTGTTTAAAATTGTAATGTGATATCTGGAGCTATATTTATTAACCCCTTCTTGACCGGGTAGTTTTTCGTTTTTTTCCTCCCTTTTTCGAAAAAGCCATAATTTTATTTCTTCATTTGTCTTCTAATACAGCCGTATGTGAGCTTGTTTTTTTTTCAGTGGGCCGAGCTGTAGCTTCAAATGACCGCATTTATTTTGTCATTCAATGTTTTTTTTGTTTTTTTTTTTAAAAAAAGGAAAAAAAATTAGTTTGGTAAAATTGTGTAGAAAAAAGGGATTCCAACATGTTTGTTCTTTATTGTGTTAATTGTGTGATAAAAATGACCTCACAACAAAAAAATTTCCCATGTCAGATACAATTCTGGTAATGCCCAATATGCATAAGTTTTCTTTTTACTAAAATGGTGGAAGAAAATTAGAAATTTAATAAGAAAAAAAATGACAATTGGTTTGTGTCGCCATATTCTCAGACATTGTAACATTCTGATTTTGAAAAAAATGCAATTTTGGTAGTTCCATTTTTTTTCTCATTTCAGTATTTACTGTTTGGGATAATTATTTTTATATTTTTGTATAGTGGATTTATACTAATGGAGTGATCCTAGTTATGCTCATTTTTTATTATTATTAACTGGAAAGGATAAGTAATTCAAATTAAATTTTTGAATAAAAAAAAAACAAAAAAACTTTTTTTTTATTTATTTCATTTTTTAGTCTCTTTAGAAGATTTGACCCTGAGATTTTCTGAACTCTTGTAAAGGGACTGTATCGCTGTATGTATCTTTAGTTACGTTTTCATATGAAATTAAGCCAGGCTGGTCTTAACATTTGGATGAAAATAAAAGATAGGACCCATATAGACATTACAACTGATAAACCCCTTGCAATTGTGTCCTGAGGGGACTAATGGGTGCTGGTGCGCACAAATCGGCATTTACTTAATTTAAGTACCACTCTTAGCAATGAAATAGTAAAACTGAAGCAATCGGAGTGTTCTCCAGTCACTGCAGTTATAGGCAGGTGGCAGCTATGTAATACAGCTGGTGTTAGCCTGGTAAAATGCATGCTCAGCGCCTGAGCCCGCATTTAAAGGGAATCTGTCACCCCTTTTTTGAGATATCATACAATGATATAATTCAATTGTGTGTCACATAAGGATTCTCTTAGTACTTTTGCTTCCCCCTAACCCCGCACCTTTCATGCATAAATACCTTTTTTTATATCGGTTCAGATGTATGTAAACTGCCGCTGTCCGGTCCGCTGGGCGGGGCTTATTCAACTGCTCCCCCCCTCCCTGTCTTGCTCTACGCATTTCTTCTTGTGTAGAGCCAGACAGGGATGGGGGGAGCAGGTGAATAAGCCCCGCCCAGCGGATCGGACAGCATCAGTTTACATACATCTGAACCGATATAAAAAAGGTATTTATGCATGACAGGTGCGGGGTCAGGGGGAAGCAAAAGTACTAAGAGAATCCTTATGTGACACACAATTGAATGATATCATTGTATGATATCTCAAAAAAGGGGTGACAGATTCCCTTTAATGGAAAGTGTATTTTCATTATTTGTTCTCAAAGAGATTAACAAATCTTATATTATCTCAGCAGGTGCAAACGTTTTGATGCCCTCTGGCATAGCAGATGTGAAAGCAGAAGACCTTGGTGATGCCAGATCCCTTATTTTACCTGAGAGAAAACTGGTTAAAATAGAAAATCCTATTGACCTTTACAGCCTTAATTTACTCACTGATATTGGAAGAGGAAGCTATGGAAAGGTAAGAATTTATACTACTCCGTGCTCCCCAATGTATTCTTCACCAGATACACAGGATGGTACAAATATTCATTACAGGATCTTCATATGTAATGATAATTGGGATACACCAGTGATCCATTACACAGATCCCTAGAATAGATGAGAGTTTGCTCTGATCTTCTGTGACTTTTCTCCAGGTCGTCTTGGCATCAGATCCGGTCAGCAAAGAATTACTAGCCCTTAAGATCATGGAAAAGAGTTGTTGTGATGAAGAAACATTCTCCACAGAGTTAAAGGTCCTAAGTATTGGCGCCGACTGCCGCTTCATAACATCTCTGAGGGGTTTTGTAGAAACATCACAAGATTATATAATAGCCATGGAGGCAATGGCCGGAGGAGATCTGTTTAGCCAAATGTTAGAATCGATGAAGTTCGATATAGAGACCACAAGGTAAATATCTTAGGCTGAATCATAATAATCTACTGCCCGTTCATTATAGTCCTAAAGTGTGTGCAACCACTGATCCATCCTCTACTTTCTTCTCCACAGACGCTTTGCAGCAGAAATGGTTTGCGGAATCCAGTTCCTCCATGAACACGGCGTGATACATCGGTAATCAGTTCATCTTCATAAATCTATGTTGTCACCTTACATATCTATTGTAGAAAGTTCTTTTCATGAATTATCCTCACCATCAGTGTCTGCTCCTTTTCTCTGCAGTGACCTGAAGCCTCATAACGTCCTCATTGATGGCACTGGACACATAAAAATCTGTGACTTTGGCACTTCAGCCTTGAATGTGGGCAAGGATGACATCTTGGAAGAACTTGTTGGCACGAAGGGTTACATCGCGCCTGAGGTAAGGAACATCCCTGAGTGATTGATGTCGATAGTAGGATTGAGTACTAATCTGAGTATCCAGCTCATATCTCATCACAGACCGGTCCTCATAGGCTCTGTGTGTAAATCCCCTCCCCGAAATATTCAGCTCATCTCCTATCTTATGTTCCTACAGGTACTGGATAGAGAAGGCTACAATCATCTGGCAGATTCCTTTTCATTTGGTGTCATCCTGTACATGATGATTGTGGGGACGTCTCCATTCTATAACAGTGGCGATATGGACGACTACCATGAGTCTTTGGACAACGTCCTATATTTCCCACCCTGCATCTCCATCGATGAGCTTGACATCCTAGAAGGGGTAAGTAGGATTAGGTGAGGAAGAATGATGGTAGATTATAAGGAAGGATAGAGGACATGATGCTGACAGTCCATAGACATTGTGTAATAATGTATCAGTAATAATACATAATATAACGATCAATGGTCTCTCTCATCTTCCAGCTTCTCTGCAAAACTCCATCTGCTCGGTATGCCATAACATCGTTCATTAGAGAACGCCCATTCTTCCACTCCATAAACTGGAGCGACGTGGAGTCCGGCAGAGCCGAACCACCATTCCATTATGAAAATGTAAGTATAGCACATAGGGACATCCATAGTGTTACCTCTGCCCAGTAGCACACATACCCACCATACACCTCATCATTATATCCCCCAGTATACAGTATATATGTGAGGCGCCAGTTCTAAGAAATGTACATTTCTCTTCTTAAAAAGGAGAAAAGCAGCGCTCACCTTTAAAAATCACTTTCTTAATAACATCCTTTAAGACATATCATCAGTAGAGAGAGAAGTATCAGGTGCGACTGTTCACAGAGTCCAGCCGATATAGTCTTCAGGACATTAATAAAGGAGTATTTTTATACGGCGAGTGACGCTTTTCTTCATTATTGGCCTGCAATTGTTTCCCCAGTTTGGTGTCTATTAAACTGGGCTCCCCTGTGGTCCACGGACCCTTTTTGAAATGTGCAACCTGCGATATTGTGATCTCCGCCCAGACTTTATGATGGTGTCGAGTCGCTTCCATTTCTTTATTTTGAATATATTTCTTTTCTTACAGGAGTAATAGGCTGATATAAATCAGCCCGATTCCAGCAACATCGAGGAATGAAGCTTTAATTAATCGGATGAGACAATTACCTGGACTTTCTAATTTACCGGACTGTGACAAATACTACAGAGCTTTCACCACATTAACAGCCATGTAGATTCGAGCACCAAACATCCAGGGATGTATTCCGATCGCCATATTTGGGGTCAGGAAGGAATTTTTTTCCCCTGAGGATATTCCAACAACAAGTCCTCGGGGTTATTTTTCGCCTTCCTCTGGATCGAAATGGCAAGTAAACAAAGGCTGAAATTGAAGGACTTCTTTCAGCCAAACTTGCCATTTGGTTGACTCATTTACACTGTGGTGGTAAGGACAAGACTACTGGATGTGGACAGAGAAGGCAGCGGCTGCTCCTTCTCCACCGGATATGGCCAAAAAGAAGGCAGCGGCTGCTCCTTCTCATACTTGGCCATAGGCCGGGGTCACCCTTGCAAGAAACTCGCACGAGTCTCGCGTCTCAATACCCGGCACTGCCACCGGCACTTGGACCTTAGCGCTCAGCTGCATAGAAACAAACTCCAGTCTTGAGTGACAGCGGCAATTGTGACCCCGGCCATATACAGACACAACCGGGTCATGGACAGAATGAAGAAGCGGCTGCTCCTTCATCTACCTGTCCATGGCCAAACAGAAGGCCATATGGTTGATTGTGGTGCTGTAAGAATCCAAGAAAACTCCATCTACACAGATCACACGTTACACATTCCTGCTCTTCTCCTCTCCATCGTGTGTGATCCTGACCTGGATGTGCAAAAACAGCACAAGTACAACCAATGGCCCGAGGAGCGGAATCATCAACATCTGCTCCTCTCTATAGAAAGTTACTGTATCTACAGACTTTCTTATTTCATCTTTGCATATTAGTAACAACTTTTATGCAAAAATAAATATATTGAACATCAATGCTGCTTCTAGAACGATTCTTCTGACAGAACTGCTGTTTGGTACTTTTACTAATATCCAGATGACCTAATGTAATTGTGGAAGGGGCTGAATATCTCTCATGAGGATTTCTGCATACAGTAAAATATTTAAGTTCTAAAAAAAGATGAGAGAATTTAATCTACTCAAACTTTACAAGTATCCTCATTTACTGCTCTCCCAGTAGCATAACTTCTGGAGAAGCAGAGGTTTAAGTCGCCCCAAGCCCCTCACTCAGACGGGCCCACCCAAAGCTTAACTTATCGGTGAGGGCAGCCAGATGATACAGAAAGACTTGATACAGAATAGCAGGGGGGCACACTAGACGAGCCCTGGGCAGAGATAAGGGGGATAGAGCGACATGATGAAGTCTGTGACTCTGAAGTACAAGGTGCTCAGTGCTCAGAGACATGGCCGAGGTAAGGAAGGCTGAACCTGACCACTGAGCAAGACACAGAAGTACAAGGTGTTCAGTGCTCAGAGACATGGCCGAGGTAAGAAAGGCTGAACCTGACCGAGCAAGACACAGAAGGTGAAACATCAAGACTGAACCAATAAATATCTGAAGACAGATTTTTTAAAGGTTTTATGGACTGATGAGATTAGAGCGACTTTTGATGGACCAGTTGAAGAAGTAATTGGTACAAACATCTATTTTGACACCAGCAAGGTGAAGGTGGGGAATAGCTATGGGTTGGGATTATTAATGATGAGCTTGATGGACCTTTTCAGGTGGCAGATGAACTTAAAATCAAGTCCCAAACATATTACCAGTGTTTAGGAGACTCTTCCTTCATACAGTGTTACAGGAATAGATCTGTATATTTCAAGAAAATTATGATTGTTCTGCAGGACAATGCTCCATCGCAGCATCAATGTCTCCACTGCTCGGCTGCCAGTAAAGATGAAAGAATAATGATACAACCCCTTCCTCACCGGACCTAAACCATTATGAGTAATTGTGGGCCCTTCTTAAATGGGAGATTTACGGTGAAGAAAAACAGACACATTTCTGTACAGTATAACACACAAAAATGAACTGTAACCTTTAATTCAAAAAAGGGGTCCAGTTCTGAGAAAAGATCCACGATAAAATTATTTTTAATAGTGATTGGTGAGCACTAAAATGCTTGTTGTTCGGGTCGAGCAAATTGTAATACTCGGGTACTCGGACAGATCAACGAACCCAATGTAAGTCTATGGGAGACCAGAACATTTTTACCGCAATCTCCCCCGGGGGTCCTTTTAAGGTCTAAAAACTTCAAAAAATGATGGAAACACTGCTCAAATGACATGGGGACATCATGGGGATCGCCCCTGGAAGCATTCCTGACTCCTAGTTCACAGCTTTAAACAATGTTTTCAGAGTTTCATGCCATTTTTACCGATGCACCAAAAAACATACCAAAACGGATTTTGCTGGGAAATATGTTAGGGTACATCCTTTCCAGGTTAATTACTTGTATATAAGGCAAAATAAATAACCCCGGACCAAAATGTTCCTCCCCCACTTGGGCTATGCGCAGAAGCAGCGTTTTTGAAGCTTTTTTCAACTTTAACATTGCTTTCAACCAAAACAAATGCATTCACTGGGAAACGTCATTGTAACATTTACCAACCATAGCTGGCCATGTGGTGTGTGACACATAAGCAGACCCATCTTGTTTCATTTATGAAGGAGGGATTCTTAAAGTCACAGAGCCTATTTTTACAGGGGCATCAGGCAGCATTAAGCTGCTTAAAGGGCCATTATTAAACAGTGGGTATCCTAAACTGTTATAGCCTTCTAGCTATTGAACCCGTTCTATGCCCGGGTGGTGAGCATTTTTATTGGTATATGTGGTATATGGTCTCCCAATCTGGTATGTGCTGCCCCCCTCCTGTCCTGGTATGCAAGGCACCCCCTCATCCCTATAATGGTATGTATGGCCCCCCTCATCCCTATAATGGTATGCATGGCCTCCTCATCCCTATTCTGGTATGCATGGTCCCCTCACCCCCCAATCCTGGTATGCATGGCACCCCATTCCTCATCCTCGTATGTATGGTTCCCTCACCCCCAATCCTGGTATGCATGGTCCTCTCATCCCCCAATCCTGGTATGCATGGTCCCCTCACCTCCCAATCCTGATATGCATGGTCCCCTCACCCCCCAATCCTGATATGCATGGTTCCCTCACCCCCCAATCCTGATATGCATGGTCCCCTCACCTCCCAATCCTGGTATGCATGGTCCCCTCATCCCTTATACTGGTATGCATGCTATCTCTCACCCCCTTATCCTGATATGTAAGGTCCCCCTCACCCCTATTAAACTGCACACATACAAAAAAATATTTATACTCACCTTTCTTCCCTGTGCTCCAGAACTGTCCTGTTCTGCCACAGGCCGGGGGAGGAGTGCAGCGCTGGAGTACGCGCATGCCCATACCGCGCTGTCCGGCGCCATATTGTTGAAGACACACTGCAAATGTGTCTTCAGTAAAATGGCACCAAATAGCGCTAGGCGCATGTGCGATTGCGACGCCGAACTCCTGCCCGGACTCCAGTGAGAAGAGAAGCACCACTGCATCACTCCTCCCGCTCAGGTAAGTATGGCGCCGGAGATCGTGGTATGCATTCAGTGTCTACGCGTACCACGATCTCTGGCGCCAGGCTCGGACTGGCCCATAGGGTAACAGGGGAATTCCCCGGTGGGCCCCTGTGCAGATCTGGGCTCCCAATCCCATTGTGTGGGAAGAACTTGGCATAATTCACTCTATACAGAAAAAAGCAGCATCTCATCATTCATTAACCAAACTAGCCAGTTTATTATTATATACTGCTATAGGTAAATTTGTGAGCAAGGGTAGTGTAATATTTGTGTGCAGGTAAAAAGGGGGCCCCCAAAGTCTATTTTACTGGTGGGCCCTTGGCACCCCAGTCCGACACTGCATACAGATGATCGCTGTCGAACTTCAAATGGGCCTGGACATGTGCTGAGTGAGCAGGTGGACTTTGAGTGTCCTGCAGAATTTTAATCCATGATGACGTAGTGTGTTACTAATGGTGATGTTTGAAACTGTAGTCCCAGCTCTCTTCAGGTCATTGACCAGATCCTCCCGTGTAGATCTGAACTGATTCCTTTCCTTTCTCAGAATCATCCTTATTCCCACGCTGCGAGATCTTGAATGGAGCCCCAGACTGAGAAAGATTGACAGTGATCTTGTGGTTCTCCCATTTTCTAATAATTGCTTCAACAGTTGTTGCCTTCTCCACCAAGCCGCTTGCCTATTGTCTTGTAGTCCATCACAGCCTTGTGCAGGTCTACAATTTTGTCCCTGGTGTCCTGAGACAGCTGTTTGGTCTTGGCCATGGTGGAGTGGTTGCAGTGTGATTGAGTGTGTGGACAGGTGTCTTTTGTGCAGGTAACGAGTACAAACAGGTGCAATTAATACAGGTAATGAGTGCAGAGTAGGAGGCTTCCTAAAGAAAAACTAACAGGTCTGTAAGAACCAGAACTCTTGCTTGTTAGTAGGTGATGAAATACTTTTTTCAAAATGCAAATTAATTATGTAAAAATCATACAATGTGATTTTCTGGATTTTATTTTTAGATTCTGTCTCTCACAGGTGAAGTGTAGGTGGGAAAACTTGCAAAATTGGTAGTGTATCAAATATTTATTTTCCCCACTGTATATAAATAGTATATATCAAAAAGATTAATTTAGACTAAAAACATTTACATAGAGTGATATTTACTTACTGAGTTTAGTGTTCACTTGTAAATCAATGGAGGAAAAGATTTCAAAGTCAATAGAATGGTCAACCTGAACACTAAAAATTAAATATAAGACGAAACATTACTAACATTTATATTTTGAAAATAATGCCAAATAAAATATATTATATTACATCTTAGACCACAGAGATATGTTCACTTTTAAACACTTTCACAGGTTAGGTATAATCTACAGTATACATAGCTGAAACACCACCGTGCCGTACAAATGTGGTGGTCAAGCTCAGCTCCCATTGAGACGAATGGGATCTGAGCTGCAGTACCGAGAACGGCCACTATGCAATCTACAGAGCTGCGATATTTTGGCTCCATACATTGTGCACTTTTCGTGACCACTGCACCAGGTATCAGTTGACCCGTGATGGTGTCAGGTTCTGCTCCCCATTATCTAATATTTTATATATTAAACATACTCTCTATATCATTTCTATGTATATATTTATTTATGGAATATATTTTATAATTGTCATGTCCACTTACAATCAGGTCCCATATCCGTAATTCAGAGTTCCTTTGAAAGATGCGCTGACGTTTTTGATCATGATCTCCACAGCGTCATCCTCCTTCAGATCCACTTCACTGCTTTCTATCGATAGATTACTGATCTGAATACTGAAGCAGAGGCACCTTAGTCAGTATCCTTATTATTAACCCTAAATGAGCGGTTACATCGGTCAGCAGGCTATGTCGCCCCGTTGCAAAGACAGCAAATTTGTGCAAAGGTACATTCTTCTAATAGCCAAAATAATGTGTGGTTTGTCCAATAGGAGCAATCAAATATACGGCGCATTGTTAGGAGTATAGTGCATTCATGAAGAGAGCGCTCCTCAGACCTACTCACTGGCTACTCTTGATGCAGAGAAGCCAGGAGTCCGTCACCGCAGAGTGGGGGTGAGCGCACCCCATCATTAATATATCAGGCTTATAACTACGAGATCAGACCTATCTCCATGTATAAGGCAGGTCTGCTATATTGCAAGCACTAGGATTTGTGATTTGCCAGTGGTGGACTTTTGTGACTATAAATCTTTATGGACTGTGTACTATATTTACTATTATTTTTTATTATTATTATTATTATTATTATTTATTATTATTATCATTATTATCGTTATTATTATTATTGCTATTATTATTATTGTTGTCATTATTATTATTATTCAGGCCCTTGGGCAACTTAGTCGCAGTCCTCATTGTCGATTTTTGCACCTCACTTTCATAGGTCTATAACCCTTTTTTGTTTGGGTCGATATGAGCTGCATTTTTATTACTACCATATTTTGAGGTCCATATGACTTTTTTTTATCTCTTTTTTTTCGGGGGGGGGGGGTGGAGTTAACTAGCCAAAAATCAATGACTCTACCATTTCAGATTGATACTTACTAAATAGTATGAAGTGGTTATTCGGGCGGATGCTCCGATTCAAAATATGTTATTTTTTTAAAATTTAATTTATGATCTGGAAAAAGGAGGGTAGATCTTAACCTGCCATATATATACATATAGCCTAAGAAGGTCCTACAAGTTCATGGGAGTATAAATAAATCATATAGCCAAAAAGGACACTGACTTGAATAAAAAGATACATTTTATTAACATATAATTCAGACAAAAACCATAAAAACACAATTAAAAAGGGAATCTACTGCAAAAGTCATGTCACTGGTAAATGTAAATTAATAAACTGAATTATTTATGAAGTGATCATTGGATGGTGTTTAGAACACTAATTAGAGTATGAATCTATATGAAGAAATTGTGCTCAATTTTCACAATTTTTTTTACATGTATATTAAAGAAAGTCCGTATAAATCAACAGTCCACAATGTCTCTATCTAGTGGAGTCAGTTAAAATGGAGGCATATGGGAATATAATAGCAGCCACAGAGGAATAAATAGAAAGTGCATTAAATTCAATCTTTAAAGAAGGGAGACACCTTCAGGAATTCAAGAGTGGAGGAACACCATAAACATTTCAGATCATGAATAAATACTTCATATTTACCAGGACTTGAGCCCCCTAACGCGTTTCGCTTTCTGCTTCTTCAGAGAAGCTTCTCGGTGTCCCTTAGCGTATTGAACCCGTTTCATAAAATTCAACAATGCTGTCATTCTTACTTTGTTAAACCATATGTGACTTTCCCCAGAAATCCGACAGCTTTTTCTCCCGTGATGTTAGGAAAAGAGGCATGTCTGAAAGCGGCCTGGATAACTTCGGAAGTCTTCTCATTCACTGGAAAAGCACAAGAAGAAGTCAAACCATTTATAATGGCACACAGAAAAGTTTTAACACTTTAAGAAAAAAATGGATGGATAGATGGATGGATGGTAGTGGCATGATGGTGAGCGTGTGTAGGAACAGTTTGTAGGTGTATTGTGGTATTATTGGCACTATTTGGCTTTGAAAAAAAGCGTGTTCTGTTCCATAGAAGTTTGGTAACATTCATTAGTTATGTAGTGGAAATGGTTTTGGTTATGGTTTAGCGGTTTTATTTTGGATTAGTATTGCGGTATCATTGGAAATGATGGCTTTATACAGTGTGTTTTGTTTTGTAGTCGTATGGTAATAGTATTCATTCATTGAAAAGTGGAAATGGTTGCTACCATCGTGTAACAGTATTACTTCAGCCACGTATAGTAGTATTATTGGCAATAATTGGCTTTGCACAGTATAGGTATTTTAATACTATTCATTATGGTGTAGAAATGTTTGTGGTTATGGTGTGGCGGCATCATTTAAACTGAGTATAGAAGTATTATTGTAATATTAGTTTTTGTACAGTGTAAAAGTACGGTAATAATATTTGTTGTCTATGTGGGGATACGGCTGTGGTTATGGTGTGGCGGCATTATTTCATCCTCTTATAGAGGTATTGTTGGTAATAGTAGTCTTCGTGCAGCTTGTAATGTTTTGTAGAAGTAAGGTAATATTCATTTTATATGTAGTGGACACAGTTTTGGTTAGGGTTTGGCGGTATTAGCTTGGCCTAGTATATGGTATTATTGGTCGTTAAACTTGTGCTTTGTTCTGTAGTATTGGTAATATATATGTAATGGGAATAGTTATGGTCACAGTGTGGCAATATTATTGAGAATATGTTTTTTTTTATACTGTATGCGTTTGTGCTCTAGAAGTATTGGTAATATATATGTAGCGGGAATAGTTATGGTCACAGTGTGGCAATATTATTGAGAATATGTTTTTTTTGTACTGTATGCGTTTGTGCTCTAGA
Organism: Dendrobates tinctorius; assembly: GCF_039654945.1. Lineage (NCBI taxonomy): Eukaryota > Metazoa > Chordata > Amphibia > Anura > Dendrobatidae > Dendrobates > Dendrobates tinctorius. Next base: position 92,756,221 of record NW_027361690.1, on the reverse strand, counting down.
AGAATTGGTAATATATATGTAGCGGGAATAGTTATGGTCACAGTGTGGCAATATTATTGAGAATATGTTTTTTTGTACTGTATGCGTTTGTGCTCTAGAAGTATTGGTAATATTATTTTTTCACTATGTAGTAGATATGATTGTGGTCACAGTATGGCGGCATTATTTTTCCTTAGTATAATGGTATTATTGGTGATAAAAGGCTTTCTACAGTGTTTTGTCCCTTGGGGCTTGTTCCCCTGACGTAAATACATGTAAATAAAATGGAGCACACTTTCTCACGGAGGATTATGGCGCAGGGAGAGTCGTAGCCAACAGGGTTGATGCATGAGACATATTGGATAAGCATTAAACACAATCTTATCTGTAGCTTAGTGGAAACCTCCTGTGAATGTAACAGGACCACACCGGGATGTGTGCGAGCAAATATAACCTGGTAATAGTATTACAGCAGTGACTTCAGTGTTTGTGTACATTAATGCCTATACATTACATCATTATTACAGAACGGTTCTGTATATCAGGACTACGTTTCTGTGAGGTAAATGTATGAGGAAATAGTATCATATGTTGGACACATGAATGCCTTTTACTATCCAGAGCAGCCAAAGCCCAGCTTATACACAGGTGAGGTAAAATGAAAGCTGCTCTGTGCTTGGTTGCTATGGGCAACGAGGCCTGTTCTGACATATGAGGCCTAATGTTGTGGAAAAAATATTGAGAAATCTTTTTTTCCCCAGTGACAAAATTCAGTGACAGAAATGTCTGCAACAAAATCTGTTTCCACAAAGCATTTTTCGTGTGATTTTTTTTTTTTTAATCTGTGTATTTTTGATAAAATGCAAGTAACCTATCTTACTTACCGTAATAGGTGCAGAAAATCCGCAACATCAAAAGCTCATTGTGGGAACACAGCTCTAAAGGGAATCCATCAGCAGGATTTTACACCCCAAACTATTTATATGTGCAAAGACAAGTCCAGCAATACTTTTACATGGCCAGTCCGTTCCCCCATTCCTGAGAAATCAGTGTTTGTGTTGATAGGCAAATGAGGACGAAGGGCTATTTGTAAATCAGAAGCCTCTGTCACTCCAGCTCTGTTCTCCACCCAGAGCGGCTTCCTCCTGCTTGACGGACAGCCTCTATGATGTGTGACAGCAGGCAAAGGAGCTGTTGGTCAAGCAGGAGGGGGAATAGAGCTGGAGTGACGGAGGATTCAGATCTACAAATAGCTCTTCAGCCTCATTTGCATATCTAGATGCTGATTTCTCAGTAATAGAGAAACAAACTGGCCATGTAAAGGTACTTCTGAGCTTGTCGTTGACAGAGCTACATATGAATATATATACTGTAGTTTGGGGGTGAAGTCATGGTGACAGATTCCCTTTAACTGCAACTTTCTTAAAGGGGAAATCCATTTCTGAATAGAGAGAAGATAGGTGCTACCGGTGTTGATGGCTGCTTGATACTGACAGGTCCTATACATAGACAGCATGTACTGTGCACCCTCCAAATAATCCTATTTCTTAGGGCTCTCGGATATACGATGAGCCTGTACATAGAGTGGAGTCCTGGATCATACATATACACTGAATCTGTACAGTGGCGCGTGCACAGGGCTGCCACTAGGAATTTTGGGGCCCCATACTGGCAAAATTTTTTGGGCCCCCTTGAGACTCCACCCAGGCTCCACCCCAGCCCCGCCCTCCACCCCTCAAACTGTCCACAGCCCCACCGCTCTCTCTTAGAAAAATTCCACTTCTCACCAATCACACATTAACAGTTCCCATCTCCAGATCACACACATAGCCAGCAGCTCTTGTTATGACCAAAAGATTTTTTAAATCTGCCACCACTAGGTAGACTCTTTTGGCTGAGCCCTATTCTACTATAACCTATTAAACATTTGCTAAAATATCCAATACAATTTAGGTATATTTTTTTATTTATTTTTCAATTTTTAAAATGACCAATAATATCACATCCAAAGGGACAAATACCACCACACCATGCCCAGACACCATATTACCACCACATGGTGACCAATAATACCACATACAGGGAACAAATACAGCCATACCATGTCCAGGCCACATATTACCACCAGTGACAGAATAATAGCACATACAAGGGACAAATACCACCGCACCATGACCAGACCACATATTACCAGCACATGGTGACTGAATACTACAATACTGATCATTAATAAAAAAACATATTACTATCACCATAAGTGCCATTATACACAGGAGATCTGTACTTAGTATGTAGTGTGTGTACAGGTAATACAGTGATCACCAGTGACATTATACACAGGAACTCTGTATATAGTGTCAGTGTACAGGTAATACAGTGATCACTGGTGACATTATGCACAGGACCTCTGTATATAGTGTCAGTGTACAGGTAATACAGTGATCACTGGTGACACTGTACAAAGGCACTCTGTATATAGTGTCATTGTACAGGTAACACAAACTCACCAGTGATGTCTCTAGGTGAAGTCCTTCATCTTTGCTTTTCATCTTTCATCCAGCACAGATCGCCATCACGTCTTCCAGCCAGGGCTTGTCTCTGGAGGAAATAACACAGTTATCTAGAGCTCCACTTGCAGAACACATTACTTAATTTTTTTCCCAACTTCTACACTACACCAGATGAAGAAGAAAAAAAGGCGACATAGTGTCGCTCTGCACAGTAACAGAACCTCCCCCCCATTTAAAACAGTATCCTCAAAAAAATAAAATAAATACATCACTGCAGTAATAATATCCCTTAATTAGCCCCTATGGTAATAATATCCCACATCCTGGCTCCAGCCATATTTTCTCTCATACTGCTCTCATGAGTATCCATTCTGCCCCCACATGATCTCCAGATCCTGCCCCATCTGTCTACATCGTATCCATCCTGCCCCATGATCCTGCTCCATATGTCTCCCATCCTGTACCCTGTGTCTCACATTCTGCCCCCTCCTGTGTCTCACTGTCACATTCTGCCCCCTCCTGTGTCTCTCTGTCACATTCTGCCCCGTGTCTCACATTCTGTCCCCTCCTGTGTTTCACTGTCACATTCTGCACCCTCCTGTGTCTCACTGTCACATTCTGCCCCCTCTTGTGTCTTACTGTCACATTATGCCCCCATGTCCATTCTGACCCCGTGTCTCACATTCTGCCCCCATGGGCATTCTGCCCCCTTCTGTGTCTCACTGTCACATTCTGCCCCCTCCTGTGTCCCACTGTAACATTCTGCCCCATGTCTCACATTCTGCCCCCTCCTGTGTCTCAATGTCCCATTCTGCCCCCCTGTGTCTTACTGTCACATTCTGCCCCCATGTCTGCATTCTGCCCCCCATATCTTGCATTCTGCCCTCACGTTCTGCATTCTGCCCTCATGTCTCACATTCTGCCCTCATGTCTCACATTCTGCCCCATGTCTCACTGTCACATTCAGCCCCCTCCTGTGTCTCACTGTCATATTCTGCCTGCCCCCATGTCTTGCATTCTGCCCCCATGTCTGCATTCTGCCCCCATCATGTGTGCATTCTGCACCCATGTCTTGCATTCTGCACCCATGTCTTGCATTCTGCCCCCATGTCTTGCATTCTGTCCCCATGTCTGCATTCTGCCCCCATGTCTGCATTCTGCCCCCATGTCTTGCATTCTGTCCCCATGTCTGCATTCTGCCCCATGTCTTGCATTTTGCCCCCATGTCTACATATTTGGCCCTGTGTGTCTCTAATCCTGCCCCCTGTCTCCATATTTGCCCCTGTGTGTCTCCAATCCTGCGCCCTGTCTCCATATTTTCCCCTGTGTGTCTCCAATCCTGCCCCCTGTCTCCACATTTGCCCCTGTGTGACTCCAATCATGCCCCGTCTCCACATTTGCCCGTGTGACTTCAATCCTGCCCCCTGTCTCCACATTTGCCCCTGTGTGACTCCAATCCTGCCCCCTGTCTCCATATTTGCCCCTGTGTGACTCCAATCCTGCCGCCTGTCTCCACATTTGCCCCTGTGTGACTCCAATCCTGCCCCCTGTCTCCACATTTGCCCCTGTGTGACTCCAATCCTGCCCCCTGTCTCCATATTTGCCCCGTGTGTCTCCAATCCTGCCCCGTCTCCATATTTGCCCCTGTGTGACTCCAATCCTGCCCCCTGTCTCCATATTTGCCCCTGTGTCTCCAATCCTGCCCCCTGTCTCCATATTTGCCCCTGTGTGACTACAATCCTGCCCGCTGTCTCCATATTTGCCCCTGTGTGTCTCCAATCCTGCCCCCTGTCTCCATATTTGCCCCTGTGTGACTTCAATCCTGCCCCGTCTCCACATTTGCCCCTGTGTGACTCCAATCCTGCCCCCTGTCTCCACATTTGCCCCTGTGTGACTACAATCCTGCCCGCTGTCTCCATATTTGCCTGTTATGATTGAGTCACCGTAGGAGGCAAAAACAGAACTGCTAGCTAAGTCCAGAAAACCAGAGAGGTTGGCAGCTATCGGATTGCAGACCCCTGATCCTATCACAACAACTAACAGTTGCCGTGGGGGGTTCCTACGATGCCCTAGACCACTCGATCACAGCCGGAGAATTAAATAGGCCTAAAGAAAGAAAGGGGAAATCTAAACTGCCCCAGAGCAGACCCCAAAGCAATAGGCAGCCCCCAACATATAATGACGGTGAAGCAAGATGAAAACACTAACACAGACAGAAAGATAGACAGAGCAAAGACGGGGCCCAAACTACCTAGATAGGAAAGGACAGGAAGGCTGCTGTCTGCAATCCATGAAAAACCCTATGAAAATAAGAGCCAACAGACTGACAGTGAAAAAGGCCCTGAAGACGCTAGGCTTTAAAAAAGCTATGTCAGTACTCAGGAATATTCTGAAGACAGAGCAACCGGTAAAAGGAGATTCAGCTCATCCCAGCAGGGAATGGCAGAATCCAGAAAAGCAAGGAAAACAAAAACAAAACATAAATGCAAACAGGCAAAGCAGAAAACTTAGCTTTAGGGAAGCAGGAATCAGACTGGTGTCCTAGAAGTCCACAGAGAAATCACCCGCAGGGCAGAAGGGCGTCGGCAGCCTTATATCCAGTCAGTGACTCCACTCAGCCAGTCATCCTCATTAGGCTCAGGTGCCTGATAATCAGGCTCATTACCTTCCTTTACCAGAATAGGGAGTTCACCAGACCTCAGTGATGAAGGGGAAAATGAACTCACAACAGTACCTCCCCCTTGAGGAGGGGTCACCGAACCCTCAACCACGCCACCAGGGCGATCAGGGTGAGCCCGATGAAAGGCACGCACCAATCTTTTGGCATGAATATCAGAGGCAGAGACCCAGGAATTATCCTCCTGACCATAACCCTTCCACTTAACCAAATACTGGAGTCTCCGTCTAGCCAGACGGGAATCTAGTATTTTCTCTACCTCATATTCCATGTTACCTTCAACCAATACAGGGTCTGGAGGTGCCACCCCAGGAACAACTGGTTCAACAAACCTCTTCAACAAGGACTTATGGAACACATTATGGATTTTAAATGTGACAGGAAGAGCCAAACGAAGAGACCGGATTAATAATCTCCACAATCTTGTAAGGTCCAATAAATCTAGGCTTAAACTTAGGAGAAGCCACCTTCATAGCAATATTTATTGATGATAACCACACCATATCACCGATCTTAAACTGGGGACCAATGGTCCTATGTCGATTGGAAAACCGCTGGGCCTTTTCCTGGGAGAGAGATAACTTATCCACCACTTGGTCCCAGATCTGGTGCATTCTCTCCACCACAGTGTCAACACCTGGGCAGGCAGAAGGCTCCACCTGCCCTGAAGAAAATTGAGGATGAAACCCAAAGTTACAAAAAAAAGGTGACATCAAAGTGGCAGAACTAGCTCTATTATTTAAAGCAAATTCGGCCAAGGGCAAAAATGAAACCCAATCATCCTGATCAGCGGAAATAAAACATCTCAAATACGACTCCAAGGTCTGGTTTGTTCTCTCTGTCTGCCCATTGGTCTGAGGGTGAAAAGCAGAGGAGAAGGACAACTGAATTCCCAGCTTGGAACAGAAAATCCTCCAAAATCTAGACACAAACTGAACTCCTCTGTCAGATACAATGTTCTCAAGAATCCCGTGCAAGCGAACGACCTGTTGCAAAAACAGGGGAACCAACTCAGAGGAAGATGGCAACTTAGGGAGTGGTACAAGATGAACCATCTTAGAGAACCTATCACAAATCACCCAAATAACAGTAATTCTTTGAGAGACCGGCATATCAGGGATGAAATCCATTGAAATATGGGTCCATGGCCTCCTGGGGACCGGCAAAGGCATCAACAACCCACTAGAGCGAGAACAAGATTTAGACCGGGAGCAAGTCCCACAGGACTGCACAAAATTCCTGACATCATGAGACAAGGTGGGCCACCAAAAAGAGCGACTCACCAGATCTCTAGTACCAAAAATACCTGGATGACCAGCCAATGAAGAGCAATGAACTTCAGACATCACACTCTTCTTCCACTGGTCAGGAACATACAACTTTCCACTGGGACAACGCTCAGGTTTGTCCTCCTGGAACTCTTGCAGAGCAAGTCTCAAATCGGGCGAGATGGCAGAAAGAACTACCCCTTCGCCTAAGATGGTAGCAGGCTTGGTCACCACAGGAGAATCAGCAAAGAAACTCCTAGAGAGGGCGTCTGCCTTGACATTCTTAGTTCCAGGAAGAAAAGAGACCACAAAATCAAAACGTGTAAAAAACAAGGCCCACCTAGCCTGTCTAGGGTTCAAGCATTGGACCACAACTTGATGTTTAGCTCCCTCCAACCAATGTCTCCACTCCTCAAATGCCCATTTCATGGCCAACAGTTCCCGATTCCCCACATCATAGTTACGTTCAGATGGAGAGAACTTTCGGGAAAAGAAAGCACAGGGATTCATTTTAGGTGTTACAGGATCCTTTTGGGACAAAACAGCTCCTGCACCAATCTCAGAAGCATCCACCTCTACCTGGAACGGGAGTGAGACATCAGGTTGCCGCAAAATCGGGGCGGAGGTAAATCTTCGCTTCAGCTCCTGAAAGGAAGCAACAGCCTCCGGAGACCAATTCAACACATCAGCACCCTTTTTAGTCAGATCAGTCAATGGCTTGGCAATACTAGAAAATGTTGCTATAAATTTCCGATAAAAATTAGCAAAACCCAAAAACTTCTGGAGGGCCTTCAAAGAAGTGGGCTGAACCCAATCATAAATGGCCTGTACCTTGGCCGGGTCCATTTCAATAGTTGACGGAGACAAAATAAATCCCAAAAATGAAATCCTCTGTACTCCAAAAAGGCATTTTGATCCTTTGACATACAGGGAATTCTCCCTCAAGATCCGGAACACAGTCCGAATATGTTCCACATGAGAATCCCAATCCTTGGAGAAGATCAAAATATCATCCAGATAGATAATCAAAAATGTATCGACAAAGTCTCGGAAAATATCGTTCATGAAGCACTGGAAGACAGAAGGGGCATTAGTGAGTCCAAAAGGCATCACCAGGTACTCAAAATGTCCCTCCGGAGTATTAAACGCCGTCTTCCATTCATCCCCCTGCTTAATGCGGATAAGATTATACGCCCCCCTGAGGTCAAGCTTGGTAAACCAGCAAGCACCTCTAACTCTAGAGAATAGATCCAAAATCAGGGGTAACGGATACTGATATTTAATAGTAATTTTATTGAGGGCACGATAATCAATACAAGGCCTTAAAGAACCATCCTTTTTGGCCACAAAAAAAAACCCGGCACCTAAGGGTGAAGAGGATGGTCTAATATGACCCTTCTCCAACGCCTCCTTAATATAGGACCGCATAGCCTCGTGCTCGGGTACAGATAAATTGAAGAGCCGACCCTTGGGAAATTTACACCCCGGGCTTAGTTCAATAGCACAGTCATAACTCCTATGAGGAGGCAAGGACGCAGACTCATTCTCACTAAATACATCATAAAAGTCCGCCAAATAATCAGGAACATCATGCGACTGAGGAGAGGTGGAAAAAACCTGAGCCTCACTAAAGGCACACCGACAACCCCAACTCACCACAGACTTCCAATCCAAAACTGGATTATGAATTTGCAACCAGGGAAACCCCAGTACAACGGCATCATGCAGACCATGCAACACCAAAAATCTGCAATTTTCTTCTTGATGGTCTGGGGCGACCCGCATGACCACCTGGGTCCAAAACTGAGGTTTATTTTTAGCCAAAGGAGTAGCATCAATCCCCCTCAAAGGGATAGGCGTCTGCAGAGGTGTCATCGGAAATCCACAACGTTTAGCAAAATCCAAGTCCATTAGGTTTAGCGCTGCTCCCGAATCCACAAAAGCCTTGGCGGAAAATGTGGACAGGGAGCAGATCAGAGTAATTGCCAGAAGAAACTTAGGTTGAACACCACCAACAGAAAACGTGTGTGCAAAGCGTTTCTCTCGTTTAGGACAAACAGAAATAATATGCGAGGCATCTCCACAGAAAAAACACAGCTTATTATGCCTTCTGAATTCCTGACGTTGCGCCTTAGACAAAACTCTATCACATTGCATAGGTTCAGACGTCTGTTCAACCGGTGGCAACACCTCTCGTGCAATCCTGCGTTCACGTAAATGCCGATCAACCTGAATGGCTAATGACATAGAATCGTCCAGACCAGAGGGAACAGGAAATCCCACCATAGTATCTTTTACGGCTTCTGACAAACCCTTCCGAAAGAGAGCAGCCAAGGCATTATAATTCCAGGTAGTAAGGACCGCCCACTTTCGGAACTTTTGACAGTACAACTCTGCAGAATCTCGACCCTGGTTTAATGCCAACAGGGTCTTTTCAGCCTGATCAATAGCATTAGGTTCGTCATACAACAACCCCAAAGCTTGAAAGAATGCGTTCACATTAGTCAGAATAGGATCATCTGGTTTCAAAGAAAACGCCCAATCCTGGGGATCGCCACGCAGCAAAGAGATGACAATTTTAACCTGCTGCGCGGAGCTCCCTGACGAGTTAGGCTTCAAGGCAAAAAATAATTTACAATTATTTTTGAAACTCAAAAACTTAGATCGATCCCCAAAAAATACATCAGGTGTAGGGATCTTTGGTTCAACAGCATGCGAACGAGCAAGGTAGGCGGAAATTCCCAGCACTTCCGCAGTGAGCTGCTCCACACGATCAGACAATTGCTTTATCTCCATTGAGAGAAAAAAAAATTCCCCCTACGGCCTCAGAGATATAGAGGAAAGAATATACACACACTTTTTTTTTTAAACACAATTCTTTCCTGCTATTGAGTACCCTAGGATCTGCGGTATGGCGGGTGATTCTGTTATGATTGAGTCACCGTAGGAGGCAAAAACAAAACTGCTAGCTAAGTCCAGAAAACCAGAGCGGTTGGCAGCTATCGGATTGCAGACCCCTGATCCTATCACAACAACTAACAGTAGCCGTGGGGGGTTCCTACGATGCCCTAGACCCCTCGATCACAGCTGGAGAATTAAATAGGCCTAAAGAAAGAAAGGGGAAATCTAAACTGCCCCAGAGCAGACCCCAAAGCAATAGGCAGCCCCCAACATATAATGACGGTGAAGCAAGATGAAAACACTAACACAGACAGAAAGATAGACTGAGCAAAGACGGGGCCCAAACTACCTAGATAGGAAAGGACAGGAAGGCTGCTGTCTGCAATCCATGAAAAACCCTATGAAAATAAGAGCCAACAGACTGACAGTGAAAAAGGCCCTGAAGACGCTAGGCTTCAAAAAAGCTATGTCAGTACTCAGGAATATTCTGAAGACAGAGCAACCGGCAAAAGGAGATTCAGCTCATCCCAGCAGGGAATGGCAGAATCCAGAAAAGCAAGGAAAACAAAAACAAAACATAAATGCAAACAGGCAAAGCAGAAAACTTAGCTTTAGGGAAGCAGGAATCAGACTGGTGTCCTAGAAGTCCACAGAGAAATCACCCGCAGGGCAGAAGGGCGTCGGCAGCCTTATATCCAGTCAGTGACTCCACTCAGCCAGTCATCCTCATTAGGCTCAGGTGCCTGATAATCAGGCTCATTACCTTCCTTTACCAGAATAGGGAGTTCACCAGACCTCAGTGACGAAGGGGAAAATGAACTCACAACATTTGCCCCTGTGTGTCTCCAATCCTGCCCCGTCTCCATATTTGCCCCTGTGTGACTCCAATCCTGTCCCGTCTCCATATTTGCCCGTGTCTCCAATCCTGCCCCGTCTCCATATTTACCCGTGTCTCCAATCCTGACCCCGTCTCCATATTTGCCCCTGTGTCTCCAATCCTGCCCCCTGTCTCCATATTTACCCGTGTCTCCAATCCTGCCCCATGTCTACATATTTGCCCCTGTGTGACTCCAATCCTTCCCCGTCTCCATATTTGCCCCTGTGTGTCTCCAATCCTGCCCCCTGTCTCCATATTTACCCGTGTCTCCAATCCTGCCCGCTGTCTCCATATTTGCCCCTGTGTGACTCCAATCCTGCCCCCTGTCTCCATATTTGCCCCTGTGTCTCCAATCCTGCCCCTGTCTCCATATTTGCCCGTGTGACTACAATCCTGCCCCCTGTCTCCATATTTGCCCCTGTATGTCTCCAATCCTGCCCCATCTCCATATTTGCCCGTGTGACTCCAAACCTGCCCCCTGTCTCCATATTTGCCCCTGTGTCTCCAATCCTGCCCCCTGTCTCTATATTTACCCGTGTCTCCAATCCTGCCCCCTGTCTCCATATTTGCCCGTGTGACTCCAATTCTGCCCCGTCTCCATATTTGCCCCTGTGTCTCCAATCCTGCCCCCTGTCTCCATATTTACCCGTGTCTCCAATCCTGCCCGCTGTCTCCATATTTGCCCCTGTGTGACTCCAATCCTGCCCCCGTCTCCATATTTGCCCCTGTGTCTCCAATCCTGCCCCCTGTCTCCATATTTGCCCGTGTGACTACAATCCTGCCCCGTCTCCATATTTGCCCCTGTGTCTCCAATCCTGCCCCCTGTCTCCATATTTACCCGTGTCTCCAATCCTGCCCCCTGTCTCCATATTTGCCCCTGTGTGACTCCAATCCTGCCCCGTCTCCATATTTGCCCCTGTGTCTCAAATCCTGCCCCCGTCTCCATATTTGCCCCTGTGTCTCCAATCCTGCCCCCTGTCTCCATATTTGCCCGTGTGACTACAATCCTGCCCCGTCTCCATATTTGCCCCTGTGTCTCCAATCCTGCCCCCTGTCTCCATATTTGCCCGTGTGACTACAATCCTGCCCCGTCTCCATATTTGCCCCTGTGTCTCCAATCCTGCCCCGTCTCCATATTTGCCCCTGTGTCTCCAATCCTGCCCCCTGTCTCCATATTTACCCGTGTCTCCAATCCTGCCCCCTGTCTCCATATTTGCCCCTGTGTGACTCCAATCCTGCCCCGTCTCCATATTTGTCCCTGTGTGTCTCCAATTCTGCCCCGTCTCCATATTTACCCGTGTCTCCAATCCTGCCCGCTGTCTCCATATTTGCCCCTGTGTGACTCCAATCCTGCCCCCTGTCTCCATATTTGCCCCTGTGTCTCCAATCCTGCCCCCTGTCTCCATATTTGCCCGTGTGACTACAATCCTGCCCGCTGTCTCCATATTTGCCCCTGTATGTCTCCAATCCTGCCCCGTCTCCATATTTGCCCGTGTGACTCCAAACCTGCCCCCTGTCTCCATATTTGCCCCTGTGTCTCCAATCCTGCCCCCTGTCTCCATATTTACCCGTGTCTCCAATCCTGCCACGTCTCCATATTTGCCCCTGTGTGACTCCAATCCTGCCCCGTCTCCATATTTTCCCCTGTGTCTCCAATCCTGCCCCCTGTCTCCATATTTACCCATGTCTCCAATCCTGCCCCCTGTCTCCATATTTGCCCCTGTGTGACTCCAATCCTGCCCCGTCTCCATATTTGCCCCTGTGTGTCTCCAATCCTGCCCCCGTGTCTCCATTCTGCCAGGGATACATATTGCCCCTTTCAAAAATAAAAACTTTCTTCTTACCTGACCTCGCTCCTGCGCTGAAGATGGAGCTGCTGCTGTGTGAGCTGAAAGGACCTGTGGTGACGTCATCGTCATGTGATCAGGGGGCTGATCTGATCAATGCTGAAGGCCTGTGATAATGATGATGTCACCACAGGTCCTTCAGCTCTTCTCTATCTTTCGGATGTCGGGCGCTGTGGCGGCTCTGCTGATGTGTGTGCTGCAGGCCCGATCGCAGCGCACACTTGGGGCCTGCCCGGCGCCCCTATGACGCACAGCACTTGGGGCCCGATGACTGGCAGCACAGGAGCGGGGCCCCTGATCTGCGGGCCCCCTTCTGTACTGATGTTCATCGGGCCCCATACAGCAGTAAGGGCTGTCATGCCCTGATGGCGGCCCTGATTTTAGATATATAATTGTTATAAATATAGATGTCTGCCCTTCCTTCATAAACCCTTCATCTCTCTAGCACCATTTTCTGAACAATAGATATCCATCTATATTAAAAACATTCTGTAATTACACCATGTCGATCTCACCTACTGTAATCAAAATATTGGTGCCGAGTACATTACCCTAAAACTCCACGCTGACAGCTTTAAGACACAAGTAATATTAGTCCTATAAATTAAATCGCTTTTCCCCTGAAGGAATAAATGAGATTATCGATTTATCAGTTGTTCTTTAGCTTCTTTGTGTCCTCGTGTATTTGCCATGCACAATTTACACTTTTTACGGTTTAACCTGTCATATTTCATCTTCAGCTTCAGACCCTTTCTTCACAGAAACTTTATTTCTTCTGGAATATATAAAATATTTTAAAAGTGTACTTATCCATGAGGAAGACAGATACCGCATTTGGGGTAATAAAGGAGAAAATGATCTCAGTGTCCTCTGTGGAACCAAAGGCTATGTAGAGGAACGAATTCTGAGTTTCCACCCACCATTTAAACAGAATTTCCACGTTACTTCATCACAACCTTTGCTGGTGTTGTAGACACAAACTGAATTTTTTGGAGGATTTTTTCCTCTTTTTGAGGTTTTCATGGTGTTGTAGACAGAACATATCACACCGATTTCTGTTCAATTAAATACTAAGCCCTATTGGAGGCCAAGGATTGTATATGACATGGCCTTTGCTTTAAAGATTCTATTGATCTGACCTTTTCTGTCAGTTCATTAATTGGCACAGACATACTATAACCATCCATTAATGATTCTATATACTGTATATCCTGGTATTTTAAATATAACTATCCATTAATAATAGTACATACTGTATCATGTTATTCTCCATAATAGTGCTGCACCTCTGTGCATGATGGTGGTCTGCATTAACAGCGTGATAGAACGCACGCCACGCTGTATATTTGGTTAGCTGTACAGTGTTTTCAGTTCAAGACGTGATGTCATCATATAGTGACAAGACTTCCAGCTTTATCTTAGGGTATGTGGAGACCATCAGTAAGCGCTGCGGGTTGGACGCCGCGTACTTGTGCAGTGTCCAATCTGCAGCCACCCGATGTTACAGCATAGTGGATGGGATTTCAAGAAATCCCATCACAGCTATGCGTCCACAGACACTCTCTTACAGCTAAAGGAAAGATGTACTTTTCCCTCTAAATGCCCTTTTAAAGACCTCTGTGCGGACAGGACCTCCCCACTGTAGCTGCCTTAGGTGAAACTGTACCCATCTTACTGCCGGTATACAGGATGTTAGGGATCCTAGCAAGGACTTCGCCTTCCTTAATGTCATTATAGGCTGCTGTATTGCTGACAGTGCCATAGTAACATAGTAATTAAGGTTGAAGGAATGCTTTAACCCCTTTCTGACATCTGAAGTACTATCCCGTCCACAGTACCCGGGACCGTATGACCGGGGACGGGATAGTAAGTCAGCGCGATCAGCGGCGCCCCCGGGGGGGGCTGACACCCGGCTCATTAACCCCTGGCACACCGATCAAACATGATCGCAGTGTACCGGAGGATAAGGGAAGCATCGGTCAGGGAGAGGGCTCCCTGCGTGCTTCCCTGAGACCCCCGGAGCAGCGCGATGTGCTGCGCTGCTCCGAGGGTCTCCTTCCCTGCAGGTCCCTGGATCCAAGATGGCCGCGGAGGCCTGCAGGGAGGGATTTTTTATAAATTATTTTTACACGTTTTTTTTGCTTTTTTTTTGTTTTTTTACTTTATTTTATTGTCCTGGGGGGGGGGACATCACTGTCTAGTGTCTGACAGGTGCTGCTGCAGGCTTTCTCAGAGCCTGCTCTCAGCAGGCACTGAGAAGACGCCTCTCTGCAGGCCCCCGAAGGCCCCCGCGGCCATCTTGGATCCGGGGGCTCTGAGAAAGCCTGCAGCAGCACCTGTCGGACACTAGACAGTGATAGCCCCCTTGGGACAATAAAATAAAGTAAAAAAACAACAACAAAAAACGTGTTAAAAATAATTTATAAAAAATCCCTAAATAAATTTAAAAAAAAAAAATATTCCCTAATAAATTCATTTTTTGGAAAAACAAACAAACAAACAAAAAATAAATAAAAGTACACATATTTAGTATCGCCGTGTCCGTAACGACCCGCCCTATAAAACTGTCCAACTAGTTAACCCCTTTAGTGAACCCCTTAAAAAATAATAAAAAACAAAGCAAAAAACAATGCTTTATGATCAATAACACGCGATCAAAAAGACGTATATAAATAAACATGGTACCGCTGAAAACGTCATCTTGTCCCGCAAAAAAGAGCTGCCATACACCATCATCAGCGAAAAAATAAAAAAATTATAGCTTGCAGAATAAAGCGATGCAAAAATAATTATTTTTTATATTAAATTGTATTCACTGCATAAAAGCGCCAAAACATAAAAAAGACATAAATGAGGTATCGCTGTAATCGTACTGACCCAAAGAATAAAACCGCTTTATCAATTTTACCACACGTGTAACGGTATAAACGCCCCCCCAAAAGAAATTCATGAAATGCTGGTTTTTGTTCATTCTGCGTCCCAAAAATCGGAATAAAAAGCGACAAAAAAAGTCACATGCCCGAAAATGGTACCAATAAAAACGTCAACTCGTCCCGCAAAAAATAAGACCTCACGACTCAGTGGGTCAAAAAATGGAAAAATTAAGACCATGTTAGCACAATGGTGGAAGAAAGTCGAAGTTCCTAAGTTTTTGGACATACTTGATAAAATAGGCCAACATAGTGATTTAGAACTCAGATTTGCGATTAACAACAATCACATCCACAAATATACAAAAAAATGGAGGACTTGGAACAACAAATTCCATATCAAATACACCTATTAAGAGGTATTATATTTTGAGGCCTAAACATGGCCGTTGTAGTACCAGGATGTCGTATCTCCTTCCAAGAATGTTACCCCATAATAAGGATTGTCGATTTTCTTTTCCTTTTTTGTTGTTATTTGCTATATGCTATTTAATGCCTATTTGTGGGTTCTCTAGTTTTAAATTTCTTCCGTACCTGTACAAGGTTCTTTACTTCCCATTCCCTTTCCTCCCTTCCTACCTTCCTTCCCTTACCCTGTTTAATGACTGAAAACCAATAAAATTATTTGAAAAGAAAAAATGGAAAAATTATAGCTCTCAAAATGTGGTGATGCAAAAACTATTTTTACAATAAAAAAGCGTCTTTTAGCGTATGACAGCTGCCAAACATAAAAACCCGCTAAAAATAGTAAATCAACCCTCCCTTTATCACCCCCTTAGTTAGGGAAAAATAATAACATTTAAAAAAAATTTATTTATTTCCATTTTCCCTTTAGGGTTAGGGCTGAGAATAGGGTTAGGGGTTTGTTGGGGTTAGGGTTGGAGTTAGAATTGGGGGGTTTCCACTGTTTGGGCACATCAGGGGCTTTCCAAATGCAACATGGCGTCTGATCACAATTCCAGCCAATTCTGCGTTGAAAAAGTCAAACGGTGTTCCTTCCCTTCCAAGCTCTGCCATGCGCCCAAACAGTGGTTTACCCCCACATATGGGGTATCAGCCTACTCAGGACAACAACTTTTAGGGTCCAATTTCTCCTGTTACCCTTGGGAAAATAAAAAATTGGGGGCAAAAATATGATTTTTGTGGAAAAAAATATGATTTTTTTATTTTTATGACTCTACGTTATAAACTTCTGTGAAGCACTTGGGGGTTCAAAGTGCTCACCACACATCTAGATAAGTTCCTTGGGGGGGCTAGTTTCCAAAATGGGGTCACTTGTCGGGGGTTTCAACAGTTTAAGCACATCAGGGGCTCTCCAAACGCGACATGACACCCGCAGACCATTCCATCAAAGTCTGCATTCCAAAACGTCAGTACTTGCCTTCCGAGCCCTGACGTGTGCCCATACAGTTGTTTTCTCTCACATATGAGGTATCAGCGCAATCAGGACAAACTGGACAACAACTTTTGGGGTCCAATTTCTCCTGTTACCCTTGCGAAAATAAAAAAATTGGGGACTAAAAGATCATGTTTGTGGAAAAAATATGATTTTTTTAATTTCACACCCAGGCGTTATAAACTCCTGTGAAGCCCTTGGGGGGTTCAAAGTGCTCACCACACATCTAGATAAGTTCCTTGGGGGGGTCTAGTTTCCAAAATGGTGTCAATTGTGGGGGGTTTCCACTGTTTAGGCACATCAGGGGCTTTCCAAACGCAACATGGCGTCCGATTTCAATTCCAGCCAAAAAAGTCAAATGGCGCTGCTTCCCTTCCGAGCTCTGCCATGCTCCCAAATAGTGGTTTACCCCCACATGTGGGGTATAAGCGTACTCAGGACAAATTGCAAAATAACTTTTGGGGTCCTGTTACATTTGGAGAAATAAAAATTGGGGGTAAAAATATCATTTTTGTGGAAAAAATATGATTTTTTATTGTACGGCTGTACGTTATAGACTTCTGTGAAGCCCTTGGGGGTTCAAAGCTCTCACCACACATCTAGATAAGTTGCTTGGGGGGTCTAGATTCCAAAATGGTGCCATTTGTGGGGGGTTTCCACTGTTTAGGCCATCAGGAGCTCTCCAAACGTGACATGGCGTCCAATATCAATTCCAACCAATTTTGTGTTGAAAAAGTCAAACGGCGCTCCTTCCCTTCAGAGCTCTGCCATGCGCCGAAACAGTGGTTCCCCCATATATCAGGTATCAGCGTACTCAGGACAAATTGCACAGTAACTGTTGCAGTCCAATTTCTCCTGTTTCCCTTGTGTGATGTAGTGACCACTGTGTCCGCTAAGGGGCGCTGTGTGGGTGTCCCAGGACGGGCAGAAAGCCATGTCCAGAGTGGTAACAGGAGCAGGGTCCTAAATGACCATTATGTATCCCAAGGTGAGTGGCCTTGGGATGAAGGCTTGATTATGTGCTGATCAGCAGAGCTGATGTTTTGTTCCAATGTGTTAGGGAGAAGCCTTCAGGTGATTGGTGAGACGGGTGGGATCAATCACCTACAAACCCACCTAGGGGCGGGTGTCTAGAACGCAATAGTAAAGTATATGTGTGTGAATGGTTGTAGGACCTGTGATGAGGTCATAGCCATGTGATCCGGTGGGCGTGGCTACGGACCATATAAGGTGGCCATGGTAGATCACATGAGTGAATGCTTGGACCCGGTTGGTCCATATGGAAGGTCTCTGCAGATCGACTGCAGAGAGACATGTCTGCATTCCTGAGTGCACGTGGAGACGTGTGTCTGATAGTTCCCTGGAGGGAATGAACGTCTGAACTGAGAAGCAGCCATGAGGTAACCCGGACAGGGGATATAACTGTGAAGCTAGAGAGCCTGTGTACCGGACATAGCAAAGCCTGTGTGACCACAGGATAACAGAGTGGAGCTCTGTCATGGACGTTATGCTGTATTAATATGAACTTGCTGTTGCTATTGATGGTTTATGCTGCATAATAAACCGAATGTTGGTGGTATATGAGAAACCTGTGCCGGACCTGATTTATCGGCTGCCTAGTGAGTATCCCCTACCTGATTGACAAGCGCTACCTTACACTTGGTAAAATAAAAAAAATTGGACGAAGTAATTTTTTTGTGATAAAAAGTTAAATGTTCATTTTTTTTGTAAACATTCAAAAAATTCCTGTAAAGCACCTGAAGGGTTAATAAACTTCTTGAAGGTGGTTTTAACCACCTTGAGGGGTGAAGCTTTTAGAATGGTGTCACTTTTGGGTATTTTCTATCATATAGACCCCTCAAAGTGACTTCAAATGTGATGTGGTCCCTAAAAAAAATGGTGTTGTAAAAATGGGAACTCGCTGGTCAACTTTTAACCCTTATAACTTCCTTAAAAAAAAATTTTTGGTTCCAAAATTGTGCTGATGTAAAGTAAACATGTGGGAAATGTTGCTTATTAAGTTTTTTATGTGCCATGTCTCTTTTTATGTGATTTAAGGGCATAAAAAGTTGGAAAATTGTGAAATATTTAAAATTTTCACAAAATTTCCGTTTTTTCACAAATAAACGTAAGTTTTATGAATGAAATTTTACCACTAACATGAAGTACAATATGTCATGAGAAAACAATGTCAGAATCACCGGGATGACTGGAAGCATTCCAGAGTTATTACCTCATAAAGGAACAGTGGTCAGAATTGTAAAAATTGGCCCGGTCATGAACGTGCAAACCACCCTTGGGGGTAAAGGGGTTAAAGCTCATTTGCCATTTATCAGCCCAAGCTTCTAGTTTACATAAATCCTCCTGTAATATAAAATTGTCCTCCTCAGTATTGACTACCCTGCAAAGTTTAGTGTCATCTGCAAATATTGAAATTCTACTCTGTATGCCCCCTACAAGGTCATTAATATGTTAAAAAGAAGCGGGCCCAATACCGACCCCTGTGGTACCCCACTGCTAACCGTGACCCAGTCCGAGTGTGCTCCATTAATAACCACCCTTTGTCTCCTATCCCTGAGCCAGCTCTTAACCCACTTACACATATTTTCCCCTATCCCCATTGTTCTCATTTTATGTACAGTGGGGCAAAAAAGTATTTAGTCAGTCAGCAATAGTGCAAGTTCCACCACTTAAAAAGATGAGAGGCGTCTGTAATTTACATCATAGGTAGACCTCAACTATGGGAGACAAACTGAGAAAAAAAAATCCAGAAAATCACATTGTCTGTTTTTTTTTCATTTTATTTGCATATTATGGTGGAAAATAAGTATTTGGTCAGAAACAAAATTTCATCTCAATACTTTGTGATATATCCTTTGTTGGCAATGACAGAGGTCAAACGATTTCTGTAAGTCTTCACAAGGTTGCCACACACTGTTGTTGGTATGTTGGCCCATTCCTCCATGCAGATCTCCTCTAGAGCAGTGATGTTTTTGGCTTTTCGCTTGGCAACACGGACTTTCAACTCCCTCCAAAGGTTTTCTATAGGGTTGAGATCTGGAGACTGGCTAGGCCACTCCAGGACCTTGAAATGCTTCTTACGAAGCCACTCCTTCGTTGCCCTGGCGGTGTGCTTTGGATCATTGTCATGTTGAAAGACCCAGCCACGTTTCATATTCAATGCCCTTGCTGATGGAAGGAGGTTTGCACTCAAAATATCACGATACATGGCCCCATTCATTCTTTCATGTACCCGGATCAGTCGTCCTGGCCCCTTTGCAGAGAAACAGCCCCAAAGCATGATGTTTCCACCACCATGCTTTACAGTAGGTATGGTGTTTGATGGATGCAACTCAGTATTCTTTTTCCTCCAAACACGACAAGTTGTGTTTCTACCAAACAGTTCCAGTTTGGTTTCATCAGACCATAGGACATTCTCCCAAAACTCCTCTGGATCATCCAAATGCTCTCTAGCAAACTTCAGACGGGCCCGGACATGTACAGGCTTAAGCAGTGGGACACGTCTGGCACTGCAGGATCTGAGTCCATGGTGGCGTAGTGTGTTACTTATGGTAGGCCTTGTTACATTGGTCCCAGCTCTCTGCAGTTCATTCACTAGGTCCCCCCGCGTGGTTCTGGTATTTTTGCTCACCGTTCTTGTGATCATTCTGACCCCACGGGGTGGGATTTTGCGTGGAGCACCAGATCGAGGGAGATTATCAGTGGTCTTGTATGTCTTCCATTTTCTAATTATTGCTCCCACAGTTGATTTCTTCACTCCAAGCTGGTTGGCTATTGCAGATTCAGTCTTCCCAGCCTGGTGCAGGGCTACAATTTTGTTTCTGGTGTCCTTTGACAGCTCTTTGGTCTTCACCATAGTGGAGTTTGGAGTCAGACTGTTTGAGAGTGTGCACAGGTGTCTTTTTATACTGATAACAAGTTTAAACAGGTGCCATTACTACAGGTAATGAGTGGAGGAAAGAGGAGACTCTTAAAGAAGAAGTTACAGGTCTGTGAGAGCCAGAAATCTTGATTGCTTGTTTCTGACCAAATACTTATTTTCCACCATAATATGCAAATAAAATGAAAAAAAAAACAGACAATGATTTTCTGGATTTTTTTTTCTCAGTTTGTCTCCCATAGTTGAGGTCTACCTATGATGTAAATTACAGACGCCTCTCATCTTTTTAAGTGGTGGAACTTGCACTATTGCTGACTGACTAAATACTTTTTTGCCCCACTGTATCAACCTTTTGTGTGGCACCGTATCAAAAAGCTTTTGGGTCATGAGGTTATTCTTCAGATACTCCAGTATAGTATCTCTTAGAAAACCCTCCAGGATTTTACCCACAGTAGAGGTTAAGCTCACTAGCCTATAATTTCCAAGTTCAATTTTTGTCCCCTTTTTGAATATTGGCACCACATTTGTTATACGCCAGTCCTGTGGTACAGACCCTGTCATTATGGAATCTTTAAAGATTAAAAATAATGGTCTATCAATGACTGTACATAATTCCTGCAGTACTCGCGGGTGTATCCCATCTGGGCCCGGGGATTTGTCAATTTTAGTGATTTTTAGACAACGCCGTACTTCCTGCTGGATTAAGCAGGTGACATTTAATGGAGAATTTTTTTTTTATCACTGATCATGTTATCCGTCATGGGATTTTTTGTGTGTAAATACTGTTGAAAAAAGGTCATTTAGCATATTGGCTTTTACCCTCATCCTCATCTACCATTTCACCCAGACCAGACTATTTTTAAAGGGACCAACACTATCATTTTTTAGTTTCTTACAATTTATGTAGTTAAAGAATATTTTGGTATTATTTTTACCTTCTCTGGCAATGAGTCTTTCTGTCTCAATCTTTGCTGCCTTGATTTGCTTTTTACAGATTTATTTAATCTTCTGTATTTATTTAATGCCTCATCACTACCTACTTGCTTTAATTCACTAAATGCTTTCTTTTTTGTCACTTATTGCTCCCCTTACAGCTCTATTTAACAATAGTGGTTTCCTCCTATTTCTAGCATGTTTACTCCCATACGGTATATATTGTGGCACAGGTCCTATTTCAGGATGCTAATAAACGTCTCACATTTTCTTTGTGTATTTTTATGTCTCAGGATATCGTCCCAGTTAATTGCACCAAGATCATCTCTCATCCGTTGGAAATTTGCCTTCCTGAAGTTTAGTGTCCTTGTAACCCCTCTACTATACATCTTATTAAAGGATACATGACAACTTATTATTTTGTGATCACTATAACCTATGTGATCCCCAACCCCTATATTTGATATGCGGTCTGGCCTGTTGGTTAATATTAGCTGCCAGTCCCATTATTTTGGCTATCTTGTTCTCTGGTAGGAGACAGACCTGGTGCTTGGAGTCCAGTACCAATCCCAGGAAGGATTGTATTTTTTCCGGTCTTAGCTTTGATTTGAGTGTATTTATCACCCAGCCTAGCTCCTTTAGGGCCACAGTCACTTCCCTCACCTGTTCTGTACAGTAATTTTCTGACCTCCCAACTATAAGGATGTTGTCCAGATACGGGATGATAATAATGTCCTGAGAACGAAGGTAGGCGATCACCTCCGACATTACCTTTGTAAACCCCCTTGGGGCCACTGACACACTGACTGGGAGGGCTGCATACTGATAGTGCCTGACCTGTCCCTAGACATACAGAGCGACTCTCAGGAACTTTTGATGGTCCTGATGGATGGGGATGTGGTAATTGGCATCTTTCAAGTCTATGACCGCCATGAAGTAATCCTGGAACAACCACTTTATAACCGTGTTCACTGACTCTATTTTGAAAGAATAATTCACAACCCATCGGTTGAGCTTCCTCAGGTTGACAATAGTCCTCAGAGAACCGTCCAGCTTCTGTATCAAAAAGAGGGGGGAATAAAATCCCCTTCCTATCTCATCCATCGGGACTTTGCATAGCACTCACTTTTGTACCAGTCCCAATATCTCCGCCTCCAGGGCTGGCTGTTCTCTTGGCGATTCCCTGCGGGGTGTTAAGATAAATGTCTGGCATTATGGATGGAAGAAGTCTATCTTCAGACCATCCTTGATGACACAAGATCCAGCGACTGGGGGAGATGTTCACCCAGGCAGGGAGAAAGAGAGAGAGCCTTGCCCCTACCTCTGACCTGATGTCATGGGGGGGCTTTTTTTCACCCAGGCAGGGAGAAAGAGAGAGAGCCTCGCCCCTATCTCTGACCTGATGTCATGGGGGGGGCTTTTTTGACGAAGTAGAGGGTCCTCTGGACAAGTATCCAGACCCCTTCCTATCTTTCAAGTCGCAGCTTTTTCTTTCTCCTGGGGGACGACCCCTATTAAATTTTCTTCTCCGAAAAAGTTTCCTAGCATCCCCGGAAAAAGGGGAAATCCCATCTTATCCCCTGCCTTCTCTAAGATATACGCATTGTATGTTAGAAATGCGTATATCTGCACAGAGATTGAAGCTTCAGAGACTGGGAGTTCTGTGGAAACTGTTTGGGTAAGAATACAAGGACAGAACAATGGAAAGGACACCATTGTAGGCATTTACTACAGGCCGCCTGTGCAAGCTGAAGATATGGATGAACTCTTTATGCATCAAATGGCCAAGTTCTCCAAAAAATATGACATAGTTGTCATGGGAGATTTCAACTATCCAGACATTTGTTGGGAATCTCTCTCAGGCAAAACTAACAGGTCAAGGAAATTCTTATCCTCTCTTGCTGACAACTTTATCTTCCAAAAGGTAAAGGAGAAAACAAGGGGAACTGCTACCTTGGATCTAATCCTTATAAACAGGGAGGAAATGGTTGAGGAGGTAAAAGTGGCTGGGACCCTAGGAGGTAGCGACCATGCTATTTTAGAATTTTGGATAACTAGAGGCGGAAGACCTGTGAAGACTCAGACGTCAAGGTTAGATTTCAGAAAGGCAGATTTTAAGGGATTCAGAAAGAGAATTGGAGGGATCCAATGGCTGGATATCCTTAAAGACAAAAATGTCCAGGAAGGATGGGAAATCTTGAAAAATGAAATTCTCAAAGCACAGTTGTTAACAATTCCGAAAAGAGGGAAGAATAGGAAGCATTTAAGGAAACCAGGATGGATGAACACAGAACTTAAGCACATGCTAAAAAGGAAGCAAAAAATGTTTATAAAATGGAAAGAAGGAGGCATATCTAAAGAAGAATATAATGCTGTCTGCAGAACCTGCACGGCACAAATCAGATTACTAAAGCTGAAAATGAATTGAGGCTTGCAAGAGATGTCAAAAGCAATAATAAAGGATTTTGGGGATATGTCAAAAGTAAAAGAAAAGTCAAAGATGCTATAGGATTTTTACAGGATGAAAATGATGAAATGGTAAGACAGGATGTTGAGAAGGCTGAACTTTTAAATTCCTATTTTGCATCTGTTTTCTCTCAGAAAGGAAATGTAACATCAACTGTTATTCACTGTCCTATTAAGGGAATAGAAGAATCCAGGATATCTATAAACAGAAAGATAGTGAGGAAACACTTAGCTAACCTAAATGTATTCAAGTCTCCAGGTCCAGATGAATTACACCCCAGAGTACTGAAGGAGATAGCAGAAGAAATTTTTGAACCCCTCTCCATAATCTTTGAAAATTCTTGGAGAACAGGAGAAGTGCCAGAAGACTGGAGAAGAGCAAATGTTGTTCCTATCTTCAAAAAGGGGAAGAAGGTGGACCCAGGCAACTATAGGCCGGTGAGTCTGACTTCTATACCAGGAAAGATCTTTGAACAAATTATTAAACAACATGTATGTCAATACCTGGATAAGAATGAAGTGATTAAACAGAGTCAGCATGGGTTTGTAACTAATAAGTCATGTCAGACTAATTTAATTTCCTTCTATGATGGTATTACTGATTGGGTGGATCAAGGAAATGCTGTAGATATAGTATATCTTGACTTCAGCAAAGCATTTGACAAAGTCTCTCATACAATCCTTATTGAAAAAATGACTAAGTATGGAATGGACAAGGCAACTGTTAGGTGGATTCATAACTGGCTTAGTGATCGGACCCAAAGAGTGGTCGTAAATGGCTGCACATCCAGTTGGAAGAATGTCTCAAGTGGGGTACCACAGGGCTCTGTCCTGGGCCCTGTATTGTTCAACATCTTTATCAACGATTTAGATGAAGGAATTGAGGGTAAACTGATTAAATTTGCTGATGACACAAAGCTAGGAGGGATAGCTAATACTAGAGAAGAGAGAGAGAGGATTCAAAAAGATTTAAATAAACTGGAGAAGTGGGCAGCAACTAACAGAATGGTTTTTAACAGGGAGAAATGCAAAGTACTACATCTGGGCAATAAAAATGAAAAAAGCATATATAGAATGGGAGGAATAGGGCTAAGTGACAGCACATGTGAAAAAGACTTGGGTATACTAATAGATCACAGACTGAATATGAGTCAACAGTGTGATGCAGCAGCAAAAAAGGCAAATGCAATTCTAGGATGTATTAACAGAAGCATACAGTCTAGATCACGTGAAGTAATTATTTCCCTCTACTCCTCTTTGGTCAGACCTCATCTGGAATATTGTGTCCAATTTTGGGCACCACATTTTAAAAAAGACATCAACAAACTGGAGCAAGTTCAGAAAAGAGCGACCAGAATGGTGACCGGTCTGCAAACCCTGTCTTATGAGGAAAGGTTGCAGGATTTGGGAATGTTTAGTTTGCAAAAGAGAAGACTGAGAGGAGACTTAATAGCTGTCTACAAATATCTAAAGGGCTGTCACATTGTAGAAGGATCAACTTTATTCTCATTTGCACAAGGAAAGACTAGAAGCAATGGGATGAAGCTGAATGGGAGGAGACACAGATTAGATATTAGAAAAAACTTTTTGACAGTTAGAGTGATCAATGAGTGGAACAGGCTGCCACGAGAAGTGGTGAGTTCTCCTTCAATGGAAGTCTTCAAACAGAGGCTGGACAGACATCTAACTGGGATGATTTAGCGAATCCTGCTTTGAGCAGGGGGTTGGACCAGATGGCCCAGGAGGTCCCTTCCAACTCTACGATTCTATGATTCTATGATTCTATGATTCTAAGATGTCCTCCAGTTTCTGATTGAAGAGAAACCGACCGTCACACGTATGGAGCAGAGTCTATTTTTCGAAGGCAGGTCTCCCGAACACCCTTTTAGCCACAAGGCCGGTCTACCCGAGTTGGATAGGCTTGCCGCCCTAGCTGCTAACCTCACAGAGTCGGCTGAGGAGTCTGTTAGAAAGGCCGCTGCTCCTTGCAACAGAGTCATAATGGCCAAGATTTCCTCTCTTGGAACCTTACTCCTCATTTGTTCCTCCATCTGTTGCAGCCAGACCATGATGGAACGGGCAGTACACGTCCCAGCTATTGCCGATTTCAGACCCCCTGTAACTGCCTCCCAGGTCTGCCTGAAGAACCCATCTGCTTTCTTATCTAATGGGTCTCTAAGCGTGCTACTGCTCCTTCGATCTTAGGGATTTTATCCCAACCCTCCAAGTCCTTCTGAGATGAAGGCAGGCTACCAGACCTCTCCAGCTTCTTCCACTCCTTATCTATGAGTGCCTTTAAACTAGTGTTAACTGGCAAAGTGAACTTCTTGTTTTCCTCCAGGCCCCCAAACATAATCTCCTTTAATAGTATAGGTGCCTTTTCCTCCTTTAGGCCCGTTGATGACCTGACTGTCCTAACCAGTCTATCCGTGTCCTCGGCCAGAGAGCAAGGTCGGCCGCCTATATCCCTGTCCGAGGAGGAGTAGGAGGATGGGGAGGAGGGGAACGGGATTCCACATAATATTCCCCACCGGATTGAGAGGCCTCTGAATCCGTGTCAAGCCCCCGAGCTCTTTTGCTTTCCTTTTTCAATGCCGACTTTAGGGAACCTTTCCCCTCTGCCCTGATCATGGCCCTAAGGCTCGTGGCGAAGTTGAGGGTCTCTTCTGGTATTGTTTTCTGTATGCAGTCAGCACAGAGATCCTTCTGCCACTGAACTGCCAGCAGGGTTTTACAAAGGGCACACACTCTATTCTTTGTCTCGACGCTAGCCTTCCTAGGCCCCTAGTGATTAAGCAGATGACCCCTATTAACAACAAAAGTGACATTCTCGTTGATCACTCACCACCCGCTGTCAAATCAAGGGTACGGGATTTGAAGGCTGATCAGGGGTAAGAACAACGTCCCTCCTGGATATCGAGGAGTCCTGTGATCTCTAGTCAGAACGGCTGCCACTCCTACAACTCGAGCGGCTGCTCCTCTTAGTGCGCCCAAGCTAGTGACACTGGTGAATGCTCATGCACCCAGTATCCACACGCCCTGGCTGGCTTTTCTGCCATGGTCACCGCCATCTAGGCCCCGGCGCACACCTTCTCACATCACGCGGGCACGCCCATTCCCACCGTGCTTCACTCGCGATGTCAGCAGCATGTGCTCCCAGAAACCGGGCTCATTAAAGGAGCGGCGGTCAGAAGACAGAGAGTGGCGCGGCGGCCACTGAAGAGTCGCTTGGCCCATGACTGCGCCGCTCCACGCCCATACGTACGTCGAGGCCCCACAGGATCCGCAGACGGCACTTCCGCCAACTGAAGGCCAGCATAAAGGCATTCTGCCTGCTCTTCCAGTGCCAAGACAGGCATGGATGAGTAGATGGATAAAGTCTTCAACCACCTCGGGTTTCAGCACGAGGGTCCCCGTCAGGACAGGAAACCCAACTGAAGTGAGGGAGAGGTACCACCCTTTCATTTCAATAGGTTTCCTGTCCTGGCTGGGCGGATCCCTCTCTTAGGTGTGCCGTCATGGGTGAAGGGAAAAAAATGCATTTAACACACTCTGTTAGCCCCACAGTGAATTCCCTCGCACACACAGTATGATGAACCCAATGTCTCAAACAGTATGCTGACCCCACAGTACATATCCCCACATAGCATGACCCCTCCACACAATGAAACCCCCATAACACCTCATACAGTATATGGCCAATGTTTACATTAGAAACCAGCTTGCTCGCTGGTCCTGATCGCTGGAGGGGCTGTCTATTTGACAGCTCACCAGCAATCAGCCTAACGATGTCCCAGCAATCCCATCCATGTCGGATCGTTGGTGGGATCGCTGGGACATCGTTATGTGTAATGGGGCCTTTAGACAAACACGCTGAATGGTGGAGAAAAGATCCGAAAGTTCCACCATTGTATTCATATCTTAGACCTACACGATAATATCCCAGAAGTGTAAAGCAACGTACACATTGCTCTAAGCTTCCACTTCTGATAATACAGATCGTTGTGGGTCAGGAAGTGGAAGAGACATTTGCGGTTAAATGTGAACATCTCAGGAGTACTCCAAATGATCAGGCAGAACGCTTCATGAGCTCTCTGTCTAATAATTAAGTAAATTAACGGTGGGGGGTGGAAATGCTGTACCTCAATGAACAGGAACTATAAGGTGGGCACTCAAACAAGATTTTTCATTTTGCTAAAAATTCTGTCTTACTGTATAGCCCTAAAAGTACATTATATAGAAAAAAACTATAATGAGGTTGTCCAAAATAATGAAAACGATGCACACAGGCAGCAATATCTGCTCACCCTTCTAGATTGCAGATTTCCAGTGCCATGTCTCCGATGCTTCTATTTACATAGGGTACCCAGGTTGTGCCATCTGCAGCCAAAGTGTCTTTTGCAGCGTATCAGTGGAATACGGCTCAAGACCATGAAGCCAGTGATTGGCTGGAGATGTCATATGGGGCATTTGAGCTGTGACGTCTGCAGCCATTGTAAAAAGAAGCATCAATGAATGTGTCACTAAAGCTGCCAGGAGTTAGGAAGAGGAGTATCTTGAAGTTTAATAAATGGTTTGTCCAGGCATAAAGGTGCTATGCCTACATGTTTTCAGTATTGCTTTATAAGTTTTTAACCCCTTCATGACCCAGCCTATTTTGACCTTAATGACCTGGCCATTTTTTGCAATTCTGACCAGTGTCCTTTTATGAGGTAATAACTCTGGAACGCTTCAACGCATCCTAGCGATTCTGAGATTGTTTTTTCGTGACATATTGGGCTTCATGTTAGTGGTAAATTTAGATCGATAATTTTTGCGTTTATTTGTGAAAAAATCAGAAATTTGGCGAAAATTGTGAAAATTTCGCAATTTTCAAATTTTGAATTTTTATTCTGTTAAACTAGAGAGTTATGTGACACAAAATAGTTACTAAATAACATTTCCCACATGTCTACTTTACATCAGCACAATTTTGGAAGCAAAATATTTTTTTGTTAGGAAGTTATAAGGGTTAAAAGTTGACCAGCGATTTCTCATTTTTACAACAAAATTTACAAAACCATTTTTTTTAGGGACCACCTCACATTTGAAGTTACTTTGAGGGGTCTATATGGTAGAAAATACCCAAAAGTGACACCATTCTAAAAACTGCACCCCTCAAGCTACTCAAAACTACATTCAAGAAGATTATTAACCCTTTAGGTGTTTCACAGGAACTAAAGCAACATGGAAGGAAAAAAAGGACATTTTAATTTTTCCAACAAAAATTTTCTTTCAGCATCAATTTTTTCATTTTTCACATGGGCAACAGGATAAAATGGATCCTAAAATTTGTTGGGCAATTTCCCCTGAGTACACCGATACCTCATATGTGGTCAAAAACCACTGTTTGGGCGCACGGCAGGGCTCAGAAGGGAAGGAGCTCCATTTGACTTTTTGAATGGAAAATATGCTGGAATATTTAGCGCTTGCCATGTCGCGTTTGGAGAGTCGCTGTGTGCCTAAACACTGGAGCTCCCCCACAAGTGACCCCATTTTGGAAACTAGACCCCCCAAGGAACTTATCTAGATGCATAGTGATCACTTTGAACCCCCAGGTGCTTCTCAAATTGATCCGTAAAAAAAAAAAAAAGTACTTTTTTTCACAAAAATTATCTTTTAGCCTCAGTTTTTTCATTTTCACATGGGCAACAGGATAAAATGGATCCTAAAATTTGTTGGGCAATTTCTCCTGAGTACACCGATACCTCATATGTGGTCATAAACCACTGTTTGGGTGCACGGCAGGGCCCGGAAGGGAAGGAGCGCCATTTGACTTTTTGAATGGAAAATTAGCTCCAATCGTTATCGGACACCATGTCGCGTTTGGAGAGCCCCTGTGTACCTAAACATTGGAGCTCCCCCACAAGTGACACAATTTTGGAACCTAGACCCCTTAAGGAACTTATCTAGATGTGTAGTGAGCACTTTGAACCCCCAAGTGCTTCACAAAAGTTTATAACATAGAGCAGTGAAAATAAAAAATCATTTTTTTTCCTCAAAAATGATTTTTTAGCACGCTATTTTTTATTTTCACAAGGGTAACAGGAGAAATTGAACCAAAAAAAGTTGTTGTCCAGATTGTCCTGAGTACGCTGGTACCCCATATGTGGGGGGGGGCACTGTTTGGGTGCACGGCAGGGCGCAGAAGGGAATGAGCGCCATTTGACTTTTTGAAATGAAAATTAGCTCCTATCGTTAGCGGACACCATGTCGTGTTTGGAGAGCCCCTGTGTGCCTAAACTTTGGAGCTCCCCCACAAATGACCCCATTTTGGAAACTAGACCCCCTAAGGAACTTATCTAGATGCATAGTGAGCACTTTGAACCCCCAGGTGATTCACAGAAGTTTATAATGCAGAGCAGTGAAAATAAAAAATCTTTTTTTTTCCCTAAAAAAATTTTTTTTAGTTGGCAATTTTTTATTTTCACAAGGGTACTAGGATAAATTGGACCCCAAAAGTTGTTGTCCAGTTTGTCCTGAGTACGCTGGTACCCCATATGTGGGGGGAACCACTGTTTGGGCACACGTTGGGGCTCAGCAGGGAAGTAGTGACATTTTGAAATGCTGACTTTGATGGAATGGTCTGCGGGCGTCATGTTACATTTGCTGAGCCCCTGTGTGCCTAAACAGTAGAAACCCCCCACAAGTGACCCCATTTTGGAAACTAGACCCCCCCAAGGAACTTATCTAGATGTGTGGTGAGCACCTTGAACCCCCAAGTGCTTCACAGAAGTTTATAATGCAGAGCCGTGAAAATAAAAAATCATTTTTTTTCCCTCAAAAAAAATGAATTTTAGCACGCAATTTTTTTTTCACAAGGGTAACAGGAGAAATTGGACCCCAAAAGTTGTTGTCCAGTTTGTCCTGAGTACGCTGATACCCCATATGTGGGGGATGACCACTGTATGGGCACACGTCAGGGCTCGGAAGGGAAGTAGTGACGTTTTGGTATGCAGACTTTGATGGAATGGTCTGCGGGCATCATGTTACATTTGCAGAGCCCTTGATGTACCTAAACTGTGGAAACCCCCCACAAGTTACCCTATTTTGGAAACTAGACCCCCCAAGGAACTTATCTAGATGTGTGGTGAGCACCTTGAACCCCGAAGAGCTTCACAGAAGATTGTAACGCAGAGCCATGAAAATAAAAAATCTTTTTTTTTCCTCAAAAAATGAATTTTTAGCTCGCAATTTTTTATTTTCACAAGGGTAACAGGAGAAATTGGACCCCAAAAGTTGTTGTCCAGTTTGCCCTGAGTATGCCGATACCCCATATGTGGGGAGGGACCATTGTTTGGGCACACGTCGGGGCTCGGAAGGGAAGTAGTGACGTTTTGAAATACCGACTTGATCGAATGGTCTGCGGGCATCATGTTACGTTTGCAGAGCCTCTGATGTGCCTAAACAGTGGAAACCCCCCACAAGTGACCCCATTTTGGAAACTAGACCACCAAGGAACTTATCTAGATGTGTGGTGAGCAGCACTTTGAACCCCCAAGTGCTTCACAGAAGTTTATAATGCAGAACCGTGAAAATAAAAAATCTTTTTTTTACTCAAAAAATGATTTTTTAGCCCGCAATTTTTTATTTTCACAAGGGTAACAGGAGAAATTGGACCCCAAAAGTTGTTGTCCAGTTTGTCCTGAGTACGCTGGTACCCCATATGTGGGGGGGAACCATTGTTTGGGCACACGTCAAGGCTCGGAATGGAAGTAGTGACGTTTTGAAATGCAGACTTTGATGGAATAGTCTGCGGTCGTCATTATGTTTGCAGAGCCCCTGATGTGCCTCAACAGTGGAAACCCCCCACAAGTGACCCCATTTTGGAAACTAGACCTTCCAAGGAACGTATGTAAGATGTGTTGTGAGCACTTTGAACCCCCAAGTGCTTCACAGAAGTTTATAATGCAGAGACGTGAAAATGAAAAAATCATTTTTTTCCACAAAAATAATTTTTTAGCCCCCAATTTTTTATTTTCCCAAGGGTAACACGAGAAATTAGTCCCCAAAAGTTGTTGTGCAATTTTTCCTGAGTACGCTGATACCTCATATGTTGGGGTAAACCACTGTTTGGGCACACGTCAGGGCTTGGAAGGGAGGGAGCACCGTTTGACTTTTTGAACGCAAAATTGGCTGGAATCAATGGTTGCACCATGTCGCGTTTGGCGACCCCCTGATGTGCCTAAACAGTGGAAACCCCTCAATTCTATCTCCAACCCTAACCCCAACACACCCCTAACCACAGCCCTAACCCTAACACATCCCTAACCACAAGCCTAACCCTAATTCCAACGCTAACCCTAATTCCAACCCTAACCCTCTTTCCAACCCTAACCCTCTTTCCAACCCTAACCCTCTTTCCAATCCTAACCCTAACCCTCTTTCCAACCCTAACCCTCTTTCCAACCCTAACCCTCTTTCCAACCCTAACCCTCTTTCCAACCCTTACCCTCTTTCCAACCCTAACCCTCTTTCCAACCCTAACCCTAACCCTCTTTCCAACCCTAACCCTAACCCTCTTTCCAACCCTAACCCTCTTTCCAACCCTAACCCTCTTACCCTAACCCTAACCCTCTTTCCAACCCTAACCCTAACCCTCTTTTCAACCCTAACCCTAACCCTCTTTTCAACCCTAACCCTAACCCTCTTTTCAACCCTAACCCTAACCCTAATGGAAAAATAAAAATATTTTCTTTATTTTATTAGTGGTGCCTACCTATGGGGGTGATAATCGGGGGGTTTATTTACTTTTTCTTTCATTTTGATCACTGTGAGAGTGATCAAAATGAAAGAATTGAATCTGCAGCCGGCAGATTCGGGCGAGCGCACTGCGCATGCGCCCGCCATTTTCTAAGATGGCGGCGCCCATGAACCGGACCCGCCGGACACCGGGAGCGACGGGGGGACTTAGAAGGTGCCGGGGGAGGTGAGATGGGGTGAGGGGGGGATCGGAAGCTGGCGGGGAGCGAAGGGAATGGGAGGGGGGCAGATCATGACAGCGGCGGCAGATCGCCGCTGTCATTCAGTTGCGGGGGGGGCGATCGCCAGTGGGGGGGGGGTGGAATCGGTGTCTCCAGCCATGTCCGATGCTACAGCAGCATCGGCCATGGCTGGATTGTAATATTTCATCAATTTTCATTGATGAAATATTACTATCGCTCTGATTGGCTGTTTCACTTTTAACAGCCAATCAGAGCGATCGTAGCCACGTGGGGGCGAAGCCACGCCCCCTGTGGCGAAGAACAAAGCCCCCTGTATCTGCGGGTTGGGTGACCTTTCAGTGACCTAGGTCACCCGACCCGCAGGGGGGCTTTAAAGTCATGACGCCACATAGGCGTCATGGGTCGTTCTGGCACGACTTTTCATGACGCCTACGTGGCGTCAAAGGTCGTGAAGGGGTTAAAGGTCAAAAAGTTTTGGGGATTTTATGGACTGAATATGGATCTTTACTTTTTTGCAAGTCTGATTCTGACGTCTGGCAGAGATGCGATTCCGTGCTTCTAAACCTGAAACTTCCACGGAGTTTCTACCAAGGGTGAGCTGATTTTGCTTGTTTACTCATTTGCTGATTACCTGGAGGGCAGGTTCTGTAACAATAACAAAATAAATCATACTCCCCTGCTGTCAACCTCCCGGACTCTATGCCGGCCACCATGTGGTCTACACCAACATTAGTTAAGTAATTGTGCTACCAGACACACGATTGATGCAACTTGTGGTGCATGCAGTTAAAGTTACTTGACCACTGCAGCCTATCACATGCTGCAGTGGTCCTGTGTCTGGTAGAATGGTGACCTACAAGAAAACAAAAACCTGGCCAGCACCTCCATATAGTGAGAACAGCTGCAATGACTGCACTAATGTAAGGGCCAAAACATATGAAAACACTGAATACATGAGTTCTGAAATTCATTATTGCTAAATAAAATGTACTTAGAAAAAATAAGTCCAGCGCTGTAAGTCCATAAAATCCATTTTCTTTTATTCCATCACTTCCAGTAGTATAAAAGCAATTACGTCATAGTCCAGAACATTAAAATCAAACGCGTTTCAATGCAAAACCGTACGTCTTAATCATTGACAAAGATCTAATGGCAGACTGAACATTTTAGACTAGTTGACAGTTCAATCCCACCCACCAGATCCAGCTACCTGATAGGGACTTGCCGCACAACAGGATCCGTGCGCTCCAGGAGGAGGTGAGCAGACACTAAACTTTTTATAAATACTTAATTAATATCAATTGAACAAAATAAATGTCAACTGACAAACTGACAAGATTAGAACAATGGTAATGTTGGACAGTATATTGGGAGAACGCTCATATCAGGAAAAATAGAAGTAAGGGTATCTTGAGTTCATGTGATCTACAACTGTGAAAATAAAATGAACATATATATATATATATATATATATATATATATATATGTTTTATTTAGATAACCTGGATAAAGGCCAATGTAGGCCGAAACATTGGTTCTGTTATTTATGCCAAGTGTGCCTGCAATAAAAAACATTATGGTATTTACTTCAAGATTACGTTTTGTGCCAAATGTTCTTCCTCTGCAATATTCAAGGCTTTTTTCCTGACGGCACATCATTTAGGGATTGCAGATTCCCTTTACTTTATAATATTACCTGAAACACTGTCGCGTTTCAGTGTCAAACATTCCTGGCTGAG
Source organism: Dendrobates tinctorius (assembly GCF_039654945.1). NCBI lineage: Eukaryota > Metazoa > Chordata > Amphibia > Anura > Dendrobatidae > Dendrobates > Dendrobates tinctorius. The sequence goes on along the minus strand of NW_027361690.1, from coordinate 92,721,813 downwards.
ATCCAGCCAGTGCTTAACACATGGGGCCTGTGGATAGAGCAGCATGTATCCTCCTCTCTCAGGATCAATTTAGTCAGCACTGTATCACAGGTGGGTACAGAACAGCAACAGATTCTCCAGAGAAAATACAGCAAAAACAGCCGCACCATAGACATAGGTATTTATTCACCTATAAGCTCACATGTGGCCCTTCAGCCCCACCACACGGGCTCTTTCTCAAACTTGTACTGGAGCTGAAATGCCACATATGAACACACAAGAAGACATGGATGTACCCACAGATAAACACGCATCCCCACCGCGAGGAACACTCAACTCAGCACCTAAGTAAAAGAATGGGTCAGAAACCATGGTGAGATGACCCCTAAAATTGCCCCCCCCCCCATTTCACTGAAAGATACCTGTAAAAGTAAAGAAAAAGTGATGTACTTTAGGGGTGAGGCTCAACAGGAAGCGGGCTGTTTGGCTTCAATTAAAGTGTCCATCATTCGGCAGATGCCCTAATGGAAACTAAACAGATAAAGGGATACAGATAAGTAGAAAAAAAAAGGAGAGAAGCCAGCGCTGCTTGTGGTCAGAAAGCAGAGCATAAAGTGCATATGCACATAATATCTAACTGTATTCAAAATGAGATATTTGGCAAAAAATTGATCAATTCATTTGAGCCACCCCGCCGCGCCAAGGCAATCTCATGTGGGGCGGTCCTACTCTACATTTTTAATATTCACTGTGCCATTTCGGCCTCCTAAATACATTAAAAACAAGACCACATTAAATGCAATCCGTACCTGAAGAATTTTTGAATTGCTCCCATGGAGCCAGATAAAGCAAGTGCAGATAAAGGCCAACCAGGTCTGAACATAGACATCTCAGGTTTAACCTCCACACATTGCCCGACCAGCAAACATAGATGATGGGCGATGCAGGCTCAGACACAGCCTTAAATAAAGCTTGGGGCAGGGCAGGGCTGCTGTGTGTGTGTACAGCAGCCTAGATCCATCACAGTGAACACAGAAAAAATGTCGAACATAACCCAGCGCGCACGGCAACAGTGGTGCTCAGCCACATACCAACATACAGAAAAAAAGGAGAGAAGCCAGCGCTGCTTGTGGTCAGAACAATATCTCATTTTGAATACAGTTAGATATTATGTGCATATGCACTTTATGTTATGCGTTCTGACCACAAGCAGCGCTGGCTTCTCTCCTTTTTTTCTGTATACGGATAAGTAGGATTGTTTTTAAAGAAGCACTCCTCTCATTACAACTTTTATTCTCTCAATATATTGCAAGCACCATATTATTTCGCACTGTGTACTTACAATTGCTCATTTTGCCCTTATACCCTCTATGCTGTGTGACTTTGCATCCTGGTACACTGTCAACTTCACCCAAGACCTGCAGGTCATCCACAGCCATCACACGTGCTTCCAAGGTAACTTGCCCGCACTTCTAGCACCAACCGTGGTAGATCGGATCGCTTGGCTGCTCACAGAGGTAGACGCAGGCACGTTCCTTCTGCTGGTTTATTTAAAATATGGCATAAACCACTGCAGGCTCAACAAAATAAACACGGCATTTCTGGCTGGCAGAACAGGAAAACAAAAGATAAAGTATAGCACAGTCTATATGCCTGCTGACACACACATGCCCACACATTACACATGGACTTACCCTTCCTGAAGATGATTGCACATGATGCATTCCGCAGGTTCTTGTCTCTGAGGAGTGTCCTTCCATCGTCTCTGTGGTGCAGCATCCCCTCTTCCTGGGGCCCGACTGCTGAGCTTTCTTGCTGTAATGGCACAGCAGAAGTAGGAAAAGAGCTGAGCACTCATGTAGAGATCAGTGGATGCAGAGAGGGCAGTGGCCATGTTTTAAGCAACCTCTCAGGGCTGATGTAGGCCGGAGCTGGTGGACAGAGCCTCATCCAAGGAGAGCAGATGACTCTTTTCCCCGACTCTTTGCCCGATGGATAATCCTCTGGTCTTTGGTGGACCTGATTGAGCATAATTGCATTCAACTGTTTCTGCATGCTAAGGCTACAAAGACTTGAAATTTTGGTGGGGGGGGTGGAAGGATCTGATGTTCTTGAGCAGTGGGTCCCCAAAACAGTCCCCCTTATCTCATGGGTCCCATAGCTGCAGAGTGGTCTGCCACTATGGACCATATGCCCCTGGTTTTGGGTCATTGTCTCATCTGTACTGTGAAGTGTCGTCCAATCAACCTTGCTGCATTTAGTTAAATCTGAGCAGAAAGTATTGCCCCAAACACTTCAGAATTCATCTGGCTGCTTCTATATCCAGTCACATCATCAATAAACACTAGTGACCCAGTGTTATTGGAAGCCATGCATTCCTACGCCATCACACTGCCTCCACCATGTGTTAGAGGATGTGTTGTGCTTTGGATCATGAGTCATTTCAAGCCTTTGCCATACACCATATTTTCTTTTCCTCATCATTCTGGTACAAATTGATCTAAGTTTAATTTGTCCAAAGAATGCTTTTCCAGACCTGGGCTGACTTCTTTAGATGTTTTTTGGTGAAATCTAATCTGGCCTGTCTATTTTTAAGGCTGGGATCACATGAAAAATAGGTATTAGACCTACCGGTAATGATGTTTCCAGGAGTCCATCCTGACAGCACCATGGAGGACGTCCTCCTCCTCCTTACAGGGACAGGAAAGCACACGAGAGGTTAAAAGGCCCCGTCCCACCCCTTTCCTTCAGTGACTTAACAAGTACCACAGCGTGGATAATGCTATAACTCTTTTAATGGTATCATCATATTACATCATATGACATAGGTTATGTTAAGTTATCAGGCAGGGAACTACCCGTGCTGTCAGGATGGACTCCTGGAAACATCATTACCGGTAGGTCTAATACCTATTTTCCAGGACGTCCACCTGACAGCACCATGGAGAGTACCAAAGCACCTCCTCAGGGTGGGATCACCGCCTGGAGAACTTTTCTCCCAAATGCGGTATGTTGGCCTGATAGCACGTCAAGTTTGTAGTGCTTGCAAAATGTATTCAGGCTGGCCCAAGTTGCCGCTCTACAAATCTGCTCGACTGAGGCGCCTGTGCGCTCGGCCCAGGAGGCTGAAACTGCTCTAGTAGAGTGGGCCCTTAAGGTATCTGGTGGGTTGGCGCCTTCCGACTAGTAGGCGTCTGAAAGTACTGAGGTGATCCATCTTGCGATGGACGCCTTAGAGGCTTTTCTCCCCCTATTTTTACCCCCGAAGATGAACAGGTTTGAGTCAATACGCCAGTCATTGGTGGCCTCTAGATAGCTTATAACTGCTTGTCTTACGTCTAGGGAGTGGAGACGCTGTTCTTTCTCATTGCGGGGATTGCTGCAGAAGGATGGTAGCACTATCTCCTGATTTATATTTTGGTAAGAGGCTACCTTGGGGATAAAAGCCGGATCTAATCTTAAGGTTATATGATCGTCTCTGATCTGGAGAAATGGATCCTTGGTGGACAGGGCCTGGATCTCCCCTATTCTTTTGGCCGTAGTAATGGCTACCAGGAAAGCCGTCTTCCGAGAGAGAGTCGAAATGGACATTCTATCACTAGGCATGTAGGGGTCCCTACATAAAGATCTGAGTACCAGGCCGAGGTCCCAGGGCGGGGTGAGCTGCCTAATTGTGGGGCGAAGACGTTGCGTGGCCTTTATGAATCTTACCACCCAAGGATGGGAGGCTAAAGGGTAGTCGAAGAAGGCGCTCAAAGCCGAAATCTGGACCTTTAACGTGCTGGGTTTAAGCCCTTTATTATATCCCGACTGCAGAAAGTCTAGGACACTAGGGAGGTCAGGGGTACCTGCCGAGAGGCCGGCCCTGCCACCTTCCAGGCAGAATCTCTTCCATATTTTTCTGTAGATTGCGGATGTTACTGGTTTCCTGCTGGCCAGTAGAGTGGATATGACCTGCTCGGATAAGCCCTTTGCTCTCAGGATGTCCCTTTCAGGATCCATGCCGAGAGGTGTAGCCTTGCTGGGTCTGGATGGCGAATCGGCCCCTGATGGATAACATCTCCCTTCAGGGGTAGCTCGACTGGGTTTCCTACTGCCATGGCTCCTAGCAGCGGAAACCAGCTTTTCTTTGGCCAGTATGGCACTATTAATATCACCGACGCGCGGTCCTCGCAGATCTTCCTGAGTACCGCCGGTATCAGCGCCAGTGGTGGGAATGCATACAAGAGGGGTTCCGTCCAGGCCTGGCTCAGGGCATCTACTCCGTCCGGGTGGTCTGCTGGGTTCAAGGAGTAGAATCTGGCGACCTTTGAGTTCTTCCGGTTTGCAAACAGGTCTATACTGGGAGTCCCCCAACGCTGACAAAGCTGATGGAAGATTTCTTCGTTTAGTTCCCCCTCTGTCGGGCTGACCCGCTGTCTGCTTAGATAGTCCGCTACTACGTTCTGAGAACCCTCTAGGTGGATTGCCGTTATGGAGAGGACCACCTCTTCTGCCCAGGCGAATATTCGTCCTGCAAGTGCCTGGAGTGGTCGATGTCTCGGACCGCCCTGGTGCTTCAGGAATGAGACTGCCGTTGTGTTGTCGGACAATATCCGGACATGTCGATTTCTCACTACAGACCGGTTCTGATGCAGGGCTTCCCAGACCGCATAGAGCTCCCTGAAGTTGGAGGATCTGCTTCTGATGCTGACCGGCCATCTTCCCTGAAAAATTCTCCCTTCTACGTGGGCTCCCCATCCCCACGTACTGGCGTCTGTGGCGATTACCACGTACGGCGAGGTTGTCCATAGCACTCCCACCTGTAAGTTCTGGGGCTGTATCCACCACCGCAGGGATCTTCTTACCGTGTCTGGTAAGGATATGGGCCCGTCGAGAGAATCCTGACGCCTGTTCTATCCTGCGAGGATTTCCTTTTGCAGGGGCCTCGAATGGGACTGGGCCCATCTGACGCATGGAATGCAAGCCGTCATCAGACCCAGAACTTCCATTGCACCTCTTATGGAGGAGCGATGTCTCAGTAGTCCCTTGACTCTGTCCTGAATTATCTGCTGCTTTTTTCTCGGTAGCCAGGATATTCTGTCTCTTGAATCCAGAAGGACTCCCAGGAAGATCTTCCTGCTTTCTGGCTTTAGGTCTGACTTCTGGTCGTTGATCAGCCAGCCGAGATACTCCAGTGTTCTGATCGTTCGGCTCCTGTCCTGAATGAGCCTTTCTTCTGATCCTGCGACTAGGAGAAAGTCGTCTAGATACGGTATTATAATGACTCCCTGCTTTCTCAGGTAGGCTACCACCTCCGCTACCAGCTTTGTAAATATTCGGGGGGCCGAAGCCAGCCCGAACGGAAGGCACTGGAACTGGAAGTGGCAGGTCCGGGACGGTAGACTGATTGCGAATCTCAATAAGCTCTGAGATGAGGGATGGATGGGGACCTGATAGTATGCACTCTTCAGGTCCAGAGTACACATGACGGCATCCCTGTCTATAAGTTGAATTGCTGAACGTATTGATTCCATTCGAAACCTTTTGTATACCACCCAGGCATTTAGGGGTTTTAAGTTTATGATTGTTCTGGCCTCGCCAGATGGTTTTGTAATGGAGAATAGGGAAGAGTAATGACCTTTTCCCCTCTCCTGCTGCGGAACTGGCACTATGACCTCTGACCTGAGCAGGTCCTGTAGATCTGCCCACATGGTAGAGTCTTCCAGGACTACGGTGGGGGCGATGTATCTGTAGGGGGGAAGGGAATAACATTCTATGGTGTACCCCTCTGTGATGGTTCTGAGGACCCACTGGTTCTGGGTTACCTGGCGCCACCTTGCTGCGAATCGTCGCAGTCTTCCCCCAACACCTATGGCGTCATTGCCTTCTAGACCTGGAGGATGACGCAAAAAGAGGGGCTTTGCTTCTCCCCCCCTGGCTCTGAGTGTTTCTAAAGGAGCCCCTGTTGGATCTACCCTGGCTCCTAAAGTCAGTCTGTCTCCTGAAAAAGGGCCCTCTATGAAAGGACTGGGGACGCTTGGGTTTTTCTTCTGGAAACCCCTTGTTTTTGTCAGACACCTGCTCTAGGATGCTATCTAGAGCTGGCCCGAACACCCTTGAGCCTGAAAAGGGGATGGAGCAAAGCTTTGCCTTTGAAGCGTTATCCCCAGACCAAGACTTCAGCCAAACCACTCGCCTTGCTGCGTTGGAAAGGGAGCTGTTTCTGGCTGCGAATCTTACTGACTCGGCCGACGTATCTGAAAGGAACGCAGTGACTGATTTCATCAGAGGGAGGGATGCTAAGATCTCAGATCTAGGGGTCTTGTTGGATAAATGCTCTTCCAACTGCCCCACCCATAGGAACATGGACCTGGCCACTGAGGTGGCTGCTATGTTAACCTTAGTAAGGGCAGCTGCCATTTCCCATGTTCTCTTTAATAGAATATTCGCCTTCCGGTCCATCGGGTCTCTGAGACTTGATGAGTCCTCGAAGGGGATGGCGGTTTTTTTGGTCACCCTAGCTACAGGAACATCGATTTTAGGAATTTCCTCCCACAATCGTGTTTCCTCTGGGTCAAAGGGCAGTCGGCTCTTAAAGTCCCGAGACAGTACGAGTCGCCGTTCTGCCTCTTTCCATTCTTCTAGGACCATTGTCTTAATGTGTTCGCTTACGGGGAACACAGTTTGTTTCCGAGCGACCAGTCCCCCAAACATCAGGTCCTGTCGGGACTGCGGTTTTGGAACATCCTCTATCTGGATGGTGTTCCTTACCGCCTGCACCAAGTCCTCGGTGTCCTCTAACTTAAATAGGTATTTCCTGCCTTGGTCCCTCCTGTCAGTCGGGATCTCCCCCTCCTCGGGATCCGAGTCCCGGGGGTCTGACCCCTCAGGCGAGCTCGTCTCCGAGGCTAGCTCCATCTCCCACCTCGGCCGCTTCCGGCTTGGCCCCGGACTAGGGGACTGCTGCCGTGAGAGACTGGATCTGGAGGCCTGTACTTCCTCCCGAATCAAGGATCGCATCTCGGCAAGGAGGGACGGCTGCTCGTCTCTTAGGCTAGTTTCACACTTGCTTTTTTTGCAGCGCGTTTTTCCCGCAAAAAAAGCATTGAAAAAACGCATACAAAAGCATACAACTGCTGCGTTTTTTTCAAGCATTTTTATGAGCATGCATGAAAAAAACGCGTTTTTATGTGTTTGTATGCGTTTTTAGTGCGTTTTTACCGCGTTTGCGTTTTTTCCAAACATTAGGTGGCCCTCACACTAACCCAAACCATGACTTTACTAACCCTAACCCTGACCCTAACCCTAACCCTGACCCTAACCCTTAACCAAACCATACTTAACCCTAACCCAAACCCTAACTAACCCTGACCCTAAACCTAACCCTAACCCTGACCCTAACCCTTAACCAAACCATACACTAACCCTAATCCTACACCTATCAGGACAATGGAAATGTTTATACGGCTGTCCTGGGACACCCACACAGCACCCCCTTGCGGACACAGCGGTCACTGCACCACACTATATATATATACTGTATGTATATATATAAAAATGAGTGTATGTATGTGTGTTGTATCAAGCCACGCCCACTTCACATAGAAACCAATCACTAAGTATCTTTCATTTCACCAGAGCTGTTTAAAAGATGAAAGCAGAGCTGTGATTGGATGCTATGAGCAACAGTTTTCCTTGTAGACAGTTGTGGTAACTGAGGCCTATTATTATCATTTCTATGGTATCGTCCTTCTGTAAAGCTGGAAATAACACGATTTATTACCGTGCCAACACAGACCACCCTCTGACACAGACTGCAGGGGGAGCCCAGTATCACACAGGATAGGATTAGAAACATGGCTCAGCAGTCAGTATCACACAGGATAGGATTAGATACACAGCTCAGCAGTCAGTATCACAAAGGATAGGATTAGATACACGGCTCAGCAGTCAGTATCACACAGGATAGGAATATACGCAGCTCGGCACACAGTATTATTATTATTTATTATAGCGCCATTTATTCCATGGCGCTTTACATGTGAGGAGGGGTATACATAATACATAGAAGTACAGTAATCTTAAACAATACAAGTCACGACTGGTACAGGATGAGAGAGGACCCTGCCCGTGACGGCTCACAATCTCCAATGGGATGGGTGAGGATACAGTAGGCAAGGGTAGAGCTGGTCGTGCAGCGGTTTGGTGGATCGGTGGTTACTGCAAGTTGTAGGCTTGTCGGAAGAGGTAGGTCTTCAAGTTCTTTTTGAAAGTTTCCATGGTAGGCGAGAGTCTGATATGTTGTGGTAGAGAGTTCCTGAGTAGAGGGGATGCGCGGGAGAAATCTTGTATGCGATTGTGGGAAGAGGAGATAAGAGGGGAGTACAAGAGATCTTGTGAGGATCGGAGGTTTCGTGCAGGTAAGTACCGGGAGACTAGGTCACAGATGTACGGAGGACTCGGGTTGTGAATGGCTTTGTATGTCATGGCTAGGGTTTTGAACTGGAGTCTTTGGGTAATGGGGAGCCAGTGCAGGAATTGACAAAGGGGAGAGGCCGGGGAATAGCGGGGCGACAGGTGGATTAGTCGGACAGCAGAGTTAAGAATTGATTGGAGGGGTGCGAGAGTGATAGAGGGGAGGCCACAGAGCAGGAGGTTGCAGTAGTCAAGGCAGGAGATGATGAGGGCATGGACTAGGGTTTTTGCAGATTCTTGGTTGAGGAATGTACGGATCCGTGAAATATTTTTGAGTTGAAGTCGGCAGGAAGCAGAAAGGGCTTGGATATGTGGTTTGGAAGAGAGATCAGTGTCAAGGATAACCCCGAGGCAGCGAGCTTGTGGGACTGGAGAGAGTGGGCAGCCGTTTACTTTAATGGATAGGTCCGTTGGGGGGGTCACGTGAGATGGGCGAAAGATGATTAATTCTGTTTTGTCCATATTAAGTTTTAGAAATCTAGCTGAGAAGGATGAAATAGCAGACATTGAGGGATTCTGTTTAGTAGGGAGGTGATATCTGGTCCAGAGATGTAGATCTGTGTGTCATCAGCATAGAGATGATACTGAAAGCCATGAGATTCTATAAGCTGTCCGAGGCCGAAGGTGTAAACGGAGAAGAGCAGGGGCCCTAGGACTGAACCTTGCGGGACACCGACGGATAGGGGGAGCGGTGAGGAGGTAGTGTGCGAATGGGAGATGCTGAATGTCCGGTCTGCTAGGTATGACGCAATCCAAGATAGGGCCAAGTCTGTGATACCAAGAGATGAGAGGGTCTCTAGTAATAGGGAATGGTCCACTGTGTCAAAGGCAGAGGACAGGTCCAGGAGGAGGAGGACAGAGTAGTGTCGCTTGGCCTTGGCGGCTAGTAGGTCATTGGTGACCTTAGTTAGGGCAGTTTCAGTGGAGTGGTGTGGCCGGAAGCTGGATTGCAAGTGGTCAAGGAGGGAACAAGAAGAGAGGTGGGAGGATAGTTCAAGATGGACGTGTTGTTCCAGTAGTTTTGAGGCATAGGGGAGAAATGATATAGGGCCATAGCTAGATACAGAGGATGGGTCAAGAGAGGGCTTTTTGAGGATAGGTGTGATTGAGGCATGTTTAAAGCTTGAAGGGAAAACACCAGTTGTTAGTGATAGGTTGAAGAAATGGGTTAGGGTTGGGATGAAGACTGTGGTGAGGTTTGGGATGAAGTGGGATGGGATCGGGTCAAGTGCACAGGTAGTGAGATGTGATGTTGAGAGTAGAGTGGAGAGTCGATATTCTGTAATGGTGGAGAAGTTGGTTTTGGGGGAGGAGGGCAGGGCAGGTAGGAGGAAGGGCACTGGGGGTTGTTGACCAAAACTGTCTCTGATGTTACCAATCTTCTCCTTGAAAAATGAGGCAAAGTCTTCAGCTGAGATGAGTAGAGAGGGAGGAGGGGCTGGGGGCGGAGGAGAGAATTGAAGGTGTTGAATAACTGTTTAGGTTTGTGAGACAGGGAGGATATGAGAGATAAGAAGTAGGTTTGTTTTGCTGCAGTGAGTGTGGCCTTGAAAGTAGTGAGGGACTGTTTGAATGTGACGAAGTCCTCATTGGAGTGGGAGTTTTTCCATCTCCGCTCAGCAGCCCTGGAAGCCCGCCTCAGTTCTTTGGTCAGACTGGTGTGCCAAGGCTGTCTGTTGATTTTGCGAGCTTTGGTATGTTTGAGAGGGGCAACTGATTCCAAAGCTACAGCTATTGTGGTGTTATATACAGTATCACACAGAATAGTATTAGATACACAGCTCAGCAGTCAGTATCACACAGGAGCAGAAAGTATTGCCCCAAACACTTCAGAATTCATCTCGCTGCTTCTATATCCAGTCACATCATCAATAAACACTAGTGCCTCCACCATGTGTTAGAGGATGTGTTGTGCTTTGGATCATGAGTCATTTCAAGCCTTTGCCATACACCATATTTTCTTTTCCTCATCATTCTGGTACAAATTGATCCAAGTTTAATTTGTCCAAAGAATGCTTTTCCAGACCTGGGCTGACTTCTTTAGATGTTTTTTGGTGAAATCTAATCTGGCCTGTCCATTTTTAAGGCTGGGAACACATGAAAATTATATTATATATATACACTCACTGGCCACTTTATTAGGTACACCATGCTAGTAAGGGGTTGGACCCCCTTTTGCCTTCAGAACTGCCTCAATTCTTCGTGGCAGAGATTCAACAAGGTGCTGGAAGCATTCCTCAGAGATTTTGGACCATATTGACATGATGGCATCACACAGTTGGCGCAGATTTGTCGGCTGCACATCCCTGATGCGAATCTCCCGTTCCACCACATCCCAAAGATGCTCTATTGGATTGAGATCTGGTGACTGAGGAGGCCATTTGAGTACAGTAAACTCATTGTCATGTTCAAGAAACCAATCTGAGATGATTCGAGCTTTATGACATGGCGCATTATCCTGCTGAAAGTAGCCATCAGATGTTGGGTACATTGTGGTCATAAAGGGATGGACATGGTCAGCAACAATACTCAGGTAAGCTGTGGCGTTGCAACGATGCTCAATTGGTACCAAGGGGCCCAAAGAGTGCCCAGAAAAAATTCCCCACACCATGACACCACCACCACCAGCCTGAACCGTTGATACAAGGCAGGATGGATCCATGCTTTCATGTTGTTTACGCCAAATTCTGACCCTACCATCCGAATGTCGCAGCAGAAATCGAGACTCATCAGACCAGGCAACGTTTTTCCAATCTTCTACTGTCCAATTTCGATGAGCTTGTGCAAATTGTAGCCTCAGTTTCCTGTTCTTAGCTGAGAGGAGTGGTACCCAGTGTGGTCTTCTGCTGCTGTAGCCCATCTGCCTCAAAGTTCGACGCACTGTGCGTTCAGAGATGCTCTTCTGCCTACCTTGGTTGTAACGGGTGGCAATTTGAGTCACTGTTGCCTTTCTATCAGCTCGAACCAGTCTGCCCATTCTCCTCTGACCTCTGGCATCAACATGGCATTTCCGACAACAGAACTGCCGCTCACTGGATTTTTTTTCTTTTTCGGACCATTCTCTGTAAACCCTAGAGATGGTTGTGCATGAAAATCCCAGTAGATCAGCAGTTTCTGAAATTCTCAGACCAGCCCTTCTGGCACCAACAATCATGCCACGTTCAAAGGCACTCAAATCACCTTTCTTCCCCATACTGATGCTCGGTTTGAACTGCAGGAGATTGTCTTGACCATGTCTACATGCCTAAATGCACTGAGTTGCCGCCATGTGATTGGCTGATTAGAAATTAAGTCTTAACACACAGTTGGACAGGTGTACCTAATAAAGTGGCCAGTGAGTGTATATATATTATAATTTTCATGTGTAATATATAAAAATGAGTATGTGTGTGTGTGTGTGTTGTATCAAGCCACGCCCACTTCACATAGAAACCAATCACTAAGTATCTTTCATTTCACCAGAGCTGTTTAAAAGATGAAAGCAGAGCTGTGATTGGATGCTATGAGCAACAGTTTTCCTTTTAGACAGGTGTGGTAACTGAGGAATATTATTCTTATCATTTCTATGGTGTTATCGTCCTCTGTAAAGCTGGAAATAATTTATAACCGTGCCCACACAGACCACCCTCTGACACAGACTGCAGGGGGTGCCCGGGGGAGCCCAGTATCACACAGGATAGAATTAGATACATGGCTTAGCAGCCTGTATCACACAGGATAGGACTAGATACATGGCTCAGCAGTCAGTATCACACAGGACAGCATTAGATACACAGCTCAGCAGGTGGTCTCAATAGGATAATAGGAATAGATACACAGCTCAAGAGACAGTATCCCACAGGATTGGGTTAGATACAGAGCTCAGCAAACAGTATCACACAGGACAGAATTAGATACACAGCTCAGCAGACGGCATCACACAGGATAGGATTAGATACACAGCTCTGCAACAGGATGCATCAAATGTGAGGACATTTTCTTTCCAAGAATTCCACTAATTCCGTCTGATTTGCCTTTTGATTTTAAACGCCTCCAGTTTCCACTTCGACTGCCATTTGCAATGTCCTTTAACAAGGCTCAGGGACAGTCTTTTAAAGTAGTAGGGATCCATTTGCAATCGCCATGCTTTTTCATGGTCAACTTTACAGGCCTGTGGCAGTTACTATGCCCGGGCAACACCGGACTCTTCAGCTGGTATATATAAAATCAGTCCGATTTTTATCCGGAAAAGTTGGACAATTTATTCTCACTGCAATCTGTTTTTTTAACCAGTAGTTACTACTCATTTACAGTTTCCTATGTTACAGAACTGCAATGTATCCATTTTTATCGGACTGCAATTGGCCAAGTTATGTGAGCGAGCCCTAAGGCTGATTAATGGTCTGCACCCTGTGATGAACCCTCTGTATTTGCTTTCATGCAGTCTTCTCTTTATGGTAGATTTACATACTAAAACATCTACCTGTACTTCCTGGATTGTGTTCTTCACTTGGGAAGATATTGTGAAAAGTTTTTTTCTTCACCATGGAAAGAATCCTGAGATAATCCACCAGTGTTGTCTTCCATGGATATCGAGGCCTTTTTGAGTTCCCAAGCTCACCAGTGTGTTTTTTTTTTTTGCAGAATGAACCAAACTGGTGATTTGGCCTCTCCCAACACTTCCGCCAACTCTCTGATGGCTTTTTCCATTTTTTCAGCCTAATGATGGTCTGTTTCTCTTCCATTGATCGCTCCTTTAAGCAAATATTGTGAGTTCACAGCAGCAGCTTCCAAATGTAAATGCCATATCTGGAATTCGCTCCAGATCGGTTACCTGCTTAATTAATGATGGATTAACAAGGGAAAGCCCATTAACCCCTGATTCTCACAGCTGACACCCGGCCCGAAGTGCCAGAAGCGGTCTCGACCGCTCCCGGCACTTTAACCTCCAGAATACTGCAGTCAAATGATCGCAGCGTTCCAGAGCCGGCAGAGGGGCTGACAGCCCCTCTGCCTTTGGATTGGAGACCCCGCAGCATGTCGCAGGGTCCCGATCGCTGCCTTAGAGACCTGATGTCGTCATGATGACATCCGGGTCTCCAGGCCTGAGAGACTTCCTGTCATGCGCAGTGCATGTCAGGAAGTCTCGCAGGTCAGTGTAAAATGCATGCAGCGCTGACTGCTTCTATAGCATGCAGATCTGCATGCTGTAGAAGCAATCAGCCTGCACAAAATGAGTGCCCCACTACAAAGTGTAAAAGTAAGAATTAAATAAAAATTTTTTTTAAATAATTGTGAAAATATTTTAAAAAATAAAAAATACGCGGAATGGTATAAACACCCCCCCCCAAAAAAAAAAGAAATTCATGAATTGCTGGTTTTTGCTCACTCTGCCTCCCAAAAATCGGAATATAAAGTGATAAAAAAAAGTCGTGTGCCCAAAAATGGTACCAATAAAAACATCAACTCGTCCCGCAAAAAACAAGACTTCACATGACTCATGACTCTGTGGGCCAAAATATGGAAAAATTATAGCTCTCAAAATGTCGGTGATGCAGAAACTACTTTTTGCAATAAAAAGCGTCTTTTACTGTGTGACAGCTGCCAAACATTAAAACCCGCTATAAATAGTAAATTAAACCCCTCTTTATCAACCCCTTAGTTAGGCAAAAATATTTTTTTTTTATATTTATTTCCATTTTCCCATTAGGGTTAGGGTTGGGGCTAAAGTTAGGGTTGGGATTAGGGTTATGGTTAGAGGTGTGTTGGTGTTAGGGCTGGAGTTAGAATTGGGGGGTTTCCACTGTTTAGGCACATCTGTCTGGGGCTCTCCAGACGCGACATGCGTCTGATCTCAATTCCAGCCAATTCTGCTTTGAAAAAGTCAAACAGTGCGCCTTCCCTTCCGAGCTCTGCCATGCGCCCAAACAGTGGTTTACTCCACATATGGGGTATCAGCATACTCAGGACAAATTGCACAACAACTTTTGGCGTCCATTTTCTCCTGTTACCCTTGAGAAAATAAAAAATTGGGGGAGAAAAGAATTTTTGTGAAAAAAAATGATATTTTATTTTTACAGCTCTACATTATAAACTTCTGTGAAGCACTTGGGGGTTCAAAGTGCTCACCACACATCTAGATAAGTTCCTTAGGGGGGTCTACTTTCCAAAATGGTGTCACTTGTGGGGGGTTTTCACTGTTTAGGCACATGCGTCCAATCTCAATTCCAGCCAATTTGCATTGAAGTCAAACGGCGCTCCTTCCCTTCCGAGCTGACATGTGCTGGAAAACATGCGGGTACATCATAGGTCATGAAGGGCTGAAAAATAAAGATATTACAAAAAATACACTACCGTGTAAAAGTTTGTGGTCACTTAGAAATTTCCTTAGTTTTGAAAGAAAGCAGTTTTTTCCAATGAAGCTAACATTAAATGATTCAGAAATATACTCTATACATTGTTTATGTGGTAAATGACTATTCTAGCTGCAAACGTCTGGTTTGTAATGCAATATGTTCATAGGTGTATAGAAATACATGCAGCTGAACGCTCCGCTCCCGAATGCCGGTGGCAGTGCCGGGTATTGACGTGCGAGACTCTTCCGAGTTTCTCGCATGTGATTATGAGCCCTAAGGGCTTATTCCCACTTGCGATGAAATTGGACCAATGCAATCCAAAAAAGATAAAGAAATTGGATTGCATTAGGACCAATATTATTCTATCGTGTGTTTATCTGCGTTTTTTTTCAGTTCGGATCAGATCATGATCAGATTGGAAGAAAATGGCAGCATGCTGCGATTATAATCGGATCGCATCCTGTAACAGGAGTCAATGGGTGCAAGAAAAAAAAAAAATCACAGCACTTGGACCATGCAAGTGCTGACTGATTTTTACACACTGATCTCATTTGAAAAGCTGGAAAATCATCTGCCATGTACTGTAAAATCACAGCTGGAGCCGACAGCATAGTATAGACGGATTACATACAGTAAATACAAATAGGATAGACATTATAGATGTCAGTAAGATACAAGAGAACACAGAATAACAGATTTGCAAAAATTCTCTGCAGCCAAAAATATGGCAGTGATCAGCAAGTGCTGGAGAATAAACACAGGGTATTTAGTCGATACGTCTTTTTGCAAAAAAATGTATACCAAGCTGCCTCACCAACGTCAAGGTAACCCGTGTCGAAGCAGTCCCTATCTAATGTATTAAAAACCTGAACATCTGAACAGTGTCTAATATGAACAGGATTCAGACAGGCCGCTCCACAGTATGGGCTTATGGTCTGAGACAGCTCTTTTGTGCACATCACACAGGAGAGGGGTGGGGTCTCCCAAACCATGCTAAGCAAGGAAAAAACGGATTAGAAACACATGTGACATGCACAAATGTGAACACGTCGGTCAGACAGCGCTCACACCACCCATTAACTAAGATACAAGAGAACACAGAATAACAGATTTGCAAAAATTCTCTGCAGCCAAAAATATGGCAGTGATCAGCAAGTGCTGGAGAATAAACACAGGGTGTTTATTCTCCAGCACTTGCTGATCACTGCCATATTTTTGGCTGCAGAGAATTTTTGCAAATCTGTTATTCTGTGTTCTCTTGTATCTTAGTTAATTGGTGGTGTGAGCGCTGTCTGACCGACGTGTTCACATTTGTGCATGTCACATGTGTTTCTAATTATAGATGTCAGTGACAAATACAATTAGTACAGTGTGTATGCAGCTTATTGTACATGTATTTAATTAAATTATTTTTCTGAAAAAAATGGCTGTGAGCTGATATCAATAGCCAGGGACACTCCATGGGTATTAAAATTGGGGACCCCTCAAAAAATGACGTGGGGTTCCCCTATAATTAATAACCAGCAAAGGCTATGCAGACAGCTGCGGGCTGATATTAATAGCCTAGGAAGGGACCATGGATACTGCTCCCACCCAGGCTACAAACATCAGCTCTCTAAGATGCGCCAATTCTGGCACATAGCCTCGCTCTTCCCACTTGCCCTGTAGTAGTGGCAAGTGGGATGATAGCTGGGGGGGTTGAAGTCACCTTTGTGTTGTCTGGTGACATCAAGCCCTGAGGTTATTAATGGAGATGTGACAATAAGACTCCCCCATTATTAACCCCATAGTCACTTTGTATGACACCCAGAAAAATTCCTTTAATTGAAAGAATGACACAGACTCTTAATATTCTTAATTAAACCATACTTACGACCTCGCCAAATCCCCTGATACCCTCATCCTCTGCAAGAGTTAAAAAAACAAACAAAACAATATTCCTTACCTTTATGCAGAGATGCTGCTAATGCATTTGTCCCACGACGGGTCTAGCTCTGCTACATGTAGATAGCAGGCTGCATGTTTGTATGATGTGACAAAATTACGCAGAAGCCCACGCCATTTTATTCAGAAAAATAATCTTTTATTAATTAAATACATGTACAGTAAGCTGCACACACACTGCACTAATTGTATTTGTCACTGACATCTGTATATCTACCTATTGTATTTGTATTTACTGTATGTAATCCATCTCTTCTATCCTGTCGGCTCCTGTAGTGATTTTACACTATGCAGCTTCTGAATTGCCGCCTTTATCTATTATATACTAACCGAAGAGCCCGGCGTTGCCTGGGCATAGTAACCAACTGTGCTTAGTTATAACAAATTATAATGATTATATTGCACATAAAAACCGTGCATCTAATCTTATCCTGTGTGATACTGACTGCTGAGCCGTGTATCTAATCCTATCCTGTGTGATACCGACTGCTGAGCCGTGTATCTAATATTATTCTGTGCGATACTGTCTGCTGAGCCGTGCATCTAATACTATTCTGTGTGATACTGTGTGCTGAGCTGCGTATCTAATCCTATCCTGTGTGATACTGTCTGCTGATCCATGTATCTATTCCTATCCTGTGTGATACTGACTGCTGAGCCGTGTATCTAATCCTATCCTGTGTGATACTGGGCTCCCCCTGCAGTCTGTGTCAGAGGGTGGTCTGTGTTGGCACGGTAATAAATAGTGTTATTTCCAGCTTTACAGAAGGACGAGAACACCATAGAAATGATAAGAATAATAGGCCTCAGTTACCACAACTGTCTACAAAGAAAACTGTTGCTGATAGCAACCAATCACAGCTCATTTTTCATCTTTTGAACAGCTCTGGGACAGCGTGGCGAGTTTTGAGTGGCGACTTTTGTGTTTCGACTTTCATGTGGCAAGGTTGGTGTATGTGTGGTGAAATGTGTGCTGAGGGTGGTATATGTGTTGAAGCACGTGGTAGTGTGTGGCGCATTTTGTGTGTGTTCATATCGCCGTGTGTGGTGAGTATCCCATGTCAGGGCCCCACCTTAGCAGCTGTACGGTATATACTCTTTGGCGCCATCGCTCTCATTTTTTAAGTCCCCCTTGTTCACATCTGGCAGCTGTCAATTTGCCTCCAACACTTTTCCTTTCACTTTTTCCCCATTATGTAGATAGGGGCAAAATTGTTTGGTGAATTGGAACACGCAGGGTTAAAATTTTGCCTCACAACATAGCCTATGACGCTCTCGGGGTCCAGACGTGTGACTGTGCCAAATTTTGTGGCTGTAGCTGCCACGGTGCAGATGCCAATCCCGGGTATACATACATACACACCCACATTGAGCTTTATATATATATGTTTTGAAAAATATCTCCTTGAAAACGATATGTAAATGGCAAAATTACTGTATGTAAAAGCTCATGTTAAAATCGCATTGCAGTCGGAAAACAAACACTACATTCGGATGTAAATAGGTTGCTAGGTGTGAAAAATCAGATTATACTCGCCTAAAAAACGCATGACACTTGCATTACACTCGTCCAACACTCCTGCATAAAAATCAGACCGATTTTAAAATCGCTAGTGTAACTCCAGCCTAAAGGTGCAAACTGATTGGTTGCTCTGTGCAATTGGTCCATGCTTTCCAGCATTAGCTTTGATAAATTTCCCTCAATATTGAAAAATCAATTAAGATGCCCTCAAATATGGTGCTTGGTTTTATTAGTAATGTGACTCTTGGCACTGCACAGTGATAATTTACTATTAGAGATGAGAAAACTCAAAAGTTTGCCGTTCGTATAGGACAGTTTTTTTTTCTCACACAGACCCAAAGTTCAGGCCCCCATTGTTTCCAATGGTGTTTGGGTTCTGGTTCAAGTTCGTGTAAAGTTCTGGTACCCGAATCGAAAATTGGAATAAAGTTCGGGTCGGGAACCAGAACTGTAACTTCCACAGGTCCATTCATTCCTATTCGCCATGTACAGGTGCTTCTCACAAAATTAGAATTTCTTCAAAAAGTTAATTTATTTCAGTTCAATACAATCAACACAAAAAGTGAAACTCCTATATTAGATAGAGTCATTACAGACAGAGTGATCTATTTCAAATGTTTTCTGTTGATGTTGATGATCATTGCTTACAGCCAATGAAAACCCAAAAGTCATTATCTCAGTAAATTAGAATACTTTATAACACCAGCTTGAAAAATGATTTTAAAATCTGAAATGTTGGCCTACTGAAATGTCTGTTCAGTAAATGCAGTCGATACTTGGCCAGGGCTCCTTTTGCATCAATTACTGCATCAGTGCAGCGTGGCATGGAGGCGATCAGCCTGTGGCACTGCTGAGGTGTTATGGAAGCCCAGGTTCCTTTGATAGCAGCCTTCACTTCGTCTGCATTGTTGGGTCTGGTGTCTCTCATCTTCCTCTTGACAATAGCCCATAGATTCTCTATGGGGTTAAGGTCAGGAGAGTTTGCTGGCCAATCAAGCACAGTGATACTGTTGTTTTTATACCAGGTATTGGTACTTCTGGCAATGTGGACAGGTGCCAAGTCCTGCTGGAGAATGAAATTTCCATCTCTATAAAGCTTGTTGGCAGAGGGAAGCATGAAGTGCTCTAAATTTCCTGGTAGACGGCTGCGCTGACTTTGGTCTTGATAAAACACAGTGGACCTACACCAGGAGATGACATGGCTCTCCAAACCATCACTGATTGTGGAAACTTCACGCTATTCCTCAAGCAGCTTGCTTTGTGTTTCTCTCCACTCTTTCTCCTTAGCCCAGGTAAGACGCTTCTGGCGTTGTCTATTGGTCATGGGTGGCTTGGCACAAGGAATGTGACACTTGTAGCCCATGTCCTGGATATGTCTGTGTGTGGTGGCTCTTGAAGCAATGACTCCAGCAGCAGTCCACTCCTTGTTAATCTCCCCAAAATTCTAATGGCCTTTCAAGGCTACAGTTATCCCAGTTGCTTGTGCACACTTTTTCCTTCTACTCAACTTTCCATTAATATGCTTGGATACAGCACTCTGAACAGCCAGCTTCTTTAGCAATGACCTTTTGTGGCTTACCCTCCTTGTGGAGTGTGTCAAATGACTGCCTTCTGGACATCTGTCAAGTCAGCAGTCTTCCCCATGATTGTGAAGCCTACTGAAACAAACTAAGGGACCTTTTTAAACGCTTTTTAAAAGCCTTTGCAGGTGTTTTGTATCAATTATTCTAATTTACCGAGATATCTTTTGGGTTTTCATTGGCTATAAGCCATAATCATCAACATTAACCCCTTATTGCCATGTGACATACTATCCCGTCCATGTGCCCTGGGACTTAATTCCCAGGGACGTGATAGTACGTCACAGCGATCAGAGGCACCCAAGTGGGACAACCTAATAAAGTTAAAAAAAAAAAAAAATATTCCCTAATAAATTCATTTTTTGGAAATAAAAAAAACAAAAAAGTACACATATTTGGTATCGCCGCGTTCATAACGACCTGCCCTATAAAACTGTCCCATTAGTTAACCCCTTTAGCGAACCCCTTAAAAAATAAAAATGAAAAACAAAGCAAAAAATAATGTTTTATTATCACACCGCTGAACAAAAAGTGCAATAACGCGCAATCAAAAAGACGCATATAAATATCCATGGTACCGCTGAAAACGTCATCTTGTCCCGCAAAAAACAAGCCACCACACAGCATCATCAGAGAAAAAATAAAAAAGTTATAGCTCGCAGAATAAAGCGATGCAAAAATAATAATTTTTTATATAAAATGGTTTTTATTACATAAAAGCGCCAAAACATAAAAAAAGACATAAATGAGGTACCGTACTGACCTGAAGAATAAAACAGCCTTATCAATTTTACCGCACGCTGAACGGTGTAAACGCACCACCCAAAAGAAATTAATGAAACAATGGTTTTTGTTCATTCTGCATCCCAAAAATCGGAATAAAAAGCGATCAAAATATGTCACGTGCCCGAACATGATACCAATAAAAGCGTCAACTCGTCCCGCAAAAAATAAGACCTCACATGACTCAGTGGGTCAAAATATGGAAAAATTATACCTCTCAATATGTGGTGATGCAAAAACTATTTTTACAATAAAAAGCATCTTTTATCGTGTGACAGCTGCCAAATATAAAAACCGCCATAAATAGTAAATGAACCCCCTGTTATCAAAAAAATGTATTTATTTCCATTTTCCCATTAGGGTTAGGGCTAGGGGTGTGTTGGGGTTAGGGTTAGAATTGGGGGGTTTCCACTGTTTGGGCACATCAGGTGCTCTCCAAACGCAACATGGCGTCTGATCTCAATTCCAGCCAATTCTGCAATGAATAAGTCAAATGGTGCTCCTTCCCTTCCAAGCTCTGCCATGCGCCCAAACAGTATTTTACCCCCACATATGGGGTATCAGCCTACTCTGGACAAATTGCAAAACAACTTTTGGGGTCCAATTTCTCCTGTTACCCTTAGGAAAATAAGAAATTGGGGGCAAAAATATCATTTTTGTGGAAAAAAAAAATATGATTTTTTTATTTTCACGCCTGGGCGTTATAAACTTCTGTGAAGCACTTGGGGGTTCAAAGTTCTCACCACACATCTAGATCAGTTCCGTGGGGGGTGTAGTTTCCAAAATGGGGTCACTTGTGGGGAGTTTCAATAGTTTAGGCATATCAGAGGCTCTCCAAACGCACGACACCCGCAGACCATTCCATCAAAGTCTGCATTCCAAAACATCACTACTTCCCTTCCGAGCCCCGACGTGTGCCCATACAGTAGTTTTCTCCCACATATGAGGTATCAGCGTACTCAGGACAAATTGGACAACTTTTGGGGTCCAATTTCTCCTGGTACCCTTGGGAATATAAAAAAATTGGGGACTAAATGATCATGTTTGTGGAAAACTACGATTTTTTTATTTTCACGCCCGGGCATTATAAACTTGTGTGACGCCCTTGGAGGTTCAAAGTGCTCACCACACATCTAGATAAGTTCCTTAGGGGGTCTAGTTTCCAAAATGGTGTCATTTGTGGGGGGTTTTCACTGTTTAGGTACATCAGGGGCTCTCCAAAGACAACATGACACCCGCAGACCATTCCATCAAAGTCTTAATTCCAAAACATCACTACTTCCCTTCCGAGCCCCGACGTGTGCCCATACAGTAGTTTTCTCCCACATATGGGGTATCAGTGTACTCAGGACAAATTGGACAACAACTTTTGGGGTCCAATTTCTCCTGGTACCCTTGGGAAAATAAAAAATTTGGGACTAAATGATCATGTTTGTGGAAAAAATACGATTTTATTTTCACGCCCGGGCGTTATAAACTTCTGTGAAGCACTGGGGGTTCAAAGTGCTCACCACACATCTAGATAAGTTCCTTAGGGGGTCTAGTTTCCAAAATGGGGTCACTTGTGGGGGGATTCCACTGTTTTGGTACATCAGGGGCTTTCCAAACGCGACATGGTGTCCGATCTCAATTCCAGCCAAAAAAGTCAAATGGCGCTGCTTCCCTTCCGAGCTCTGCCATGCGCCCAAATAGTAGTTTACCCCCACATGTGGGGTATCAGCGTACTCAGGACAAATTGCACAATAACTTTTAGGGTCCTGTTACCCTTGGGAAAATAAAAATTGGGGGTGAAAAGATCATTTTTGTGGAAAAAATATGATTTTTTAATTGTACCGCTGTACGTTATAAACTTCTGTGAAGCCCTTGTGGGTTCAAAGTTCTCACCACATATCTACATAAGTTCCTTGGGGGGTCTAGTTTCCAAAATGGGGTCACTTGTGGGGGGTTTCCACTGTTTAGGTACATAAGGGGCTCTCCAAACGTGACATGGCATCCGATCTGAATTCCAGCCAATTTTGCATTGAAAAAGTCAAACGGCGCTCCTTCATTTCTGAGCTCGGTCATGCGCCGAAACAGTGGTTCCCCTCCCACATATCAGGTATCAGCGTACTCAGGACAAATTGCACAATAACTTTTCCAGTGCAATTTCTCCTTTTACACTTGGTAAAATAAAAAAAAATTGAACCTGAAGTATTTTTTTGTGAAAAAAAGTTAAATGTTGATTTTTTTTTAAAATATTCAAAAAATTCCTGTGAAGCACCTGAAGGGTTAATAAACTTCTTGAATGTGGTTTTGAGCACCTTGAGGGGTGCAATTTTTAGAATGGTGTCACTTTTGGGTATTTTCTATCATATAGACCCCTCAAAGTGGCTTCAAATGTGATGTGGTCCGTAAAAATAAAGTGGTGTTGCAAAAATGAGAAATCGCTGGTCAACTTTTAACCCTTATAACTTCCTACCAAAAAAAATTTTGGTTCCAAAATTGTGCTGATGTAAAGTAAACATGCGGGAAATGTTACTTATTAAGTTTTTTGTGTGCCGTATCTCTGTGATTTAAGGGCATAAAAATTCAAAGTTGGAAAATTGTGAAATTGTCAAAATTTGCGCCAAATTTCCATTTTTTTCACAAATAAACGCAAGTTATATGAATGAAATTTTACCACTAACATGAAGTACAATATGTCACGAGAAAACAGTGTCAAAATCACTGGGATCCATGGAAGCGTTTCAGAGTTATTACCTCAAAGGGACAGTGGTCAGAATTGTAAAAATTGGCCCGGAAGTTAACGTGCAAACCACTCTTGGGGGTTAAAGGGTTAATAGAAATAAACACTTGAAATAGATCACTTTTTGTAAAACTCTATATAATATGAGTTTCACTTTTTGCATTGAAGAACTGAAATAAATTAGCTTTTTCATGATATTCTAATTTTGTGAGAGGCACTTGTACAAGCAGATTACAAAAGGTGTGGAACACATGAAGCTACCAATGGGTGATCAATCCTACTAAGAAAAAGTGCAAAAACATAGAAAGTTTATTAGACTGAAAAATGAGTGCGAGACATACATATTATACTGTATATTTAACAGAGGGGATGTTTGGTGGTATCAGAGTGACTGCAATAGGATTACCATTTTGTCACCCACAATCCACCAGTGTCATACATTCAAGAAAAGAAGAGACTCCTGAGACCTGTATAAATATGGCACTTTATGTAGCAAGTCCTGGAAGACGCTGTAATGCACTGGTGATCACGAGGAGTGAAGTTTTGTCTGCACAGAACAAGTCCCAATCATCCTAATAGTGTGACTCGTGCTCTGTGTACAGGCAGATACGTCCTCTTACCCGCCCTGCGGATGGCCTAGGCTGGCTTACAATGCACTGTATATGAGGCTGGCTACTATGGCTAACACTGTCGGGCATTACTTCTCCTGTCCGATGTATTCTTCCTCATATACGCCACACATTTGGGATATGTTACCAGCAGGCCACATGGAGACACTATTTATTCCGCGTTACGGGTCGTTCAGCAGTCATATGGCTCATGCTTACAGTGCATTTAACACTGGCTTGGCTGAGCTAGTCCATGTATATAGTCTGACTTGCTTCTTCCTTGTGATGTCTTCTCACTCCTGGCTGTTCTGTGCCCGTCTCTCTTCTAACGCCCTACAGACCCACATGGACACCACCTCCGTGTTCCCATCATCAAACTGAACGATGAACGGATGACCCTGTCAGAGAGAGATAAGACCATTATATCCCGAATCTCCACGCTGCATTACCCCCGACAGCTGCATTCCTCAGCACCCATTGCTCTAGCCATGAATTTTAATATGTGAGCATTATCATAGGACCGCTTGTCACTCATGTATATAAATGTCCTTTCCAACCATAATATTCCGGTGCCTTTGTTCATTCTATATCCAGGGATTTCTATTGGAAATGTAGATCTTAGATGTTTGTAATTCCTTTGTGGAACGAAAAAACTTCTATTCTATGCACTGAAAAGGCCTCATTATCTAAAAATCCGACACGTCTCATCCTATAAACAAAGCCAATGGAGGTAATGATGGGCGTGAAAAAAATACAGCAAAGTATTACTAAGGTTAAGGGCTTGTGCACACGAACATATAAATCGGACAAGCGCTATCGGATATTTATCGAATAGCACAATGACCAAAGTTGAGGCTGTGCAGATGGCTGATTTTTCTCTGCCAAAATCTGAAAAAAAAAAAAAAAAAAAAAAAAAATCACATCATAGGAAAGTGTAAATGGTCCTGGAAGTGATTAATAGCTGCCGAGTACAGAACCGGACTGTATACGGACAGCACACGGATGATGAGGGAGAAAAGAATCTCCCACTTTGCTGGACTGAAAATTGGACCAATTTGTTATACTGTCGTGTAACCCTAGCCTAATAATAAGTCATGTACTAAGCTATTTCCCCACTACATACAGCCATATAAAGAGGATTGGGTAAGATACGTTAAATTTAAAAGGCAAATTATATACACTCATGGCCAAAAGTGTTGGCACCATTGAAATTGTTCCAGAAAATGAAATATTTCTCCCAGACGTATTGCAATTACACATTTATTGTGTATTGGAACAACACAAAAAACTGAGTTAAAAGAAAAATTGGATGATTTCACACACAACCCTAAAAATGGGCAAGACAACATTGTTGACACCCTCAACTTAAAGTTTTGTTGCACGCCACTTGTAATAAATAACTGCAACCAATCACTTCCTATAACGATCAAAAAGCTTCTTACACCTCTCAACTGGAATTTTGGGCCACTCCTCTTTTGAAAACTGCTCCAGGTCTCTCATATTTGAAGGGTGCCTTTTCCCACCAGTAACTTTAAGATCTTGCTGACACTAGGCACTACACTGTGACCCAAAATCTTATGGTAATCTTCAGATTTAATGATGCATTACACAGTCAAGTCACCCAGTGCCAGAAGCAGCAAAACAACCTCAAAACATCTTAGTACCTACAGTCAAATATGGTGGAGGTTCAGTGTTCTTTTGTGCACTTTAGGCCATGACTGTATGTATATATTTTATCATTAAGGGAAACAAAATAAATATATTTTACTTTTTTACACTTTGGAGATACCTGGAACAAATTTAAAGGGGTTGTCTAGGCATAATACAACTATGCCAAGGGAATGGGGAATGTTTAAAAAAACAAACTCAGCCATACTCACCTCTTGGCACTCATCTGGATCCAGTGGAGGTAGGAAATGGTGATGTTACCGTTCCATCAGTTGACGGACTACTGAAGCCTTTGAGTGGCTGTTGCATTCGGGCGGCTTGAGTAGTGAATCATTGCATGTATGAAGACAATGAGCAACTCCACGTTGCTTTTCTGCTGCAGTGAGACAAGCCGCAGAGATCCCACAGCCGATCTGTGACACCACCTCTTTTTGTCTCTGCGCAGAACATGGAGCGTGGCCAAACAATTCAGTGCACCTGCCCATCGACTTGTTTTCCATCCATATCCACATTCCTCTGGCTCCTGCTAAGTCATAGCAGTAAAAAAAAGGAAGAGGATGAGATACAAGCAAGTGGGAAGGAGAACTGAGTGGCTTGGCCATACCAAGGGTGCACACAGTGCATGTTCTTGTTTTGAGTAGTGACTTTGTGAGGACACGCTCTTTTTAAATGATTCCAAGACTCTTATAGATCATAAAAATATTAACAGTTTTCTCTACATAAAAGGATTGATTTATATATCAATCAACGTAGCATCAAAAAGTGGTATAGTTACTATTTGGTAATGGCAAGGAGACACCTGCTTTGGATAAATTAACCCCTTGACTTATTTTGCTCATTGTAATTACTGGTGTCAGGAGAGCAACAAATATAGCAACTATTATACAGCAAACAGCCAGTCTTATGAGAAATTAATGCTTACCGCTGTATATTTCATATTACGCATGGTTATCTACACGTTGAGTAGAAATAATTTGGTTTTTATTTACCCCTGGACTGACCTCGTCATGTCAGGAGGCCTCGGAGCCAGTGTGAGGTCTTGGCACTGACCAGTAGCTGCTTCTCATTTCTGGCAAGTGATACGGTTCTAGGGTCAGCACATGGCATTTGTGAACCTCTTAGTGAAATGCTCCGTGCATTAATCATCCTGCTGCCCGCTCAGCCAGGCCCACCTGACTGCTACAATCAGGCACCATACTGCCCCTGGGACTCCCTGCACAATATTAATTGTTTCTAGGCCTTGATGGTCTTTTAATCCAAGATTAATTTATGCATTTTTAAATAACTCTCCTTATGATTAATAAGCTTGAAAATTAAAAGGAGTTGGAAGCAATTATCATAAGCGGTTGGTCATAACCTCATTAAGGGGAGGAGGAGTGGTTACTTAAAATACACGGAGCAATTTTCCATAATTCTCCAGATTGAGACAATACTTTAACTGAAAGGTCAGAAAATCCTTTGGCGACACGATGACAGGGTTATGTGATGGGCTGCCAGGCACTGTTCTCAGACTCATGCTGATCATTGATGCATTACCGGGGCAGCGGCAGAACATTCCCTGTCATACCGCTAACAGTATCCGTATAATGCAATGTAAAGGGTTTAATTACAGAAGGTATATACGTTACTGCTCTGTTACCATGGCACTCCTCTGCGGTAGGTTGTGATGGCTCATTAAATCTGCTAAGTTTAATGTGCCGACAGTGGGTGAAGGTTTCAGCGCTACATATCATTACAAAACATTGTCCATTATTGCGCATTAATTTTTCAGGATAACCCTCAGTGCTGGCTATGGAAATGGTATTAAGGACAACTGCTCACATCCCTCTTAAGCATGCTCAGGTACGTGTCTCTGACAACCCGTCCTGTCAAAAGGCAAAAATCCGACTCTAGGAGACAGTAATCCAACTTGTAAAGTTATATCAAATTTATATCAAGGTGAACAAGTTAGAAGGTGAGGGCTATAACATCCGCACAACTCTTTATACAGCTCAATCGGGGCACAGATCTGCCTTACACCAAGGTAACGTTCAATCTGGTCCATATATAGCTGGAAAAAACCTTAAATCATCGCTCTTAGAGTGTCATCCCTTGTGTTACGATATCAATCTGCTGCTGTGATTTCACTCGGAAATCGGATGGGTGCGAGAAAAAAAAAAAAAAAAAAAATCAAAAATCAGTTGCCATAAAGACCACAGCCCAGCATCCAATTTTTACGGATACATTATAATTCTGTAACATGGGAAACTGTAAATGATTAATAGCTGCTGGCTAAAAAAAAAAAACGGACACACACGAATGACAAGTGAGAAAAAAAAAATTCCCTACTTTTTTGGATGATTTTTCATACGCCCGTGTGACCCTAGCCTCAGATTTAAAAGGACGTCTTCAGTAGTTTTCTCTAGTGATTAGGGGCCTGGTCAGGAAAGGAGAGATATACCATAGTCCGGCTGCCATATAGGATTATTACTGAACCTTCTAAGAGAGCAATGTTGGCTCCAGGATGGAAGCTTTCCTGATGTTTGCCACTATAGTACTGCCCTGCAAGGACCTTACTCCGCTATATCAGTACAGATCTACAGGTGTCAGCAAGCTTTGGTCCAAGGGTGTGAACATCCTTATACAGAGGGGTCTTGGCTTGCTGCACCCAACAGTGTTACACTGGGGGAAGCACTGGTACGTAGGGCTCATTCAGACGTGAGTGATTTTTCTTACGTCACATTTAATCAGCGCTTTTGATCAGTTTCATCAGAATTTGGTCTGTACGTCAGCTTTTACCAGAGTTTCATCAGTCTTTCTAGGACGAAAAAAAATGCAGGATCCTCAATCTTAACTTATCAAACATTCCTTGAATAATAGACAGCCTACAGATGGCTTCAAAGTGCAGTCCGTTATTTTCCACGGGTCCATAGACTTGCACGAATGCTATCCATGGAGAACACAAGAAACACGGACGCCTGAATGAGCCCTTACTGAAAGGAACATCTAGATAAATGTGAGGACTATGGGAGAACCAAAGGATTATACATACTGATGTAAGCAGGTAGACATCTAACTTAACTTTTGGTAATGAATTCCTCCAAATGGGAAGTGGGACCATAAGAATAAATACTCCATCTCCGTAAACACCGTACCGGACTTTAGAGAGTCCATGATGGAAATAGTCTAAGGACGCTCGTACAGGGCCGCCTGACAATGAGCCGTAAAATGTCCGGTACGATAACCCATCAGTAGCGTTATGTCATACTACAAGGATAAACCTCCCGAGCGGCTGCTTCTGATCTATAACCACTTCCCTCCCTTCCATCACATAGTAATAATATCAATACACAATTCATCACTTTAGAGAGCAGACAAATGTTTTCCTAGACTCCTTGTAAAATAACTGAATTAGGCCCCTGGAGGGCTCGGTGTTAAGCGGCATAGAGAAGTTCAATACAAGAATTTGCAATTACCACCCTTCCCTTCTCAATCACGCTAGTTCTTATAGTGAATCCTCGGCAGGTCTCACAGAACGACGCAGACAGACCTTTGGTCACAGTGGAGCCTGCCTGTCGCAGAGGAATAACAGAACGAAGGTGCTAAAAGGGCCTTTATCATCTCTTCTCTTCAGCAAAATACCAACATATTGAGAGGAGGAGGCAGGGTAAGACGGCGCAGCTCTGGGTTATATGCTTGGGTCAATGCTTTACACACAAAAATAAGGACCGAATATCTTTATATGATCCGATAGACAACGTTCTTGCTTGGTTCCTGTGATAACCTCCCAATAAATGAGGTCTGAGCTGAAAAAGTAAATTAATGTGTATGCAAAATGTAAATGCATATAAACACATGACCTTTACACAGAGAAAACCAAAAACAAAATATCCTAAAATAAAAAAGAAAAAAATAAATTGCAAAAATTGCATGAAGGTAGTAATAATAATAGTAATAAGGGTATTTAGTAAACATAATTTTGATCAAAAGAATGTACAAGCCATCCCGCCACGTCATGGCAACCCTTGTGGGACAGTCCTATCTCTAGTATTTAAAACCTTTCCACGTTCCAACTCAGACGGGCGGTCACACCATTTTGTGCATATAAGGGTGTGACCGCCCTGCTTCTGAGTTGGAAATCCATCCTGTCTGGCCTATGCTTTACTGGTGGTTCAGTCCCTCGATCCTTGTTCACATTTACGTCACTTGACAAGTGGAAAGGTTTTAAATACAAGAGTTAGGACTGTCCCACAAGGGTTGCGTTGACGTGGCGGATGGCTTGTACATTCTTTTGATCAAAATTATGTTTACTAAATACCCTTATTATTACTACCTTCATGAAATTTTTGCAATTTATTTTTTACTTTTTTATTTTAGGATATTTGTTTTGTTGTTTTTGGTTTCCTCCCAATAAATTGTATAGTACATAAGTCAATGCTCATACAGTGAAATGTATGTACAAAAGTGGGTCTCTGCCCCTCCAGATATGCTGGGTTTAGTATATACTTAGATTTTTGTTATTAAAAGACAAGCCAGGATTTTTTTTTCCATTTCTGCGACGTTCCTCTGTTATTTCTCTTGAAAATGTAGGACTAAATCGGCAATTGTGCGTTACAGTTTTCCAGGTCTACTGGGAGTGCCTGTAAACAGTCTGTCATGGGCACCTCTGATTGGACAGCATCTGATGGTGCAGAGACACAACCCCAACTAGTAACACCCAGTTGTCATTTTATTTAGATTTCTTAGGAAGACTA
The DNA here is from genome assembly GCF_039654945.1 of Dendrobates tinctorius. Lineage (NCBI taxonomy): Eukaryota > Metazoa > Chordata > Amphibia > Anura > Dendrobatidae > Dendrobates > Dendrobates tinctorius. The sequence continues at coordinate 92,691,479 of NW_027361690.1, read as the reverse complement.
GAGGGGCCATGCAATATAGAGGTAGAAGAACAGGTGCCTAGCCAGGTTATTTGGGGAATTTGAGTATGTACTAAAACAGATCTTTTAACATTATACTTGATCAATTTCCAAAGGTGACAACGGCAAGAGCAGCCCATTAGAGTGCTAGGGTGGCTGTCACACCGCTTCTTACAGACGGATTCACATGGAAATATGTATTTTTATTCCAACTTTCTTCAACAAAATGATTCCTCTCCATTACTGCTCCATCACTGTAGTGTCACAGTAATTCTGGTACTTCCTCATGTCCAAAAAGGAGGTTAATGAACAGAACTGTCATTTCCTTGCAGAATATATGAAGCAATGTGGCATGTGTGGTTGCATCTATGGAGAACCTCTTCTTCAAACTAAAACAGTTGTACCCTTAACCAGTGGGAGGATGCGCGGGGGTGGGGTGGTTCTCGACCTTTGGCAGAGAGGGAGGAGGGCTTCTGGGGAGTCACTTTGTACTATGTGGTCTTCGAATCCGCCCATATCAACCTCTCTCTGTATCTGTTCTACAAGATCTCCGATACTGTCACTACTATGCAGTAAACATGTTAACATTCCTGGTAATGATTTATTGGACATCAAATCTTGATAACTTGCCATATCTGTAATGTATCTGATCCTTAATATCTCCTCAATTAACTTGATTTGCATTCCAAAAATAAATACATTTTTGCACCCATTTTATTATTCTATTTGTGCTATTTTATATTTGTTCGCCTGTTTGTTTTTTGTCTCCTTTTCCAGCTTGTTATCGGCAGAGATAAGCAATTCCATTTTATCAATTGCAATTTTTTTTATTTTGGTGCACATTTTGTGCCGTTTTTCAAAGAGTGCGAATTTTGACATCAAAAAGTCACAAAAAGAGTTCAAGACCGAAAAAGACCATTTTGCCCCTGCTTAATCTTAAACAGATTCACATGAATGGGGTGAGTATTTTGGAGAACGTTCAAACAAAAGTCAGTTATGAATCATCGCCCAGAGCCAACTGGCTTGCTAGGTCACTGGCCACAACTCTTACCATTAATTCTTCTGGAGCAGGTCTCTCTTTTGGTAGTTTTCTCATACTATAAAACAGAAAACACGTTGGCGATTAGGCTAGTTTTTACAAACCTCACTGGCCGGGAAAAGACCATACAGTGCATACTTATTCATATGGATTATGTCTACAGATGAAGATTAAAAGTCACAAATGACAATGGGAAACATATACGTAATATTCTTACCACTGAGTAATGAAATGTATAAACGACTCTGAAAATTCCCCCACCGGAAGAATTGGAGAATCCTAAAACAATCCAAATACAATACTCGTTATTAAAGGACTCACAAAGGATAAACGGTGCAAAAAACTACAATTTTCTACAAAAACAAAGTAGTGTGAGACCTCTTTGCAATCACTGGGAACCTACAACTAATCCATATTGACACAGCAATGTATTCATGGAAGAACACAACCCTATCTTTATCCAGTCAGGGATTAGAGTAAGGTTTCTGGTAAGGTACGCCACAGCTCATTGGAAAATGGATAACAGAAAGGAGGTGTCATTCGATGCGCTGCTGAAGGAAGCTGGATGGCAAGGTGAAATCAACAGTATTTTATTGTAAAGGTTTACAGGTCAATGTGTTTCAAGGTCTCACACGACCTCTTCATGATGATGATGAAGAGGTCGTGTGAGACCTTGAAACACGTTGACCTGTAAACCTTTACAATAAAACACTGGTCATTTCACCTTGCCATCCAGCTTCCTTCAGCAGCGCACTGAATGACACCTCCTTCTTGTTCTCCATAGGTCCATACGTGACCGGTGTCCTGCAGCAGCTGTAATACGTGTCCATCTCATGTTGCTTGGTTGCAACCACACCAGGTGAGTGTTCTCACATTTCCTACCCTTTGCGCTCTTTTGTCTAATAGTTCTTTCTCTATCACAGCTCATCATTAGAAGAGCTTGGCACCACACTCCCGCTCCACGCATTTTGGCAGAGCTGAGTGAAACTGGGGTGAAAGTGACAAAATTTGCCAATTTTTCCTAGAAACTTCTCTTTCAGCAAAAATTTTGGCATAATCGCTTTGATGAATTGGGGCTGAGTTTCAATACCAGACACAGTTAAGGCCTGTTTCACACATCCGTTTGTCACCATCAGTCAAAATCCGCCATTTTTCTTTGCGGATCCGTTTTTCCCCCATTGACTTTCATTATCGGCGGATTTTGACTGATGGCTGTCCGTAGCATACGCATTTTTGCGGATCCGCCAATATTTCGGCGTCCGCTGACCTGACCGGACGGACCCTGCAACGTTTTTCCTCTCTCCGGATCCGCTATTTTCTGTTTTAACCCGCAATTCTGTCTGGCTGCTGGATGAAACTCTCTCTCACTCACCTCCTCCATTCCTCGCCCGATCTCCAGCCACATCTCACACCGTCTCTCATCGCGCGATCGCCTCCCTCATGGTCTCTCATCGCGCGATCGCCTCCCTCATGGTCTCTCATCGCGCGCTCACCCACATCCCGCGAGATGATCGCTCACCGCAGATGCTCTTCCGGATACTTCTACATCCGGCGGTATTAATTTTTTTATTTTTTTCCTTTATTCCCAGGCGCGGTTCCTTTAAATTTTTACCATCGGCGGATCCGTACATCCGCTGATCCGCAGACCCCCGTTTGTCAGTCCGCCTGCGGATCCGTTTTCCGCTATTTTGGCGGATTTAGGCTGACAGAAAAAACTGATGTGTGAAACAGGCCTAAATTGACATAAGTGACGTTGTGTCTCAAAAAAGTACTCCCTCTCTTCTAATCTCATACATAGAGGGATGTGACTAGATTGTCAACTGCCAGAGGGAGAAGGAGACTGATTCTGTTCAAGTAACCCCCCCCCCCACCAACTGCACAGTGACATCAACACTACAGGGAAACAAAAGGATGCCTTTAGCATAGCTGTAGTACAAACAATGTAAATTATTTTATAACAGCTGTTAAAGGGAATCTGTCATTAACTTTTTGCTGCCCCATTTATTTTTTAAATTTTTATAAAATCAATGTTTTACCTGCTGCAGATCTACCATGTCTCTGAATACTGAGCTCTGTATAACCCCCACCCCACACAGATTAGAAACTTTCTGTTTACACTGTGCATAGGCAGAAAGCTGCCAATCAGTAGTGAGCGAGGGACTATACAGAGCTCTGCATGGCACCATGTTTATCAGTCCTCCTTATTCTAGTGTACTAGTGATAATCTGCTGATAAAACCGTGATTGCATCAAAATATATTTGCACCAAACAGACCAGTAATGATGGCTGATATCGGTCTTTACTTTATTCTGCTCTCAAATTGGGTCGCAAAAACCTGGTGACAGATTCCCTTTTATTTAGCTTTTTTTATATGCAACAGTCAGAGGAGTTATTATCCCCTGGCAAGTAGAACCTGCTTGCTGGAAATATGTATGTGTATTGCAGTACATGTATTTTCTCTTGCATTAAGTGCAAGTAGTATCTACAAATGTAATGCAGCTCCCTACTGGTTGGAAGTTATCACTTTGATAATATACATCCAATAATAAATCATGTTTTCTGAACATGTCATTAACATTACAGATGTTTGGGTCCTTACCATTCATTTTTTTATGTCAAATTGTGGTTATTTTGTCAAATTCTAAAAAAATAATATTCTAAGCGTCTATTGACACTGAATTTATACGTGAAGCAAGTAAAACTCTACACAGATCCCAAAAACATACCCCCACACACTGCCCTTGTTACCGGCACGTGCCTACATGCTGGAGGTGACCATACACTCCTTTGTGAAAAGAGCGCAGTACCAAGCATATGCCAATCACCAGGGCGGTATCACACTGCCATCTGATTGCTAACCATACAGATAATTACTGTGGCCCAATTATCAGTGAAACAAGTGCTGTAATTACAAGAGGGACAATTAGTGGGAGCCCTGATTAAGGGTTTCGATTCCCATATTAACAGAACATGGTTCATCCAGCACAGTCAGGAAACAATACAACCCACAATCTGCTCCTGCACAAATTAAATGCAGAGCAGACCAGATTTGTGGGCCAATTCCAGTCCACAATAACATAACATATGGGCTAGGAAATCTGAGCAATATTTAGTAGACAGGGGCTAATATGGCCAGCACATTGTGCGGGATGCTAATATAACTCAGATATGCTAATCTTCATCTACCCCCATTTACACTTTTTGGAGAGCAATAACCAACTGGTCCTAGCGCGGTGAGACGAGATGACTGGCATCAGCCACCGAGCTGGACGCCCATCTATAGCACAAAAATGTGGCTACGTAGGATGACAAAATATACAATCTGATGCCTTTATCTACATAAATATACAAATCTATGCGCTGCCACGCGGATACATACGAGAGACCGCTCCTAATCTTGATGTGCATCCTCTATTATGTCCCATTCAATTACGCTACCTCCACATGGAGATCTTCTCCTTAGATTTCCAGCAGGCAGGGGATGAGCCCCGATTAATATTCTCCAGCACTGTCCATGGGGCCTGGTACAACAGATAGGATCAGTCTGCAGGGGGCTCTCAAAAGAGCTAGGAGTGGGGGGAGAGCATAGGCCAAGCCATGTTAAACAGCTCCAAGCCTTGCCAATGAACTCTCTCAGAGGGTGTCGTCCATTGTGCTTCATTAGGAAACAAAATATAAGCTTTCCACTCCATTAGGAATGACTTTAGGAGCGAAAGCACATAAGTCTGAGACTCACCTCATCAACAATGCATTGCAATATCTGGAACGGCTGCGGCGAGAGAGAGAGAGACAAGTATTAACCTATATGCAATATCTCTACAGTAGAGTCATAAGAGACGCAAAAAAACCCCACCATTAATGCAATAAAAATAGCAAGATTAATCAACGGCAGAGAGCTCTTATAAAAACATTGATGCTGGAGCATCGCTATTATTTCTAATGGTACCTAATCTAATACAGGCCGTTAAATGTTTGCTTTTTCTTCAAAATGCAATTTGCAAAGTTTAAAACAAGGCAGTGGAGCATGCAGAAAGAATCAGCCATCAGGAAAAAAAAAAGAGAAAAGTGAATTTTTTTTTTCTATATCTCCCCCCTTTTCAGATTTCCCTACCGCCATCATCCTCACCCCTCCCTTCCGCCTGGACTCGTAATACCCACCATTAAAGAGCCATGATTTTTCTGAATCTGGGAGGTAAAGAGATGAAAAATATTACATAAAAACATAATAAATAAGAACGTGCACAAAAGAGTGAAAGAATAGAAACGCGAGAGCAGAGGGGAAAAAGGCAATATGTAATTAGCATGTCATAATCAAAACATCTCACTAGGACACATTATGATCACTGGGAGAAAATGATTGTCTTGCTGGTGGCAATTTGTGGGCATGTGTTAACACAATTTACATAATGAAAATACACAAGTGTTAATAGCTCTTCTCTCATTTATGGGTGAAAGTCGGCAGAATGCTAATTTACCACAAACACTTTTTAGTATCCTCCAGGTTATATTAGAAGAGGGAGGGAAAAAGAAAAAAAAAAAGAAAAAAAACATAATCCATTTCAGCGGCAGAGCCGTTTCCGCTCCGTGTATAAATAATGTTTTATGCGGCTCCATCGTGAGCGCAGAGCTTAATGTGGCAATCATCGCTAATGTGAGGAAACTCGCTCTTTTTAAATTAAAAAACAATTTATTTAAAATTGAAATTAAATCATCGTCAGAAATTAGAATTTCTGGCTGCCTGCCAGGGCTGGCCTGGCGTGTCACCCCTGCCTAATTTCTGGCTGGAAGACACAAACTTTAATTATATCTCTGTAATGGGACAGGGAGCCGGTGTGGGGAGCGAAGGGCCGGCGCTGCCAGAGAGGACCGCTCTGTGTGCAAGACAGATCTGAAGTCCCCTAATGAAGGGTCCAGGGCGTGATGAGGCGTTTCAGAGGTATAAAGTATGTTGGAATGGGGATCACCACAAGTAACCGATAAAATCAAGTTTCAGATTCTAATGAAGACCTATGGATAAGCTGAGCCTAAGTATTTCAGTAGTGTGGTGCGCAGGCAAACTGCTTTACCGCATATTCACACAGTTTTGCAATGCTGTAATTTGCTGTGGCATTTATAAGATCGCAATCAGATGGCTGAATAAATTGGACTGCGATGTCCGAACTGGCTGAGCGCGACAGCTGCATAGTGATAGAGAAAGGTGTGATTTCGGTGGCATTCAGGAGGCACAGTACAACGTAGTTAATGATAGATTAGCTTCACTATAGAGGTGGGAGATGGCACCAGGAGAGAACGCGCTCTGGGAATGAGCAGGTTAATAATCGATGTAAGAAGCGGCAAGGTGGCAGTACGCTGCCCGGTTAAAGTACAAATATTCAGAGAATAAAGTTACCTTTAAGTCCACAAACTGACAGATCATAAACTGGTGGCTCTGGACAGGAGCCTTCGTCAGGTGGTTTTGAAAGTCATCCGATGAAGGCTCCTGTCTGGAGATGAAAACCAGTTTGTGATATGGTGATTTGTGGATTTCAATAAAGGTAAGATTATTCACTTTAGGGCTCGCTCACATGAGTGTATAAATCAGACGAGTGGAAATCCGATTAACAATCAGATTGCACTCGGACTAATGTTAAGGTCCCGTCACACCTAGCGACGCTATAATGATCCCGACAGTGATACGACACGACAGAGATGGTTGCCGCATCGCTATGTGGTCGCTATTGAGATGTCAGACAGTCCAATCTACCCAACGACGGAGCAACGATCTAGCGTGTCATAGCGACCTTTGTAACGATGTCGTTGGGACGGTGTCACATTGCATGTTCCATTGACGATTCACACCTTGATGAGGGATGTACTGTGTGACGCTGTATTTACACAGGCGTGGATTGCGCTCCCTTTCTCACGCCCTCTCAGCTTTGAATGGTGGACGCTACCGCGTCCTGATTGGCCGTGCATTTAAAAGGTGACGCACTAACGCTCCATTTCATTGTTCTCGAACACGTCTTTTGGCTAGCACACCCGAGTAACGGTCATCGGTGTCCTATTTGACCACCAATCGGAGCCGAGGTAGGCGTGGAAACGGGAACGCTAATCCCCGCCTTGTCTTGCTTCTGAGTCGCTAACGAGGTCGTTAGGCTAGGTGTCAAACGTGACGATCCAAGCGACTCAGCGGGACATGAGCGACCAAAGAAATGTCCAGACATTTCGGGCACGATCAGCGATACCCGGCAGGGGGGCTGGTCGCTGGTCACTGTCACACACAGCGATCTCGCTGGTAAGATCGCTACAACGTCACAGTTCTAGTGACTCAGCAGCGATCTCGCTTAGTGTGACAGGGCCTTTACACTGTGGGGCACTGCAGATCCGCGATTGGTTTCTGAAGCTAATTTTCACTTTAATTTAATTAGAAAAATAATTAGTCTATCATTTTTGGTAAGAAATTATCATAATTTTTGTCCAAGGACCCATCCAATTACAGCATGTTCTGCTGAAAATCTTGTCGATATGATTAGCCTAAATGTCCCCTGAAAACATTAGAAGAGAACAGGATCAAGTTTGGACTAATCCTTCTGTTGTCCCAGAGATAAGTGGTGGCAGAGGCAAAGGGGCAAGATTAATGGGAAAGTCTGTAAGGTTAGCTGCCATGATTCATCAGAGAAGCCTTCCTATAGTTAATATAAAAGGAATACTCTGGGATTTTTCTTTCTTTCTGGAAGTTCTCCATTCTGCAGTAAGATGTACCGTAGGTGTACAGACAGGAGCTTTGGTGAACGCCAACTGAAAAAACTTTTCCTAAGGAGTTGTGATCATCCAAGCCCATATGATATCTTTGACCCATTGAAGTCAAAGAAGAAAGACAGTGCACAATCAGATAATGAATTGGGTATGTAGTCTACATTAAGACTGGTGTTTTACAAGCCAGTCTTAAATGATGGGACCACTAGAGTAAGACGTGCCTAATTCATTAAGAGACACGTGCCATTAATGGAATAGGCGCATCTTAGAACTGGTGTGCACTTTCCCCAGAAATGTTACACCAGTCCAAGACTGGAGAACATTTTGGCCATATAAATTGGACCAAGATCAGAATGCAATACTCAGACTGGCTGGCTGCTATCCCGACCAGAGCATGAGAGCTGCACAGAAATAGATGAAGTTGTCATGCTCAGGTCGGGAGAGCCGCCAACCAGTCTGAGCACTGCGTTCTGATCTCAGTCTGATTTATACGGCCGTCTGACTGCTCCCTTAAGATGCCGTACATTTTGATGAAATAGAAGGGAAAGCTTTGTTAAAAAAAAAAAAAAAAAAAAGGCCAAAAGTCGTAAAATTTTTGTGCAACTTTGAGCTGCTAAAAAACTGTTGCGACATTCGTTGGTATTTTGCACCAGAATTCACCATCGTGAATAGGGGCCATCATGATTATACGCTACCCATCACTACTTTCTTTTGGCTGGATGTTCCTCCAGATGTAGACATATCTCTACTCCCATTTCCATGTCACAGTCTCTTTTCCTCTTGTGATCTTTCTTCTTCACACTGAGCTCTCTTAGCTATCTCTTCTATCTCGTTCATCAGATAATCTTCCATTCTCCCCCCCCCGACACAATGCACGCCAGCATTTTATTCAAATAATTCTTAAAAACAGCTTAAAAAGCCGTTTGGAATAACAGAGAGCATCTCCATCAATCAGTGCGGGGGAGGGCGAGGATTTCCACTGGTAAGTGTATAAACAGCAGATCAGCTCTTCAGAAGCAGTCATAAAAAACTCCATTAACTTCTGACAAAGAATGCAAATTAATCACAACATGGGGCAGGGTTGGAATTAGTGTGTGTTCTGATCACAGGCTATGCCTAGAGATACCTCCCCAAAACCCCCGCCTTGGTGAAAGCATACCCTTGAGGAACCCTGGAGAAGATTTTTTAAGAAAACCCATATAAAACCCATTTTAGGCCTGTGGGATCAATTCACAATCCTGCAATGAAAGACCAGCCATGTTTTCCCAGAAAGAACTTTAACAATCTTCAAAGCAAATGGACCAAACATTATGGGCACATTAAGAGGAAAAAAAATGACCTTCATACAAATCCTCGGCGAGACCACATGTGACATTTATGTGTAGTTCATCAACTAACCTAAAAAATTAGAAGGCGGAAATGGCACCGAGAAGTAGGCTAGCCATGTGGAGCAACGCTTCATGGGGTTAGAGGAGGATACAAAGAACATTCATTAGGGTTCACCCAAAATTAAACTATACTGGAACAGGTGTAAGTACAATGGGTGGAGGGCTCACAGTTGAACCAGAGTCCAGGAGGGCCCAAAAGGTCACCCTGGCCCATATGAGAAGAACAGTTCCTTATGACCCATGACAGTGGAGGGCCCTGTTGGAGACCTTGCACTGGGTCCCACATGCTGAAAAATATGCCCCTGTAATATTGTACAATTATATCCATCTTCATAACTCTCTGAATGAAGGCAGGGATATTAATAATGGATGACTTCATTAAGTTTGTCGCAGTTTATATATTTTCAGTAATCTGCCTTGTTACATGTAATATCGGATATGTATACTAATACATGCGTGTAATCATACATGGGCAGACTGGTCTAGAAGGAAAAGTGTCTGTTGCCCATAGCAACCAATCACAATACAGCTTTCATTTTGCCAGAGCTTTATAACAAAATGAAAGCGGAGCTATGACTGGTTACTATGGGCAACAATGGGAGGTTTTCTTTAAGACAGCTTTGATAAAGGAAGCTTACAGTACACGATATACATGCGAGTATTAGGTTCCATCCTTACCAATGCAAAATTCCTAATATTTAAGCCCTGCTCCCAGGGGGGTCCAGAAACACCCGTAAAATATACACTCCCAAATCAGTTTTGCTTAAAGGGGTTGCCCAGCTTTAGTTAAACATTTTTTCACTTAAATGCATGTATTTGGGACTTAAAATGTTTTCTGTAATTGGGTTTCATTAAAAATATTGCACCATTTGTCTTTTACATGCTCTTTGTCTCTCTGTGCATTCAACTTTGAAGTATTCTGCATTCATAAACCAGAGTAGCTTAGAAAAAGACAGCTTAAGTAGTCACAAACTCTCCGGTCAGTCCACTAGAAGAAGCTCACCCATGGAGTCTCAGTCAACTCATCCTTCCTGCAAAAGAGAGCACAAGACAAACTGCAAAAAATAATTTTTACCTCCAAATACAAGATTTAAGTTAAAAAAAGGTCCCAAAGACAAAATCCTTTTAAGCACCTTATTGGACCTCCGTAAGCCTCTAATTTAATAGGAAGGAATTCATTTTTCTATTAATTTCTGTACAAGTATGGCAGAACCCCTCCCCCCCCCACCAAAAAAAAAATGTTGCATGCTTTATAACCATGTACATGAGGCCTAATTGTTGGGAGGACCAGCTGCCATCTTTTCCAGTCCATGCAAGCCTTGGAAATAAACAGGCATAAATAAAAGAAGCCGTCTTTGGATCTATCGTACAGTATAGCTCTGCTTGCTGCCAAACTCTGTGGAGGCCCCTGGGTAGTTGGACTCTTGGGGCGCTATTATTCTATGATGACCTGGAGTCTGTGAGGACTCGCAACCACTAGTGATGAGAGCATGTGCTCCGATAAGGTGTTATCTGAGCATGCTGGGGTGCTAACCGAGTGTCTTCGGCGTGCTTGAATAATATGTCCGATACCACGCGGCTGCATTCAAATTCTCGAATATATCAGACCACAGGTGAAACATCTCACTTCCATTTGTTGTAATGTTTACATTGGAGCTCCATCTGGCCTCCAATGTCAGCTGGCCAGGCGGGTACCTGATTGTGAATTTATTTCAATATCAAATCAATATTATTTTTCATTCATAGTGTGAAGCCCCCAAAAGAACCTTGACACATAGGCTGGTGCCCGTTAGGCCTAATTGGTAATCTGGCACTGCTCGCAGGCTCTTGTTTCTTGTTTACTCACATGATCAAAATTGTCAGTACCCCTCATTTAATGACAGAAGACCCACTATGGTCACAGAAATAATTTGAATCTGACAAAAGTAATAATAAATCAAAAATCTATGAAAATGAACAAATGAAAGTCAGACATTGCTTTTCAGCCATGCTTCCACAGAATTAAAAAAAAAAAAAAAATTAAAAACTCATGAAATAGGAGTGGACAGAAATGACGGTCCCCTTAACTTAATATTTGCACAACCTTTTGACGCAATCACTGCAATCAAACGATTCCTGTAACTGTCAATGAGACTTCTGCACCTCTCGACAGGTATTTTGGCCCACTCCTCAAGAGCAAACTACTCCAGTTGTCTCGTGTTGAAGGTTGCCTTTTCCAGACGGCATGTTTCAGCTTTTTCCGAAGATGCTCAATAGGATTTAGGTCAGGGCTCACAGAAGGCCACTTCAGAATAGTCAAATGTTTTCCTCTTAGCCATTCTTGGGTATTTTTATCTGTGTATTTTGGGTCATTATCTTGTTGCAAGACCCATTACCTGCGACTGAGTCCAAGTTTTCTGACACTGGGCAGCACATTTCTCTCTAGAATCCCTTCATAGTCTTGAGATTTCACTGTACCCTGCTACACAGATTCTAGACACCCTGTGCCAGATGTAGCAAAGCAGCCCCAGAACATAACAGAGCCTCCTCCATGTTTCACAGTAGGGAAAGTGTTATTTTCTTAAAAATGCATGATGGGTTTCTTGCATGCGTTTCTATTGCGCACAAAGCGCTGCGCTAAAAAACTCTAATGTGAAAGTAGCCTTAGCGCTATATAAAAATAAAGATTATTATTATTTTGACCACGTGTGTATGCACTTTCCTCTCTAAAATCAATGGACAAGACCAATAGTGGGAAGTATGGAAGCATGGTATAGGCAAAGCCTATATTAGCAACAAAAACCGTGTTTTTTTTGCTTTTTTTTTTTTTTTTGCGCATTTGGGGTCCCCACTGCATGATGTTGCCTTATCGTGAAGGATGGGGTCATCATGTACCCCAAGAACCTCACATTAATGATATAGTAAATTGCAGTAATAATCTTCAAATATTATGTTTGCGCATAGCGGCTACATTTTTGTGTTTGCTTCTAAAGTGCCCTTTAATACTGATGTCGCTAGAGGGTACATGCCGTGTGCCATATTTATTATGAGTTGTACACACATTGTGTGTTCTTCAACAGTTTGGAATAGCGATTAGGAACAAGATACCTTTGTGATATATGCCAAACTTAACATACAAAATATTCGTGTAGATGTACGCCAGCCAAGAGTTGGAGAAAGGAAAATAAATGGTTTATTTGCGCCATTTTTGAGCACCGTTCAATACTACCAAGTACTTCTATTGCTGTAAAACTTTGACTTTATGCCACTTTTTGCCTCCTCATGGCTGTAAGGTCTCGTCATTGAATAATTCCAGCCGATACGCTACTGCCACAGTCTGGGAATAGTGGTTCCCAATGCCTGAATAACCTTACAATCAGTGTGTGGAAACCGAGCTGCGCGCAATAAATACACTTTACGGGAGGCTTGTAGACGCATCCAATTTGTTATTTGTACTCTGCCACTGAGGGCGCCTGGCACACTCGGGCATCGGCAACCTGATCCTGCCGCTCTGGCCTGAGGACGTGCAGCAGAATCTCATTCCGCCTGCAGGTGAAAGCTCTGTTACTCCATATGGAGTCAGGAAAATTAACAGCGCAGAGAAGACTGAGGCAGCAGCAGGGGGCAGGTGGAAAGAGGAGGGGGCACCGCTCTTTTTTGAAAAGGGGATAGGAAAAAAAAATGAAAAAGAAAAATGAAATTTGGAGATGAAAGGATGGAAGTAATGAATTAATGGGGTGTGAAAACACAGGCAGCTCGGCTGTAACAGACAATATCCAGTCACATATCTGATCAGCGGCTCTCTGGGGCATTCTCATTTCATTTACTGGACGATTTCTACAACTGGAGCCAAAACGCGACTTATTCCGAGAAAAACACTTCCCCGATGTTCTTTAAATAACAATAGGCTCCTTATATATGACCTGCATTCGCAAGGCTCTATGCGTGGGCTAAAATATTCACATTATACATCTGTACAATGAAACTAGAGAATTAAATGACTATACGGGACGGACCTGGGAACACCGATCTCTACAGCGTAGTCAGGTGCATTTACAATCGCAGAGAGGAATAAGGTATCTATGAACTTAAAAATATTAGTTAAGGTAAATGAGAAGAAACTGATAGTTGCCCTCTTTCTAAGAAAAGAAGGCAAATGCTATGTTGGTCGTTTTGTAGATAGAACTCGCCTAATGTCAAATGGATTGGTGAAAAAACAGAATACACGGTTGGCATTCTAGCGCTGGCCATTTTTCAATGACTGTTTGCTAAGAGAAGTCGGAGAAACTTACATAAGTGTTTTTTTTCCTGATAAGAAAAACTGAGGACGCTAAAAATGGATCAGAATAGGACTTAGGCTGGGGTCATACTTGCGCGTGTCTCTCACGTCAATACCCGGCACTGCCGCGGGCACTCAGGACCGGAGTGTGCAGCTGCATGTATTTCTATGCAGCCGCACACTCCGTTACCGAGTGCCGGCGGCAATGCCGGCTATTGATGAGCGAGTTTCTTGCATTACACACGCAAGTGTGGCCTCGGCCTTACTCAGAGCCTCACGGATTTAATAAGTCGGATGTGTGAATGGTTAATGATTAATTAATGATGATTAATGAAACTATGGGACCGTGTGCTTTCCATTTAAAAAAACGGACGGCACAAGGGTGTGCACAATGCCTTAGGTTGAATTCACACATAAGTTGTACACAGATTTTCAATTATCCATTCATAGATCAGTTTTAAAAAGGCAAGTTTCTGCGCAGATCCATGCAGTCTTCAGATCAGACTTGACCATTAAAGTTTGCGGGATCTGTAAAAAAAAAAAAAAAGGCCTGAAAAATGGGAGACGTCATTTTCAGTTCAGTTTTTCATCCGTGAGTCATGTTTTCAATCCATCGCCGACAGTAAATGGATTAAAGACAGGTGAGAAGAAAAACTAAAGCAAGATGGATGACGCATGTGGACAAACCAAATTGTCCGTTTCACACAGCTGTAAAAAATGGAAAATGATGTGTGACTGTAGTGTAACACTGATGGTCCAATGTCACCCAACGCAATCACATCAATATAGAAACCTTTTAAAGATTTGCTAATTTTGGCCTTTTAAAGTGGTTTTAGTTCCCGAGAAATCCTCATAAGACTACGTTCCCACGATGAGCTTTTGCAGATTTTCTGCACCTACTAAGTAAATTGGGTTACTTGCGTTCTTTTCATTGCGCTTTTATGGCGTCTTTGCCTCTTGTTGATGTGTCACGTTTTTAATAAAGCTGCGTTGTTTTTGATACTTCCTGGTGTTTGGCTCTGACAATACTTTATTGATGTAGCCATGTGTGGATTACATGCGCTTTTGATGCATTTCTGCTGCGCAAACGCACTAAACACGCATGTGCGTGTTTTACCTGTGAACTTTCCACATTTAATGCAAGTCTATGGGGAAAATCTGCACAGAAAAACTCTGCGTACCAGCAAGAGAAATTGACATGTCACGGATTTGACACACACCGGCAAGTCGGTTTATGCAGAGTAAGAAAAAACACAGTGGGCAGGAGATGTTGATAAATCCCATCCACTTCGCTGGAACAGTAAGACACAGTATTCTTGACACGGTGAACATAGGCAGTGTCAAAAACTTACTAAAACTCATTGTGGGCACACAGCCTAAAAGGCATGTGTAGATGACGTCTTTTTTTCCAGACGGATTTTGCTTGAAATCCACCTGAAAAAAGAGCCGCAAAAAATGATCGTAACACACAGCAATGTAAAAACAACACTGCTTGTGCACATTTTCAGTGTTTGTTTTTTGTTTTTGTTTTTTTACTTCTTTTGGCAACTTCCACTAGAAAGCTGCACACTAGTTAATAATTTAAAATTATAAGGGACAAGAAGAAAAAAAGAAAAAGAAAAAAAAAAAAAAAAGACGCCGGTAGCGAAATCATCTTAAAAAGCATGGCAAAACCACCAAAGAAGCTGCTTCAGGAAAAACACCACCGGCTTTTTCCTGCAGAAACTTTGCCGAGGAAAACCTCAGTGCTTGTGCCGGAGTCTTAAAGACATTGTGTTCACATAACTTCATAGGATAAAAACAAAGGACAGGTTTTAGAAAATGTAATTCTCAAACTGGATTCAAGAATATCTTAGGGTATTGTTCACATGCTGCGTTTCCTCAGTGTGTTATTTTTTTTCCGTGCGGAAAAAAAACACGCTGTTTTGCAGTATAAGCAAAATAAAGGAGATTTATTTTAACCATCAATGTGTGTTTTTCAAATCTGCAGCATTTTAGTTCTTACAGCTTTTTTCACCTATTAAAAAAATGCAAACGCGCGTATTGTACGCTGTGTTTTTACTGCCAAGAGATGCATTTTTAGTGCAGGAAAACACTGCAAAAACGCATAACTGTGAACTTTGTTTACACTTATAAGACCATTTTGTGGGGAATCGGGAAGAAATTGAAGTGAACACCCCTCCTCCCTACCCAAATTAAAGGAACCCCGACAATGGCCTTCCAAAAGATTTCTGTCTGATAAACTAGGACCAACGGGGAGGGCTTTCAAATCTGGACTGTGGGTGCATGTAGAAAGAAGAAAAACTGGGTGGGTGAAGAACGGGCTAGATATGAGGACCACAAGGAATGAGGACATAGACTGGGTGTGGGAATAATGGACTGGGGAACTTCCTTAAAGTGCTGGACATATGGGCACTGGGTTAATTTACACTCGTACTATACACAAACATGGTTGAGCGCCGGTAGAAAAGGACATTATACACTAGAGAAATCCGGGAAATGGTCAGCTCTATGGATACGAGGACGAGTTACCAAATTCTGGAACTTGCACTATAACAGGACATAGACTTAATAAAAAATATGCATATATTCTATCACAAACACTTACACATCAAGATGCTATTCTAATAATCTTCCAGGGCGAGATCCCTCAATTAGCATTATAATAGTCTGTTAATAGCTGCCTGAAGAGCTCCGCCAGTCCCCTCCTATAAATAACCAAGCAGAGCCCGAGGCATGGACCAGACACCGGTGTCTTCACTCGCCAACAGCATGTGATTTTCCCAGGGATCGTCAGCCGGCCAAGTGTCCAGCCATTCATATGGAGGCCAGTGTCAGGAGACCGCCAGATGCAAGTTCACAGACCCCCAGTAACTCATTCCTTATCACACATTACCAAATACACTGCAAACTAGATGAATGAACTTACTAAGCTGAATCTAGCAAGATCAAGATAGGTCAAGATCAATGTTTTGAGCTAGAACAAAACAGTGGTGCGATATTTGAAGGAATTATGGATTAGAAAGTGTCAAATTAGGATTTATCTCACCCTCTATATACCATGCACCACTGCATTTTAATGAAGGCGTTTCATTACAGAATATTAAGCAAAAGAGGTGATTGCTGGCCTACTGACTACCTGGATTGGCACTGGATGATTGCATTTGTCATACACACACACACTACTGCCTGATGGTAAAAAAGGGCCAGCAAAGGTTAAAGGATACAGGCTATTAGGCGTATACACAGAACATTTAGGCAATTTTGTTAGAACATTAGCAGTACAGCCTTCTGATCACTAGCTAGTGTCAGTAAAGTACAAGCTGCAGACAATGCAAGCTGCAGGGTGAACAAAGTTCTTAAAAAGGTATGATGAAGGGACAATGCATGTGTTTTTGGTTCTGCATTCTTAGAAATGCTTTCTACTCAGGCAATCAGTATGTTCATCCCAATTATTACTGATGGTGGCTAATAATTTGTGAATGACCAGTCTATTATACTGCTGGAAACAAGATAGGCAGGAGGACAGTAGGGAGGGAACCTGCTGCTAAGCTAAGGGAAACTGATGCATGTGTCTACACCCGATATTTCCAGTTTTTCTGATATTTCCTACCTTAAAGAAACACACCTGCCATCAAAGTTTTTATCATCTTACTCTATTGCAGTCGTCATATCATATAGCACTGTGTACTTACAATTGCTCATTTTTCCCTTCTACCCAGCTAATTCTTCTCTTTACCATTAGGTCTATGACATCAGGTGATTTACAACTGACTAGCTGAATCCTTCTAAGCTCTATGTTAAAACAGGAAATCTATTTCCCAGCATGAGTCATCACTGCACTGGGGGATGACTCACGCTGGGAATGAGATTTCCTGTTTCTACTTAGCGCTTAGGAGGATTCAGGTAGTCTGTATTTAATCACATGAGGTCAAAGACCTAACAGAAAAGATAAGAATTAACTGGTTAGACGAATGCAATATATTAACCCCTTAGTGACAGAGCCAATTTTTACAATTCTGACCACTGTCACTTTATGAGATTATGGCTTTAGAACTCTTCAACAGATCCCACTGGTTCTGAGACTGTTTTACATAACATATTGTACTTCATGTTAGTGGTAAAATTTCTTTGAAACGAATTGATTTTATTTATGAAAAAAAAAAAAAATTTGGCAAAAATTTTGAAAAACAGAAATTTAGCAATTTTCAAACTTTTAATTTTTGTGCCCTTAAATCAGAGACTGGTGTCACACACACAATAGTTAATAAATAACATTTCCCACATGTCTACTTTACATCAGCACAATTTTGGAAACATAATTTTTTTGTTAGGAAGTTATAAGGGTTAAAAATTGACCAGCGATTTCTCATTTTTCCAACAAAATTTACAAATCCATTTTTTTTTAGGGACCACCTCACATTTGAACTGAGTTTGGGGGGTCAATAGAACAGAAAATACCCCAAAGTGACACCATTCTAAAACTGCACCCCACAAAAGGTTTATTAACCCTTCAGGTGCTTCACAAGAACTAAAGCCATGTGGAAGGAAAAAATGATCATTTTACGTTTTTCACAAAAAAATTAAGCTTTAACCAAACTTTATTTTCACAAGGGTATCAGGAGAAAATGGACGAAAAAATTTGTATGTGGGGGAAAGCCACTGTTTGGGTGTATGGCAGGGCTCAGAAGGCAGGGAGCACCGTTAGACTTTTGAACGCAAAATTGTCTGGAATCAAAGGCAAGTGCCATGTAGCATTTGGAGACCCCTAATGTACCTAAACAGTGGAAGCCCCCCAATTATAACGCCAACCCTAACACAGCCCTACCCCTGACCCTAATCCCAACCATAACCGCAACAACCCTAATCCCAACACAACCTTAACTCCAACTGTAACCACAGCAGAACCCTAACCCTAGTCCCAACCCTACCCAAACCCTAGCTCTAACCCCAATTCTAATCCTAGCTCTAACACCAACCATAGCCCCAACCCTAACCCTAGCTCCAACCCTATCCTTAACCCTAGCCTCAAGCCTAACCCCAACTGCAAAGAATGGAAAAAATGCATTTATTTTAATTTTATTTTATTATTTTTACCTAACTAAAGGAGTGATAAAGGGGGGGTTGATTTACAATTTTTTTATTTTAATCACTGTGATAGGGTCTATCACAGTGATCAAAATGAACCAACAGGAAAAATCTCCTATTGTTGCCGGCTGCCGGAGGTGCTCGGGGGGCCCCATTTCTCTCTCCTCTGGTATGTTAGATCATATCAAAGGAGAGAGCAAAATGAATGGGAAATCTGACTTTTTTTGTGATTCGGTTAATAACAGCGATCGCAAGACTGGGGGCGGTAAAAACCGACCCAAATCATGTTCTCCGGGGCTTCAGCTACCCCCAGTAGGCGAGACCTCGGAAATTTTCCGACTCTGATTGTGCGCTATAATCTTATTTCTCAGCACCGCTTTTTATTTTTGACAAGTACTCTTAACTGCCGCCGTTAAAAGGTGTATCGACGGTCAATAAGTGGTTAAGAGAATAAAAACATTGATGGGAGCACTTTTTTTAAAGACTACCTCGCCCCAAATCAAGAGTGACAAGTTTTCCCTCCTGGGCCTTGTGATTAAGTGCCTGTTTTACAGTCTTTACAAGGGGCAGTGCTCTCCGGGTAATAATACAGTGCAGCCTAAAGACACACACACCCAGAGAATCCAGTGACCAGTGGTTCCTTGGTAAAGGCCATACAAATTAGCCCTAAACAAAAGCCGTACAGTGAATTAAAACAAAAAATAAATTAAAAAAAAGTCAGAATACTCATGGGAGCAGCAGAAACAAGCACAAACAATGGCCAGTTTTGACCTAGGGGCACGTCCTCTTTATGGCTAAACAATTCCATTTAAATACTCCAGACCACTACTGCAGTAAAGCCCACAAAACCCCACTAAAGGGTGTACACAGGACAAAGCACAATAATGATTCAGGGGGCATTTACATGTACAAACATCTGACCAATTTCTGTCCAGCTAGATGAAAATATGAGGGTGCAAATGGCCGTTTGAACTGGTTAAAATCTTTCTGATCATAGTCCTGTGAGCTCAGAACAATGGCTGAAACGATCATTGTGTGCACATAGCCTTTCATGTTACTGGCAACACATATATTTATACAGAGAACAATGTTTTTGAAACCTCAAAAATAATCAGTGTCGTCAAATGACCAGTTTGCAGAATTTGCTGTTTGTCGGCTTGGTTAGAAAGGCCAAAAGTCGGGAATGAGTATTCTTACAAATGTTAGCGCCCCAATTACTTATTGTCCGATGTAAAGAGGTGAAAACTCAGACCAATTTTAGAATCTGTAAGAGTGGTCACAAATATCTGTGTGAGTGCAGTTTAAATGGACTCTGTCAACACAAAATGACTGTTCAAACCAAACACAGGTGCTCAGTGCTTCATGGCATGGCCCATCATTTATATACACCTTCCTCCCACCTGCTTGTTTTCCATCTGTCCCTCTTCTGGCTCTGAAGACAAAACTGTCAATCAAAAAAGAGGGGTGTGGTGGAGTGAGATAGGGAGGTGCACTTAAATGTCTGGGCATTTCATGATACACAGAGTGCCTGCACTTGGTGTCAACAGTCATTCTGCGCTGACAAGAGTTCCTTTAAGTCTGTTAGCACAGAATGACTGTTCAAACCAAGTACAGGCGATCGGTGCACCCATGGTGAGGCCAAACATTTAAGTGCACCTTCCAATGTACCGTATTTTTCGGACAATAAGACGCACTTTTTTACTCCAAATTTGGGAGGAAAGTGTGGGGTGCGTCTTATGGTCCCAATGTAACATGTGGGGAGGGGGCAGTGGCGGAGTGGGATCACACTCGCAGGAGGCAGGAAAATGTCGCAGGAATCCGAAGCTGGGAAAACCACGTGGTCCCGATGCTTAAAGTGTCAGCGCCGAGCAGTGGGGCGGGCAACAGCAAATGAATATTCCTTCACTTAAACAGCGGACCCACATGGTTTCCCCAGCGCCGGATTCCTGCAACGGCTGGGGAGATCGTGTGTCCGGTGGAGAAGGAGGCGGCAGGAGCAGGGTGCCACTGGAGAGATCGCAGCAGTCACATACCTGAGAGCACAGCGCGGGCTGGGCTGATGCTGAGTGCTCCCGTCATTATATGACCTGTGGTGAGGTAATCAAGAGGGCAGGCTGGAGCATCACATGACAGCACAGAGCCCTCTTCATTATGTCACCACAGGTCCTGCAGACACTGCACTAGAAACAATGCAGCTTCCACTTACAGGACCTGTGGTGAGGTAATAAGTGGGAGGGCTCTGTGCGGTCATGTGATGCTCCAGCCCTTCATTACCTCACCCCACAGGTCCTGTAAGCTGTAGAGAGATACTTTTGGTTTTCTAGCACGGCTGGCTGGCTGTAGGACCTGCACTGATGTGAGCGCAGCCTGTACAAGTAAGAATTAAAAGTTTAGTAATTACAATACATAAAAAAAGCACTCTGCCACTCCTGTGGTGAACTATAACTCCCAGCATGCCATAGGATCTGCAGGACATGCTGGGAGTTATAGTTGTCCCATGGGATCTTAAAGCAGCACCCCAGTGTTATTTTTCAGTGCTGGAGTGGAGCTTTAAATATAAGCCCTGAGCCCCATTCTTATACTCACCCTCCAGTGTCTTCATATAGTACTTTACAGAAACCACACTGATCCCGCAGCACCATCTTCTACCAGTAGCTTTAACATATAACATACTATTTTATATAATAACACCACATATAGTATGTTATTAAATATTTTATCAAATTTTTTGCTTCAAATATTTTTTTCCACCTCTAAAACCTGGGTGCGTCTTATAGTCCGAAAAACACGGTACAGTTTTCCCTCTATGTCCACCTTCCTCTTTGCTTCACAGAACCAGAGAAGGGCAGAGATAGAGGGAAAAGATGTAGGTGGGAGGGTTCATTTAAATGTTTGATCACACCAAGGGCGCATCGAGCACCTGTACTTGGTTTGAACAGTCATGTCCTGATCGTAGAGAACTAAATAAAAACATTTAAGAATCCTCATTTTTATCTCCGCAAGGAGAAACCTTACTTCTTAGACCCTAGTCCAGAGCCTCTCACCTAGCCAAATCAGATCTCATACTTTGCACTGACGAGAGCCAACAGCTCGAAACACCGTGTCTGCAAATTGAGATTCTGATTTGGCTTGTATCCTAAGTCATACTACAAGACTCGTGAAAGGGTTGATTGTGACTTGTAGGATCGCTACTACCAATAGGTGGCGCTGTAGAGTAAAAGTCCTCTTTCTTTCTGAAGAGGCAATTTGCATATTATTTTCCCAGAGGAGCATTGCACAGCGAATAAGTCTCCTTACCTTGACAAGCCACAGCTGGCATGTCACTCTCCGCAAGGAGAAACCTTACTTCTTAGACCCATTTTTATCCCAGATCTGAAGTCCCATAAATGCTCTTTTCATATGCTGTATTCTACTATGCATTTTCTTTTATACTGCTTGCAGATATCAATGTACTCATATGATCTGTTAACTCATATATTGCTATGTTTATACGTCAATAAAAAAAGTTTTGATAACAAAAAAAAAAAAAAAAAAACATTTAAGAATTTAAGAACACAGTGAGACCTCTCCAAAAGACAACCAATTATTGGATTTCTGGTGCCAAGTTCCACTTAGCACCAGATATTATTATGTAAACTAACTATTGCCCCCAAAGCACAATTCTGAGTGGTCGTCTAAAAGAAGCTTCACCGACAATAATCGTCCTTCATAGGCAATATGGGAAAGAAATGTACGTTACCTGTGGGTATGGGAATCTTCCAAGTGCTAGCTGCAGAAAGACAAGAAAAGAAAAGGCACATGTCATGAAATTCCAAGACATTTCCGTAGTGAGCTAAGAGACATTTTTTAAAGGATTTTTTAATAAAGCTTATTATTGTGATTATTTAATAAAGCTGAATTTTTCAAAACTTTGTACATGAATATTTAGTAATTAGTTGGGTCTACCATCCCCAAAATTGTGACGTCTCTGTGTACCACAAAAGCATCAGCAATAAAGCATTTTACTGCATCGAGCAATCAAGAGCAAAACGAAATATGGGAAAAGTTGCTAATGAATTCACAGTTCCTGTAAACACGCAGAGACTTCTTAATTATTAGTTCTTACAAGACGTAATGGCGAACGTATTAGGAAGGAGGGTCGGCAGAGAGCGTGGCACACACAACATTCAGACGCAGCCTGCGGACATTGCAGGGCATAAAATGTGCTTCAGATTTAATGAAGCCTTTATGGCTTCTTAATTCTGCCTGTGTGTTTCAGGGAGGGTCACCCAGACAGGAGGGGTACCTTATTACTGGGCACATAGAGAAAGTGATGTGCTCATGAACTGCAGAGGATTTTCTTAATTAACTACTGACTTAAAGGCTGGAAGCTGAACAATCACAGAGCACAATGGTAGATTGCAATCACTTACGAGGTGAGCGGGTTCATCGCAAACACATCAGCGCGCTATCCCGAATATACCCAAGCTCTTCCACAGACTTCTTGGGATGTCAGGAAGCCGCCATGTTTATATGGATCACCCAGATCTCGGGAAGAAGGGGTTAATCGCGCTCCTTGCAGGGCAGGTAACTCATAAGGGGGCTCTCATGGAGCTGCAACAGTTCACTGAGTGAGCGATTACAGGGGGCAGCGGCAGAGTAACTGTGAATGAGGCCGAGAGAGCAAGTGAAGGAATTACAAATGAATGTAATCTGATGTGTACAGGCTGCAAATGCACAGTGTGTCTGGGGGTTTAGGAACAAAGCCTGAGCGGAGAGAGGGGGGCAACGAAGTGCCATGTTTAATGTATAACACTATTAGCTGGCAGCGAGCAGAGGCTCTGACCCCTGTAGAGGGGCACCAGAGCGATGGAGGACACGGCGGCCTGACCTGTAGCAGGACACGGGGTGCGACTAGTGAGAGCGTAGGGGCACTGCAGGTCAGGACACCATGTAAGACACAGAGCAGGTGAACGGAGAATGACACATCATAGGATACTGGAAGAAAAGTATAGAAATGGGAAGAAAATTGACAGGATTAAACCTGATCTCCCCACACAAACATGTTTATTCAATCTGACAAGGGTGGTGTACTTACTTAAAAAACATGTCAATTTGGCTGTATAATGCTGATATTAAGATTATTATTTTGTGAGTCCAGCTATAGAATGGTATGGTACAACTGAGTCCATTTCTGCTCAGTGTCTGCTCACAGAGCCTGATGGACAGCTGCAGTTGGACTGAGCAGCGTGAGATATCAGCAAGGAGGAGGGACACTGAGAAGATGTCAATAAGGCAAGGTAGGCAGAAGCAGAATTTAAACTTTGATAAAGGATTAAGCAAAAGAATAAAGGATTTTCAAAGTAAATACGGTGTCCTTATCAGGTTTAAGGAAGGTATTTAGTAATGTGTGCAGTTTGTATTGTGAAATTTAGTGCTAGATCTGCTTTAAGCTTGATGAGGATCGAGGCAGACAAGTGTAATAACTCACTCAAGAAAACAATATACACGCCATTATATGTAGTAGAGCCATAATATTACAACTACTGACCGGTGTGTGAATAACAGATCCTCTCATAACAATGGTACCTGTCAAGGGGTGGGGTCCGTTTGGCAGCAAGTGAACAGTCAATTCTTGAATCTGATGTTTTGGAAGTAGAAAAAAATGGGCATGTAAAAGGATTCAAGTGACTAGGACTAAAGAGAACTTGCTCACTAGGTCAAAGTATCTCCAAAATGGTAGATCTTGTGGGGTTTACATGGTACATAGTGGCTAGTGCCAACCCAAAGTGATCCAATGATGGACAATCAGTCAACCAGTGACAAGGGGGGCACCCAAGGCTCACTGGTGTTAGAAAAAAGGCTAGTCCATTCGGTCTGAACCCTTAGAAGAGCTACTGTAATTTAAAGTGCTGAAAGAGTTAATGCTGGATACAGCAGCACAGAATGGGTTGTGAGTTCCCGGAGCAAACAAGTATTTTCCCCCAACACGTGATCGGTAGCACTCAAGAGTGGCATCCAACAATACAAGAAGTGCTAACTGTTCATGGTTTTCATTTTTTTTTTTTTTTTTTACAGAACTTTAATACCCTACGCCTAACAAAGACTCAAAAAGTGATATGAACAGGAACTTCACTAGTTAAACCATGAAAAAGTGACGGATGATGTAACATAATGAGTCCACTCTATACGCCATGGATCTAGTAGAAAAATAAAACCACGCTGGTAAGTGCTCTCGCCAGTCTCAGAAAATTCTAATTTTGCGCATGTGTTTTCAGGAGTCTTATACTAGTTTTCTGGCGTTTAAATAGAGCGGACCGAATCGTGCATTAAAAAAAAAAAATAAAGTAGACCTAATCTCAATACTTGTGACTGCATCCTCTGAATAACCTTATTAAATTGGGAAATCCTTTCAATGTTATGAGAGTGCGGCGCGCACCATACCAAGCGTGATCTCTGCGCATCCGGAGCGTACAGTTCTTGTTTAAAAGCCCTGCTCCCCTCTGCCCACCCTGCTGGACAGAGACCTGCTCCCATTCACACTGTAACCCACCGTGGCGGCTGTAATTGCCTTATTTATCTTGTGGCTCGCGCACAAGCTGCGTGTGCATTGGCTGCCTGAGTTTGATGCATGGAAGTCCCAGTCGGGCCTGAGTGACACTTCGCTTACACTTCACAGCCGTCCTGCAGCCCCGCCGCTCTATGTCCCTGCGCAACCGCTGGATAAATCATCTCAGAGTTTTACTCCAGCAAAGTTTGTTTGCGGCTGGAGCGCCAGCTTCTGAATCGCTGGAGCACAGGGCCAGAACGTGCACTAATTACGGAGGTTCTGGTCAGTGAGTGATGGATAGCCCTCCGCAAGGCAGCCACCGTGTTCTCAGCATCGGTGACAGAGGAGGAGGGGGGACATTCTGCAGGCAACTATTAATTCACAGCCAGAGGTGCTGCCACTTAATTGTGCGCCTAAATTGCCCCCAAAATCAACACCTAGTGAGGTCAGCGAGTGTCGCCGAGCCCCCTGGCCAATGAGTGGCTGGCTGCACTTTGCTTAGTATTGTGCATCACAAGGAGAACATGCAATAGTCACTGCCATTTACTTTAATTAAGATCTAATAGGCCTAATTTACCAAACACTTGGCTGATTAAATACAAAACAACAGAAACCAGTGATTCTTCACTAATCAAATATTTACTGGGTAAGAAACAAGCAGAACCTTCCCGTGGAAATGAGAACAAAAAGGGAATCTGTCACCAGGCTTTACTACCCCATCGGAGAGCAGCCTGATATAGGGGCAGTGATCCTCATTACCACGCTGCGTCACTTACTGGGCTCATCGCAGTTTTGATAGAATCACAGTTTTATCTGCTGCAGGTCTACCAGGTCTCTGAATACTGAGTTCTGAATAACCCCACTCACACAGCTGATGGGCAGATTTCTGCCTATGCACAGTATTCACAGAAAGCTGACAGTCAGTGGTTGGAGCGGGGGATAGAGGTCATGAAAATCGAGGATTACATGGCAGCACGTTTAGTAGACCTCGAGTGCATTGGTGGGATTCAGCCGGCTCTCTCCTGGGGAATCAGTTGTTAAAATTACCACCGGTTCCCCAGTTCGGCAAGATACAGTGCCCCGAAGCCACTGACTTCCATTTCTACAATACTTAAAATGGTGGTCGGCCTACAGAGGCCAGCAGCTGACATCAGCGACGTCTGCTGTCAGCCTGTTCCGCAATACATATGTAGCAAGAAGAGGATGCCATGGGCGAGCGTAGAGGTAAGAAGGATCTTGTTTTTATTTGTGCGAGTTACAGAGGGACACAGGACGAGTGACACACGAGCCCGTGATGGGTGGCACGTGGGACCAGAATGAGGGACATTACAGGAAAAGGGAGAAGATAGAGGACATTATTACAGAAAGAGACCCAAAATGGGGACATTAAACAAAGTGCCTAGGATGAGGAGCATTATTACAGGATGGGGCCCAGGAAGGAGGACAATATAGGAAAGGCCCAGGATGGATGTCATTGTTACAGTAAGGGACCAGGATGGGCTACATTACTGTATGGGGGACAGAATGAGGAACATAGATTATTGGTCTATGGTGGCAAGTGGGGCACGTAATTACTGCAGGGGTCAAGTATGGCACATTACTACTGCTGTGATATATTTTACTTTTGAGCATACTGTTTTCCATGGCGGGAACAAAAGGAAGGTCCTGTTAAGGTGCAGACAAATATCAAAGACTGAACGTCACTTCCAAAAAGAAAAAGATGTGTTAACTGATACAAGCTAAGAGAACCACTTCCATATGATGCCTCTTGTAGGCTGATAGGCAAGATCAAGCTGTGATTGAAACCACCATAGGCCGATCAGTGGAGTGTTCAGTCAGAAAGCCTGACTGCTCACACCTGTTTTTCTGCTTGGAAGTGACATCAGTCTTTGATATTTGTATACTCATGCTTCCTGACTGAGCACTTCCCCCCCCATCAGCCTCTGCCAGTTTCAATCACAGCTTGATCCTACCTACCCATAACTGTAGGCTATCAGCCCAGGAGAGGCATCATATTAGGTTAGGTTCCCAGCAAATAAGGTCGCTTCGTCAATGGCTGTTGGGCACTCATAAATTGGCCAATATATGCACTTAGTATCTTCATTTAACTTTTTTTCTAGAGCAACAATGCAATTATAATTTCATATATTCCATGTGT
This sequence comes from Dendrobates tinctorius, assembly GCF_039654945.1. Classification (NCBI taxonomy): domain Eukaryota; kingdom Metazoa; phylum Chordata; class Amphibia; order Anura; family Dendrobatidae; genus Dendrobates; species Dendrobates tinctorius. Next base: position 92,664,287 of record NW_027361690.1, on the reverse strand, counting down.
GCATACTATAGCGTTACAGAGTGCAATTTTAATTTGTCTGTTACTGTGCAGGGCGGTACTAGGTCACTTTTTTTTCTTCATCTGGCACAGTAAAGAAGTTGGGGGACAAAAGTGAGGAATGTGTACTAGAAGTGATCGGTTATAGATGACAGAGTGTGACTTTCTGCAGAATAGAGTCCTGGCAGGAAGAAGTGATAGTGGTCTGCACTGGATGAAGAAGAAAAGCTTAGATGAATGACTTAAACTACAAATGTCACAGGAAAGTCACTTTATTACCTGTACAAAGTTACCTGTGTGTAAAGTTACCGGTGATCACTTTATTACCTATACACCTGACCAAATACAGCGGTCCTGTGCATAACATCACTGGTGATCCTTGTATACCATATAGGAAAAAAGCAATAAGGAAACGTGGCACTTCCAAGAGATGTTAAAATTTTGTTTTCTTTATTGCAACTTCATTAAAATGTTAAATGCATTTAGCCCTCAGAATCTCTGATGCGGTTCCGGGGTTACTTCATTCCCTTAATCGTAGAGAAGTTCTGCCTCTAATCTATAACCTATTTAAAACCAATGTGGACCAAACATTTATATACCGCACAAAAAGGAACGCAATGCCAATAGTTTTATGAATTATGACACTGATCATATAGTATATTGTCTCGAATGCACTAGTTGTACCATGAAGTATAAAGGTTGTACCATAAGAAAATTGTATAATGTCACCAGTTATCACTGTATTACAAGTACACTTATACACTATATAAAAAGCTGCAGTGAACAATGGTACTGGTGATCACTGTATTACCTGGACACTATTCACTATATACGGAACTCCTGTGTATAATGTCACTGGTGATCACTGTATTACATGTAGACAATATAATATCCACAAAGCTCCTGTGTATAATGTCACAGGTGATCATTGCATTACCTGTACACTACATACAGAGCTCCTGTATAGAATGTCAATGGTGATCACTGTATTACATGTAGACAATGTAATATCCAGAGCTGCTGTGAATAATGTCACTGGTGATCACTGTATTATCTGTACACTGACACTATATACAGAGCTCCTGTGTATAATGTCACAGGTGATCACTGTATTACCTGTACACTATATACAGAGCACCTGTGTACAATGTCAGTGGTGATCAATGTATTACCTGTACACTGAAACTATATAGAAGTCCTGTGTATAATGTCACAGGTGATCATTGTATTACCTGTACACTATATACAGAGCTCCTGCGTATAATATCACTGGTGATCACTGTATTACCTGGACGCTATACACTAAATACAGAACTCCTATGTATCATGTCACTGGTGATCACTATTACTTGTACACTATACACTATATACAGAGCTCCTGTGTATAATGTCACCAGTGGTAATATTTGTGTTATTATTGTGATTTTTATTAATGATTAGTATTAATGATCATTATTATTCGGTCACAATGTGGTGGTAGTATACGGTCTGGTCATGGTGTGGCAGTATTTGTCACTGTATGTATTATTATTTTGTGACTATGTGTTGGTAATATATGATCTGGTCATGGTGTGTCAGTATTTATCCTTTGTATGTGTTATTTGGTTACTATGAGGTGGTAGTATGTGGTCTAGTCATGGTGTGGTAGTATTTATCCCTTGTATGTTGTATTCGGTCACTATGGGGTGGTAATATGTGGTCTGGTCATGGTGTGGTGGCATTTTGTGCATAATTTGGCCTGTGTCTGCTGAGGACAGAATAGGTGCAGTAGGCAGTTGAGGTGACAGGAGGTCATCCTTTCCAATTTTGCAGGTTCCTTTAGTACTAATTTGAAAAACTTTTAGAAAACCCTTTAATACTATTCAACATACTAAGAAGTAACCGACAGTGACTGGGACAACGGGTACTGGACAAAAGGCAATGAGACTATACATGAAGGTAGACGTAGAGTAAGAAGAGTACTTTTTGTAGTTGAAAAATGGGCATGGCTTTAAAATGGGTGTGGTTTTCTAATACAAACGGGGAACCTGTAGTTAAGAACTTGAATCTAACCCATGCTGTAGTGATAATCTACTGCTGATAAAACTATGATTTTATTGATACCACAGCAAATAGTCCAGTAAGTGAAACAGATCTGGAATCAGCGTCTCTGCCCCTACATCATGCTGCTCTCAGTCTCAGCTTAGGTGGCAAATACCTAATGACAGATTTTCTTTAAGGTTATGTTCACATTGCGTTTCAATGATGCAGATGAAGTCCCCGTGAGCTCTGTTGGACATCCTTTATTTCTGTATTCGCCTATTTGAGGTGAGATCCAAGATGTGGTTGACTGCATATTGGATCCCACCTCAAACACACGGATACTGCTAAAAATGTTGCCCGACAGAACACACAGTGACCCTGTGCCATTACAATCAATGGACCAGTTAGCGCATACGGTACATCCCGAATCCTGTTTTCCATGGCTTCAGAAGTAAACTAATATTGGAGCCACTGACGTAAGGTTAAAAAGCAATCTGAACACAGTCTTAGGGGTCCGTACACATTAGATATAGCTGTTAGGAGAGATAGCTGAGAAGTGATCAAGCGTACATCTGAGTTGCCCAAACACATGACCGCTCACCTCAAGCCTCGTCTGGCAGTGACATATCTGTCTAAAGAACAAATTGGGTACTTTGCAACCTCAAGGTCTTAATGAAAATGCTGGTTTTGGTGCGTTTCTATAGGATATTATTGGGTTTTCTCCTGATCATTTTTAGGGTTTGGGTGTTTTTATTGTTTCTGTTATTGTTGTACTTACATTTTTCTGTTTTATTTTGGGTTTGTTGATATGAGCCTCATCCATGACGAAAGAAAAGTTTGGGGATTAAACCATAAGCAAGATATCGGAATCCATCCGAGTGCAGCCATACTAAAAACGGCATTTACACAAGATCATCTACGCAGAATTTCTTCCTGCTTTGATATGAGCCTCATCCATGACGAAAGAAGAGTTTGGGGTTAAAACCAATAAGCAAGATATCGGAATCCATCCGAGTGCAGCCATACTAAAAACGGCATTTACACAGGATCATCTACGCAGAATTTCTTCCTGCTTTTATCTGAGCTTTATCCATGACGTAAGAAGAGTCTGGGAAAAATCTATAAGCAAGATATCGGAATCCATCCGAGTGCAGCCACACTGAAAACGGATTTATACAGAATCATCTATGTAGGATTTTTTCCTGCTTTTTATATGTGGTGGACCTTGATCATTTTTCACAACGGTTTGGTTCAGAATATAATATCTTGGGATTTCCAGACATTTTTTGTTGGTAGTTTGGTGATTGGTAATTTTGTATATTCTTTGTAATAATTGTGCATATTCAGTATGGGGCATATTTTGATGGACATTTTGAAGTGTTATGCATGTATATTTGTCCTTTCGAATTTTGTGAGAAGAGTTAGTGGGTATTTCCGCGACACTTAACATCATATATTTTTATATCAAATACTTTCATATTGTGAAATCCCTTTGCTCAGGTTATTATAGTGATTATGTTTATGCACAATGATCATTTAGGCTTTACAATAACTGATATACTGAATTTCGCTTGAACTGTTTAGTTATGTGGGCCAATGATATGAGCAGCATGGGGTTGGAGTGCGCATGTGCGATTCGGCACCCTCCTGACATGCGTGCCGTGGGCAGTCACACTGACGGTGTTCGTCCCTCATCATCATTTGGATGATGGGGGATAGGAGGCTGTTCATTATGACCGCGGCAGGATGTCTTTTAGTGAAGTGGAGTGGAGCGCGATCGGCACATGCGCCATACAACCATCCCTATAGTGCTTTTTGAAAGGGCTTGATTCATTGGCTGAAGCATGGAAGACAGATTCTTTCTGATTGGCTGAGACTGGTATTTAAACTCAACACACCCATTGCTTAGACACGCCCCCCGAGGAAGCTGGGAGCGAAACGTGCATGTCGGGGTGGAGGGATTTTTCTCCCAGGGGACTTCTATTAACGCTGCCAGGATTCAGGTAATGGCCTCAATAGCTTTAATGCTAACTAGTTTACATAGGTATACCATGGATGTTATTATATAACTTTGGTTTATCTGAGCCGATGAACTTGTGCTGTGTAGTCATTATACTCTGCATGTTTGAGTAAACAGCAGACATTTATAGTATAGCTTTCCAGCAGCATACATCAACTGATTGCTTATTAGCTATGAGGTTCTATACCATGCAGCAAAAAAAAATACATACAATGGGAGGTGCAGGTCCCTCTCTTTTTGCACTGATTTTGGAAACTTGTATGTCTTTTAATGTTTTGATATTTGTATTAATAAAAGTAATTATATTTTACCATTTGAAATGCTCTGGTGTTGATCTGTACTCCAATTGGAGGTGATCTTGGATTTTTGTACTTAATTTGTGGTGAGCATTACGATTGACAATTTGGCTAGGGTAGTAGTAAAGAACAAAGACGTCAAGACGCCACTATTTGGTATCATGCTCATATAATGGTGATCATCACCGCTCAGTAAAGGTTACATTGTACAAAAACCGCTATGTCTATGGCCACAAAGTGCCGGCCCACGCCACTCCTATACAGCGTCACTATAACATTACTCCATGGTTGATTAGGTACAGTGTAAACGGACATTTTATTTTCTAGACCTCAGACGAAACAAGAGATCGCAGGCAGCGCCAGGAACTGTATCAATGACACGAGGGAGCATAGCCCAAATTTATTATAAATTGCTAAAAAAAACACCAAAAACTGCAATTGGGGAAAATCAAATAAATATCCTATATACTACTCTGTTAGGTCTAAGAAGAAGCCATACTGGGAAATAGTTGTAACAAAAAAAAAAAAAAATAGTCCTTAATGGGACGTTGTGTAATTTCGAGCCATTCCCGGATTCATACTACTCCCACTACTGAGTCTTAATTTAGAGGAGATGCTCTTTAAGTCTCATTTGTATAGTTATCAATCATTTAGATTATACACTTGTTTGGATGAACCACTTGCCTCATTTATCTGGTCTTGTAAATGTTATGCTAGCACAACTGATGTGATTACTCTGAACATTTATTCTTGGTCTGATGGATTGCATTCACCTCCGGTAAGTGCGCAGAAATGCAGTAGGTAATGGGTTAAATAGCAAATCCCTAATATGACGATGATATTGAAAGTGAAAGAATGTGCTGTAAATAAAGCAGCAGATACAGGTGCTAGGATCTGATTCCAGCAGTATACTGTAAAGGAATTGCTATTTAAGCTACAGTCATCGCTGATTACTAGATTAAAGAGGTTGTATCCTCATAGATGACCCTTTCAGGGAGAGGATTTTGCTCATACGTTCTACCTGTTTCATCACAGTGACGTCTCTGAAGTCAAATAGGACATCTATCCTATACACATGCACTATCCCCATATGTTCCCATACAGTGCCGAATGATCATACTCCCCCATACACAGAATGCTAGGCTCATTCTCTTATCTGCCCACCTACCAAATAGGCTGAACTCTTCTCTATCCTGACATCATCTGTCAGAGGAGGGTAGGGAGGTTCCCCATGTACATTAGATGGTGGTCCCAACCAGCTGCAATTGGCACTTTTAACTAATGTGTACTGGGGCCTTAAAGGGAATCAGTCACCAAGGTTTCGCAACCCCATCTCAGACCCTGATGCCAGCCATGTGTCACTTACTGGGCTGCTTGCTGTCACTTTGATAAAATAAGTTTTTTCTGCTGCTGATCAAACAGTTCTCTGAATGCTGAGCTCTGTATAACCCCACCCACACCACTGATTGGCAGCTTTCTGCCTATGCACATTGTACTCAAAAAGCTGCCAATCAGTGGTGGGGGCGGGATTATTCAGAGGTCATGAATATAGATGACCACATGGCAGCAGGTTTACTAGTCCTCTAATGATAAAATCGGCTTTATCAGCAGGAGATTATCAAAACTACAGCAAACTGGAATCGGGGTCTCTGTCCCTACATTATACTGCTCTCAGATTAGTTGGAAAAAAATCTGGTGATGGATTGCAGGGTAATGCAGCAAGAGCTTGTACATCAAACATTCAGACCCACCTTCTTGGAGAGTTTGGATTTAAAAAGTGGAGGATCGGATTTCTTAACTCTATAATCGATGTGGCATTTTCCTATGGACCAGGCATTGCTGTATAGAATGTCAGGATTACGCAGAATACAAAGCTATATTAGCTCATGATATGTGTACAGATACAAATCTATATTAGTCCCTATAGGTGTTTCTACCTCATCACAAGGAGGGGAGTGATAGGGATTTGGGGCATGCACCAACCAGCTCCCCACATTGTGTCTTGTATTAGCTATGATAGGGGATTTGGGGCATGTGCCAACCAGCTCCCCACATTGTACCTTGTATTTGATATGATGGGGGATTTGGGGTATGTGCCAACCAGCTCCCCACATTGTGTCTTGTATTAGATATGATAGGGGATTTGGGGCATGTGCCAACCAGCTCCCCACATTGTGTCTTGTATTAGATATGATAGGGGATTTGGGGTATGTGCCAACCAGCTCCCCACATTGTACCTTGTATTTGATATGATAGGGGATTTGGGGCATGCGCCAACCAGCTCCCCACATTGTGTCTTGTATTAGATATGATCGGGGATTTGGGGCATGTGCCAACCAGCTCCCCACATTGTGTCTTGTATTAGATATGATAGGGGATTTGGGGCATGCGCCAACCAGCTCCCCACATTGTGTCTTGTATTAGATATGATAGGGGATTTGGGGCATGCGCCAACCAGCTCCCCACATTGTGTCTTGTATTAGATATGATAGGGGATTTGGGGCATGTGCCAACCAGCTCCCCACATTGTACCTTGTATTAGATATGATAGGGGATTTGGGGCATGCGCCAACCAGCTCCCCACATTGTGTCTTGTATTAGATATGATAGGGGATTTGGGGTATGTGCCAACCAGCTCCCCACATTGTGGCTTGTATTAGATATGATAGGGGATTTGGGGTATGTGCCAACCAGCTCCCCACATTGTGTCTTGTATTAGATATGATAGGGGATTTGGGGCATGCGCCAACCAGCTCCCCACATTGTGTCTTGTATTAGATATGATAGGGGATTTGGGGTATGTGCCAACCAGCTCCCCACATTGTGTCTTGTATTTGATATGATAGGGGATTTGGGGTATGTGCCAACCAGCTCCCCACATTGTACCTTGTATTAGATATGATAGGTGATTTGGGGCATGCGCCAACCAGCTCCCCACATTGTGCCTTGTATTAGATATGATAGGGGATTTGGGGCATGCGCCAACCAGCTCCCCACATTGTGTCTTGTATTTGATATGATAGGGGATTTGGGGCATGCGCCAACCAGCTCCCCACACTGTGCCTTGTATTAGATATGATAGGGGATTTGGGGCATGTGCCAACCAGCTCCCCACATTGTACCTTGTATTAGAAACGATGATAAATAGCTGTATATTTGTTGGGACTGCACCACCTTTTTTGAACATCCATGTTTAAAGGGTTTTCTCTTTGCCTTCTTTCCCTTCTCTTAATTAAACTTATACCCAAATAGAAATAAAAAAGTGCCAACCTGATGATTGGCAGATGATGCAGGACTGGCTTCTGAGACTTCTAGTGCACAGCTGTAATTGCCATTGGTGTTTATTTCACCATTTTTAGTGGTAAATTTAAAGACTGTTCGTTTATTAATCCGTCTTTTAGGATCTCCATATTTTGTAATGGGGTATATGCAGAGGGGTTGTCCTCAAATGACAACCCTATATGACGGTCACTTTAGTGAACTACCTTCAATGATTCCTCGCCGTCTTAGTTGTATCACAGACCAGATGTAGTAACACGGCGTCAGTGTGTACAGTGCACTGTCCTGTGATACCTTGTTCCGGTCCCTTAGTCATAAAACCAGAACCCTTGGTGGTCCAGGCATGGGGAGACTGTGGAGGGGCTGCGGCTTGGATACAGGGACGCACTGCACGACCAAGCCCCATTCCACATAAACTGTATTTTTATTCCTGTGCTTGACTTCTGATTATTTAAAAAGCTACCTTTATACAGTGATAATGAAGAGGCTGACTCCCATAGGGAAGCACGCTGTATATAAATGGAGCTATTATTACAACCATCACTGTCAGTGCTCCGGGGATCGGCTTCAAAGTATGTGAAATTATGAAATCTATAGCCGCACGGAACACTGTCCATTCCCTCCGCAGGACGTGCACTTCATTTATAAACCCTGCGCTACTCTCACACAGGGTGATAAAATATCAATGTGAACGCAGCTCTATCATGTGTCTGCACTGCACATATATACATTACAGTGTTCACATATACACACATAAATGGTATTCTCACCTCCATAAATGAGATTCCCAAGCTCCAAACATCAGAGTGAATTCCATATTGTTCTCCAGCAATGCGCTCAGGCTATAACGTGGGAAAGAAGGAAAATAAAAAAATAAATAAATACCAAGTAAAAAAAAACAACAATTTGGCAATCTCATAATGAATACCATATTACACCCTTTAGTAAATGAACAGATACCAAAGTTTGATCATTTTGTCTTTTTCATGATATTGCCATTTTTCTTTCTCCGTTGCCATTTTTGCCCTGCCATATTGCTTGTCACCTTTGTAAATGTGCAATTTGCCTGAACATGCTGGCAAAATCACAGAACGTAAATATAGGTTGTCCCGAAACTGATGGGAACAAGGTTAAAGGGGCTGTCCACTACTCCGACAACGCCTTCTGAATCCCTATGGTTCCCCCCAGTAAAACATTTATAATCTCCTCCGGTATCAGCGCCATTCCATGGGTATCAGAACTGGCTCTCACACGGAGAGTGGCCAATCAGAGCTGGCTTCCCTCTCCCATCCTTGGGACAAATTAAAACATCCAGAGGAATTGGGAGCAAACCCTCACTTCCCCCCAGATTTCAATTATGTCTGTAGGAGAAATGGGTTAAAACAGAGCAGAATGGCTGCAGGGATTGTGTGACAGAACAACGTCACACGATCCCCGGGAGACCTAGTGCTGACACCACTGGAACGGCGCCGACACCAGAGGTTAGTGTAAGTGTTATTATTTTACTGGGGAGATACAAAAGGGTTCAGAAGGGGTTGTCCGAGTAGTGGACAAACCCTTTAACATGTTTCAAAAATAAGTGATAATAAAAATGCTCACTACCCCTTTATGGTAGGGACTCACGACATAGCTAGGGATAAAACTGAATGGGAGGAGACAGATTAGATATTAGAAAAAACTTTTGGACAGTGAGGGTGATCAATGAGTGGAACAGGCTGCCACGAGAGGTGGTGAGTTCTCCTTTAATGGAAGTCTTCAAACAGAGGCTGGACAGACATCTGTCTGGGATGATTTAGTGAATCTTGCTTTGAGCAGGGGGTTAGACCAGATGGCCCAGGAGGTCCCTTCCAGCTCTACCATACTATGATTCTAGCACGTGAAGAAGTGAGGCTGAAAGTCTGCTTTCAGCTGTAATATTAAAAATTGCTAATTTCTTGCTCATAGTTAACTCCACTGTAGAGATTAACAATTTGTTTGATGCTGACCTGGTCCAGCGTCCAGTCATGTCCTGCATGGCAGCCGATCTTCACTACTGAGCTCGGCATCCTCAGCCTGGCATCTTGGGCGCCGCTGGCTAAGTACTAGTACTCACATAGTATCAAGACGTTGTGGGGCCTAGTAAGCACCAACACCACCTAGGATGCCGGGTGGAGAACAATGACTTGCTGCCATGGGAGAACAGGATGTCAGACTACAGCAGTAGGAATTCAATTGCCCAATTCTTCCACAAAGCTATGCAGAAAGCAGAGAGGCCATTAACAAAGCGCAAACAGCTTGCAATGACTTTACGCTAATACAGCTGAAGGTTACGACAACTTTCATAAAGCAGCAGGATCTCAGCGACACCTTTGCAGAGCGCGCTCACCCGCCAGACTATTCTGCCGGGATGTCAGCAGAATACAGGCTGCCATATCATGTAACGCTTTCAGACTAAAGGCTTGGGATCACACAAGGATCAACAGGTCTACCTAATGGAAACTGATGAGATCACTAAAAAATAGCCAAGTCATAGGGTATAGCCACATATACAGCGAGGATGTCTTGCAGTCATGGCAATGCTGTCCTGCATGGGCCCCAGTCGCTAGATAACTCACTACTGTGATAGCTGATGTTCTGGGATGTACACAATGCTTTCTGGTGCCCAAGTAATAATAACAACATCATTTTTTAGCCTTTGAATGTTACTTGGTCAAGGGCTGAGTTCACTCAAACATTTTCTTTGTGTGAAGGTCAGGAGAGTAAGAGAGTTAAGATGGGAGCACTCCCCTGACGGAGATTCGCGCTGTGCTCTTAATGCACCTGGCTGCCTGACACTTCCTCTCGAAGCCTCATAACCCGGGGGCCTCCATACAAGAAAACAAACTCTGAAATTAGTGCCAGCTGAGTGTGTTCAATGCGGTTATCCAGGTCAGTGCTTGTGAGGGGAAGTAACAGTAAATAAGAGTCACAACGTGGGACCCTAATGTGCGGAATATCCCAGTGCTGCCTCCTGCTGCCTCTCACCTGGGAATTGCGGAGGATTCTAACTCACAACATTGGTTCTGTATCTGGCAAAATCAAATATTTCACTCAACTGGTAATAAAGTGACATTAGAGTTAAAAGCAAACGAGTGCCTATTCAGAAGCAGGATTTTCTGCAAGCTCCACAAACTACTAGTCTTGTAGAAACTTGGTAAAGAAACTCAAGGTCCAGATGCTTTTGGGTGCCTATACCTCCAACCTTAGCTATGGACTAAAGGGGTAGCACTAAGCTGAAGGATCGCTGGCACCTGTAATTTATACAGATGGGCAATCATTTCAACAGGGGTTCTGGGCTGCCAGTTTCAATGGGGGCTGCCGGGTAACTCATTTTGTATCCGTTGGATTGTAATGAAGGATCGAACAGGTTCAAGGAAAATAAAAATATTATGAAAAGTAATTTTAACATATTTCATTTTTTTTATGCATACCTGTTTTTTTCCAAATAAACCTCTCAAAAAGCATGAATGGTCTTGTGTGTCATAGCACCCATAAGTTAAAATGGTTTGGGGTTCAAATAGTCTGATATATCTACAAAGTGTCCCAATTCTCATGTTCTGTAACTTACCACTCCAAAATTTTGAGCGGGCATTTCTTCATCAGCATTCTGCCTGCATCATAGGTGTTGGAACCGCCTAACACTTTCCAACATGCATGGTCTGATAGCTTGCCTACCCTAAACGGAAATCCCACCTTTCAGTTATACCTATATGCAATTTAGCAGACACGAGAGATGGAGAGGAGACACAAAGATTCGCCTCCATTTTCTATAATGGTACTGGATATCTCTGCTGCTAGAGAAGGACTACAACTGACAGCAGGCAGCGGAAAGGTAGGGACAAACCTCTTTGACAAGGTGAATAGTAATGCCTAGTTATTTATTCTTAGAGCACCATTGATCCATGGTGCTGCACCTGTGAAGGGGTAACATACCAGATACAAATATACAATGATAGACTGGTACAGAGGGGAGAGGCCTACATTCTACATTCTAGTTGTCCATATATTCATACATTTGTAAGAAGAATAACAGAGAAACATCATAAGGTGCTTCAAAATTATTATTTTATGGGAAGTACAAGTATTTATTAAAATTAACATGTCAGAAGAGCTGGCAAGTCCTTTTAAGATTTATCCAAAATGGGACTGCAAGTATACAATTAAAATAGACAGCTTTCTCACATCTAGAGAATATAGGATAGATGTGTCCAGTCTGTTGGATCTAATCCTCTTTTCCAATTAGCAGATGGAGGTCCCCTTCATCTGCCAATCAGTTTAATACCCAACTGGGATCTCCCTTCATGTCATCAAACAGACCCTCAAATTAATTACTGTCCCACTAAATGTGTGGATTAGATCTGGTACAGATAAAGCCTTGAGGAACCCACGAGACCTATGCACCCTATACAAGTTACAGTGCCAATATAGGATGAGGCAAAGTGAGTGTGTGTATATAATACACACACACACACACACACACATATACACACATACATACACGATTCTAGTTTAACCTTTCTGCACATACATACATACATACATACATACATACATACATACATACAGTGGGTAAAAAAAAAAAAAGTATTGATCACCAATTTTCTACATAATATATTTCTAAAGGTGCTATTGACATGAAATGCTCAGCAGATGTCGGTAACAACCCATCCAATCCACACAGGCAAAGAAATCGAACCATAGAGGCCTATAAATTAAGTTATATATAATAATGAGCAATGACACCTAGTAAAAGTATTGAACACATGAAGAAAGGTGCAAAAAGCCATGGAAAGTTAGGACACCAGTTGAAATCTATCAGTTATTAGAAATCAATCCTGTCACTTAGTGTAAAATAATATGAGCTGGTACAACTGATGGCCTAAGGTGTCTCATTACAGAGGCACCACTCAAGAGACCTCTCATGATGGGTAAAAACCAGTGAGCCGTCTCAAGACCTTCACAACTTTATTGTTGCAAAACATACTGATGGCATTGGTTACAGAACAATTATCTAAACTACTAAAGGTTCTGGAGAGAATAATTCGGATGTGGGGAAAAAAAAAAAAAAAAAAAAACAACTTAATTCCACCGTGAATTGGCTACTCACAGGTGCTCCCCACAAGATTTCAGACAAAGGAAAGAAAATAATTATCAGAAAGTTGTTAAAGAGCCAAGGGCCACTTGTGGAGATCTATAGGAAGACCTGGAATCATCAGGTACAACAGTTTCAAAGAAAACTGTAAGAAATGGACTCAATACATGTTCAAGAGCATTTACAATTTGCTCAAGAACATTTAGACAAGCCTGTGAAACACTGGGAGAATATAGTCTATTCAGATAAGACCAAAATTGAGCTCTTTGCATACCATAATATACAGTATGATACTATGTTTGGAGGCCAAATAGTAGAGATGAGCGAATTTGTTTGGATTCGGTTCCGAATACGATCAAAATTGAATAGTTTTTGCAATATTTGTCGAACACAGCCGATTGTCATTAGAGTCAATGGGAGGAGAAATTACCAAATATGTTCGGAACCAATCATAAGACATATTTGCCCCGAATAGTGTTCAAATATGGCACTAATATGTCAAAATCAGATTCGGGGTCAAAATCTGAACAGATTTGCTCATTTCTACCAAACAGCACTGCACGTCACCCCAAAAAACACCATACCAACAGTGAAGTTTGGAGGTAGGAATATCATGTTGTGGGGCTGTTTTCCAGCATATTGCACTGGTATACTTCACATAGTTGAAGGAAGGATGCATGTACAAATGTACTGAGACATTCTTTATAATAATTTGCTGCCATCTACCAGGATGATGAAGATGAAACGAGGGTGGACATTTCAGCAAGACAATGATCGCAAACACACAGCCAAGGAAACTCTCAATTGGTTTCAGAGAAAGAAAATAAAGCTGCTTGAATGGCCGAGCCAATCATCTGACCTGAATCCAATAGAAAATTTATGGAAGGAACTAAAGCTCAGAGTTTATAGAAGGAACCAATGGAACCTTCAGGATGTGAAGAGTGTTTGTATGGAAGAATGGGACAAAATAACATCTGAGCAACGCAAGCGACTAGTTTCTCCATATAGGACATCTTTGGGTTGATTTCCCTGTATACATTATATACATACATACTGGCATTAGGATACAATTTTACAGTTCCTATTGTACATGTACAGGCTGCAATGAAAGATATAATCCCAAAATACCTGTCTAACTTACCGCCATATAAGCATTTGTGCCCACATATGTTTTGGCGATAGAATTCACCAGCTAGGAAAGAAAGGGAATGATGGTGTTAAACCAACAATAGCATAAAACGGGCAATTATTTCTCATTTAATCCACGCATCAAACAAAAGGAGAATGAAATGGAGTGATGACATAAAAGACAAAATAAAAAATATATAGAGTGCTTTTATCTGCAGGCATTAAACAGAAAATGATTACACTTATTGCTTCCACTCCGATGTGTGAGCAAAGCGATTGTTAGTGGTGCTGAAGTTCTCATTTAGACAAACCCCTGGCCTGCTGTAAGTATCGGCATTCTCCGGTACAGTACAATTCACAGAAACATAATGTACAAAGCATCATTTACAAGAACATAGAGAAGTGCTTATGACTCATAGATGAGATCTACAACGGTTACTTACAAATGTGGCATTACTCTACATTTTACTTTACCAAGTAACATTTCTGCATAATAATGTGGGCAAAGAAGTCATAGGAATGGAGTATTATAATGTCTAATTATAGCTGGAGGTGATCATAAGAAAGACGTGTTACGAGAATGGCGCCGCAGACAATACAATAGGTAAAATTACTTAAAAGGAATTGTTTGCTTTGTATAGCTCCATCCAATCCTTTATTAAAGTAGAAAAAGGTAAATGAAGTTCGAAAAGAAAAACTTGGGCTACAATTACACTGAAAGATAATTCTGAATAAATGTTCTTAACACTCATTTGATGATAATCTTTTGGTGTAAACAGGTTGATGATCGGCCGATGAACGAGCAAAACGCTCCTCCTTTGAGCAAAACCATGTTCTGATCAGCGAAAAAGATCATTGCTCTCCTTGGTGCATCATCCTGTGTAAACTGCTAAGAACTATGGTAGGCTATATTCACTGAGCGATCTATTACAAATCGTTTGCCTGTGTAAATAGACTATTAAATGACCAGCGATTGACAAAAGTTTACCAATTGGTGGTTGAATGGTGATACAGGTCGGTCTGTGTAAACAGAGAAGTTGAAAGGGCAAATGTAACTCAGATTGATGATCAGAGGATGGCTGCGAGCGTGGAGGAGGACGACGACCGCGAGCGTGGAGGAGGCCTGCGAGCGTGGAGGAGGACGACGACTGCGAGCGTGGAGGAGGAGGACGACGACGACTGCGAGCGTGGACCACAGGTTCACTGTGAGTGAGGACCACAGGTTCACTGTGAGTGAGGACCACAGGTTCACTGTGAGTGAGGACCACAGGTTCACTGTGAGTGAGGACCACAGGTTCACTGTGAGTGAGGACCACAGGTTCACTGTGAGTGAGGACCAAAGTGAGTGACGATCACTTAGTGAGGATCATTGGATCACTGGATAATTGGATCACTGTGCGTGATTCACTGGAACATTGAGTGAGGATCACTGAGTGAGGATTACTGGACCATTGAATGAGGATCACTGTGTGTGATGATCACTAAAAATAAAAGCAAAGGTGCTTAAACATCAAGATTTACTGTAAGCTCAAACTAATAGTCTTACAGAAACGTGGCAGAAAACATATGGTCCATGCGCTTTCAAATGTCCCAACCCCCATCTTTAGCTGGGGACTAACTAAGGGTTTACACTTGGCTGAAAGATCACTAGCGTCTGTACATTATATGGATGGGTGTTCATTTCAAAAGGTGCTGTGTGAAGTCAGTTTCAATGGGTAGCAGGGTAGTTCACAACTGACCCAAAGCCTTTTTTTATGTCCCTAAAGAAAAGTGTAGAGAGCAAACAAAAACTATTAAATTTAAATTGAAGCATTATGTGGGAACTATATGATAGTACGGTATTATGGGAATTCCATAAGGCGATATAGTCATGACACTCTTCGTATTAAGTGGACTGAGAAATTACGAGAAGAGGAAGGGAACACTAAAATCCCACATCCTATATATCACTGAATGAAATACTCCAGTTGCAAATCTTTATTCATTACATAGTGGCATGCATTGAGAACAAGAAAACATAAAAATGATCAATGTAAACCAAAATGAATATCCCCATGGAGGTCTGGATTTGGAATGATAATCATAATCCAAGTGGAAAATCAAATTACAGGCTGTGGAAATGCCTCAAGACAAGGAAGTGATGCTCAGTAGTGTGTGTGGCCTCCATGTACTTGTATGACCTCAGCACAACACCTGGGCATGCTCCGGATAAGGCGCCGGATTTTCTCCTGAGGGATCTCCTCCCAGACGAGGATTAAAGCATCAGTCAACTCCCGGACAGTCTGTGGTGCAACATAGCGTTGGTGGATTGAACAAGACATTATGTCCCAGATGTGCGCCTTTGGATTCAGGTCAGGGGAACCGGCATGCCTGTCCATAGCATCAATGCCTTCATCATGCAGGAACTGCTGACACATTTCAGCCACATGAGGCCTAGCATTGTCATGCATCAGAAGGAACCCAGGGCCCATTGAACCTGCATATGTTCTTACAACTGATCTGAGGATCTCATCTTCGTACCTAGCGGCAGTCAGGGTACCTCTGGCTAGCACATGGAGGGTTGTGCAGCCCTCTAAAAAAAAAAAAAAAAAAAAAATGCCTTCCACACAATTACTGACCCACTGCCAAACCGGTCATGCTGGAGGATGTTGCAGGCAGCAGAACGTTCTCCACGGCTTCTCCAGACTCTGTCACATGTGCTCTGATAGAACCTGCTCTCATTTGTGAAGAGCAAAGGGGGACAATGTCGAATCTGCCAATCTTGGTGTTCTCTGGCAAATGCCAATCGCCCTGCATGGGGTTGGGCTGTAAGCACAATACCCACTTATGGATGTCGGGCCCTCATACTACCCTTATGGAGTCTGTTTCTGACAGTATGAGCAGACACATGGATGTTGGAGGCCTGCTGGAGGTTATTTTGCAGGGCTCCGACACTGCTCCTCCTTGCACAAAGGAGGAGGTAGCGGTCCTGCTGCTGGGTTGTTGCCATGTTAAAACTGCATGTTAAACGGATGTTTTTGTGGCAGTGATGAAGAGATTCTTACTTTATGTCATGGTTTTCTTTAATTCTGCCTGACCTTTTTTTTTCTTCTAGAAATAGCACTATTCTTGTCTATGGGCTCTGGCTGGTATTGCAGCTTACCGATACTTTAGATAACCGGGCTAAGCTGCACTAACAGCCACACGTCATAGACAAGAATGGCGCTGCGACAGGAACAAAAACTAATACTTTTTTCCAATTTGAAGAACTGCTAATTATAAAATGGCATCAGGTGACAGAGATAAAGGAAAGAGTAATGGTAAGTGTTCATTCACTATCTAAATCACTGCTAATTCTATCACAGTACAACAAAAAGTCACATACAGTTAGGTCCATACATGTTTGGACAGAGACAACATTTTTCTAATTTTGGTTCTAGATATTACCACAATGACTTTTAAATAAAACAATTCAGATGCAGTTGAAGTTCAGACTTTCAGCTTTCATTTAAGGGTATCCACATTAAAATTGGATGAAGGGTTTAGGAGTTTCAGCTCCTTAACATGTGCCACCCTGTTTTTAAAAGGGACCAAAAACTAATTGGACAGATTAATTGTAATTAAAATGTTCATTTCTAGTACTTGGTTGAAAACCCTTTGTTGGCAATGACTGCCTGAAGTCTTGAACTCATGGACATCACCAGACGCTGTGTTTCCTCCTTTTTGATGCTCTGCCAGGCCTTCACTGCGGTGGTTTTCAGTTGCTGTTTGAGGGCCTTTCTGTCTGAAGTTTGGTCTTTAACAAGTGAAATGCATGCTCAATTGGGTTGAGATCAGGTGACTGACTTGGCCATTCAAGATTATTCCACTTCTTTGCTTTAATAAACTCCTGGGTTGCTTTGGCTTTACGTTTGTGTCATTGTCCATCTGTAGTATGAAACGACGACCAATCAGTTTGGCTGCATTTGGCTGGATGTGAGCACACAGTATGGCTCTGAATACCTCAGAATTCATTCGGCTGCTTCTGTCTTATGTCACATCATCAATAAACACTAGTGACCCAGTGCCACTGGCAGCCATGCATGTCCAAGCCACCATGCATGCCCAAGCCACCATGCTTATGAGTGGCTTGCCCCTTGCAGTGAACCCTCTGTATTTACTTTCATGCAGTCTTCTCTTTATGGGAGATTTGGATATTGATACGCCTACCTCCTGGAGAGTGTTGTTCACTTGGTTCGCTGTTGTGAAGGGGTTTCTCTTCACCATGGAGATTATTCTGCCATTATCCACCACTGTTGTCTCCAGTGGGCGCCCAGGTCTTTTTGCATTGATGAGTTCACCAGTGCTTTCTTTCTTTCTCAGGATGTACCAAACTGTACCCACATTGTTGATTTTTCTAAATATCATGTCAACTGACTGTTAGGGGACATTGGGTTTAATTATCAGCAGTTTACAAAAACCACCCATGTGGGAATGCCCACCATTTTTTTTTTTTTTTTAGGTAAAAAGGACACCCCCGGATTGGTGGTAGGTACTCTTTCAATTTGCCTATTTCTTCCCCTTTGAACACATACGAGAACTGACTGTTCACTTGCTGACTAACTGATCCCCACCCTTAACAGGTGTCATTGTAACAAGATGGTCGGCATCATTCACTTCACCTGTTGGTGGATGCAATGTTATGGCTGATTAGTGTATATTTTGTCAGAATTCCCCTGTAATGCTGCCATTCCTAATGTCAGACACTTATGGCAGCACTTCACAAAGAAGAGTCAAAATGCTCCAAAGCGTCGGACGGACCTAGATACACAATGTGCAGGAGATAGACACAGACAGCTAGAGACACACAATACCGCAGCGTGCGAGGATGGCGGTGCAGCAGGTGGGGCCACACAGAATAGCTGCTGGCCCCCTGAGTCCTGTGGTCTCTAGCCGAGTACGGGGGAGTGAAGGGGCCTATTCAAAGTGACATGACAGGACGGTCAGGGGTCAACCTGATGGGTACTCTCTGGGGAGGGCTAGAGATGGAAATTAATTACAATTCGGGAGGAGGGTCTTGCCCAGACCTCGCAGTCTTTGTTTTGCTCAACATTCATTTTTATTAATTATTATTATTTTTGATAACAGTCTCCCCTGGAAGCCTCCCCCCAGCTCATTCTTTTGTGCGGACAGAACCGATCTTCTCCTAACTCCCCAGAACGCATATTAATCAGGCCGCAATCCCATTAGTAATTACCACATCATCTGTTACTCACTTTAACCCCTCACCTGCTGGAGAGACCCATAATGTCCAGTGGTATAAAGACTCAGTGTACAGTAATGTGTGAGAGGAGAGATGGTGTCTCACTGTGGACGTCTTAAGGCACCGGCCTACAGGTGACTACGTGACTTACCTGTATGCTAACTCCAAAGTCACACAATTTCACCTGGCCACGGGTGTTCACCAGCATATTGGAAGGCTTCACGTCTAAAACACAGAAAGCATTTATTTGTGATGATCTAATCAAAATCCTGTATAAAGGCATTATATTACAGACTGTAAATGGATGTAGACAAGATAAAATACTAGTATATAATTCTGTAAGACGTAACATTGTGCCATATGAGGTCCAGGATCAGTGGTATAAGCTAAAGGTGAAGTTACCTGAAATAACATTTATCTGAATCTTCATGAGGACATGTGATACCAATAATTGGTGTCCACTTTATATAGCCCACAGAATACTGCTATAGAGTTTCCACATAATACCGCACACCAGTTTTCAAATAATACCACCAAATACTGCAAAATAATAACAGGTATTTTTAGTTTGCTCGAGGTTCCCATTTTTGGTAGTCACTTTAAAAAATACACATAGCCCAGTATTCCACCCCATAAAACTGGTTTTGGCCACGTGTGGCACAATCTTGAATATCCCCAAGTATGACGTTCTCTAGAGACTGCATAACGACTAGTCGTGCTCTAGGTCTAATAAATCTACTTGGCTCTTTTTGATCAGCTGGGGTACTATTGGTCTGTGCTGCCCCAATCACACACTGATGGCACGTCCTAGTGATATGGGATACTTTAACGTCCAAACTAACGTGTGGTCAAGTTCAGTTTTAGGGGGTGAAAAAAAATTGTGGAAACTCCAGGAGCAAACTAAAAAAAAAAGTCAATATTAATTTGCTGCATAGGGCGATGTACTTTTGAAAACTGATTTGCAGAATTACGTGAAAACTATATGACCGTATTATACAGGGGATATCTGAGACTTTAATATTTCAGGCCAGTCCTTATAAGGGATATGCCATTATTCTGCACAAAATATGTGGAGCGGACCCTGCATGCCACACCATGGACAATCAGCTAATCATTGGGGTACTGGCAACCGACCCACACCAATCTGATATACATCTCAAAGTACTAGAAAACCCTTTACGGGAATTGATTTTGGATTCTGCATATGAATGGGGCATTATATGGTAGTTTTGTCTTGGATGTACAATTGTGCATAAATATGTGATCCTACCCAAAGATTTCTTTTTAGATTTATTTCACAAGATGACCTCTCTCCATACGTGTGTGTTTGATCATTGCAGTTTTTATGTGCAACAATCAATTACCCCAGCAATAAAAATATTTTATCGCTCATCACAGACTGTTTTGCTGATTTATAAGGGGCAATTAGGATTATGAATGCGCATAATTGTTCTGATCTTAACGATAATTGCTTCATGTAAGCGGCCTTTACCTGAAACCTGAGGAATGATTACTCAAATATGACAGCACATTATTCTATGGCTACATGTAGTAATATGGCAGCATGGTATGACAGTCCGCTACACAGTATGACACATTACTATAATTAAGACTAAAGGAAGAACAGTGCCAGCAAGGCAAAACTTTGGGCCTGTGCACACGTTGCGTTTTTGTCATGTTTTATCTGCACAGTTTTGTCACAAACTCTAAAGGGTTTCCTGATGCCAGTAAAGTGATGAGAATCCTGACGTCTCATTCACATGTTGCTTATTTTTTTATTTGCAGATTTGGTGCAGATTTAAATCTTCAGCACATCAATTCCTCCAGTGTTTTTGCTGCAGAATTCACCCATATATATTAAGCAGCATTTTCCTGCCAACACAACAGCTTTTGCCAACCAGTATTCGCAGTTAAAAAGAGTTCATACGAACGTTTGTCTGTAAAGACCTTTCAACAGAGCAGTGCTTTCTGTCAGCAATGTCATGACATAGTGCTGCACGAAACAAAGGAGGGAGAATATTACATAATAAAACGATTCCACAATTCTGATTGGCGCAACTTAACACCTTAGATTCTACTGTCAAAAGTGACAGTGGCATTATAATGTTGGGAATTAAGAGGAGGTGTCTCTTCTAGCGCCTATACCGATATCATTATACCATAACTATTAAAAAAATAAAAAATACATGGACCTCACATCTACATATTTATTTACTGCAGCCAAGCAAAAGTTTCAAAAATGAACATGAAGGTTCAAGCAATCAATCGCAGGTTCAAAATCCCAGGGGGGACTATTAAAGATGTAAAAACAGTAAGTAATATTTTTTAAAATAAAAAAAAATATAAAAGTTCAAATAAACCCACTTTCCCGTGTGTAGGTGTATATGTGTGTGTACGTACGTATGAATGCGTGTGTACGTATGGCTCTATCTATATATCCAAACCAGGGCTGTGGAGTCGGGAGTTGGTAGAAAATGGACTGTCTACAGACTCAGAGTCTTAAAATATATAATACATTGGGTACAGTAGCACAATATAGGATGTGCTGTAAACATTTTCAAAAGAATTTGAGAAAGTTATGAAATGTCCTATAAATGTCCGTTCTGTTCCTGATCTAAAGATCTGGGCTTTAGTGGAGATGAATCTGTGCTGCACTTTATGTACATGCTCAGTAGTGACCAGGGCTGTGGGGTCGTAGATGAGAGGAATCTGTGCTGCAAATTATATACATGCTCAGTAGTGACCAGTGCTGTGGGGTCGGAGATGAGATGAATCTGTGCTGCCCTTTATGTACATGCTCAGTAGTGACCAGTGCTGTGGAGTCATAGATGAGATGAATCTGTGCTGCCCTTTATATACATGCTCAGTAGTGACCGGTGCTGTGGGGTCAGAGATGAGATGAATCTGTGCTGCCCTTTATGTACATGCTCAGTAGTGACCAGTGCTGTGGAGTCATAGATGAGATGAATCTGTGCTGCACTTTATGTACATGCTCAGTAGTGACCAGTGCTGTGGAGTCATAGATGAGATGAATCTGTGCTGCACTTTATGTACATGCTCAGTAGTGACCAGTGCTGTGGAGTCATAGATGAGATGAATCTGTGCTGCACTTTATGCACATGCTCAGTAGTGACCAGTGCAGTGGAGTCATAGATGAGATGAATCTGTGCTGCACTTTATGTACGTGCTCAGTAGTGACCAGTGCAGTGGAGTCATAGATGAGATGAATCTGTGCTGCACTTTATGTACATGCTCAGTAGTGACCAGTGCTGTGGAGTCGTAGATGAGATGAATCTGTGCTGCACTTTATGCACATGCTCAGTAGTGACCAGTGCTGTGGGGTCAGAGATGAGATGAATCTGTGCTGCCCTTTATGTACATGCTCAGTAGTGACCAGTGCTGTGGAGTCGTAGTTGAGATGAATCTGTGCTGCCCTTTATGTACATGCTCAGTAGTGACCGGGGCTGTGGAGTCGGAGATAAAGATGAATCTGTGCTGCACTTTATGTACATACTCAGTAGTGACCTGGGGAGTTGGAGTGAGGGAAATTGAGGTTTGGCTTACCAACTCCACAGCCCTAGTCCAAACTAATAAAATAAAAATATTTATCCTACATGGTAAATCTTGAAATAGAAAAGTATAGAAAAATGGCAAAATTGATAGTTTTTTTTTAGTCACTTCACCTTCTCAAAAAATGGTGAGGAGGAAAATTACTATTGAAGATTGGCTCCTGGGCCCACATAACCTTGAGGCTGGCCTAGTAATGCCTTATTGGACAACTTGCTTGACAACCACACTTCCTCCTACAAACCTTCCTGTTACGGGTGGAGCCGATCTCCTCCTTTGCCGCCATCATTTAGTCACAGCCATAAATAATACATCACATAAAATAAAATGAAAGGAGAGGAGGATTACCTCTGTGCAAAATTTTTAGGCTCCAGAGATATGTGAGGCCTTTCAGCACCTGGTAAAACAAGAAGAAATAATATTAAATTATGAAGTATCCACCCTGTGTAAATATTTTAAGCACTTCTTCACACATCATGGTTCACGGTCCGAGTACAGACCGTGATGTACAGACTGACCGAAACTCAACATCCCAGGAGGGTAAGGACTTAAAACGTGGGTGTGTTAAGCTGGCCTGAAGTGTTTCCAGGATTATTATACTGATCCCTAATACTATCTGACACCCCACCGATCAGCTGTTCTCAGCTCCGGCCTAAACCGTGAACAGAGCCAAACAGCACGGCTCTGTTTTCTGTGTAGTGGCCGCTCCTGGGTACAACAGTTCAGATCCTACTTCTCTCAATAGGAGCGGAGCGGCATTTAGTTCTCAGACATCTGTGTTCTACTGAATGGTAATCAGTGGAGCTACTGGTAACTATTTTTCAATTGACTCCTATATTTGGGTGAATTCATATTTATCATTTGAAAGATGCTCATCTAAAAATGGTGGTAAAATATGGAATTGTTTATTACACATTGTCTGCGAAACTGGAAGATGTAAATACCACCTAGTCCTTAAATACCGTATATTAATGGTGGTGCACAGTCATGACATCTGATCAGCTTTCTAATAGCAGCAGCTAAGAGCAGAGATTCTATTTTGTGGGGCACCAACCCTCTCAGTATGATCTTACTTAGGGTATGTGCAAATGTTGCGGATTTTGCTGCGGATCCGCAGCGTTTTTGGCCCTGCGGATCCGCAGCAGTTTCTGCTGCGGTGTACAGTACCACTATAGTCAATGGAAAATGAAAAACGCTGTGCACACGCTGCTGATTTTTCCCGCGCGGATTTGCTGCGGTTTTAAATCCGCAGCATGTCAATTCTTTGTGCGGAATCCGCAGCGGTTTTACACCCACTCCATTGTCCAGGTGTCAAACCGCAGGCTAATCCACAGGTAAAACGCAGGTCTTTTGACCTGCGGATTTACTTGCGGATTTTTCCAAATCCGCAGCACAATCCGCAACGGGTGCATTTTTTGTCATCCCAGAAAATCGAAATCAATCATGTAAATCACATTCTGATGAGAGTTTGATCTGTACCAGTATAGTGTGATCAGATTCTCTCGGATGAGAAGATGAATGAAAAAAAATGTCTTGATCTTCTCCATTCCTTGAGTGCGCAGAAATCAATGTTTCTCAGGCATTCATTGACTTCCATGGCCAAGTGTGACCAGAACATTGGATCAACTCAAGCATGTAACTTTATTATTTTCCCTCGGACAGTCACTGTCCAAGAAAAATAAATTGGACATGTGTATGGCCCCACAGACTAACACTGGTCAGAGTGTGATCCAATGATTTATCCTATCGAAGATACCCTCCTCTGCACCTGCCCTCATTGTGTTCCATGTAAGACTCTTCGGAATCAACCAAAAGTAGTTTTTAAAAAAAAAACAAAACAAACTGAAAATAAAGTAGTAAATAACAGTCTTGAGAAATGGACATTTAGCTTTATATAAAAGGTAAACTCACTGCAACAGAAATCCTTCCCAGGACTTGTTCAGGAACCTTTCGGTACACATCTAGGGATCCTCCTGTGTGACAGAGGACGGAAAATCGATCACATTGTGCACATGTACCATTGTCTGTGCAATGCTCCATACATCAAGGTCATCACATAATACAGAACTACACTGGCCCCAAGGTGGCCCATTTCTGGTTATGTGGTTTTTCTGTGAAGAAGGAGCTGCTCCTATAGTGAACATTTAGAATTATTTACTTACCAAAAAAAGGTCATGGTTCCTCAAGATCAGAGATACCTTTTGTGCCCCACCAATAATGCAAGCTTGATGGTTGAGGCCGTACAGTTATGGACTCCAGTTTTAGAGACACCCCTGACTATATATTTCAGATATACGAGGGTCTCAACAAGTAGAGTGTCGTGACAATTCTGAACTATGTGGCCCATCTAAGGCTAGTTTCACACTTGCTTTTTTTTGCAGCGCGTTTTTCCCGCAAAAAAACGCATTAAAAAAACGCATACAAATGCATACAAACGCTGCGTTTTTTTCCAGCATTTTAATGCGCATGCAGGAAAAAAACGCAGCGTTTTTGCGCGTTTGTATGCGTTTTTTGTGCGTTTGCGTTTTTTTACAGATTTTGGAAAAACCCCACAAAAAAGAAAAAACAACCATTCAACAACACACAAGACCAATGGGACTTCATTGTGGGTGTGGTATGTTAATATATATACACCCTGTCTACAGTATTCTTCACATTTGCTTGATTCTTCTCGTGACCATGGATCTGCGCTGGAAGAGTTTTCACTTCAACTTGGATTTGGACATCGCGATGGCTCAGGCGTATGCAGTTGCTTGCCATGAACAAAGGAAGAGAGAGAGGCAGCGAAGACGGCGGCGTATGTGGATACATCCGATTGTTGAACTCCGGGAGAGCCGTGTGGCATACCATACCCTCTACAGCGAGCTCCAGTCAAACCCGGAGAAATTTACAGATTATATCCGGATGTCCCACGAAAGTTTCATGGATTTGCTTGCTCGTGTCCAACAATCCATCCGGAGACAGGACACACAGCTCCGTCGTGCGATTCCTCCTGAGGAACGGCTACTGGTGACATTACGGTATGTTTTAAAAACAAAGGGGTGTGGTCTGATGTTTTTTTTTGTAAATTTAGTATTCAAAACCTTGGGTAATTAGTTTTCGTGAATGTACTAATATTTTTTTTATAGTTTTTAAAAATAATATACATAAATATTAATTTTACTTCTTTGTCTGTTCACAGATTCCTGGCGACTGGAGAAACCCTATCCTCACTACACTTCCAGTACCGTATTGGAATCTCTACCTTGTCTGGAATTGTTGCTGACACCTGCCGGGCTCTCTGGAATGTTCTTTGCCCAGAATTTATGCCCCTGCCCACCGCTGAAAAGTGGATGGAAATTGCTGACAAATTCTGGACAGTATGCAATTTTCCCAACTGTTTGGGAGCTGTTGATGGGAAACACATACGGATCATCAAACCCCAAAGAACGGGATCTGAGTACTATAATTACAAAAAGTACTTTTCAATAGTACTCATTGCAATTGCGGATGCCGGATGTATGTTTGTAGCAGTGGACATTGGAGCATTTGGCCGTGGTAATGACTCGCAGGCTTTTAAAAACTCAGACATGGGCCGGAGGTTGTATGGCAACCAATTTAATTTCCCTATGCCACGGCCTCTTCCTCACACCGAAGCTCCGCCACTGCCCTTTGTAATGGTTGGCGATGAGGCTTTTCAAATGTGCGGAAACTTACTGAAACCCTACTCCAGCCGGGACTTGGACCACACCAAAAAAATTTTTAATTACAGGCTGACCAGGGCCAGAAGAACTGTCGAGTGTGCTTTTGGGATTCTTGTTTCCAGATGGCGAATTCTGGGCACGGCCATTAATCTTAAACTTGAAACAGTCGATGAGGTGGTGAAGGCCTGTGTGGTTCTACATAACTTTGTGATGGCTAAAGAGCACCCGACCTTTGCACTGGACGATGATGCTCCTAACCCATTGCCTGAATTCACTCAGCACACTCTCAGGTCATCCGTTGAAGTTGGCCAAA
Organism: Dendrobates tinctorius; assembly: GCF_039654945.1. Taxonomy (NCBI): domain Eukaryota; kingdom Metazoa; phylum Chordata; class Amphibia; order Anura; family Dendrobatidae; genus Dendrobates; species Dendrobates tinctorius. The sequence continues at coordinate 92,637,651 of NW_027361690.1, read as the reverse complement.
TGAGGGACAAATTTGCGGCCTACTTTATTTCTGATGTAGGACGGGTGCACTGGCAAGATGAAATGGTGTAATGTTGTTGTTTATGGTAATAAAAATCCTTATTTGATACCATTACTGAGTGCACTATATTTTTTAAACTCCGATTAATTAAAAAACTTCCCATGTATAACTGAATTTTGTTATGTTCACACACCTGGGCAGGTAAATACACATACGAGTTAAAATGCAGCATTGCTAGTCTGCGTGAAATATATTGGAATGAGCAAAGCTGCAGGCCATGAATCAGGAAACAATTTTTTTTCAAGATAAAATTGTGCAAATAGTTTAAAACAAAGTATGTGATTTTCTCAAAACACAACACTCAAAACCCAACCCCAATGAAAGTCCATGGGGAATACAAGTCAGCATTGAGTGGATGAATGTAATCTGCTCCATTAAAAGTTATTACACTAGGCCTTGGAATGACTATACTAGGCCGTGGTATTTCAAATATGAGTATACTAGGCCTTGGGGCTAGTAGTATATGTGAAATACCACGGCCTAGTATAGTCATACCAAGGCCTACTGTAATAACTCGATTTTTAACAACTAGCATCTTGTTTCAACAAAAACAAACTGGTGAAACTAGAAAGAAACTTATTTTTTAGACAAGTTTCAACAGTTTGTTTTTCATGAAACCAGATTCTATTTGGTAAAACTAGAGTTATTACACTAGGCCTTGGAATGACTATACTAGGCCGTGGTATTTCAAATATGAGTATACTAGGCCTTGGGGCTAGTAGTATATGTGAAATACCACGGCCTAGTATAGTCATACCAAGGCCTACTGTAATAACTCGATTTTTAACAACTAGCATCTTGTTTCAACAAAAACAAACTGGTGAAACTAGAAAGAAACTTATTTTTTAGACAAGTTTCAACAGTTTGTTTTTCATGAAACCAGATTCTATTTGGTAAAACTAGAGTTATTACACTAGGCCTTGGAATGACTATACTAGGCCGTGGTATTTCAAATATGAGTATACTAGGCCTTGGGGCTAGTAGTATATGTGAAATACCACGGCCTAGTATAGTCATACCAAGGCCTACTGTAATAACTCGATTTTTAACAACTAGCATCTTGTTTCACCAAAAACAAACTGGTGAAACTAGAAAGAAACTTATTTTTTAGACAAGTTTCAACAGTTTGTTTTTCATGAAAACAGATTCTATTTGGTAAAACTAGAGTTATTACACTAGGCCTTTGAATGACTATACTAGTCCATGTTATTTCACATATGACTATACTAGCCCTTGGGTTGGTTTTTAACATGTATTTACCCATCAGTGTGTGTGAGCGGCGCAAACAACATTAATGAAACTTATTAATGGTGAACCACAAATGTAAATTTATTTTTTATCACAAAAAAAAAATTTAAAAATTATTTTTTACGGCGTTTGGGGGCAGATGGTTTCAATTTGGGGGTGTGCAGGGAATATGCAACACTTGCAGTTGAAGACGGTGTTTGAGGGGAAGGGGCAACAAAACTTGTGGGGGAAGGTAGTCCAGTTAAGGGAATTAAACTTGGAACACTTGTAGGAGAGGAAATCTGTTCAGTTACATTAGTTGTAATGGCATGTCGCCGTAGGCTTGTGTGCCTGGACCGACTTTGGCCCAATGCCCGCCTTGATTGATTTCGCCTTGAAGTAGGGGCAAATATGGAATGTAGGTCCCCCGTCTGCTGGTATGGCTGCTGCTGCTGAGGTGGCGGCTGCTGCTGCAGAGGTTGCGGCTGCTGCTGAGGTGGCGGCTGCTGCTGAGGTGGCGGCTGCTGCTGAGGTGGCAGCTGCTGCTGAGGTGGTTGCTGCTGCTGCTGAGGTGGCGGCTGCTGCTGCTGAGGTGGTTGCTGCTGCTGCTGAGGTGGCGGCTGCTGCTGAGGTGGCTGCTGCTGCTGAGGTGGCGGCTGCTGCTGAGGTGGCTGCTGCTGCTGAGGTGGCTGCTGCTGCTGAGGTGGCGTCTGCTGAGTTGGCTGCTGCTGCTGAGGTGGCTGATGCTGCTCTTCTTGTTCAGTGCTCGTCCTTGCAGGAGGACTGGTGGCGGCAGTGATGGCCCAGGTTTGCAGAGTGGTGGTGGCAGGGCTACTACATGTTGTTGTAGCGGCAGGGCTGTTCCATGTTTGCCTAGTGGTGGCTGAGCTCCACGCATGCATGGGATTGGCGGTGGTGCTCCAGACAGGAGCAGCGCTTGCCATGGTGGTGTCGGTGAAGTGACCAGCTGCACTCAGACTTGTGGTGGTGTAACGGTGGGTGTCCAGCCTTTGAAGAGAGGTGTCCGTGCAGTGGTATGCAGCACAAGTCGGTAGTGAGGTGAAGCGAGTCAATGGTGGCACAGGTGGAAAGGACACCACTGACTGCTGACCGTACCGATTATGCTGCATAGCCTGCAAGAAAGCATTGTTGCAGGCCTGCAGCACATTCAGCTGTTGATCAGGACTAAGGTGTTCCGCCATGCCCTTTTCAATCTTACTAAAAAAATGGTGTGCTGGTCTGTTGAGGTCGGCCTCCAGACGGTCAAGGCGCTGTTCTACAGAATTGAAGCGGTGTTCAAAGTGGTTAAAACCACGTTCCATCAGTGCAAAACCGCTTTCAACTCTGTCGGACAGTGACTTGAGGCTGGAATTAAATGTCTCGCTCAAATGCATAAACTCGGGCAAGACATTCCTTTCCAAGGCCCTCTGCCGCTGGCGGGTAGTGCCCGCATAACCAGTGGCAGAGACCTGGGACAGGGGAACACCTGATGGCCCAGCTTCCTGGTCACCAGCTGTGTGTGTGTGGGACCTGCAAGGTGCTTCCTGGCTGTCGGATGGCTGGGACGGGTCAGAGGACGTCCGACGAAGGACCGCTCCAGGGCCAGGTTGCAGGGTGCTGCTCCAGGTGCTGTGGAAGAAAGGAAAATCATTACTACCATGCCTTTACAAGAAGCATCAGCTGTGGATTAGAAAAACACAGATTAATAAAAATAAAAACCCAAAATGTATAATACTTACGATCTTGTGGCAAGGACCGGTCGTAGGAACTGCAACGCGTGATAGTGACGGTATCTAGTTCTGGTCCTTGACGCAGATCCACTGCGAACCTGGCCCTCAGCACGAACATCACTGTTGAAGCGGTCCTTGATCGAACGCCAACGTGTTCGGACTTTGTCCACTGTTGATAAAAAAAAACAGTGCCGTCAAGTACAACAGTCACTGCTTCACAATTTAGCAATACAATACTCAAAGCAGTCACTGTAGACCACGATGACACTGTTGGGTTTCCTGCTAGAATACGCCTAGCACGAAACCCAACAGTGCCGTCAAGGACAACAGTCACTGCGGCACAATGTAGCAATACAATACTCAAAGCAGTCACTGTAGACCCCGATGACACTGTTGGGTTTCCTGCTAGAATACGCCTAGCACGAAACCCAACAGTGCCGTCAAGGACAACAGTCACTGCGGCACAATGTAGCAATACAATACTCAAAGCAGTCACTGTAGACCCCGATGACACTGTTGGGTTTCCTGCTAGAATACGCCTAGCACGAAACCCAACAGTGCCGTCAAGGACAACAGTCACTGCGGCACAATGTAGCAATACAATACTCAAAGCAGTCACTGTAGACCACGATGACACTGTTGGGTTTCCTGCTAGAATACGCCTAGCACGAAACCCAACAGTGCCGTCAAGGACAACAGTCACTGCGGCACAATGTAGCAATACAATACTCAAAGCAGTCACTGTAGACCCCGATGACACTGTTGGGTTTCCTGCTAGAATACGCCTAGCACGAAACCCAACAGTGCCGTCAAGGACAACAGTCACTGCGGCACAATGTAGCAATACAATACTCAAAGCAGTCACTGTAGACCACGATGACACTGTTGGGTTTCCTGCTAGAATACGCCTAGCACGAAACCCAACAGTGCCGTCAAGGACAACAGTCACTGCGGCACAATACAGAGCAGGGAAATACTCACTAAACGCCTTTTTGGCGGATGCTGTGGCGCTGTCCCAGCCATCCATCAACGCTGCGGCCACCTCATTCCATAGCCGCCGTGTCACCACATTGTCCTTGTACAGCCGGTCACGGCTGTCCCACAACGGCGAACGCTCCTGGACCAGGCTGATGAGCTGCTCATTATCCAGGTAGACGTCTTCATCCCGTTGTGGAACCTAGACAAAACACATTCATTAGAATAATCAAATTTAAATTGACTAAAAAGTTACAAAAAAAGAAAAAAAAAAAAGAGTAAAAATAGAAGATAAAAAAAAAAAAAAAACATTACAAATCATTTGATACTTACATTACGTATCACCACCGGGACTTGGCTTCGCTGCTCCTGCTGTTCGCCCTCACTATTCCCGTCCGCAGATGATGATGACGATGTCTGAAAGTTGAAAAAAACGTAAGAGATTTGGAGAAGCAGCAGATATACTTACCAGATGCACGAAAATAATCACCTCACGGTCTGCTTGCGCCAATTCCTGCCGCGATGGGGAATACTCCGATTCTGAAGACATACTGCATGTAAAAATAATAAAAATCATTAGTACATACATAATTTAAAAGGACAGGCATATAATGTAATATACTCACATTCTTCGCTGATATAATGTGTTCTTGGTTGAATGTCTGCTCTTCAATCTGTCTAGTGTAGTAGTGGCAGAGTTTTGGCAGGCACCTCCTTTATATAGCCTTTTTTTTTTGGACTTTAGAAGATTCTAACTAGGATAAAAAGTGGACACCACCCAAAAAACGCTGCGCTAAAAAAGCGCATACCTGCGCATGCCAGTGCGCACGTATGCGCATCCATAGGCTATAATGGCCATTTTTAGCGCAAAACGTGCGCATACGTGCGCATGCGATTTTTTCAAGGGCCAAAAAATGCAACATGCAGCGTCTGGAAAATACCATCGCACAACCCAAAAAAACGCAGCGCATGAAAATCGCATACATGCGCTTACAAGTGCGCAGGTATGCGCACCCATGTTAAATATAGGGGAAAAATCGCATGCGCACGTATGCGTTTTTTTCCAGCGCTAAAAAACGCAAATGTGAAACCAGCCTAAGCATGACACGACCTTAGACAAAGAATCTGTCTATGGCCACATGGCCCAAGAGAGGTCTAAGGCCATAGAATTGGACATGCGTCATTGACATGTCTACTGACCAGTACCCCCATTAAAAATATTAGACCATCAGCCGAACCTGTTGATATCTGCAGGTTCAGCCAACATTCGTCTAAGGAGTGTGGTGGTATTTTAAAGGGAAGGTGCCGTGTTTTTTCATAATTTAATGTAAAAAAGAAAATAGTATAAAAAGATATTGTTCCCTAAGCTTGACTCAGTGGTGTGTATGTTGTTTTTTTTTTTTACTGTATTAATGCAGCCACTGGGGGCTGCAACCTTACCTTGCTGGCTGCTGAATGACACTTTCCATGCTCATTTACGGCAGTCCCTGGGCATAAGACACAAGAGTCGGCTGCCGACCCTATCTCTTTCATTGCAGCTGCATCAGGAGTGAACTGGGCATGCCTCTGTGGGCAGCTCAATTCACAGCTGTAGGTGTGGCCAGGCGCCATCTTATTAGAGCCCAGTGATTTCCTTTAAGCTCCATTTACACTCTATTGCAAGCCCTGTTATCACTGATGCTGTACTGTTCCAGCATAACAGGGCTTGGATGTTCACTCTGCACATACCAGCTGCAGGAGAGGATACAGGACGAGCTCCTGGAGACCGAGCTGCTATTTCCAAAACACCTGACCAGCTGCTGCCCCTGCTCTTGCAAAAACATAGGAGAAGCTGCTCCCTGCTGTCTCAAAACACTTGGCAATCTGCTGGACATCTAATCCTCTCCTGTGTGATACTGACTGCTGAGCCGTGTATCTAATCCTCTCCTGTGTGATACTGTGTGCTGAGCCGTGTATCTAATCCTATCCTGTGTGATACTGACTGCTGAGACGTGTATCTAATCGTATCCAGTGTGATAATGACTGCTTAGCCGTGTATCTAATCCTATCCTGTGTGATACTGACTGCTGAGCCGTGTATCCAATCCTATCCCGTGTGATACTTATTCTGAGCCATGTATCCAATCCTATCCCGTGTGATACTGACTGCTGAGCTGTGTATCTAATCCTATCCTGTGTGATACTGACTGCTGAGCCGTGTATCTAATCCTATCCCGTGTGATACTGACTGCTGAGCCGTGTATCTAATCCTCTCCTGTGTGCTACTGACTGCTGAGCCGTGTATCTAATCCTATCCTGTGTGATACTGACTGCTGAGCCGTGTAGCTAATCCTATCCTGTGTGATACTGACTGCTGAGTTGTGTATCTAATCCTATCCTGTGTGATACTGCTCTCCTGAAATGCTCTGTGCTGCTGTCACCCTGCTCCTCCACCATATATATCCCTCTGGGCCTCCCATAGACCAGTACACTGCTGTCCTGAAATGCTCTGTGTTGCTGTCTCCCTGCTCCTTCACCATATATCTCCCTCTGTGCCCCCCATAGACCAGTACACTGCTCTCCTGAAATACTCTGTGCTGCTGTCACCCTACTCCTCCACCATATATCTCCCTCTGTGCCCCCATAGACCAGTACACTGCTCTCCTGAAATACTCTGTGCTGCTGTAGTGGTAGGGGCCCAGATTGGGGGGTGGACCACTGCTTACCCTGTCCGGATGACACAGACATCAGGCGATGCAAGGACGAGGCGGAGCAGATTCCAATAGTAACAGTTCCGGATTTATTCGTCGTCCTCCTGACGACCACAACCACGCACCGCAGCCTCCTTACAGTTCTCTGTCTCCAGGCACCTGCACCTTTGCTCCAGTCGAAGTAACGTCCCTCGCGGATCTTGCACTGGGGCAGTCCTAGACCAATCTACCGCCAGCGCTTCACCCGCCCGAGGTCATCGTCCAATCGGTACCCCCGGGGCCTCGTCTGTACTGCGGTCCGTCGGGTCAGGGCCACCCCCTTGACAGTCTCTTTGCTGTCCGTCCCCTGGTCGAGCTCTTCTCTCTTCACCGTCTTCTACCCAGCTCCTCCTGGGACTAGCCTGCCTGGGAACCCTATCCTGTTCTATTTATCCCCTCTCTCACTGGGAATTCCCCTACTGGGTCCCTATCTCCCCGCCCCCATAACTAAGCGTTTCTCAAGCCATAAGCGGATGTTGAGTCCTAAGCTACTCCCCCCTGCCATCTTGTGGTCATTTCTCAGTACTGCACTCTCCTATCTACCTTTCCTGTCATGAACTCATTTTCTGCTCCACCAGTTGAGAGTTCCCCTTCCATTCTCCCTCTGGTGGTGACAGGAGGTAGTGCGGTTGGTTTAAGTGGTAGTGATCTGCCACCTGATGAGGAAGATAACGATTGGATCTCTGGAGTATCAGACTGGATATAAGACAGCCAACGCCCTATCTGGGTGCTGGGGATTCAGTCTGCTTCTCAGGTCCTGGACTTCAGCTCTCTTCCAGTCTTCTAAAGTTAAGTTTGTTTTTTGCTAATGTTCACACTTGCGCTTGTTGGTCAATTCAGTTTTTTGTGTAATCAGCCTGCCCCTGCTGGGGCTATGCTGAATTTCCACTCCTATTAATCAGTATTTGCCAATCTGCTTTTTGTCCCTTATTAGATTGGCCTCTTTTTTGCTCTCTCAGAATATTTCAGAGTGCTGATATAGGTTTAGAAGTCTAGTAACTTCAGGGTTAATTTTGCTATCGAAGTGTTGGACAATATTTTTGAAGGTTTTTTTTGGCAGATTGCAGACAGTGTCTTTCCTTTCCTGTCCTTTTTAGTTAGCCGGGCCCCATCGTTTGCTCAGCCTATTTTCCTGCCTTTGTTTGTATTTTCATCTTGTTTCACCGTCAATACATGTGGGGGGCTGTCTTTCCTTTGGGGTCTGCTCTGGGGCAGTTAGTTTTCCTCTTTTCCTGCTTTAGGCTTATGTAGTTCTCCGGTTGTGATGAGGCATCTAGGATCATCGTAGGAACACTCCACGACTGCTGCTAGTTGTGCGGTTAAGATCAGGGATCTGCAATCTGCATAGTTACCAACTTCTCTGGTTTTCTGAGACTTAGCTTGTTGTCTTTTTTTCCTCCTCAGTTACCCATTCATAACACTTTCCTAGCTGTCATCCTTCTATCCTGTCAATCTCCGTCTCTTGTGCACAAACAGTCCCCTCCTTCTACCAGTCATGTCTGGCCGTCAAGTCACCTTCCCCACACTGTCACCCTGCTCCTCCCCCATATTTCGCCCTCTGTGCCCCCCATAGACCAGTACACTGCTCTCCTGAAATACTCTGTGCTGTTGTCACCCTGCTCCTCCACCATATATCTCCCTCTGTGCCCCCCATAAATCAGCACACTGCTCTCCTGAAATACTCTGTGCTGCTGTCACCCTGCTCCTCCACCATATATCTCCCTCTGTGTCCCCCATAGATAAGCACACTGCTCTCCTGAAATACTCTGTGCTGCTGTCACCCTGCTCTCCTGAAATACTCTGTGCTGCTGTCACCCTGCTCCCAGAATCCTTGCTGCCTGCCATCCTCGGTGACCGAAGACCCCATTCCTCTCCTCAGATCCTGTCCTGGCGATGTGTGAAAGCGAGGCGACAGGGGCGTGATATATGGTGGAAGGAGCAGGATGACAGCAGCACAGAGTATTTCAGGAGAGCAGTGTGCTGGTCTATGGGGGGCACCCTGTTCGGTGCCAGGGATTGTACATAGAGCGCTGTGTTTTATACACATGGATGGACTGTCTGCTCCACAGAAATCCAGGAAACATTTCTGCTGATTGATGACCTGTTCTGATCCAGACTTTGCATGCAAAGACAGTGGGTAACTTTGCAGGCCCCATCAAAATGGCTGCTCACTGTGTTCCTAGATGTCATCCTCTCTTTTCCCTTAGCAAATACCCAGAAGGGGAGGAGAGGAGTGACATCACACCCATGTCAGCAGATTCCGCCCATAATTACTGCAGGGCAGTAATGTGAGCTAGTTGTACACTAGGTTTTTGTGCCAAATTTCAGTAGCTGCTCCCTCTAGTGTTAAGTGGAAATGCCAAACTTTTTAAAATTATTTTTCATTTTTTACAAAATTAAAAACAAATGATAATATTTAAGAAAATGTAAATATTAATTCTTCACATTTTTTCAATTGCTGAAAACAAGTTTTTGGATGGCACCTTCAGGGAACCTGACAGTGGATACATGCTGCCCGATCCACAGGCAGCATTTATCAGATACGGACTGTATGGTCTCATCAGGTATGTTTGACTCTGAAACGTTCAGCATTAGAGAGAAAAATATAGTTTAAAAATCCCCGGGGATTGAGCCACATGGGAGACTAGTAGGACTGACGGGTCCCCGGCAGCTTCTCCCCTTGAGCGATAGGTCTCTCTCTCTATATATGCATTCATGGAGAGGCCTGGGAGAAGCTGCCAGGTACCCGCCGCCCCAACTAGTCTCCCATGTGGCTCAGTCCCCAGATGATACAGCCAGTGTCTGATACATTTAGCCGTTGGTTTGGGCAGCATGTATCAGCTGTCAGGTTCCCTTTAAGGAAAATTTCTCCTAGCAACTAGTTATCACAACTATTATAGTCTTTACGGTTCATACTTTAAGGTGCTTAAAACAAAAAGGAGGGTTTTTTTCTACCACTTATTGTTCTATTAATTCGATTCACACAGTGGCATGCCACCGTAGTACAAATAGATGTGAAGAATAGCCGTCATTCCACTTTTATTAGTAGCCCTCCTTCATATACTGCACACAGAACAGCAAAAGTTCTAGGATGCTCACATATAGTCATATTAATACTGATCTGAACTCACCATCCATAAATTCCGTACAGATAGAAATTCGATTCTCTGCAAAAAAGGCGCCATAAAACCCGATTATGTATGAAGAGTCGCACTGTAAAGGAGAGAAAAATGACAGTGTCAGCCCGCTCTGCCTCGTTTGTGACAATTCCCAAAACATAGACGCCAAGCTCACGCACCTTGTACAGAATCTCCAGCTCTGACATAATCTGTCTCTGCAGTTCCACAGTAATGTCTAATGGGATGACCTACGGAGAAAAGACACAAAACACTTGTCACTGATTGATACTGTGTTCGGCCTGCCACAGATAGCAGAGGCACGCTCCAGACCCCAGACAAGCCATGACTGGCGCTCCCACACTGGCACAAGTGTACTAATCTCCGCTGGCTGACGAAACAAGGCTGTAAAATATATTAAGTCAGACAATGTGATGAGAAACATTACAGAGCTGTACAACCACGTCCCAGCCTGCTGACACTTAACGCACAAGTTTTAGACTCAGAGGTGACAGCTTTCTTGGCCGTTCGGTCAACAAAATCTGTGCTTCTTACATCGCCACACCGGTCATCAGGTTGTATGTGGTATTGCAATTTAGCTCTATTCACTTTAAATGGAATCTGTCACCAGGTTTTGCCACCTAATCTAAAAGCAGCATAATAAAACCCACGATATAAACAAAATGAGCAAATATCCTGCAGTGAGTAAAAAGCAATAATGCATGAAAATAACATGGAGTACTTCGTTAACATTGTTTTAATCAAAAGGTCACCTTGTCGCGGTGGGATGGCTTTTATATTTCTTTGATCAAAACAATGTTACCTAAGTACTTTTATTATTTTCATGCATCCCAGGACTCTGCTCTGCCCTCAACAGGACAGAGCAGTGCACCTGTGCCGGAGCCACGACAAGAAGGAAAGAAGAGGACGGCATCGTATGAAGATGGGCGGCGCCGGACCGGACCCCCGGGTGAGTATAATCTAACTCTTTTTTTCTTACCTTTCAGGTTACATCGGACTGATATATAGGAGAAGCTGCAGAAACTCACCCCAATCAAAGACACACTCTGACGACGCTCGACCGCGCTCCGACCACCCCAAACAGCACTTGTACGTGAAAAACTGATGTGTAAATGAGGCCTCGGGTGTTTGAACATAAACCATATGGTTTCTCATCCTAATAGTCAAGAAAATGATAGAAGAGGGCAACAAAAGGACTCATTCCAATGTTGCTGTTTTTTTCAATTTAAAAAGGGACAGACCCTATAAATATGCCCTTACTAATTTATTCTGATGGTTTTGCATCCACTTTATCTAAAGTCTTTAGCTCATTGTATCAGACAACACTACTAAACAGAAGTTAATGGATTATGTAGCAATCATGGTGCCACCCATCAAATATAGCGTCCTACTCAAAAAAAAAAAAAAAAAATCATCGCCGACCTGACGGGAAGTAATCTAGCCACTAAGTGCGAACCTTCCATTGCTTACTGTGTGCTAACGTTCCCTCTGGCACTGACAGAGAATATACACAATGTGTCTTGACGAGCATCTTATACAATGCACTCGTATATCTGTGCAGTCGTCAGAACAGACATATAAATTAAGATTTATATGTAGAAGGGGGAGGAATGTAGACGCGCGATATGCGGAGGCATAAATTAAATTTCAGAACGCTGGCATCTAAAGGAATAGAATAAGACGCAACCTGTTTCAATCACAAGCTTGCTGTAGGGTTATTTATAAACGCTCCGACTAATCCAGCTTGTAACTGGAATATAGAACTGCCAAGAGAAATTTAAAACACACTTCCCCAAATCAATAGTCATTTGCCAACTCCACTCACTTACATTTTTCAGAGCAGAAAAACTTGAAAAAAAATATAATAATTTGCTGCTACATCATAGCAATTTTACTCAATTAAAGGGTGAGAGGCATTTAACCTGTGTCAGGTGCAGCCGAGGGAGGAACATGCCCCAGGGACGGGTCAGAATGCAGCGTATGTAATGGAGGGGGGCCTCAGTCCCGGCGGAAATTATCTGATTCTGTTATTTTTGGGGTCTTGAATAGTATTATGTTACTTATATAACACCAACAAACTCCACAGATTTTACATATATTATCACTGTCCCCATTGGGGCTCACAAATCTAAATTTCCTAGCAGTATGATTTTTTTTTTGTAGTGTGTATGTGGGGTTGTGGGGGGACACTGGAACCCCCAGAGGAAACCCACTAAAAAGCAGGGAGAGCAAACAAATTCCTTGTAGATGTTTTCCTCACTGGGATTTGATACAGGGACCCCAGAGCTGCAAGGCTATAATGCTAACCACTGAGCCACCGTGGAGCACAATCAGTTCAAGTGTTCGCCACATTGTCATGGATCATAACCATAGCTGGGCCACATACAAATATAAACATGGAAAATGGCAATTGTAATGAGACACACACATCTACAATGAAGTGAATACAGCGAGGACTCCCACCGATCACTAACGTAATGACCATATACTGGGCGTCAGACCCTCCACATCACAATACTTATATTCAATGTAGGGGAAAACTATATATTTATATACACACACACACGCATATATATATATATATATATATATATATATATATATATATATATATATATATATATTTTATGCTTTTCAGCGATTTGTACGTAATGGTGGATGGTCATCAATACGGCCATCAATACCGCACCCACAGGGGTTGTCCTACAACATTTACTTAGATATTTAGTGGTGTAAGGGGTAATTAATGCATCTCATTATAATACCAGATTTTACGTTTCACAGTCCCAGTACGGAATACGATGTCCCGACTGGCCGGAAGTCTTGGGAACCAAACCCAACAGCCTTTAAGCCATGTATGAGGCTGCCAAGTTCAGATCATGAGACCTGCGGCCGCTCTGAACATTGCAGTCTGTATTCGGAACATGAATGTCCTCTTCCTTGAACACGGAAGACATTGGGTCTCCATAGTCCAGATCTGTACTAGAAGTCATCATGGGCATCTCCTTATAGAGCATCATATTACGGATGCATTCCCCATGGTGTGGTATATGGCACAATGACACCAGAAGCATACGGCACATTCATACAGGTGCCCTATTTGGAACATGTATGTAGCCAAAAAACAGCTACATGTATGATGAATACGTTTTCCGCTCAGTCGCTGTAGTTGTAACTTTACACCACTTCTTCCTACACCTGATGAAGTCACGACGGTGATGATACGCGTCGGGTTATGGGAGCGGCACCTTGTCCCTCCATACCAGCATATTCCTAATGGTTATCCATGTTCAGTGAGCATGTCCTTTTTCAGCCTGCAGTTTGGGGTGGTATAGTATGAGATTTTCCTAACCCTTCCTTACCCTACCAGGCACCAGCTAGTGCACTGGCCTTTGTATTGGTGGACTGTTATTTGGTGCCAACTCCAACCATTTTGTGGCAGTCTTTAATCCTCTTTACGGGTCCTTTACCTTATCTTTCAGTTATAAAGCTATTTGTATATACATTGTAAGCTTATCTATTAGACATGCTGTACATTGTGCTGACCTTTAATTAGGAATCTACTTGATATATAGACATGATATAAGGTTGGCTGCATTTGTGTGTTGTATACCTACCTTTTGGATATGCTGTATATAATATGACCCCCTAATCAGGAACCTCTAGATATATAAGTATTACACAGGGCTGTTTGCTGCTCCCATATATACAGGTTACGTGTGGTAACTACTGCATTTTTAAGTGTTTTTATATTTTGTGGTGTTTTTGTATGTCCTATGAAATAAAAATTATAATTTTTCTAAAGGTGAACCCTGCTCATATGTATGTCTTCTTTCCTCTTTTGGTTACTTGGATTTACATCACAGGCAGTACACAATGATCATCCATGCCGGTGCGTTAAAGTAGTATTCTCACCTTGAGATTTTCGGCATAGCCATAGGATATGCTATAAATATGTGATACAAATATGGCCTAAAATTCAGTGCCCCAACCAGACCAGTGAGGTGTCACCAACCAGGAATACAAGGAATGGAGGTGGCTACACATGTGCAGGTCTCGCTCTATTCGGTGAGTTATGGAAATAGCTGGACAGAGGACCCCTGTTATCCACATAAGTGTGGGTCCCAGAGGTAAGGCCCAAATCTATCAGACGTATCCCCTGGATATACCATAAAAGTCCAAGGTGGGAATACTCCTTTAAGGTAATTACTCCACAGTCCGTGGTAGTTGGTTGTTCCGTCCACCACTCGGAGAGGTCGGGCTACGAGCTGTCACTTATTATGTGGACTCTTAGGTCCGGGTGATTAATTTTCTGCTGCTCTGTTTAAATTAGCTGGAAAGTCTTAAAATATACAATTCTAAATAAAGCAATCTATCAACGTCTGTCAGAGGAGACCTTGTACACAAACCGCGCCAGAGAAAAACAGAGCAAACAGCCCAGGTCAAATTAGGCTGATGTTCAGTTTTAATTCACTTAATCACCGGCGACATAATTGTCTTCTCCAGTAAGTAAACCACTGCAGGGCATAAGATAGGATTACATGTCCACGTGAAAAGGGTTATCTGCCTCCCTGTTCTTTATCTGCCGGAGGGGTGAGGAACACTGAGATCTTACATCTACGAAGTTGATCTAGCAAATTTGTAAGCAATTATTACAAGCGAGGGGGTCTTTGTAAAGGGTGTAACACCGCCAAACATTTTATAACGGACCTATTATACTAAGCAGTCAAATGCCCTGATCAGAATGATGTAATCAAAGCAGATTCCAGATTATTCGGATGTCCCATTTTCTGGGGAAACATCATGGAATGATCGGACAGACTTCAAATACTCAGCATTTTTCTATTTGCTCCACATTGTGATTAAGTTTGGTAAATTTATGTGACAAACAAGTGTCGTAACAGAAGCTTAATGGGGCTGTCATTTGTGGCACACTGCTAATATCCAATCGGGGGGGGGTATCAATGGTCCAGCCACGGGAGAGATCAATGGAGCCAAAAGTAGACCGAAGAACTCTTGAGAGGGGCAAAAGCATACGCAACAGGGTAGTACCGCATAAAAAGAACACTACTGAGAGGGTGGTTGTGCTCACCTGGGGGTGTTGTGTGTAGGCACACCACCGGTTTAGGCATCAATATCCACTGCTGCGTCCCCGGGGATAGAGACCCAGATAAAAGTAGACTAAGGCCGGGGTCACACTTGCGAGTGTGATGCGAGAAAACCGTGCAAGTCTCTCACATCAATACCCAGCACTGCACTTCGACCGGAGTTTGAGGCTGCATGTATTTCTATGCTGCCGGGTATTGATGTGAGAGACTCGTGCGAGTTTCTCGCGTCACACTTGCAAGTGTAACCTCGGCTTAAAGGCGCATTGATACTGTAAAATTATAGTTTCATGATAATCATACAGTCTAAACAGACAACTTAGAGTTTTCCCACTCACCCACCAACTACTCAATCAACTAGCAAAATGCTAGTTCGTTGGGTGAAATATTGTTTTTGCCCAAAAATTTGCCAAAGGACCAATCTTGGAGCAGATTGTCCATTATTTAAAGGAGCTGGGCTGTGAAGAATAATGTCAAGCTGTGAGCACTGAACACTCTGTTACTGATCATTCAGTCGGTTTGTGTAAACAGGCTATAAAAGGACCGACAGTCAGTAAGCAAGTAGCCGAACGGCAGTTTCATGGTGCTGTGCCGGCTGCTATAAACCTAATTCAGACGTTCATTTCTCACGATTAGAACGTGTCCCTATTATACTCTATGGGGCTGATCACATGTCCGCATTTCTTTACGCACTGCGTTTCTGAAAAAAAAAAAAAGGTCAGTTTTTGATCTGAATCGTATAAATAGAACCTGGCACTCAACTTAATGCTGGTGAATAGTTGCTTTATTTGTAGTACTAAACAAACGTTTCGGTCACAAGGAACTTCATCAGTTACATACTAGTAGTTCCAGAACAAGTGTGTAGCGGTACAGACAAATATATCTGCGTCAAATGGGTAAACAGTCTTAATGCCTTCAATGTTGAAGTGAATAGCAGGCTTAGTGAGCGCGGGCGTCTGTGTCCTGATGCGGTATCCACCGCTTGTACAAGAGGTGGATGCCCCGTCAGGACACAGACGCCCGTGCTCACTAAGCCTGCTATTCACTTCAACATTGAAGGCATTAAGGCTACTTTCAGACTAGCATTACAAGGCACAGCACTTGGCCGCCGCTAAGCTCCTCCCCGGCCGCGCCCCCTCCGGTCAGCTCCTCCTATTGTCACATGACGCTGCATGCTATCAGCATACCCTATATTTAGCGTTTGGTACGCTGGCATGTTTTTGCCAGCGCATGCGCCCTTTTTGCGCTGCGCCGATGTGCGCCAAACGCACCTTGTTGCATTTTTGTGCGCTCGGCGCAGCGCAAAGAGGGCGCATGCGCCGGCAAAAACATACCAGCGCATGGCCAGTGTACCCAATGCTAAATATGGGGTATGCTGATCGCATGCAGTGTCATGCGACCACAGGAGGAGCTGACCAGAGGGGGCACGACCGGGGGTGGAGCTTAGCGGCAGCCGAGCGCAGCGCCTCGTAACACTAGTCTGAAAGTAGCCTAAGACTGTTTACCTATTTGACGCAGATATTTGTCTGTACCGCTACACACTTGTTCTGGAACTACTAGTACGTAACTGAGGAAGGTGCTTGTGACCGAAACGTTTGTTTAGTACTACAAATTATTCACCAGCATTACGTTGAGTGCCAGGTTCTATTTATAAGTGTCACATGGTGTGGGATCCTACCTTGGCACCTTCAGCATTAGTGTGCACGGTTTCTTTGTCTACGTTTTTGATCTGAGTCACAGATCAAAATCACCCATAAAAGACTATGGGTCTGTGAGAATCAAAGCATCAGTGTGCTGTTTTAACAAGTAGGCTTTTTTTTTTTGGCAAATGACAAAATCAGTAATAATTGGAAAAAAAACCTGACACATTGTCCAAATACCAATAAAAATCTGATCCAGCACACTGCTAAAAAAAAAATAAATCAGCAATTATTTCATGTATGAGAAAAGAGTGGATGTCTGAATGAGGCGCAGACCTTTCCTGCCACGGTGGCCTCTTCATTCTGATGGTCAGCGGGCTGCACAGCAGTTGAATATTTTTGGCTTATCTTAGCAATATGCCACCAATGTCTCTGATAAGATGATCTCTATAATCTGTTCTCTTCTGGCAGTGTGTCTCTCAGAGAACAGAAGCCAATCATTCCTGTGTATGGAAGAGTTGTGAAAGAGAGGTCAGCAAACAGCTATCCAATGTGTATGAGGGTCTTAAAAAGAATACGTCACCGGGTTTTTGCCATCTAATCTGAGAGGAGCATAATGTAGGGAAAGAGACTCCGATTACAGCGATGTGTCAGTTACTGGGCTGCTTAGTGTAGTTTTCATAAAATCAGTATTTCAAGCAGGAGATTATAATTGGCATGCTACGTTCCCTGATGCGAGCTAGTCCAACCACGCCCCTACCACAATTTGGCAGCTTTCTGCCTATGCACAGTATACACAGAAAACTGTCACAGTGCTGTGGGTGGGGTTATACAGAGCTCAGCATTCAGAGAACAGGTAGATCTGCAGCAGAGAAAACAGGGATTTTATCAAAACTATAGCAAGCAGCCCAGTAAGTGACATCACTGGAATCAGGGTCTCCTGCACTTAAATGGGGTAGCAAAAACCTGGTGACAGATTTCATTAAAGAGAAAGCTGAAAAAGTTTATCTTTCAGATGAAACTTGGCGTGATCAGAGTCTAGCGTCAAAACAGTTTTTTTTTTTAAATATTCTTTTATAAATTATTATATTTTCTATTATTTTTCGCAATAAAATATGAAAAACACATCTTGGAAGGTTTTAACATAAGAATGTGGTAACTCTTTGAAACCCAACCTTTAAAACCTCAATAAGTGGACAATGATATTCCATTTATTCCTCTGGTGTCAGGCAATCTAAGTACAGAGACCAAAGGACTGAAGACTCGAGGGACATTGCTGATTCATGGGTCATTTTACTTTTGCTGAATGACAAGCTATTACCACGAGCCCCCCCCCCCCCATACGATCATTGTCGTCTAATCAAAATAAATCAATAAAAAAAACTCTAAAAAAATCACTAAAAGACATAAAGACATAGCTAACTGAAGAGAATGGAGTAAACGTATACTGTTTTCTCACCTTCACAGCCAGGATTTTTCCACTTGGTACGTGGTATGCCCTGGAGAAAGAATATAAATTATTAGATTAGTTTGTAAATTATTTTGGCTACCAAAGAGCTAAAAGACAAAAACTGCCATATTTTACTAAATAAGGGTATGCTCAGACTAGACTTTTCTTTACAGGAGGAAATAACTGATGATTTGTTTCAGTCACATAGCAGAAATTTCTCATGCACCACTCTTGGGCTGCTGTGCGTAGAGATTTCTCATGCACCACTCTTGGGCTGCTGTGCGTAGAGATTTCTCATGCACCACTCTTGGGCTGCTGTGCGTAGAGATTTCTCATGCACCACTCTTGGGCTGCTATGCTTTCTTGGGGCGGCTCTACATCCAACCACCTACCTAAGTCCAGAATAACTAAATTCCAATGCACCAAAGATACTAACAAAAATGTATTATGTAATCAGAAACATTAATGGGGATCTGTCACTGGGATTTCATCCCCCCCCCCCCCCAATAAAAAAAAACTAATTATTGTGACTCTTTTAAAGAAAAGTCCACAAATATCTTTATATTGCTAGTCCGTTCCTAGGTAATTAGAGTTTGTATTAATATATAAATGATGCTGAAGAACTGTTTGTAGATCTGAAGCCTCTGTCACTCCAACTCTATCCCAACCCAGTGCTTGTAATGACTTTAAATAATACTCTGCTCAAAAAAATAAAGGGAACACTTAAACATCAGAATATAACTCCAAGTAAATCAAACTTCTGTGAAATCAATCTGTCCACTTAGGAAGCAACACTGATTGACAATCAATTTCAAATGCTGTTGTGCAATTGGAATAGACAACAGATGGAAATTATTGGCAATTATCCAGACACCCTCAATAAAGGAGTGGTTCTGCAGGTGGGGACCACAGACCATATCTCAGTACCAATGCTTTCTGGCTGATGTTTTGGTCACTTTTGAATGTTGCTTGTGCTTTCACTCTCGTGGTAGCATGAGATGGACTCTACAACCCACACAAGTGGCTCAGGTAGTGCAGCTCATTCAGGATGGCACATCAATGCGAGCTGTGGCAAGAAGGTTTGCCTGTCAGCGTAGTGTCCAGAGGCTGGAGGTGCTACCAGGAGGCAGGCCAGTACACCAGGAGACATGGAGGGGGCCGTAGCAGGGCAACAACCCAGCAGCAGGACCGCTACCTCAGCCTTTGTGCAAGGAGGAACAGGAGGAGCACTGCCAGAGCCCTGCAAAAAATGACCTCCAGCAGGCCATAAATGTGCATGTGTCTGCACAAACGGTTAGAAACCGACTCCATGAGGATGGTCTGAGTGCCCGACGTCCACAGATGGGAGAAACGTTCCTCTTTGATATGCCCTATTAATGCCCTTGAGTACAAAATAAATTTTTGGGAACATTTCTTGTGGCTGACAAGTTTTTCAAATGGAATCCGATTTTTTTTCTTAAGTGTTTGCTTCTTGCAGACCTGTGATCTCAGTCTCTAGTTTGGAGCGGATTCGATGAGGAATCTGCTTCAGAGAAGTGACACGACTTCCTTTTTTAAATCAGGCATTTCCGCAACATTCTCAGGAAACAAACCACTTTAAAAACTCCTTATATGATTAGCAGAGTGGCTTTAATATTGAAACAAATAGGAAAAGTATCAACAATTTTTTAGGGTATGTGCACACAGTGTCATCAAGACGTTGTCCAAGTCGCTGAGGTTTTCCAAGGCTATGACTTTTCAGAAAAAAAAAAATCCGGCGGTCTTCTTCCTGAAGCGGCTTCGCTAGCAGTCTTGTTGACAATTCTTGTGGCAGCTCAGCCACCGGCATCTTTTCCCTATACCATCAACTACAAAGAGCGGGCAGCTTCCCAGAGAAGAGACCTGAAGAATCAACATGTTACAGTTTCCGAACCCTGAAGCGGTTAAAAGAAGGAACAAAAAGACTAAACATGTGCACAGCATTACTGTGGATTATGTTAATTTTTTTACGCCAGCTTTGCGGTGGTTTTTCTAGCTAGAGTCCAGACAGAATCCACCTAAAAAGAAGTCATCTGCATATACTCTTTAAGGACTTTGCAGTGAATCTTCTCCAAAATCTTTCTCAATAAACTCTAGGTGAACCCAGCCTAATCGTTCCATTATGCCCACACAATGATTTCTTTAAAGAAGCACTCCTCTTCCCATCGGAATAGTGATCCTCTTCATATATTGCAGTCCTCATATTATATATCACTGTGTACTTACAATTGCTCATTTTGCCTTTCTACCCAGCTAATTCTTCTTTTTCCCCTGCTCTAAGTAGAAACAGGACGTCTCTTTTCCCGGGGTAAATCACCTCCTCTTCAACTCCTGACGCAGCTGCTCCCCCTCCCTGGGACTTTTGCAGGGAAAATTGACCTCCTGTTTCTACATAGAGCTTAGAAGGATTCAGCTAGTCTGTTTTTACTCACTAATGTCATAGACCTAATGGAAAAGAGAAGTATTAGCTGGGTAGAAAGGCAAATTGAGCAACTCTGTGTACATAGTGCTATATATAATGACAACTGCAGTATATTAAGAGGATAAAAATTTTGATGGGAGGCCTGCTTCTTTAAATGCCATAATACTATCGCCATGCAGTGCCTACATAATATATTAATTCATCACTCCCCCCCCAAAAAAAAACAAAAAAACAAACCTCATTACCATAACACTGACATGTTCTTCACAAGATATTGTCAACACACACCAAAATAAAACTGCCCTTTATTGTCCAAATTGTACTGTCATACAATGCATGAAGACCCTCCTGGTGTGTTACTAGTGTTTCCTAGAGGCCACTACAGATATAAAAGGGGCTCTGATGACATGTACTACAGTCTATATACAAAATCAGCCACATCTAATGCAAGTTCTGGAATTAGGCCATGCATATTTCTTCATGCAACAGAATATGGCACAGTATCATATGAACATCCTAAAATACCTCTGCGTCCCAGCCCCCCCACCAAGCCCACTATCTCCCTGTCTTATTAAGACTTCCAAAACCCCGAAGCTGTACATTACAGTAGCAAATAGTATATCTAAATGAGACCATAAAATCCCTCAGTTCCGTGCTCATAAAACGCTATGTAATGAAGGTTTCAATTTCCTAAAAATATGTGCCACTTTTCCTCAGTGCCACTTAGCGTCTAACTCTTCAAAGAGAAGAGTCTGGTTAATAATTTTGCGGCGATTTACAAGAAGTGCAAAACTGGAAGTCCAACGCACAAATGAGCTTTGAGTGTCTTCTGGTTCTCTGAGTGAGAACAGAAAAGCTAAAATCTGTCAGCAGGTTTTTGCCATGTAATCTGAGAGGGAGCATGACGTAGAGGCAGAGGCCCGGATTCCAGCGATGTATCATTTACTGGCCTCCCCTTTGCAGTTTTTAATAGAGTCCCTGTTTTCTCTGCTGTAGATGTAGCAGTGCTATGAATGTCAAGCTGTGTATAACCCCGCCCAGGTCACGGATTGACAGCTTCCTGCACATAATGTGCAGTCAGTGGTGGGGGCGGGGTTACACAGATTAGCTGGACTAGCTTGCACATGAGAATTAGTCCCGCAATGATAATCTGCTGCTGAAAAATCACTGATTGTAGTGAAACTACAACAAATAGCCTAATAAGTGACAAATCCCAGTAATCCGTGTCTCTTCCATTAAGCTGCTTTCAGATTAAAAAGAGGAAATTTGCCGACTGATTCCCTTTAAACACCATGTTATAAAAGGGGTGATGGAGGCAGAGGGAGCCAGGAAAGTAAAGAAAATAATGGATTAACACCGGAAGCATCTATGGAGAAGATTGTGCCGTTATTCCTAAACAAACTGTAAAATGTGTTCTCTGTGCCAGCTCCAGACCACGGACAGATATACTAGACGTGCAGCTGCCCATAGGCACTGTAGGCAAGGTTCTGTCACCAGGACGGATCTGTGGAAACTACCGTGTTTCCCCGAAAGTAAGACCCTGTCTTACATTAATTTTACCCCAAAAAGTCCCACCCTGTCTTACTTTTGGGGGAGGTCTTACATTAGCCGAAAAAAAATGACAATTTCTTTTTAACCAATAAATTAACATTTATTAACATGCTGTTATACCCCATAACAGTGCCGTATCCCACGGCACACAGCCCCACACCCCATAACAGTGCCGTATCCCACTGCACACAGCCCCACACCCCATAACAGTGCCGTATCCCACTGCACACAGCCCCACACCCCATAACAGTGCCGTATCCCACTGCACACAGCCCCACACCCCATAACAGTGCCGTATCCCACTGCACACAGCCCCACACCCCATAACAGTGCCGTATCCCACTGCACACAGCCCCACACCCCATAACAGTGCCGTATCCCACTGCACACAGCCCCATACCCTATACAGTACATGTTTCCCTACTTGGTTTTTAAATGCTGGACGTTTTCCTCTGCGGTGCGGCTGTGGGTGCGGAAGGCCTGTGCTGCAGGGAACGCTGTGCCAATCAGCAGGGAAACAGCGGTGACGTGGGGCTGGGGCGGCCAATTACAGCCCAAGCTGCTGGACCAATCAGTGCTCGAGCCGGGGGCCGGCGGTGACGTGGGGAACAGGGGCGGCCAATGAGCTGTTGAGCTGGGCGGATTGCGGGGTTAACACGGCGAGTTAACCCCATGAGCGCTGGACCCGCCCAGCTGCACCTGAGGACACCTCTGGAGCCTGGGGACCCAATGGGGAACAGCGGCGGCCCAAAGGTAAGGGCCTTACATTTCACAGCGGCCCCCAACCCTGCCTTACATTCGGGGGAGGCCTTACATTGAAGGACCCCCCCGTAACCCCCACCCTGTCTTACTTTCGGGGGGGTCCTACTTTCGGGGAAACAGGGTAGGACATCTATTAGCGATCTTGCTATGGGGTCATGGAGAGGAGTATGGAATCCATGTATGAAAAGGATATGGACGAATATCTTGTGGCATCCTGGATGAAAGTTTAGGGGACTTGTCCACAAGGTACAATAACGCAAACTGTCTTGCTTTAATTAGGGCATCTTATAAACAAAAGTATAAAACCTCCCAAACTCCAGTTTTTGAGTGATATTACAGATGCCATGGTTTCAGGTATAACTGAATGTTCAGGTGACTTTTGAGAATAAGGTGTTGTGTGTGTACGTGTGGAATAACATGATTTCTGGATATGATCACTTTCATCCTGCATTTCTAGCAGTTTTGCCCCTGCCCTAGCAGCTTGTTACTCTTTGCTTTTATCTCCCTCCCTTGTCCTTTGAGTTTCATAGCAGCAAGTGTAATTTGATCCATTAATGCAGACAGATTTGTAGACAGATATGAGCAGTTTTTGAGAATGAATGATCTGTCCAGGATCCAAACAAGTGATTGGTAAGTGGGAAAAGATACAAGTTCTCTAATAAAAGATACATCACAAAGTTTCTTATCTTCACATGTACTGTTTAATGAGAACATGTAAATCGTCATGGAATAAAAAGCGCTATAAAAAATGAATAAAAACATAAATAAAGTGTTGTTACTATTTAAAAGGGGATGTCCACTACTGGACAACACCTTCTTAACAGCATGACTATTTGCCATTAAATAAGCTCATACTTACCTCTTGAGCTGCCACTAGAGTTGAGCGACGTTGGTCGGATCAGGTTTCATGAATCAAAATTCGTTTCAGATGAAACTGGTCCGACTAGGGCAAAAAAACTCGGAGTTTCGTCCGAAACCCGACCCCAATGCAAGTCAATGGGGAATGAAAGTCGGCATTGAGCGGATCCACTCAATGCTGACTTTCATTCCACATTGACTTGCATTGGGGTCGGGTTTCGGACGAAACTCCGAGTTTTTTTGCCCTAGTCGGACCAGTTTCATCTGAAACGAATTTTGTTTCATGAAACCCGATCCGACCAAAGTCGCTCAACTCTAGCCGCCACCATTCTTCCAATAATGAAGACAAGTTCCCCAGGGGTTACATGACAATGTTATGTCATATGAAAACTGTAACAGATTAGCAGCAACTGATTGACTGCAGCCTTCAGTATCCCAGCTATTATTCGCTGTCTGGTAGTGGACAACCCCTTTAAGCCATGTTCATATCTGCAGTGAAGGCTCCAGTGCAAATTCTGCTGAAAATACCAGACAAAAAACACTGAAGCATGATAATAATCAATAAGGTCTGATCTGTCTGATCACAGATGACAAATCATTTTGCTGCTCTGCTCATATGAAGGATGCAGAAAAAAAAACTGGATAAGAAAAACAGGTATGAACCCAGTCATATACAGTCATGGCCAAAAGTTTTGAGAATGACACACATATATTTTCACATGATCTGCTGTCCTCTGGTTTTTATGTGTGTTTGTCAGATGTTTTTATCACATACAGAAATATAATTGCAACAATATTATGAGTAACAAAAGCTTATATTGACAAAATGAGTTAATGCAGCAAGTCAATATTTGCAGTGTTGACCCTTCTTCTTCAGGACCTCAGCAATTCTCCCTGGCATGCTCTCAATCAACTTCTGGATCAAATCCTGACTGATAGCAGTCCATTCTTGCAAAATCAATGCTTTTATTTTGTCTGAATTTGAAGGTTTTTGTTTGTCCACCCGTCTCTTGATGATTGACCACAAGTTCTCAATGGGATTAAGATCTGGGGAGTTTCCAGGCCATGGTCCCAAAATCTCTATGTTTTGTTCCCTGAGCCATTTAGTTATCACCTTTGCTTTATGGCAAGGTGCTCCATCATGTTGAAAAAGGCACTGTTGATCGCCAAACTGCTCTTGGACGGTTGGGAGAAGTTGCTCTTGGAGGACATTCTGGTACCATTCTTTATTCATGGCTGTGTTTTTAGGCAAGACTGAGAGAGAGCCCATTCCCTTGGCTGAGAAGCAACCCCACACATGAATGGTTTCAGGATGCTTGACCGTTGGCATGAGACAAGACTGGTGGTAGCGCTCACCTGGTCTTCTCCAAATAAGCCGTTTTCCAGATGTCCCAAACAATCGAAAAGGGGATTCATCAGAGAAAATGACTTTACCCCAGTCCTCAGCAGTCCCTGTACCTCTTGCAGAATATCAGTCTGTCCATGATGTTTTTTCTGGAGAGAAGTGGCTTCTTTGCTGCCCTCCTTGAGACCAGGCCTTGCTCCAAGAGTCTCCGCCTCACAGTGCGTGCAGATGCACTCACACCTGCCTGCTGCCATTCCTGAGCAAGCTCTGCACTGCTGGTAGCCCGATCCCGCAGCTGAAAACACTTTTAAGAGACGGTCCTGGCACTTGCTGGTCTTTCTTGGGCGCCCTGGAGCCTTTTTGGCAACAAGGGAACCTCTCTCCTTGAAGTTCTTGATGATGCGATAGATTGTTGACTGAGGTGCAATCTTTCTAGCTGCGATACTCTTCCCTGTTAGGCCATTTTTGTGCAGTGCAATGATGACCGTACGTGTTTCTTTAGAGATAACCATGGTTAACAGAAGAGAAACAATGATGCCAAGCACCAGCCTCCTTTTAAAGTGTCCAGTGGTGTCATTCTTACTTAATCATGACAGATTGATCTCCAGCCCTGTCCTCATCAACACCCACACCTGTGTTAATGGAGCAATCACTGAAACGATGTTAGCTGGTTCTTTTAAGGCAGGGCTGCAATGATGTTGAAATGTGTTTTGGGGGATAAAGTTCATTTTCTAGGCAAATATTGACTTTGCAAGTAATTGCTGTTAAGCTGATCACTCTTTATAACATTCTGGAGTATATGCAAATTGCCATTAGAAAAAATGAAGCAGTAGACTTTGTAAATATTAATATTTGTGTCATTCTCAAAACTTTTGGCCATGACTGTAGTGCCCTTGTTTTAAAATGCTTTCTTCCAGGCGGTGGCAGGGCATTTTCAGGACAAGAAAAAAGGGGTGGTTGAGGACTTAGACATTGATGATCTGCCCAGGACACTATTTGAGTCATGATGATTGACTGCCCGGCTTCACCCAACTAGGTAGCGGAAACTGGCTGTCAATCACCATGACACCAGTAGTCCCGCCCTGTCAGCAGGGAGAGAAACCGCTGCTCTGCTGACGGGGAGCAGCTAAATCTCTGGCAGGAGCAGTCAGCGACCTGCACCGGGTACAACAGACAGGTAGTTGCCTCTGTTAGCAACTACATGCTTTTTTTCTAAAGTCCTGGATATCCTCTTTAATGTGGGGGCCTGATATCTGGCACCCCTGCCTCAGCTGTTTTTAGCTCCCACTGTAGCTGGATGTACACAGCAAGAACAGTTCAGATCTTATTCTTGGGTTCCGCATCTTAGCTCCTATTAAAGTTAATAGACGACTCATCCAAAGGGCTCAGTCAGACGTCGGCATAAATCGGGCCGAGATCGGAACGCAATGCACGGACTGGATGGCGGCTCTCCTAGCGCAAGCTGACAGCTGTATAGAAATACATTAAGCCGTCCGTGCATTGCGTTCCGATCTCGGCCCGATTTATATGGCCATCCGATTGCTGACCGGCAATTTATATTTAGGGCACAATCACTCACTTTCACAGAACTTGACTAATTTAAGGCGGACCATGAGACGACCTAGTTGAACATGGAAGCACAAACCTGACCATTACAGATCAAATCCGCTGCAAGCTTCATCATGCAGGTGTTTTTGGCTTGTTTTTTTTTGTCTGGGGTGACTGGCACTTTTTTTTTTTCTAAACCTCAATATTTTTGCAGATTTGAAATTGTGAACTACACGAGCCTGACTTAAAAAAGCACGGTTGAGTCTTAGGAAAATAATAAATAATTGGTACAAAAAACAATGGACTTAAAATTAATGAAAAGAATAAAAAAAAAAAAACGGGGGGCAGGTTCTAAAATAAATCATTAACACTTCATGCGCCCAGCTCTGTGCCAACTTAATTAGCTCATCCTGAAACTGGACTCTGGCTTCCAGAGATGCCTCTACAGTTTCCCGAGCAATTAAAAAAGGGAGGCTTAATGATTTAATTATGGTGTGCGCCAATTCACCCGTGGAGGCCCGGGTTACATTTCGTGTGCGCGGTACACGCCTGGTTTGGTTTACAGATCACTGACAGTACCAATTTAACATTTAATTATGGGGATGATTTGGGTCACAATGGAGAGCGCAGGTGGATGGTGGGCACATGTCACAAGGAAGGAAAGGGAATGTGCAGTCTTTAGTTGGAGGTCTCAATTGCCTCAACTTACCCCAAACACACAAACTGTAAAGTGATTAATGCAGCCTGAATGGGGGCTCTGGTTACACGGTAACACACACCTTCCACGCACCTCTGTCTTACTTAACAGCCAGTCCTTTAAATGAGCCTGAAGCAGATGCAGTAATTACTTGTCTGTCCGCACCATTTGCATACTTCTAATCCAGACCACGGACTGTTAACCCTTTGTGTGCTGGGTGCAACCTAAGAAGAGACTGACTACAAAAGCTGGCGAGTCACTAGTCTGAAGTTGATCAAAATGGGCGATTACAACCAAAGCGATTATTTGTCGGGGGACATTTGACAACTTACACAATCGGTTTATCCAACCAATGGGTGGAAAAAACGACAGCCATCTTTAAAAAGAATCCAGTAGTTGCTAGTCTTTGGCCGTCAGCTATAACACCTGTAAAATAAACGTTCTCCATTCTTTGTCCTTGACCCTGAATAGGTAAGGCCAGTTTTAATATAAGGATTAAGATGTTTAGTGGTTCATTGAGCAAACAATCAATTGCTTAATGGCCATTCAACCATAAACCCTTTCCTATTTGCTTTACATGAAAACTGGGTAATGTTTTTCTGAGGGTAAGGCCCTAGAAGACCCGAAAAAGTTTCCCTTATGGGTTTCTGTCAACTTTTAGAACAATTTAGACGGCAAGAGTAACACGATCTATGGCACTAAGTCTTGCCGACAATGATGCCGGAACCCTGATGGACTCTATGAAAGGAGATAACGTCCATGCCTGGTGTAAATCCTATCCTCCTATCTATAAGATAGCAAATAACTTATTGATTACTGGAGGACCCTCACTAATCACAAGAATGGAACTCTGCAGACAAACTCTGTATGCTCACTTCTGCTCCATTCGTTCTCTACGAGACCAACTGAGAAAGCCAAGTCATGAGGATTCACCAGATTTCCGGAAAATTAGTTCTTTTCTCAATTACAAAAATTTAAAAGAAAAACAAAGTTGTGTTGAAATGGCTCACAAAGAAAAATGATTTATTAATATAAAGAAAGTATTTCAATAACAATATTTTTATAAAAAGGCAGAGTGACTAAATGTAGGGCCACATAACCAAGCCTAGGTTACACTATATAACTGTTCAATGTATGGATGACTAAAGTGTAAATCACAGTGGATTATGCAAGGCAAAGCACAGTGTTAAAGATCACTTACCTGATATAACGGATGTAAGCCCTGGTTGTGATGTAGCTCCGGCGTGTTTCACCCAGCTTAGTCAGGGGGCAATTTCTCTGCTCAATTACAGAAATGTAATGGAGCCTAAATCTGTCCAAACCCATAATAAAGTATAGCTAGGTATTGCGCCAAGCTACCGTAAATTATAGTTATTCTATGGTACTGCTAACAAGACCAAAAAGAGGAGTGGGCATGTATCTTCACATAGACATTCAGAAGTCTGGATGAGCTGGTGATAACCACTCTGGAAATAACCATTGTGGAAATTGTAATCATAGCCATATTGGTTGTCATTCAGGTAAGTTGCAAATCGCTTTTGCACAACGCTTCCACCCTTGTACCATTTATTGAATGATTGACGGTCATAAATTGCTCCGACACTATTTAAAAAGAGGTTCTTTCGCAGCTCCAGTTGTTGTAAATCAACAATATACACACCTCCGACACTACAGATCATTGATAATGGACAGGGAGCACTACGTTATCTTTTAAAAGGAGGTTCTGCAGCATATGAGGGGCGCATTATAAGAAATAATGCATCTCCTGCTATCAGTTTAGATGAATATCCGGAGTCGCCAGGTAACTCCGTAACCTATATAAATGTTCTCCTTGTGCCCGCAGAATTTCTCATTGACCCCTATAATGTACAGCACATTATCCCATATATACTGTGACCACTAGTACGACATTGTACGCTCTGGATCTCCAGCTGAAGTCAGAAAACATCGCCATTTATACCACGCTTGCGCTTCTAGACGGCAGCTAGGTGGGAGGTTATTATTTAATCCAAACCTTTCCACAACTATTTAGATTAACTGAGTTAGAGCTCGGCGGAGCTTTCCATTGTCAGATGTGCCTACATAGCCCCTGGGACTTTAGTTGTGCAAACCTTTTAAATGGGCCTTTTTATTTTGCGTGACGCTTAAGTATGCAAAAAAAAAAAAAAAAAACAGCTCACAATGCCTTTTCATTTAAGAATCAGCCTGTTTCTAATTAAACTGATGCCGGTAACTGGTTGCCTAAGTTTTAATCAGTTTCAATCACCTATTGATCTGCATACAGAAGCTAAGCAAAAATCATCTGAGTAAGAGATGGTTTGGGAATAGCTTGAGCGGAGAACAGACCCAGCGGCCTTGGGAAATAAGTCCTGTTTTAAGCATCCGATAAAGAAGCTGTTCAGCACTGCAGCCCAAGACCCGGCGCAGAATGACTTTAACTAACCAGCAGAAATTTATCATCTTCAGCCAAAATCAATGTTCTGATCAATCCTCCCCCCAAACATTGCCGTCTGCAGGGACTAGCTGGCAATTTAGGGAAATTACACCATGTAAATGCT
This sequence comes from Dendrobates tinctorius, assembly GCF_039654945.1. NCBI lineage: Eukaryota > Metazoa > Chordata > Amphibia > Anura > Dendrobatidae > Dendrobates > Dendrobates tinctorius. The sequence continues at coordinate 92,607,840 of NW_027361690.1, read as the reverse complement.
TGTGCTTTTAATTGAACCGTTTCATCAAGACGCCTTCCTCGGGCAGGCCCTCCATCTATCTGCCCTGTACCAGGCAGTTTGTCTTGTGTGATGCAGCCAGCGAGGGGCAGCACGCAGAGACATAGATGAAGCGCAGACCTGCAGCAAGCCATCATAGACAGACTAACGGCGGGACAAAGGCTTATACAAGCTGTAAAACTAAAGTTTTATCAGAAATCTGCAGGTTATACACCAGTCTGCTTAGATAAAGCATAACTATACATAGAGATGTATCTGAAGGCTCTCCCTGGAGACATGTGGGTAATGGACTAGGAGACATTTTTCACTTCTTTCCATCAAAAATCCTAATGACAAAAACTCCAGTCATCCTTTGCCCTTACTAAAATGCCTGATAACAGATAACAATAGATCACAAATCTATAGAGTACACGGAATCATGCCGCCCGGTGGCACTGTTGCATTGCAGCTATGGGGTCATGGCTTTGAATCAAACGAAGGGCGATATCTACATGGATTTCCTCCCACGCTCCAATTGCCCCAAATACAGAGAGAGTAGAGTGTGAGCCCCATTACAGGCAAGGACTCATGTGAATGGTGATCTTTGAGGAATATGTTGGTGCTGTATAAATAATAATATAAAAAGGGTCCAACAAGCACAGTGGCTTGCTAAAGTATTCACTCCCTTGGCATTTTTCATGTTTTTGCTACCTCACAACATGAAAATTCACTGTTTTTTGAGGGTTTGCATTAGCTAGTTCTTGTAAAGAACATATACGGTATATTCCCTCCCATAAAGTCAGTACTTTGTAGAACCTCCTTTTGCAGCAATTACAGCTGTAAGTCACTTTGGATAAGTCTTCATGAGCGTTCCACATCCTGCCACTGGGATTTTTGCCCATTCCTCAAGCCAAATCTCCCTCAATTCTTTCAAGTTAGATGGTTTCTTCTGGTGAACACCAATCTTCAAGTCTGACCTCATATTCTAAGTTGGATTAAGGTCTGGGCTTTAACTAGGTCACTCCAAAAAACATTTTCATGTTTCCCTTTAAACCATTTGAGTGTTGCTTAAGCAGTAAGGTTTGGGTCATTGTCTTGTTGGTAGGTGAACCTTTATCCCAGTGTCAAATCACTGAGAGACTGAAACAGGTTTTCTCAAGAATATCCGTGTATTTCACACCATCCTCCTCCTGACTAGGACCATTTTTCCTGTCACTGCTGCTGAAAAACATCACCACAACATGATGTTCCCACCTCTATGATTCACTGTTGGGATGGTGTTTGTGGGTTGATGAGCTGTGTTGATTTGGCCCCAGACATAGCATTTTCCTTGGTGGCCAAAAAGTTCAATTTTAGTCTCACCTGACCACAGCTCCTTCCCTCCATACATTTGGGAAGTCTCCCACATCTTTTGTCAAACTCCAAATGAGTCTTACAATTGTGTGTAGGTAAAGGTTTTTTTTTCTGCCCACTCTTACACAAACGACACCTCTACGGAGTGTATGGCTTATTGTGGTCGTATGGACAGATACTCCAGTCTCTGCTCGGTCACCCTGCAGCTAATTCAGGGTTACCTTTAGTCTCTGTGCTGCCTTGCTAGTTAATGCCCTCCTCTTGCACGAGCTGAGAATTTTAGCGGGCAGCCCTCTCTTGGCAGGTTTGCTGTGGCACCATGTTCTTTCCATTTGATGATAACAGATTTGATGGTGCTCTGGGGTATCATCACAGATTGGGATAATATAATACAATATATATATATATATATATATATATATATACATACAGTGCCTACAAGTAGTATTCAACCCCCTGCAGATTTAGCAGGTTTGATAAGATGCAAATAAGTTAGAGCCTTCAAACTTCACACAAGAGCAGGATTTATTAACAGATGCATAAATCTTACAAACCAAAAAGTTATGTTGCTCAGTTAAATTTTAATAAATTTTAAACATAAAAGTGTGGGTCAATTATTATTCAACCCCTAGGTTTAATATTTTGTGGAATAACCCTTGTTTGCAATTACAGCTAATAATCGTCTTTTATAAGACCTGATCAGGCCGGCACAGGTCTCTGGAGTTATCTTGGCCCACTCCTCCATGCAGATCTTCTCCAAGTTATCTAGGTTCTTTGGGTGTCTCATGTGGACTTTAATCTTGAGCTCCTTCCACAAGTTTTCAATTGGGTTAAGGTCAGGAGACTGACTAGGCCACTCCAACACCTTCATTTTTTCCCTCTTGAACCAGGCCTTGGTTTTCTTGGCTGTGTGCTTTGGGTCGTTGTCTTGTTGGAAGATGAAATGACGACCCATCTTAAGATACTTGATGGAGGAGCGGAGGTTCTTGGCCAAAATCTCCAGGTAGGCCGTGCTATCCATCTTCCCATGGATGCGGACCAGATGGCCAGGCCCCTTGGCTGAGAAACAGCCCCACAGCATGATGCTGCCACCACCATGCTTGACTGTAGGGATGGTATTCTTGGGGTCGTATGCAGTGCCATCCAGTCTCCAAACGTCACGTGTGTGGTTGGCATCAAAGATCTCGATCTTGGTCTCATCAGACCAGAGAACCTTGAACCAGTCTGTCTCAGAGTCCTCCAAGTGATCATGAGCAAACTGTAGACGAGCCTTGACATGACGCTTTGAAAGTAAAGGTACCTTACGGGCTCGTCTGGAACGGAGACCATTGCGGTGGAGTACGTTACTTATGGTATTGACTGAAACCAATGTCCCCACTGCCATGAGATCTTCCCGGAGCTCCTTCCTTGTTGTCCTTGGGTTAGCCTTGACTCTTCGGACAAGCCTGGCCTCGGCACGGGAGGAAACTTTCAAAGACTGTCCAGGCCGTGGAAGGCTAACAGTAGGTCCATAAGCCTTCCACTTCCGGATGATGCTCCCAACAGTGGAGACAGGTAGGCCCAACTCCTTGGAAAGGGTTTTGTACCCCTTGCCAGCCTTGTGACCCTCCACGATCTTGTCTCTGATGGCCTTGGAATGCTCCTTTGTCTTTCCCATGTTGACCATGTATGAGTGCTGTTCACAAGTTTGGGGAGGGTCTTAAATAGTCAGAAAAGGCTGGAAAAAGAGATAATTAATCCAAACATGTGAAGCTCATTGTTCTTTGTGCCTGAAATACTTCTTAATACTTTAGGGGAACCAAACAGAATTCTGGTGGTTTGAGGGGTTGAATAATAAATGACCCTCTGAATAAACTTTTCACAATTTAAAAAAAAATTAAACAAAGAAATAACATTCTTTTTTGCTGCAGTGCATTTCACACTTCCAGGCTGATCTACAGTCCAAATGTCACAATGCCAAGTTAATTCCGAATGTGTAAACCTGCTAAATCTGCAGGGGGTTGAATACTACTTGTAGGCACTGTATATATATATATATATATATATACACACACATACATACATACATACACACACATATACACACACAAACACACACAGTACAGTCCAAAAGTTTGGACACACCTTCTCATTCAAGGAGTTTTCTTTATTTTCATGACTATGAAAACTGTAGATTCACTCTGAAGGCATCAAAACTATGAATTTACACGTGGAGTTATATCATTAACAAAAAAGTGTGAAAGAACTGAAAATATGTCTTATATTCTAGGTTCTTGAAAGTAGCCACCTTTTGCGTTGATTACTGCTTTGCACACTCTTGGCATTCTCTTGATGAGCTTCAAGAGGTAGTCACCGGAAATGGTCTTCCAAACAGTCTTGAAGGAGTTCCCAGAGATGCTTAGCACTTGTTGGCCCTTTTGCCTTCACTCTGCGGTCCAGCTCACCCCAAACCATCTCGATTCGGTTCAGGTCTGGTGACTGTGGAGGCCAGGTCATCTGGCGTAGCACCCCATCACTCTCCTTCTTGGTCAAATAGCCCTTACACAGCCTGGAGATGTGTTTGGTGTCATTGTCCTGTTGAAAAATAAATGATGGTCCAACTAAACGCAAACCGGATGGAATAGCATGCCGCTGCAAGATGCTGTGGTAGCCATGCTGGTTCAGTATGCCTTCAATTTTGAATAAATCCCCAACAGTGTCACCAGCAAAGCACCCCCACACCATCACACCTCCTCCTCCATGCTTCACGGTGGGAACCAGTCATGTAGAGTCCATCCGTTCACCTTTTCTGCGTCGCACAAAAGACACAGTGTTTGGAACCAAAGATCTCAAATTTAGACTCATCAGACCAAAGTACAGATTTCCACTGGTCTAATGCCCATTCCTTGTGTTCTTTAGCCGAAACAAGTCTCTTCTGCTTGTTGCCTGTCCTTAGCAGTGGTTTCCTAGCAGCTATTTTACCATGAAGGCCTGCTGCACAAAGTCTCCTCTTAACAGTTGTTATAGAGATGTGTCTGCTGCTAGAACTCTGTGTGGCATTGACCTGGTCTCTAATCTGAGCTGCTGTTAACCTGCGATTTCTGAGGCTGGTGACTCAGATGAACTTATACTCCGCAGCAGAGGTGACTCTTGGTCTTCCTTTCCTGGGGCGGTCCTCATGTGAGCCTGTTTCTTTGTAGCGCTTGATGGTTTTTGCCACTGCACTTGGGGACACTTTCAAAGTTTTCCCGATTTTTCGGACTGACTGACCTTCAGTTCTTAAAGTAATGATGGCCACTCATTTTTCTTTACTTAGAATTTGTATTATGGCAAGAAAAAAGCAGCTAACAGTCTATTCAGTAGGACTATCAGCTGTGTATCCACCAGACTTCTGCACAACACAACTGATAGTCCCAACCCCATTTATAAGGCAAGAAATCCCACTTAATAAACCTGACAGGTCATACCTGTAAAGTGAAAACCATTTCCGGTGACTACCTCTTGAAGCTCATCAAGAGAATGCCAAGAGTGTGCAAAGCAGTAATCAAAGCAAAAGGTGGCTACTTTGAAGAACCTAGAATATAAGACATATTTTCAGTTGTTTCACACTTTTTGTTGTTAATTATATAATTCCACATGTGTTAATTCATAGTTTTGATGCCTTCAGAGTGAATCTACAATTTTCATAGTCATGAAAATAAAGAAAACTCTTTGAATGAGACAGTGTTTCCAAACTTTTGGTCTGTACTGTATACACACAACGGAATATAACTCCAAGTAAATCAAACTTCTGTGAAATCAAACTATATACTTAGGAAGCTACACTGATTGACAATCAATTTCACATGCTGTTGTGCAAATTGAATAGACAACAGATGGAAATTATTGCCAATTATCAAGACACACTCAAAAGGAGTGGTTCTGCAGGTGGCGACCACAGACCACATCTCAGTACCAATGCTTTATGGCTGATGTTTTGGTCACTTTTGAATGTTGGTTGTGCTTTCACACTCGTGGTAGCATGAGACGGACTCTACAACCCACACAAGTGGCTCAGGTAGTGCAGCTCATTCAGGATGGTGCATCAATTCAAGCTGTGGCAAGAAGGTTTGCTGTGTCTGTCAGCGTAGTGTCCAGAGGCTGGAGGCGCTACCAGGAGACAGGCCAGTACACCAGGTGATGTAGAGGGGGCCGTAGGAGGGCAACAACCCAGCAGCAGGACCGCTACCTCTGCCTTTGTGCAAGGAGGAACAGGAGGAGCACTGCCAGAGCTCTGCAAAATGAACTCCAGCACGCCACAAATGTGCACATGTCTGCACAAACTGTTAGAAACCGACTCCATGAGGATGGTCTGAGTGCCCGACCTCCACAGATGGGGGTTGTGCTCACAGCCCAACACTGTGTAGGATGCTTGGCATTTGCCACAGAACACCAGGATTGGCAAATTCGCCACTGTCGCCCTGTTCTCTTCACAGATGAAAGCAGGTTCACACTGAGCACATGTGACAGACGTGACAGAGTCTGGAGACGCCATGGAGAGAGATCTGCTGCCTGCAACATCCTTCAGCATGACCGGTTTGGCAGTGGGTCAGTAGTGGTGTGGGGTGGTATTTTTTTGGAGGGCCGCACAGCCCTCCATGTGCTCGCCAGTGGTAGCCTGACTGCCATTAGGTACCGAGATGAGATCCTCAGACCCGTTGTGAGACCATATGCTGGTGCGGTTGGCCCTGGGTTCCTCCTAATGCAGGACAATGCAAAACCTCATGAGGCTGGAGTGGAGTGTATCAGCAGTTCCTGCAAGATGAAGGCATTGAAGCTATGGACTGGCCCGCCCGTTCCCCAGACCTGAATTCGATTGAGTACATCTGGGACATCATGTCTCGCTCCATCCACCAACATCACATTGCACCACAGACTGTCCAGGAATTGGTGGATGCTTTAGTCCAGGTCTGGGAGGAGATCCCTCAGGAGAACATCCGCTGCCTCATCAGGAGCACGCCCAGGCGTTGTAGAGAGGTCATACAGGCACGTGGAGGCCACACACACTACTGAGCATCATTTCCTTGTCTTAAGGCATTTCCACTGAAGTTAGATCAGCCTGTAATTTGATTTTTCACTTTGATTTTCACTATCCTTCCAAATCCAGAACTCCATGGGATATGAATTTTGATTTACATTGAATATCAATTGTTCTTTTAGTCTGACATGTCTCTGAATTTCCAAGTAATAAATCTTGTATTTTTTTTCTGACAAAGAAAAAATGGTCAAAATTAGCGATGAACGAGTACACTCGTTACTCGAGATTTCCCGAGCATGCTCGGGTGTCCTCCGAGTATTTTGGCGTGTTCGAAGATTTATAACTCGTGAAGAGTTTTGAAACCAATATTTTGTGGAATAACCATGATTTTTAAAAGCAGCTTTCATGCATCTTGGCATGCTTGCCGCCAGTCTTTCACACTGCTTGTGGCGCAAAATGGCTTGTGACTGTCCATCATCCTCTTGATTACATTCCAGAGGTTTTCAATGGGGTTCCCATGACAGGGTTTTGATGTGGTGAAATTATATATTATATATATATATATATATATATATACATATATATATATATATACATATACATATACACACACATATACACACCGTATATACTCGTGTATAAGCCGACCCCCCTAATTTTGCCACAAAAAACTGGGAAAACTTATTGACTTGCGTATAAGCCTAGGGTGGAAAATGCAGCAGCTACTGGTAAATTTCAAAAATAAAAATAGATACCAATAAAAGTAAAATTAATTGAGACATCAGTAGGTTAAATGTTTTTGAATATCCATATTGAATCAGTGCCCCATATAATGCTCCATACAGTTCATGATGGGTCCATAAGATGCTCCATACAAAATACACCCCATATAATGCTCCACAAAGGTTAATAATGCCCCCATAAGATGCACCATAGAATAATATGCCCCATATAATGCTCCATAAAGGTTATGGCCCCATAAGATGCTCCATAGATTATGGCCCCATAAGATGCTCCATAGATTATGCCCCCATAAGATGATCCATAGATTATGCCCCCATATGCTGCTCCATAGAATATGCCCCATATGCGTCCCCATAGCATATGCCCCCATATGCTGCTCCATAGGATATGCCCCCATATGCTGCTCCATAGGATATGCCCCCATATGCTGCCCCATAGGATATGCCCCCATATGCTGCCCCATAGGATATGCCCCCATATGCTGCCCCATAGAATATGCCCCAATATGCTGCCCCCATAAGATGTTCCATATATTATGCCCCCATATGCTGCTGCAAAAAAAATGCCATACTCGCCTCTCCTGCTCAGGACCCGAAACCGGAGATACTCACCTGTCCGGGGTCCATCGCTGCTCACCGCTGTCTGCCGCTTCCTGTGCCGGTGACTTTTCAGCCAGCAGAGGGCGCAGCGCGCACTAACCACGTCACCGCGCCCTCTGCTGCCTAAATGTCATTGACACAGGATGCAGCAGACAGCGGTGAGCAGCGATGGACCCCGGGGACAGGTGAATATCGCTATACTTACCCCCTCCTGGGGCGGTCTCTGCAGCCCCGCTTCTCCACGGTCTCCCTTCCTGCCTTCAGCGGTCACGTGATACCGCTCATTACACTCATGAATATGCGCATATTCATGAGTTTAATGAGAGGTGCCATGTGACCGCTGAAGGCAGGAAGGACGTCCGTGGAGAAGTGGGGGGCTGCAGAGACCGCGCCAGGGGGTTAAGTATGATCTCTGACACCCCCGCTCCCCCTCCCCCCCCGCAGGTATATGACTCATGTATAAGCCGAGAGGGGGACTTTCAGCCCCAAGAAATGGGCTGAAAATCTCAGCTTATACACGAGTATATACGATAGATATAGATATCTATCTATCCATCTATCTATATCTATCTATCCATCCAACCCTGACTTGTGCTTCTCAAAAACTTAGACCCCGACTTGTTTGAAGATCTCTTTGATCTTCATGGTGCTGTTTGGTTAGTGATGCCTCTTTCTTAATGGCCTCTGTGGCCTTTCAAAAAATCTGTGTATATACTGACAGACCATGTGACACTTAGATTGCACACAGTTAGGCTTCCTTACACTAAGCATATGATTTATGAAGGCAATTGCTTGCACCAGAATTTTTTTTAGGGGATTCATAGCAAAAGGGGTGAATACATGTGCACATACCAATTTTTAGTTATTTGATCCCATAAATTTAATGTATGCCTATTTTTATTTTCACTTCACTAACATACTTTTTAGTGCTGAAGCCTCGCACACAAATCGGATTATAAAAATATTTAAACACAGGTTGTAATGTAACAAAATAGGTAAGAAGCCAAGGGGGTGAAAACCTTTGCAAGCCACTGTAGATAAAGCTTTTGTTAGGGCCTTTGCTGCCATCATTACATCGGCATCTGGGCATTAATTTAGGGACATAAACATAGCTTTTGCAAGGGTCTTTACCTGAAACGGCATTATATTGGCACTTTGGCACCACTTGGACTTATCTGGTACATATAGGCAGATTTTGTTTGCTTCTTATTGTGATAGCAACATTGGAACCGAGGATTGCATCCATCAAGGGGGAACCAAAAAGATTACAGAGAGATCCTTACCTCCTGTCAAAATACTTAAGTGCCACAGTCACTACTGACCATGGTACCTGAACAGACAAGACGACCATGATCAGAATTACCATCGATATTCCGGTGTTGGCAGAAGATGCAAAGCACAGTGGGTAAAGCAATGCCTACTGAGAACTTTGACATGGTGCTAGAAGGAGTTAGAAGGGTTGTCTCATTGTAGGAACTGTCCAAACGGCAGAGGCTCTAATGTATATTTTATGGAAAAACGCATAGCTGGTCATTGACGAAGGCTGAACTCGGACATCTGTGAAACATGGTACGAGTGTTGAACGTGGTGACTAAACCGGGCGCAGGTCTCACGACTCGAATTCAACAGCTCCACAGGCAGATAGAAGGCTGCTTTGCTCAAGCCAGGAAGTCCGCGATCAGCTGATCGCAGACCTCCAGACCTGATCACGGCCCTTACTCTGACCACGTTTCATGGACGCCTGAATTCGGCCTTAAACACCTTTCCAAGTAGCCACCCTGGGTAAGTTATGAAAAGGTGAGCGGTGATGAAGTGGAGTAGAGCATCTGTACGGGGTCAGACCCTACTGACTGGATAGCTAATCTGACCCCTTTATGTTATGTTGGCCATTTTTGGTTTGGATGGGATATCATCTTTGTATTCTGATTTCTAACACATAAGTGATATACGTACTGCGTGAGATACAAAGCATCTAGAACAGCTCAACAGAAACAAGAAGAGCGGACATGAACAGAGGATGAGTTTCTGAAGTGCATCGCGGCACACGCGCTTAATTAGGCCGTGAAATGGCGGCACAGAACCAGCGCTGTCTGTTCCTCAAGCGAGAACAGGATGGATGGGGCACACTGACAGTTGTTTGAGGCTTAATTGGTTTTGTATGAAAGTTAAATTCAAATAAACGTGCGAGCTCCTCATTTACTGCCAGGAATAAAAACATACAGACTTGTTAAAGGTGATGGGAAAAGTTTTTATGACTTTAAACGAGCTCTTCCTCTGGAGGTTTTCCGCTCTGTGATTTCTAATATATATCAGCCTCTCTCCTCTTCATATTTTTTTTCTTTTTTGCTAAATCAATTAGCTATAGTTTATTGCTTTGTTGCCTACATTGTGTAGCCTTCACTTTACAAGGCAGAGGGAAATATTACAAAATGTACGTGCCAGTGAGCCAGAGGATAGCATATGGCAGTCCCTGGTTGCTGCAAAATACAGGGACAGCAGACATAAATCTGGATACAACTAAAAGGGGATTTTCTAAATCAAGAAAATAATGTGAAATATCCAGTAACTATTGCAGGAATGCCTGTCTGATGATAAAGTGATGTTTCGCACTTGTGCTAGACCTTTTCTGTAGCATTGTGCTAGTCTAGTCTGTAGAGTAAAAAAAATGTAAACCTAAAGGCTCTATTACAAGCGAATGGGAAAATAAAGATCAGAAAGGATCATAACGGATCACTCATGCCATTCTGGCATCGGCATAACACAGAAGACATGATGCCAGTGTGAGCTTCATCAGCATCAGAAATCACAATATACTTAACTGGCTATACCTGCACACTTCAACCAATATAACATCATACCCTCCTTTTTCACCTCTCGCTTCCTAACACTCAATGTAGTCAAAACTGAACTCATTATCTTTCCTCCATCTCACGTATCTTCCCTACCCGATCTATCTATTATGGTAAATGGCATCACGAGCTCTCCCGCACCTGAAATCCGCTGCCTCAGAGTAACTCTTGACTCTGCCCTGTCCTTCAAACCACACGTCCAAACTCTTGCCACCTCCTGTCACCTCCAACTCAAAAATATTTCCAGAATCTGTCCCTTCCTCAGCCCTCAATCTACTAAAACTCTTGTTTATGCCCTCATTATCTCCCGCCTTGACTACTGCAACACTCTCCTGTGTGGCCTCCCTGCTAACTCTCTTGCACCAACTCCAGTCTGTCCTCAACTCTGCTGCCCAACTAATCCACCTCTCTCCTCGCTACTCCCGTCTCTCCCCTTTGCAAATCCCTCCAATGGCTCCCAATTCACCAACGAATCCAGTTCAAACTACTAACACTGACCTACAAAGCCATCCACAACCTGTCCCCTCCCTATATCTCTGAACTAATCTCCCAATATCTTCCCTCACGTAATCTTCGATCCTCCCAAGACCTCATTCTCTCCTCCACACTTATTCGTTCTTCACACAACCGCCTCCAAGATTTCTCCCGAATATCCCCTATCTTCTGGAATTCCATGCCTCAACACGTCCGATTATCCACCACCCTCGGATCCTTCAAACGGAACCTGAAAACCCATCTTTTCAGGAAAGCTTACAGCCTGCAATAACCATTCTGCCGCCTCACCACTGCCCAAGCCGCCGCCTCATCACCACCAGAGCTGCTGAACCCCCGACCTTCTGTCTCTTCCCCATTATCCCATAGAATGTATGTCTGCAAGGACAGGGTCCTCTCCCCTCTATACCAGTCTGTCATTGTAAATTTGTTTACTGGTAACGATGTCTATAACTTTGCATGTAACCCCCCTTCTCATGTACAGCACCATGGAATTAATGACGCTATATAAATAAATAATAGTAATAATAATACCCAAGGGAATCGGATTTGGCATGATATACACATATCTGTCTGAAAAGGACAGATTAAAGAAATGACAATGAAATAAATAGTTGGAATGTATTAACACTAGGACTACCGGACTGGTCACCCCCCCTAAAAATACTGCTTGGAGTCATTTTGGTTTGTTTTTGTTTATTTTTAGAGTTTCTTGTTCCTGGTATTGTTGTAACTTTAATTTTATAGAATGAGAAATAGCAAGAATATCGTCAGGCTTTAGCGCACTTCTTCTAGACATATTAGCAATTAGCAAAACTGCAGGCCGTATTCTACAGAAATTATGTAGTCCACTCGAGAGTTCACTGGTTCACTGACGGATGTGTATGTCAAGTATATTTGCAATTATTATAAGTCTAAGCCAACATTTATTCTAAACATACAAGTAAATGAAAACTGCAGTACTGTGCAAATTAATTGGGACAAAGCATTTTTTTTAGTAAAATCGTAAGTTGGTTACCAGTCAGTGATTCAAACCAGTTTTAACTGCTTTGAACAGGTGTGAGTGCCTGTTCAAAGCAGATAAAACTGGTTTGAATCACTGACTGGTAACCAACTTACGATTTTACTAAAAAAAAATGCTTTGTCCCAATTAATTTGCACAGCACTGTAAAAGAAATAACATTTAGCGACAAAGACTAGCCAAAAAAAAAAAAAGTACCTTTTTTTTCAAAATTTACCTTTCATTACCAAAGGGAGTTATTTTCACTCCCTACTATAACTATAGTAGGGAGTGAAAATGACTCCCTTTGGTAATGAAAGGTAAATTTTGAAAAAAAGGTATTTTTTTTTCAAAAATTATTTGTCACAAAATCTTTTTTTGTATCCTAAATGATTAAAGTCACCGAGTCTCAAGCCGGAATTCGGAAAAATGTAGTCACAGAAGAGACATAAAACTTGCGAGGAGTCAAGACGACTCGGTAGTTCTAGTGTTAATGTGCTTGACGAAAGCTAACCCGTACAATACGTTCATTAAAGCCATGGCATATTACTAGGAAACAAAAACACATTATGATTGGTGGGGTTACAGCTTTCTGGACGCCTACTAACCACATGATTGAAGGGAAAATTTAGGGCTGATTTAGCGCTTAGTCCCATTCTAGATTTCCAATGCACAGCGGTGCTCCCAGCTACAAAGCACCACGGTGCAAGGGAATCTGTCAGTAAGATCAACACTCCTAAGCCGTCTATATGGACATGTAGATCACAGGAAGCTGAATAAAAGGATATCTTGATACCTGCATTTTTTTCCTTACATGTGAATGAGCTGTTAAGATCTATGGGCCCGACTTTGATCTCCCTGAGAATCTGCCTCCAGAGATAATTATATATGAAAGGAGGATTTACCAGTGTGAGACATGTAGAACAGGAGAGCAGACAGTCAGTCATTTCACGTCTCACACTGCTATCTACCCCCTTTAATTTAAGATAATATTCTCTGGAAGCAGATTCTGTTGGAGATCTATGTCCAGCCCATAGATCTTAACAGCTCATTTACATGAAAAAAAAAAAAAAAAAAAGAAAAATCTGAATTTCTCTGAAATAAGATGTCAGATTGCAAATATCAAGCTGCCATTTTATTCAGCTTTGTTTGAACTTCCGGCCCATATAGACTGCTTAGGAGGGCTGAGCCTAATGACAGGTTCTCTTTAAAAGGCGACAAATTAGGGCTGCTGTCCCTTCATTCTGGGGATTGGTGGGGATTAGTGATACATCGCCATTTTCAAAACCTGTTTGAAGTCACTGAACCTATATAAAAACATTTGTCCTGGTCGAGGGATAAGCAAGTAAGACACTTATTACAAGACACAGTTCTGAAATGTACGAAAGCAGGCTGTGCACCCATGTGATAAATCCAGGTCGTTTTATCCCAAATAAGTACTGTATATCAGAAATGGCATAACTTGTTATTGTACAATAAATTAACTATCTGCCAAAACAGGAACATTTCTTTAATTCATCCCTAAAAAGTTTAGTTTTTTTTTTTTAGAATGTAACACATGTTGCTATACTAGGCTATGTTCACACAGTTTTTTGAGGAGGACATATTGGACAACTCTTGTTTTTTCTTTTTGCAGCCTTTTAATTGAACAGTGACTGGTTCGGAGTGGATTCCAGTAGAATGTGCTTCAAATAAGTGACAAGCACTTACATTTTTCCCTCCAGGAAACCCTAAGGCTATGGTCAAACGGCCATAATTCACCTCATCCGAGAGAATGGGGCAGATTATGCAAATGACACTGATCACACTCTTTCAGAGTTTGATCAGAGTGTCGGCACAGGGTCATCAGAGTGTCGGCACAGGGTCATCAGAGTGTCGGCACAGGGTCATCAGAGTGTCGGCACAGGGTCATCAGAGTGTCGGCACAGGGTCATCAGATTCTCTTGGATGAAAGAATCGGAGCACTCCATTCTGTGAGTCTACGGAAATAAGACTGCACTCAGCTGTCATCTGCGTGCAGTCTAATGTTTTCCACCCACCGAAAGACTAGAATGGCTGAACAGCATCTGATTTGAAAGTGTGAAAGTGAAATCGCAGCATGTGGTGATTATTCCACCGACACTGAATAACACTGGTCAGCCTGCTATCCGATAAATATCAGATAGCGCTCGTGCGAGTGAGACCTAAAAGAAAAAAATGAATTTCTTGTATGAACAAAAAAGTTTATTTCCCATAGAAATAAATAGAAAGAAAAAAACCTTAAATACCGTGTGAACATCGCCTAATTAAAAAACTGTGGCCAGTATGTATTGTGAATGCACTTTTTACAACGTCTGATCACCTGAAATGTGTGTGCCCACGCACCCTGGTACGACGGGGGCATTTCAACCACCCATTGGCCTTTACAGATCTGCATGTGCAATACTAGACAGAACTGTGACATATGCCTTTGTATAAAGAAAAGTCCTGAAAACTAAAAAGGAGTTTTTTTATTCTTTCCTAGAGTTAGCGCAATGATTAGATTACATATGATATTTCGTCCGTGGCGTCGGGTCTGTCGACCTCTCACATGGCAGTGCTGCACTCGGCTGTAATATCCAGCAGTGAAATCGTTAACAATCCTGCATTTTAGAGGTTTATAGTGGGGTGTCGGGAATGCCCCCTGGTGATTCATGTGAGGAAGGGGCTTTGTATAGCTTTATTTCTTTACAGAAATGTTATTATCCCTGAGAAGCAGGCTGGTGATTACAGTGCGTGGAGAGTATTGTTTCAGGGTTCTGGACAGACCGATATTGCTACACAAACAAGTTTTCATCCAATTGAGTGGAGGAAAAAAAAAAAAATCAATATGTGGCTGCCATATTTCAGAAGAAAAAAAAAAAAAAATCTGCCGAGTCTGGATTAACACTACTGTGTGAGCGAGTGTGACCGCATGGAAAGTATAATAATAAATCATTTTGATCTCGTCATTATAGATCGGAAACATATAGGACACATGTATAGAAGCAGGCACTTTACATGATCCAGCACATCTGCCAGCTGGACTGATGGGTATTCTGCTACATGGGGCTGCAAGGAAAGACCCTGCATCTACTGTACACGGAGATGGGATAGGAAAAGTCTGTAATAGAACAACTGATCCAGCATCGGGGATTCAAGGACATTTTTCTCGGATTGCAGCATATTCCTAATCCAGAACAGTGACAATGGATGTTTTAGGATCAGATCACAAAATCCGGTCTCTACCGCGTACAAGCAGGGACCAAACTGAATCCACTGGGGCAATGAAGGACTCCCGTGTGAACACCATATTGGATGCATGTCGCATCTTTGTTTCCTGATAGAAATTGATTTGTCACAACATCCGATTATAAGAACCTAACAAGAGGTGACAATCCCGCTATCAATCAGATATTCAGTGTAAAAGGTCTAGATTAGTGTGCAAGGCCCTATTCACATGCCTGTCTTCATGTACGAGTTCTATTCTTGTTTTTCATGGATAAAACACATATCTATTATAGTGGAGGAGGCTTTTCACAAGTCTACATTTTTTTTTTTGCAGACCACATTTCTGCACAAAAATCACCGCGACATGTCTGTTTTCCTAATCCATGATCAACAATGCCATGGATTTTTTCTTTGCATACCAGAAAATCACTTTCTGGAATGCCGACGGTAAAAACTGACTCACTGACGAAAATCATTTTTTTTCTTCCGATACGAGAAAAAAAACAAACAAAAACAAATCAGGCCTATATGCAGATCCCTAGAGTTAGGGGGGTGCTCCCCTTAAGAATTCCTCTACAATGAGACTTCGGTTTCATCCTAGAATTAGAAACAAGTGTTCCCAAGAACATTCCCTTCCGATGATCAGCCCATCTCAGCTGGCCTGCAATCACCCAAAATCTCAGAGGGGTGCAATGATTGGGCAGTGAGCTTCCGAAACAGTGTACACAGGACCTGTGCTGCCGATAACATGATGTCCTTGTATTAACCATCGCTCTTTGAGGATATCTATTGCTATCGGCTTACAGAGCACTATTTGGCAGTTATTTGCTGGTCTGGATCGGCCCATGTAAATGGGGTATTAGAAACAGAAATTGCTGTATTCGGCTGACTTTCCATTAATGTGTATTGACACATTTACATAGGTAACTCATCGGGTATTGAGTGGGGAGATTTAATATAGCAAAGGCCAAGAAGAAATATTAAAAAATACCATATTATCAACTTTATTGGTCAGTCATTTAAGAGGCCGCAGACTAACAAGAGTTCATCCAACAGAAACCTATGTAGCCTATCCTGGTGCATGTAGCCTAGCAGATACTAATACTAAAACATTAACCAAGGAAGAGACGCTTTATCCCTGCCAGGCGTGGCCCAACGGCTACCGTATACTGATCTTGTGATCACCTTGTTAATTCATGAGATATTATATATCCGAGTGGCGATCAGAGCACTTGGAGGAGTGACCCCTAAGTTGGAAGAATGGCTACAACAGATCCCAGGAGCAACATCTGAGCTCTCTGTCCAGAAAAGCGCAATACTGGGAACAACTAAGATCCTGCGCAGAACCCTCAAACTCCCAGGCCTCTGGTAGAGGACCCGAGAATGGGGAAGGACAACAAAGACCACCCCAGTGGGGTGAGAAGGACGTTTATAATTATACACACACAAAACTAATGTTTATTTGGTCATGCCGATAAAGCTTCTTTGAATTTTATACACACATCTACATATCCTTGTTATACTTACTTATACACAGTGCCTCCATTTCCATGACCAAGAATATCACGGTTCTGGATGTCAAGTTCGTTGATCTACAAAAGAAACAAAACAAAAATTTAACATATAAAAAATTGTGCATTGTTATTACAAAATTAACAATGTAAAGAACAATAATAATTGTGCCCTCCGAAATGGAATATGAAATATGTTAAAATGCAATTCCCCAATACTTTATTTCTACCAGAATCCCACTGTTTTGAGGCTGGATAAAAGCATTTTGCTTGCCCAGTATTGCCCTTTAAATTCTGCTTACAGACTACAGGTTACCATTTACAACACAGGACCTGACACCAGGTCAAAAGTGGCCACTATTTGCTCTTATTTTATGTATTCCTGCTGCTCCCCTAAGTATTCAGATTTAGTTTATTTATGCTTTTAATCTGCCATATAGTTGCATAGATATCGGCCTCTTTATTTCGTGTCAATGGCCTTACTATCCTAAGTGGGCATGGTTGGTAGTTCCTCTGGGGTGTGTCTTTAGGATGCACTATTCCATTATGCATAATTTGTATTATTACCTTGTGAGCTCCACCTACTTGGTAAAGGTAATGAAAATTGGCACGGAAAAAAAGCCCATATCTTTGTAAATATATGGCGGATTTAAAAAAAAAAAAAAAAAACTAAGGGGAGCAGCGAGCATAAAATAAGAGCAAATAGTGGCCACTTTTGACCTGATGACAGATAGTCTTTAATGGTTCCTATATTCCAGGCTGCTGTAAAACAGCTCATCCTCTGCCGACACAGCCATGTGGCAAATATGAGACGATCCCTTTAGTGAGCTATTCCGGTGATAACATGTTATTAGGGAAGTGTTATGTAAGCAACAGAGATGGAAAAGTGGCAACATATGACGGTAAAAATCAAGGATCAAGTAAAGAAGAAAGGGTAATAAAAGAAAAGATGCACTGAAAATGATGAAGAACGGAAGCAGGAGTGAGGGACAGATGTGGGCAGGAGAGGCCGCAGATGGGAGATCTCGGTGATGGTGGCGCGAGTGAATTAAGAGAGAGAGAGAAATGAAAACGGAGAGGAAGAGAACATGGAAAATGAGTGACAGAGGAAGAAGGTGTCAAGCTTAGGATGTAAAGTGTCAGCCAAAAGCAACTTGGGGCAATAAACAACACAAGGCCCAGGTCATTTCAAGTTCAGCTGCAAGAACAGCAAGATCAATACAACATTTGCCGTCCAATTTATAAAAGGTGATACCAAGGGACAGAGCGATGGAAAGTTTAATGACAATTTGTTTGCCTGGGTCATTTCATTAAAGTTTGATAAAAGGTGTCAGGCTTGGATGATATATCAGAGGTGCGGAGGGTCACACCAAGGGAGGGCTGATGGGGCTCTTCAGTGACTCGGACGGACACTAAGTGAATGGGTTAGCCTGTTTAACACATCTTCAGGCGAGAGTGTGAAGGTTATATCACATCTACCAAACCCCACATTCCGAGATATTTAAAGTGCGGTTAAAAAAAAAAATATTTGCTCCTAACCTGATTTAATTTATCAAACTAAATGGCGTCAGATCTTTAAAGGATTTTCTCCTGAATCATAACTGGGCACCTACCCCCATTGTTCAGGAGAAAAAGCGTCAGATGTGCGCCATATGTAGCGGTATTACACATGGCTGCAGCTCCCTGCAAAGAGTATAGCGACGGAGCGATGGATTCGACAATATGTGACTTTAGAGAAATTGCACCTGGGAAAGCACCTACTGCCAATAACTTGCCAAAGTAAGTTTTCCAACATCTATATGGCCCATGTAAAAATGTACAGGCCCCCCATCAATAACTGGTCGCGGTACTTTGAGATCCAATTTTGATGCACTTTGGCTAATAAGTCGTCACTTCATGGGAAATGTAGGCATTGGGGAAAAAAAACAGGGTTAAAAAGAACAAAATCAAGGGGATGAGGAAAGGAAAGTTTCTATCCTTTTGGTTTAAAGGGGATGTCCAGTTAAGAAAACCTATTTTCATACTGTCTCTCTGGGGATTGAGGGGGTCTCTGTCTTAGATTCTCAAGTCTTGGTCAGAGTGGAGAGTGGTGAGGTTCTGTTCCCATGTGTACTAGTTGTGCTTTTCATACTGCATATTTTTATTATGCAAAAAAAATGTGGCACCGTGTAGTACCAGAAAAGTGAGTGGGACTTAGAGAATTCGCATCATTCTTATGATGGCATCAAACTCAAGCAGTTCGCATGTGCATTGGTTTGGGAACAGAACTGTTCCATTCCAATCAGAACTTGTCACCAGGCCTGTAAACCAGTGCCGATCAGCTTGTATATAGTCACCTTGATATGTGTGTTGAACCTTTACGGTCAGGGTGTGTGCAGACGTTGCGGATTCTGCTGCGGAATTGTATGCACGGATTTATCTAAATCCGCAGGTCAAAAGACCTGCGGTTTATCTGCGGTTTAGCCTGTGGTTTTCCCCTGCGGTCTGACACCTGGACAATGGAGCAGGTGCTAAACTGCTGCGGAATCCGCAGAAAGAATTGACATGCTGCGGTTTTGAATCCACAGCAAATCAACAGCGTGTGCACTGCGGTTTTCATTTTCCATTGCTTTTAATGGTACTGTAAACCGCAGCAGAAACTGCTGTGGATCCTCAGGACCAAATCCGCTGCGGATCTGCAGCAGAATCCGCAACGTGGGCTGATTGGATGGGGGGGGTGAGTTTTGTGACCTTGTTTTGAAAGACACCATGGGTTTTTGGCTTTAGCATATCATGTACTGGAAAACGGGGAAAAAAAATTCAGAGTGCGGTGAAATTGCAAAAAAGTGCAATTCCTTTTTTTTTAACCATGTTCACTAAATGCTAAAACTGACCTGCTGTTATGATTTTCCATGTCATTACGAGTTCATAGACACCAAACATGTCTAGGTTCTTTTAAGTGTGAAAAAAAAAAAAAAATTATTTTTTCTGCAATGTAGTGGCAACCAAAAAAAGTATGTCATTTTTAATTTTTTCTCATGAAGAACAATGTACATAGCGCAATAAAACCAACATAACAAGTGGATCCTCCAAGTTTTACAAAATATGCCTCTTTTACTGACTAATGCAGGCTCAAAAATTATTCAAACACTTTATTACAAGTATCTTTAGTGGTAAGAGCAACTTTGGCTGTTATAACCTGCTGCAAACTTGATGCACAACCAGACACTAGCATAGGCCAGCGTTCCTGAAGAATCTTAGCCCATATCCTCCTCAAGACCAATGATAGCTAGTTCAAAAATATTCTTGGATTAATATTCTATATATAGAATAAGACGCTTGTCATGAAGGGGTTCAAAAATTCTGAGACTGCAGAAGTCACTGAAAGTGGCATTTGTGTAGAATTTGGAGGAACCCCTGGTTAAATTAGCTGTGTTAAGCTACTTAAATTGTAGACCGCAAAAAAATATGTATTTATTTTTAAATCTAATTTGCAATTAGAATTGAGTAACTTGAATTGTAATTTTATACGTACACACATGGATGACACCGCCTATGGATGTGACGTGTAAATAGGCTTCAATATACTTTGTGGGGCTATAGATTGTACATCCACACCTCTATAATGTTCAAACACACATTGTCCAAACAAAAAGCAAAGTTTCCTCCTAGAATCTATGCAGCGCCAGAAGCAGTCATGGGTGAGAATCCAGAAGCGCAGACACAAAGCTGAAGACAGTTTCTCTGCAATCGATAGGACTGCAGATACGGAAATCTGAGTGAAGCCAATGGAGTAACTATCTAGATACTGTCCTGCTTCCGGATAATTGCAGACCCTGAGGAATTGCATGAACAAAGTAGAAAAAGTATCTATACCGGGGAGGGGGGGGGGGGGGGTAGAAATCACTAAAAAAATATGTATATAATTTAACATAATCACAGGTGATAAGCCACAAAGATTAAAAACATTTAAAAGGCCCAACGTGGCCATAATACAAAGACCCAGTCTACTATGAGACATAAGCAAAAGATGCCATACTGGAAGACCCAGGAAATAAAGTTGGAATTTCCCTACTGTATCCACTTTATTTCCTGGCTCTTTTGGTATCTTTCGCTTCTGCATATTGTATTACAATAGACTGTCTGTGTCTTCGTATTATGGTCACGCTTGGCCTTTTAAATGGTTTTAATCTTTGCTTGTGGCTCATCACCTGTGATTATAAAGTTAAATATATATTATTTGGTGATCACCTTGGTATACATATATTTTTTTCTTTCATGCAATGTGTATAAGTTTTGGCATGTTATGGTAGATCCCTACATACCAAACTTAGTGTCTTCATTTAGACCCTGAGCAATGACACAAAGAAATAGATGTCGGTGTCCATTCCGTCAGAAGCACAGTGAGCAGAAAGTAGCCCGAGAGGTTTACTGTGTCGTCACGTCATACACTCCATCAGCATCTTCAGATTTCAAGACGGACTCCGCTGACATCAGGAACATCAATATTAAAGATTATCAACCAATAATGTGAAGAAATAAATGCTGTATATATAAACCCTACAGAACAGAAACACAAGACTGCAAGAAAACCGATATAAAACCTAACTAAATTCATTTGTAGAATCTCAGCACAAGCAGCGCTCTTCATTTACCCCATGATACCTTTATATAAAGTGTTATGTCTGCAGTCTATGAACACAATTTACTGCACCGCCGTTCCTGTTGAATATTTTATCACTGGAATTAATAGACCATGAAACCTTAAATTGAAGTTGAAGTAGATAAAAGTGGCTGATAGGGATTTCGGTGAGACTGTTCGGGGTGTTGGTATTTTTCCTGTCTGTGGGTCTATTCCAACTTCAAGACCTAAATAGCATCCTTGGTTAAAGTAAAGTAAAGCGGTGACCATGTTGTGATCCTCGTCAGAGTTATTAGGCTCTTCCCTAAAGGATAGATCAAGATAATTCCCTCGAATCATAAAGACCTGTGGTTTTCACACCAGTATTGATGAGGATATATGTCGGAGTCAAGTGCTCCCGATTCCCCGGTACATGAATCGGGCATGTAAACTCTAAAAGTCGCTATTTCTTTGTGTAACTTCAAACTGAACAAAATCTTAGCGACTTTTCAAAGCTTTTTACACAATTTTTCTGCCGTAAAATCTTTGATGAGTCAGGGTCAATTTGTATATATATACACACGGCATCTTTTAAATGTCATTATATCCACTTAGTTTTTGCTATAGGAAGACACTACAGGAAAACACGGCGGCGGTGTTTTACCTGGACATCCTTTATTTCCCCCAGAAGTACGGACTGGTCACTCCTTTCAGCTGCTATACAGCTTTCGATGCCTGAAGCGGTTAAATAAGTGAGGGGAGGGTATTCCTTTTATAGGCGGGGAAGACAGTGCAGATAGAGACCTGGGCACAAATAATGACATTGGGGGTGGGGGTGGCATGGGGGGTGGGGATAGAACAGTTAATAATTTAAGAAAGAATAGAGGTACAGAGAGATACATAAAGTGCATGTATACTAATGCCAGAAGTCTCGCCAACAAGATGGAGGAATTGGAGTTAATGTTGTTGGAACATAATTATGACATGGTGGGGATACCTGAGACATGGCTGGACGAGAGCCATGACTGGGCGGTTAATTTACAGGGCTATAGTCTGTTCAGAAATGACCGAACAAATAAGCGAGGGGGAGGCGTGTGTTTATATGTAAAATCATCCTTAAAACCCATCCTTCGTGATAATATATATGAATCTAATGAAAGTGTAGAGTCCCTGTGGGTAGAGATAAGGGGAGGGGGGGGAAATAATAAATTACTATAGGGGTTTGTTATAAGTCTCCAAAAATAATGGAAGCAACAGAGAATATCCTCATAAAGCAAATGGATGAAGCTGCGACTCAAGGAGAAGTCATTATTATGGGGGACTTCAATTACCCTGAAATACATTGGGCAACCGAAACCTGCAGTTCCAGCAAAGGTCATAGGCTTTTGACAACTATGAGAGACAATTACCTTTCACAACTGGTTCAGGACCCAACAAGACGGGGGGCACTGCTAGACCTAATATTAACCAACAGGCCAGACCGCATATCAAATGTAAGGGTTGGGGGTCACTTGGGTAATAGTGATCACAAATTAATAAGTTTTCATGTATCCTTTAATAAGATGTATAGTAGAGGGGTTACAAGGACACTAAACTTCAGGAACCCACATTTCCAACGGATGAGAGATGATCTTGGTGCAATTAAGTGGGACGATATCCTGAGACATAAAAATACACAAAGAAAATGGGAGACGTTTATTAGCATCCTGAATAGGACCTGTGCACAATATATACCATATGGAAATAAACACTCGAGAAATAGGAGGAAACCACTATGGCTAAATAGAGCTGTAAGGGGTGCAATAAGAGATAAAAATAAAGCATTTAGAGAATTAAAGCAAGTAGGTAGTGATGAGACATTAAATAAATACAGAAAATTCAATAAATTCTGTAAAAAGCAAATCAAAACAGCAAAGATTGAGACAGAGACTCATTGCCAGAGAAAGTAAAAATAATACCAAAATATTCTTTAACTATATAAATAGTAGGAAGCTAAAAAATGATAGTGTTGGTCCCCTTAAAAATAGTCTGGGTGAAATGGTGGATGAGGATGAGGAAAAAGCCAATATGCTAAATGACTTTTTTTCAACAGTATTTACACAAGAAAATCCCATGACGGATAACATGATCAGGGATAAAAATTCTCTATTAAATGTCACCTGCTTAACCCAGCATGAAGTAAGGGGGTGTCTAAAAATCACTAAAATTGACAAATCCCCGGGCCCGGATGGGATACACCCGCGAGTACTGCAGGAATTAAGCACAGTCATAGACAGACCATTATTTTTAATCTTTAAAGATTCCATAATAACAGTGTCTGTACCACAGGACTGGCGTATAGCAAATGTGGTGCCAATATTCAAAAAGGGGACAAAAACTGAACACGGAAATTATAGGCCAGTAAGTTTAACCTCAACTGTGGGTAAAATCCTGGAGGGTTTTCTAAGAGATACTATACTGGAGTATCTGAGGAAGAATAACCTCATGACCCAATGTCAACATGGGTTTACAAGGGACCGTTCCTGTCAGACTAATCTGATAAGCTTTTATGAAGAGGTAAGTTCAGGACTGGACCAAGGGAATTCAGTGGATATGGTGTACATGGCTTTTCAAAAGCTTTTGATACGGTGCCACACAAAAGGTTGATACATAAAATGAGAACAATGGAGATAGGGGAAAATATGTGTAAGTGGGTTAAGAGCTGGCTCAGGGATAGGAAACAAAGGGTGGTTAATAATGGAGCACACTCTGACTGGGTCACGGTTAGCAGTGGGGTATCACAGGGGTCAGTATTGGGCCCGCTTCTTCTTAACATATTTATTAATGACCTTG
The DNA here is from genome assembly GCF_039654945.1 of Dendrobates tinctorius. Lineage (NCBI taxonomy): Eukaryota > Metazoa > Chordata > Amphibia > Anura > Dendrobatidae > Dendrobates > Dendrobates tinctorius. The sequence continues at coordinate 92,583,639 of NW_027361690.1, read as the reverse complement.
TAGGGGGCATAGAGAGTAGAATTTCAATATTTGCAGATGACACTAAACTCTGCAGGGTAATCAATACAGAGGAGGACAATTTTATATTACAGGAGGATTTATGTAAACTAGAAGCTTGAGCTGATAAATGGCAAATGAGCTTTAATGGGGATATAGGTAAGGTCATGCACTTGGGTAGAACAAACAAGATGTATAATTATGTGCTTAATTGTAAAACACTGGGCAAAACTGCCCCTGAAAAAGACCTGGGTGTATGGGTGAACGACAAACTCACATTTAGTGGCCAGTGTCAGGCAGCTGCTGCAAAGGCAAACAAAATAATGGGATGCATTAAAAGAGGCATAGATGCTCATGAGGAGAACATAATTTTACCTCTATATAAGTCACAAGTGCGACCACACTTAGAATACTGTGTACAGTTCTGGTCTCTGGTGTATAAGAAAGACATAGCTGAACTGGAGCGGGTGCAGAGAAGAGCGACCAAGGTTATTAGAGAACTGGGGGGTCTGCAATACCAAGACAGGTTATTACACTTGGGGTTATTTAGTCTGGAAAGTCGAAGGCTTAGGGTGATATTATTACAATGTATAAATATATGCGGGGACAGTACAAAGACCTTTCTAATGATCTTTTTACTCTTAGACCTGTGACAGGGACAAGGGGGCATCCTCTACATCTGGAGGAAAGAAGGTTTAAGCTTAATCACAGATGCAAATTCTTTACTGTAAGAGCAGTGAGACTATGGAACTCTCTGCCATATGATGTTGTAATGAGTGATTCCCTACTAAAATTTAAGAAGGGACTGGATGCCTTTCTTGAAAAGTATAATATTACAGGGTATATACACTAGTTTCCTTAATATTGCGTTGATCCAGGGAGCTAGTCTGATTGCCGTATGTGGAGTTGGGAAGGAAATTTTTTCCCCAATGTGAAGCTTACTGTTTGCCACATGGTTTTTTTTTGGCTTCCTCTGGATCAACATGTTAGGGTAAGTTAGGATAGGATATGGGTTGAACTTGATGTCTTACTTCAACCTTAATAACTATGTTACTATGGGGCTCAGTGGTTAGCGCTGCAGCCTAACCATTGCTGCAGCCTTGCAGCGCTAACCACTGAGCCACCGTGCTGCCCCATAGTAACATAGTTATTAAGGTTGAAGGAAGACTTTAAGTCCATCTAGTTCAACCCATATCCTATCCTAACTTGCCCTAACATGTTGATCCAGAGGAATAGCCTTGCAGCGCTGGAGTCCTGGGTTCGAATCCCACCAAGGACAACATCTGCAAGGAGTTTGTATGTTCTCCCTGTGTTTGCGTAGGTTTCCTCCCACATTCCAAAGACATACTGATAGGGAATTTAGATTGTGAGCCCCATCGGGGACAGTGATGAAAATGTGTGCAAACTGTAAAGCGCTGGGGAATATGTTAGCGCTATATAAAAATAAAGATTATCATTACTATGTAAAAGATGAAGTTGTGCACAGCAAGTCGCTTTGATATTGCTGTGCATATGTTCACTCTTTATTTTTTTAGTGCTTTTTCAGGAGGAACCCACCTGAAAAAGCAGCTGTGTGCACATTCCCTAAGAATCCCAGACCACAGGACTAGTATATTTCTGATGACAGAAAAGCACCTTCCCAGCCGCAGCAACAATGCTTCCTATCAGGCGCTGACAATATCAATAAGCGATCAATACCCGTATTCACCCAGAGTGACAGGAAAGAAATAAATATTTATACCATATAACCTGTATCAATGCACCACTATTCCTGGCCTGTCAATATCTGATTAACTTGAGGAATGGCTTTTCGTTTTCTATTAATGATTAATAATGAGTTGTAATAACCCTATAACTGCTGGAAGCCTCAGCATTACAGCAAGTTGGGCACAAATCCAGGTCAGATGATGCCTTTCTTCTGACCACACCGAGGTTGATCGCTCCCATCGTGTTCTCTTTTTTTTATTAGTGCAAGCGGCCCGATTCTATGCAACGAAGAGGTTTCCGCATGGTGGAGTTAGTGGCCAGAGTGAGTAAATGAAGAGTGTGTGATGGATGTGTGTGTGTTTACTAGGTGGGGGTGAATGGAGGACACCGAGGAGGCGCTGCTTAATTGTCTTCTTGACATGTTCAACTATGACGACTTGATTCATGAAATGCCGATGAGTCTTGGAGAGGGTCACGCGGGGAAGACGCTGAGATAATTAAGATTTCAAGCGTCTGAACAAGGAAGGAAAGTGAGCAGCAGTTAGGAAATCAATAAGACCCTTTTATTTGCTGTGACACAGATGTCTTGGCCAATTGATCCTAATAGGTAGGCTTGATAGCATCGGGCAGCTGCCTCCCCAGAGCAGCGAGGGGGAGCCGGCTGCTTATCAAATGCACAAGTCCCACGTGCCTACTACGCGGGCAGCAGACTTGGACCAGTTCTTGCTACACAACACATAAGAAGAGCCAAGTCCTGACTTCAGCAGATGAGAAAGCAGAAGTGAACATGACGCTGTGAAATAATTCTGATAAATGAGCGATTAAAGTGGTAGATTATTTCCACCCAGTGAGAAAGAGGCGAAACCTCGATGAGGGATTCAGGCTATGTCCTCAAATCTAAGCAATACCATCTACGTTTATCCTAAATGAAGCGCGCCACTCTAAACAGATCCCTAATGATTTCTTTAAAGGACATGGACCTCTTTAGGGACAATTTTAATTTCTACTTTCGTGCATGTATTTAGGGCCAAAAATCACTTTTGCAATTGGGGGTTCATTAAGGATTTTGCACTGTTTGTGTGTTGGTTTGTTTTTTACATGTTCTTCGTTTCCCTGCACTTTTCTTGCTGTAGAAGGAGTTAATTGAGAATGCATCGGTAAGATGGTTCGGACAGGAGAGTTTGTAAGGGTTATCTAATTTTTTTTTTTTTTTTTTAACTGAGCTCCTCTGCGCTGATTTATGACCACAGACCACATCAAAGCGGAGCTGAACTTTTCTGGTCATAATTCCATGGAGTGGAGCTCAGAAAAAGACAGATAAAAGAGTTACAAACACTCCCCATCAGAACCAGCTTACTGACAGATCCTCAGTTAACTCACTCAGCAGCCAGCAGAGTTTGTAACTCTTATCTGTCTATTCCTGACCTCCTCGCCACTTAATTATGACCAAGTTATTCAGTTCCACTTTGATATGGTCTGTGATCATAAATTAGCACAAAGGAGCTCAGAAAAAGACAATCTCTCCCATTAGAATCTGCTTACTGATAGATTCTCAGTTAAAGGGAATCTGTCACCCCTTTTTTAAGATATCATATAATGATATCATTCAATTGTGTGTCACATAAGGATTCTCTTAGTACTTTTGCTTCCCCCTGACCCCGCACCTTTCATGCATAAATACCTTTTTTATATTGGTTCAGATGTATGTAAATTGCTGCTGTCCTGTCCAATGGGAGGGGCTTATTCACCTGCTCCCCCCCTCCCTGTCTTGCTCTTCTTGTGTAGAGCAAGACAGGGAGGGGGGGGGGGGAGCAGGTGAATAAGCCCCGCCCATCGGACCGGACCGTGGCAGTTTACATACATCTGAACCGATATAAAAAAAAAGTATTTATGCATGAAAGGTGCGGGGTCAGGGGGAAGCAAAAGTACTAAGAGAATCCTTATGTGACACACAATTGAATGATATCATTATATGATAGCTCAAAAAAGGGGTGACAGATTCCCTTTAACTAATTCTGCAGCCAGCAAAAGAGTGCAACACAGCGGTTATAGAAGGCAAACTCTGCAGTTTTTGTTTTAATGAAACCCAATTGAAAAAATGATCTTTACCCCAAAATACATGCATATAGCCCATTAAAGATTGGACAAATTTATTCTCCTCATCTTCTAAAACGTATATATTTTTTAGCCAACATAGCAGCAAGTAGACTTGTTTTTACAAGACGAATTGTAGTTTTAAATGATACCATTCATTCCGCCATGCGATGTTTTGGAAAATGGGAAGAAATCTGTTAAGAAATATTATTATTATTATTATTATTATTAATAATGCAATTCTATTTCAAACAGATACGTCTTCGCTGCTTTTAATTCCACTTTTTTCGGGAGCAATTTTTACCAAAACTAATTTTGGGAATTTGATTTGAGGATTGTAGGTGAGGGGCGTTGCAGGGGGCTGATGTGAGCCAGTGTACGCCCACACCGGGAACCACACCATTTAATAAATGCTGCTGTCAGAGGCATGTCTGCACCTACATGAAGAGACAGATGGATTTGCACTAGCGACATCCACAGATCTGTGGTTAGATCTCCAAGATGTTTGGAACAACCTCCCTGACGAGTCATTCCAAAAACTTTGTGCAAGTACAAGTATACCTAGAAAAATTTGTTTTAAAAGCAAAAGGCGGTCACACCAAATATTGATTGGATATAGATTTTTTTGTTCATTCACTTTGAATTTTCAGAATTAAAAACAGAAAACACCACTTTTTTTTTTTTTTTTATAAGATTCTTATTTTACAGCATATTTTTCAACACTGCTGAATAAATACAATATTGCAGAAATCAGCGTGCACCTATGGGAGAATTCCAGCTATATCATGCAGTGTTAGGATAAACCTTATAGCAAATACAGTGAGAATACCTTAACTATGCATCTGATAATCTGAAAAAAAAAAAAAATTATAAAAGTCTAGAAAACTGTGCAGAAATAAGCAAAATAATTTGCCCTATGGGAATATATAGATATCATGGACAGTGAACTCCGAATGGATAACCCCCTAGTTTAGCCGTAATAAAGAGCAGCAGAGTAGCAATGATTACCTGTTTGTTGCACCCAATCAATGTTGGTATTACATGGCCAACCCTGGAGATTTTCTACAATTAGATGTGTCTTATACACATTTGTAAAACCATCTGATAATCCAGAAATACTGATAATATTACACACATCAGGCTCCACTGATCCAGGATTAAAGAAAATGTATTGTAAGCGATGATGGCTCACCTGTCCATTGGCCAGAATTTTCTTAAGCTCCGCAGAAGAGGTTTTAAGGCTGTAAGAGAAGACCACACACCCCGATAGTCATGCACTGTATATAAGTTTAACATCATTGCCATGTATTGAGAATATAACAATTTAAAATAAAAATCCTTTATACGAAAAGCAGGAAAAAAAATTCATGTAACTTTACTCTACTGATCTGTTTACAGTTGTGGCCAAAAGTATTGACACCCCTGCAATTCTGTCAGATAATACTCAGTTTCTTCCTGAAAATGACTGCAAACACAAATTCTTTGGTATTATCTTCATTTAATTTGTCTTAAATGAAAAAAACACAAGAGAGAATAAAGCAAAAAGCAAAACATTGATCATTTCACACACAACTCCAAAAATGGGCCAGACAAAAGTATTGGCACCCTCAGCCTAATACTTGGTGCACAACCTTTAGCCAAAATAACTGCGACCAACCGCTTCCGGTAACCATCAATGAGTTTCTTACAATGCTCTGCTGGAATTTTAGACCATTCTTCTTTGGCAAACTGCTCCAGGTCCCTGATATTTGAAGGGTGCCTTCTCCAAACTGCCATTTTTAAATCTCTCCACAGTTGTTCTATGGGATTCAGGTCTGGACTCATTGCTGGCCACCTTAGAAGTCCAGTGCTTTCTCTCAAACCATTTTCTAGTGCTTTCTGAAGTGTGTTTTGGGTCATTGTCCTGCTGGAAGACCCATGACCTCTGAGGGAGACCCAGCTTTCTCACACTGGGCCCTACATTATGCTGCAAAATTTGTTGGTAGTCTCAGACTTCATAATGCCATGCACACGGTCAAGCAGTCCAGTGCCAGATGCAGCAAAGCAACCCCAAAACATCAGGGAACCTCCGCCATGTTTGACTGTAGGGACCGTGTTCTTTTCTTTGAATGCCTCTTTTTGTCTCCTGTAAACTCTATGTTGATGCCTTTGCCCAAAAAGCTCTACTTTTGTCTCATCTGACCAGAGAACATTCTTCCAAAACGTTTTAGGCTTTTTCAGGTAAGTTTTGGCAAACTCCAGCCTGGATTTTTTATGTCTCGGGGTAAGAAGTGGGGTCTTCCTGGGTCTCCTACCATACAGTCCCTTTTCATTCAGATGCCGACGGATAGTACGGGTTGACACTGTTGAACCCTCGGACTGCAGGGCAGCTTGAACTTGTTTGGATGTTAGTCGAGGTTCTTTATCCAACATCCGCACAATCTTGCGTTGAAATCTCTTGTCAATTTTTCTTTTCCGTCCACATCTAGGGAGGTTAGCCACAGTGCCATGGGCTTTAAACTTCTTGATGACACTGCGCACGGTAGACACAGGAACATTCAGGTCTTTGGAGATGGACTTGTAGCCTTGAGATTGCTCATGCTTCCTCACAATTTGGTTTCTCAAGTCCTCAGACAGTTCTTTGGTCTTCTTTCTTTTCTCCATGCTCAATGTGGTACACACAAGGACACAGGACAGAGGTTGAGTCAACTTTAATCCATGTCAACTGGCTGCAAGTGTGATTTAGTTATTGCCAACACCTGTTAGGTGCCACAGGTAAGTTACAGGTGCTGTTAATTACACAAATTAGAGAAGCATCACATCATTTTTCGAACAGTGCCAATAATTTTGTCCACCCTCTTTTATATGTTTGGTGTGGAATTATATCCAATTTGGCTTTAGGACAATTCTTTTTGTGTTTTTTCATTTAAGACAAATTAAATGAAGATAATAACAAAGAATTTGTGTTTGCAATCATTTTCAGGAAGAAACTGAGTATTATCTGACAGAATCGCAGGGGTGTCAATACTTTTGGCCACAACTGTATGTAGTTGAACCTATCTGGACATATAATAATCCAGACGTCTGATAATCCGCCTCTTGCTTGCAGCATAGAACTGCAGTTTAAAAAGGACTTTACGGTGCGGTTTTGCCTGTAATTGTGGATCCTATAGTAGATGTCCGTTAATAATGGTGCTGTGAAATACCCACATCCGTCACTACCAGTAAGGACAATTCCTGCAGACAGACACATCCATTAGGGTTCATTTACAGTCTAGTGAGCCTCTGTCTGTCCTTGTGGCATCAATACGTTTTTGTCGTATTTAATAGCACAGTAGATACACTATTATATACACTGGTATACAGAGGGGGAAAGTGCATTGCACGATATGGTATTATTTCTCAAAAATCAAAACAGCCCCTTGGCATATGCCTCCATTTTAGGCTTCAAACACCAAGTTAAAGGGCATCTGTTCAATGTACTGGTGCTCGGTGCACCCTTGATGCTGTCAAACACTTAACTACACCTTCCCACCTGCTTCTTTTCGCTCAATCTCCATACCCCCACACCTTCTTTGATTGACAGCTCTGGTTTCATACAGCCAAACAAGGGCAGAGATAGATGGAGAACAAGCAGGTGGGAAGGTGTACTTAAATTTCTGGCCCCACCATGTAGAGGAGTGCTTGTACTTGGTGTTTATTTCAGAGATGGACTATTGTCAGCATACAATAACTGTTCAAACCATGTTGTAAAAACTGTGCTTCCATAAAGGTCCTTTCTCAATCCCTAAAAAAATGACTTTCAAGTGGTCCATAAGAACTTTTTAAGGTTCAGCTTCCTCCAATGTCCCACTAGGTCTCATGGACACGGGTGTACTAGTTACATCTTCTGAGCTGTAGCACAACACCCATTGCACATTATGGGGCTATAATATACCTTAATATGCCTCTGAACACAAAGTTTTCCCCCTTCAAACTTAATTCAGAATCATACAGAAAAAACGTGCGTTGAACCCTCAGAGATGTTCTCCCCTAACCGGCATTGCACCGTACAGAGACACCACGAAGCGGCACGTGTTTATGGCAGTAGTTGGCACGCCAACTTTTCGTCATTCTTTCAAGGTAATTGCATTTAGATGTGCTACTAATTGGTTATAGTTACGTTTGTTGGAAGTTTCGGAGTCCTCATTGTCATGTGTGTACCTTGTATCTGTGCAGGTAAGATGGACATCCCCTTTAAATGTTTTCTATAGTCGGTTGACATAATAGTCATATGACAAATCTCCAGAGCCCTGAGCAGTGAGTAATATAGGGTTAGGACCCTGATGAATGTACACATGTAATAGGTCGTGCTTCAGTCCCCTTATTAGCCGTCCGTGGATTACTTCCATTATTTTCCATTCACTGCCTCAGCCGTTAAGTTGCTCCTCGACAGTTTAGAGAAACACATCCACGCAGCGCTTACTGCATTTTCCTGAACACAGCCCTGGGGTAATGCTTTTATAGGGGCGCCTGACTGACACCGAACAGCAACGTGCATGCTTTAATGTGCAAGAACGCACTTACCTATTGCTGGGTAAGCTGTCCGACACCGAGGGGCTGCAGTTGCTGGATGCTCCCGCTCGGGTGTTCACCTGTAATTAGGGATAATAAAAGGCATCTATGTACTTATCATATTCATGAGCAGTGAAAAGCATATTTGGTTCATCTGAGCTACTGGCATGATGGAAACAAACCATGTGCTTGATTTTCATATATTTGACCACATCGCTGTCAAAATCTACGGCAGCTTGGAAAAGCCTTTAAATTTACACAGCACAATAACATCATTCGCAAATTAATGTGATTACTGGCAAGGCTTGCTTACATTAATAAAACAGCACTTTAAAATATTGTTCTCGCCGCAACAATAAGCGTCGGTGATTTCAAAAATGAATCAAACTGTGATTAAAAATTTGCAAAGCTTGCGGGGCTCTGCTGGATACCTGAGCGCGCCTGCGACAGAAAACAAAGGAGCGCGGGACGCCGAGTCCCACATAGGTATCGTTTCACCACACTTTATAGGGATTGTCTGGATTCTCCTGCCGCTGGGAACGGTAAAAAAATAAAATATCTGGCTAATTTCCAAGAAAAAAGGAAAAACAAAACAAAAATGAGAAAGAAAGAAAAAAACAAAACAAAGAAATTAAATGCAAAACATTATAAATCAGTCACTTCTTAAAGCAACACTTATGGCCAAATTCTTTATTTATTAAGATAATAGAGATTATTATTGGACTTATGAGGAAATAATGTATCACCCATGATAGGTAGGTAGATAGGTAGGTAGGTAGGTAGATGAGGCAAAATGAAGGCAGCAGACAAAACTAGAAAACAAAAAAAAGTGCAATATAAGTGGACTTTATCAGCCCATGTGGGATCATTTTGGTTCAAGGTGTGGACCTCTCTCAGGCTTGACAAGACCTCCTATATTGTACTTTATCTTGTTGGTGTGCGGTCTACATTATGTACACACACGATTTTGCAAGTTTTCCTGCCTACTAAGAATGGAGAAGTCTGTAATTTTTATCGTAGTTACACTTCAACTGTGAGAGACAGAATCTTAAAAGAAAAATCACATTGTGTGATTTTTACATAATTAAATTGCATTTTATTACATGAAATAAGTATTTGATCACCTACCATTCAGCAAGAATTCTGGCTCTCACAGACCTGTTGGTTTTTCTTTAGGAAGCTCTCCTACTCTGCAATCACTATCTTTATTAATTGCACCTCTCCACACACTCAAGCAATCAATCAATCAATCACACTCCAACCTCTCCACTTTGGCCAAGACCAAAAAGAGCTGTCTAAGGAAACCAGGGACAAAATTGTAGACCTGCACAAGTCTGGGATGGGCTACAGGACAATAGGCAAGCAGCTTGGTGAGAAGGTAACAACTATTGGCACAATTATTATTCCTCAGTCTGGGGCTCCATGCAAGATCTCGCCTCATGGGGTAAGGATGATTCTAAGAAAGGTCAGGAATCAGCCCAGAACTACACAGGAGGACCTGGTCAATGACCTGAAGAGAAGTGTCTCAAACATTACCATTAGCAACATACTACGCCATCATAGATTAAAATACTGCAGGGCACGCAAGGTCCCCCTGCTCACAGCAGCACAAGTCCAGGCCCGATTGAAGTTCGCCAATAGACATCTGGATGATCCAGAGGAGGCATGGGAGAAGGCGATGTGGTCAGATAAGACCAGAAGGCGATGTGGTCAGATAAGACCTAAATAGAACTTTTTGGTTTCAACTCCACTTGCTGTTTTTGGAGGAAGAAGAAGGAAGAGTACAACCCCAAGAACACTGTCCCAACCATGAAGCATGGTGGGGGAAATATACTTTGGGGTGTTTTTCTGCAAAGGGGACAGAATGACTGCACCGTATTAAAGAGGGGATGGATGGGGTCATGTATCACAAAATTTTGGACAACAACCTCCTCCCTCAGTAAGAGCATTGAAGATATGTCATGGCTGGGTCTTCCAGCATGACAATGGCCCGAAACACACAGCCAAGGCAACTAAGGAGTGGCTCCATAAGAAGCATTCAAGGTCCTGGAGTGGTCTACCCAGTCTCTAGACCTGAACCCAATAGAAAATCTTTGGAGGGAGCTGAAACTCAATGTTGCCCAGAGATAACCCCGAAACCTGAAAGATCTGGAGAAGGTCTGTATGGAGGAGTGGGCCGAAATCCCTGCTGCAGTGTGTGCAAACCTGGTCAAGAACTACAGGAAATGTCTGACCTCTGTAACTGGTATTATCTTCATTTAATTTGTCTTAAATGAAAAAACACAAAAAGAATTGTCCTAAAGCCAAATTGGATATAAAAAAAAGAGGGTGGACAAAAGTATTGGCACTGTTCGAAAAATCATGTGATGCTTCTCTAATTTGTGTAATTAACAGCACCTGTAGCGTACCTGTGGCACCTAACAGGTGTTAGCAATAACTAAATCACACTTGCAGCCAGTTGACATGGATTAAAGTTGACTCAACCTCTGTCCTGTGTCCTTGTGTGTACCACATTGAGCATGGAGAAAAGAAAGAAGACCAAAGAACTGTCTGAGGAATTGAGAACCCAAATTGTGAGGAAGCATGAGCAATCTCAAGGCTACAAGTCCATCTCCAAAGACCTGAATGTTCCTGTGTCTACCGTGCGCAGTGTCATCAAGAAGTTTAAAGCCCATGGCACTGTGGCTAACCTTCCTAGATGTGGACGGAAAAGAAAAATTGACAAGAGATTTCACCGCAAGATTGTGCGGATGTTGGATAAAGAACCTCGACTAACAACCAAACATGTTCAAGCTGCCCTGCAGTCCGAGGGTACAACAGTGTCAACCCGTACTATCCGTCGGCGTCTGAATGAAAAGGGACTGTATGGTAGGAGACCCAGGAAGACCCCACTTCTTACCCAGAGACATAAAAAAGCCAGGCTGGAGTTTGCCAAAACGTACCTGAAAAAGCCTAAAACGTTTTGGAAGAATGTTCTCTGGTCAGATGAGACAAAAGTAGAGCTTTTTGGGCAAAGGCATCAACATAGAGTTTACAGGAGAAAAAAAGAGGCATTCAAAGAAAAAAAAACACGGTCCCTACAGTCAAACACTGGCGGAGGTTCCCTGGTGTTTTGGGGTTGCTTTGCTGCCTCTGGCACTGGACTGCTTGACCGTGTGCATGGCATTATGAAGTCTGAAGACTACCAACAAATTTTGCAGCATAATGTAGGACCCAGTGTGAGAAAGCTGGGTCTCCCAGCAGGACAATGACCCAAAACACACTTCAAAAAGCACTAGAAAATGGTTTGAGAGAAAGCACTGGAGACTTCTAAGGTGGCCAGCAATGAGTCCAGACCTGAATCCCATAGAACACCTGTGGAGAGATCTAAAAATGGCAGTTTGGAGAAGGCACCCTTCTAATATCAGGGACCTGGAGCAGTTTGCCAAAGAAGAATGGTCTAAAATTCCAGCAGAGCATTGTAAGAAACTCATTGATGGTTACAGGAAGCGGTTGGTCACAGTTATTTTGGCTAAAGGTTGTGCAACCAAGTATTAGGCTGAGGGTGCCAATACTTTTGTCTGGCCCATTTTTGGAGTTTTGTGTGAAATGATCAATGTTTTGCTTTTTCCGTCATTCTCTTTTGTGTTTTTTCATTTAAGACAAATTAAATGAAGATAATAATACCAAAGAATTTGTGTTTGCAATCACTTGCAGGAAGAAACTGAGTATTATCTGACAAAATTGCAGGGGTGTCAATACTTTTGGCCACAAGAGTGTGTGTGTGTGGATATTATATATATATTAGTCAGAATTAACATGAAAACATGCAGAGTATTGGTGCTTTAATTTTAATCAATTCCATCACTTCTTGTAGTAATAGTATAGATTCAGAAATTAAATGTAGTCGAAAGAATTAAAACGGGAAAAAAAAAAAAAATTGACTTAGAGGTATTAAAAAACCTTCCAATAGCACTTCTGTAGGCCATCAAGGGGTTAACACGAAGTGAAACCGCACAGCGCAAGGTTCTGATCCGTCCTGTACTCACAGCCGCAGTTCCTGCTAGTAAATGTAAGTCCCGCTTGTCAGTAATGCTGAAAGTACAGATTTTTTTTTTTTTTGACGTTTCAATAAGTGGAACACAGCATTTCAAATCCATCCAACTTTACTGAAACAATTATTGAAATTCCTACCTTGAGGCCATGTATGTTCCGCTTCCCGGGAGGCTTGCAGGCTGCAACAGTAATAGACTAAATTGTAGATCACATCGGGGCCATTTACAATCCCCCCCACCCCCCTTCTTCCTTTGAAATGAATCGTTTAAAAAGAAATGAGAGTGACACCAAAATTAGCAGCGAGGAATGATTGAAGAGAGGCTCTCCGAGCAGAGAGAGGAGTCCCAGAAGACTGGATCCTTTCTGTGAAATCACACACCCTCCTGACACCGTCTCATCTAAATTCTAATTTCTGCTTAAAAACACATAATAAAAAAAACACACACACACACAGAGTAAGCTAAAACTGATTGTGTGCTGCCCCTAATTCCACATTCTGGAGCAGGTGCGGTGATACTGGGAATTCCTTGCAGAAGGACTATTCATATTAATATCCAGGATGCTCTCCACGTGCTGCCTGTCAGCGCAGGGCGTCTTATTAAATGCTCCTAATATCTATCTCGGAGAGGGGCAGCCTGGGCTCATTTCAGGCCACAGACAGGAGCTCTGCATATTACAGCCATATCAGAATGGTGACACGCAGGTGGGATGCAGTTATAAATAATAGTGACCCCTAGACTGAAACTGCTCAGTGAATACATGAAACCTTGGATTAATCTAAATATATCGGCAAATGGAAAGAAAGAAAAAAAAAAAAAAGCATTTTCACTGTAAGTAAAAAAAAAAAAAAAAGTAAATACAGACCTTTTAGTCTCATCTGTCAAATTTTTGAAAAATTCATGTAAAGATATCACCCAATTGTGCGCCCCATTAGGATTCTTTTAGGGTTTTTTTTATTCCCCCTGACCCCGCACCTTTGATGCAAAAATACCTTTGTTATGTTAGTGAAGAGGAATGCAAATCACGCTGCGGTTCGGTCCGATGGGCGGGGCTTAGTCGGCTTTTCCCCCCCTCCTCGGCTTGCTGAGCGTAATCTTCATCTGTGAATATCACAGATAACGTTGCTTTCCGTGCTTGCGCATTCAAAATGGCCTCTGGCGCCTGTGCAGTATGCTTTGCCTAACTGTGGGCGAAGCATATAATCGGTACTGCACATGCGCCGGTATTTTCCAGTGCGGTCTATGCCCTGGAAGTCTTCACATGCAGGACACACTTCCGGGGCATAGACCGCGCTGGAAAATACCGGCACACGCGCAGTACCGATTATATGCTTTGCCCACAGTTGGGCAAAGCATACTGCGCAGGCGCCAGAGGCCTCTTTGAATGCGCAAGCAGGGAAAGCAACGTTATCTGTGATATTCACAGATGAAGATTGCGCTCAGCAAGCCGGGGGGGGGGGGGGGGGGAGAAGCCGACTAAGCCACACCCATCGGACCGGACCACACCCCTCCCCGGTGAGTATAATAAAACTTATTTTTCTTATCTTGCAGGTCAGATCGGTGCTCATCTACAGCATTAGGCAGTAGCCGTATCTTATATCGGCCAAAACTGCTGACAGGTTCATTTTAAAGAGGATTTTCCAACAGTATGAGCAGATTAAACTTTCCACCTGGAATAGTGGCTGCAGAGCCGAGTAAAACAATTTAAAAGCTTTTTTTTATATATTTCTTTTCTCCGGTGTAGTTATTAGCGAGAAAATACATGATTTCTACTGCTATTGTGCAGTATAGAACAGAGCAGAGTGTCATTAAAACACATTTGCAGGTGCAGCTCTCCTCTCACAGCTCTGGCCCTTCCCATACACAGATACTGTCATAAGAGAAGATCTGGAGTGTTTGTAATCACACTGCTATAATCTCTTCCCTCCACACTGACTGCCATGAAATAAAAGCTGGAGGTGTTTCTAATCACACTGCTATATTCTCCTCCCCACACACTGTCTGTCATGATATAAAAGCTGGAGGTGTTTGTAATCATACTTAGTTCTGCCAGTACTTCTTTCCCCCCCACACTGAAGATGAAAATGTTTGTATTCACACTCAGCATTACAAGGCTGAGACCAAGACTGTGTGTCATTACATGCGTCACATGAGAAATACTGCTCAAGGTCTCGCTATGGGTGAGTTTTTCTTTCCCCTGCATGACGCCTCCTATTTATGATTGATTAACATCATGCAGGGGACAAGCTGCACGCCACAGAGAAGAATCACCACAATTATCAAGTTGGGGTGATCATAAATAATAACTACGGTAACTTTACAAGCCAATATCTCCGCAAAAGAGATGAGATTTTCAAAAAATAAAAACTACATTGTATTAGAAAGATTGGACATGTTGAATTTCAGCTCAGGGCAAACAGAACCTGCGACTGAGGATACTAATGGAGGTGTGAACCTAACTCTAAAGTACCTGAACGAAGAGCAAAATGACATTTTTTAAAGTTTGATGGAAGTGGCAAGTAAATAGGGGTTATATTCTGTGCAGGAAACACAATAAGAACTGGGCATTTGCCTTACAAAGTTTAAAGTAAGAGCGACAGTAGCAAAAAAAAAGAAAAAAAATTGTGTGATCGCTTCATTCCGAAGATTAATGGTGGTCACAAGGCAGCAGGAAATGTAAGCATGTCCTGTTATGTACAATTGCTTCATCTGGTAGGAAACGCCTATAGGATATAAATATTATCTCTCCGTCAATATAATTACTTAAACCATGACCTATATAGTCAAAATAGGAAATAGTTAATCTCCCCTTTAATTCTGAAAACACTCCAATGTACAAAACTGACTGCATTGCTATCCAGCTGGGCTTAGATGTTTCCTGGAAGCTGACCAGCTTTAGTCTATACTGGTAATAACCCAAAATAAGTATATTGATTTTTGGACTCTTTGGGACAGATCATAAAGTCTAGACACTACATCTTTGCTATAAAGATACTGAGGCTTTACAAAACCTTTACAAATTTCCACTTTTTTTGCACACACTGTAAAACACAAAAAGGTACAACTAATCTGGATAATGTTTAGATGCAATTAGATGTTAGTTAAGGACCTTAAATTGGTTTATAGTTTGGACAATAAATTTTTGTCAGAAGGGTCGAACAATGAAAAGCAAATCAGAGACAGAATAAGAACCAGCCTTTTAAAGAGGTTTTATCTTCTTCTTAAAAGGGTACAAATGAAAAGGGTTTGCAAAATTAAGCAACTTTGCAATTTACCTGGTATCAAAAATCCACTCCGTTCTTAATAATGGAGGGATTTTTAATTCCATAATTAACTCCTCGCTGCAAAGATCACATAGGTAAGGAGTGCAGCACTTGCAAGCTTTTGGCTTCAGAGCTTGCAAGTGCTGCCTTGATGCTGCAGAGGCAACGATGTCTCTGCTTGAAAGGATATCAGAAATGTCAATCTTCAGGTGTGCACTCACAGGATGAAGGCGGTCCGGAGGCAGGGGAGTGACACGCTCCCACTACAGTACACAGAGGATGGAAAAAATAAAAAAAACTTGAACTCAATTCTCTAACAGGATATTTATAAAATAGGTTTTCCAGATTAGATATTTTTTTTAAGGGGATTATTTTTTTATCTACATATACATATTAAGTACGTCTGTTTCCAGCAAAACTGAGTAAGAACCCTTAAAGTATGTGCACACAACATGTTTTTCAGGTAGATTCCGTCTGGAATCCGTCTAAAAAAGTGCCCCTTAAATTGAAAATAATGCACAGCAATGTCAAAACGACAGTGCTGTGTACGTTCAGTCTTCTATCACTTCTACAGTATAGTGTAAGAGACGCCAGTGGTGAAGTCACCTCCAGAAAACGACAGCTGTTGTTTTCCTGAAGCGACTTTGGCTGGGAAAATCCAGAAGGATGCGCTGGCGTCTTAAAGATGCTCCATGCGCAAAGCCTCCTGAGAAACTGATCATTTGATAGAGTATCCTTGCATAAATAGACAGTATAACTATGCAGATATGCCTTCCATGAGCCTGAAAAAGCTTGATATTACCCACTCTCTTCATAACCCCATATCTGGCAGTCATACAACATATCACCAAGATTTGTCGGCATTAGATAAATTTAAGCAATAGCTGAACAGAGTTTTCAGCATCCTGGTGGAGGAGGACAGGGTAGACTTCGCTGATGCTTTTAGGAGAAAACATTGTATGACTTGGAGGGTTTAAATCAGCAGCCGGGAGAGGCGCGGGGTTCTGCGGAGCGGAGTGCAGCTCCGGATTTCCACAACTTGCTGTCTGTCAATACCACACGACAAATAAAGATGATTATTATGAATAGGAACACGCTCACAGGTCTTGGCTCACACAGCGCAGGCTGCTCCCTTCCCACGTCCCCTGCACGCCACAAATTGTTGTTAAAGTCACTGTCAATTTTGATTGATTGTCTTGAAGTAAAGAATTACATTTTTGCCCCCTGCTCTGTCTCGGTGGAATGCATATTTAACCCCTGCTGTGTCAGCGGAGAGTGTGCTGTGCCCCAGCTATTAACAATCGTCACACACTCTATAATTATTGCACACATCAATAAGCCTTTGTGCAACGCAGCAAGATGTGAAGTAATGTGTGAGCGCGGGCGGGCCTGCAGCCGGGAACAGGTGCACCACTCCACACCTTTGGGTGGCAGAATGCGTGTGTAAACGTTTCTCAGGCGTGATGATGCTAGTGTAAATGCAAATATACTCCGTGAATAAGCACAAACAAAGCTCGAGAAGGTGCATGTCCTACCCCAGGAAAACATGGACTTCCGCCACAGACGAGTGGTACAGTAATGGGCATCTGAGACAGCACACTCAGAGTATTAAGACCACATTTTGGGCATATAAATCACAATATTTTGCAACTTCTGCTCTTTTATACCAGTCTTAACACCTTTCTAAAATGTTGGCAGGACCCCATAGCTCAATTAAAATGTATTCCAGAAAGTGGAGTAAATTATAGCAGATATCAGGTAATAGCTGGAGTAACGTCCCAATTCTTGTAATAAATTTGGTGCACCTTACTCAAGTAAAAACTTTTCTGGAATACTAAAGTACGAAACATCAGTCTTGATGAATCGGCCACATAACGCTGATAATTTTCCTTCAGCATCCAGTAGGGTTTATTTCATTTTATAGCCTGCCCTTAAATAGGTGATCTTTAATTGGTATCTGCAAAGTTAAAATCAATGGAAGTGGATAGCACAACTATAACCAGTGTATAGTGAGGCCGGTTTCACATGTCCGTGCTCGGATCGGAAAATCCAGCCTGACCGCCGGGTCCCCTGACCTGAGCCAACGGCCTCGCAGGAATATATAGGAGCCAGCTAGGCACAGATCAGATGATCTGGTCGTCAGACTGGGTATTGTGTTCTAAATAAGGACCATGAACAGAATTTAGAGTTCCGGTAGGTTCTTACGTCCTCCAGGTATAGTTGACTAATACAGGGCTGCTGAAGAACAGGGCTCCCTACCAACTGCACTATACAGCCGTCCAACTCAGGAGGGTTACGGACGTTGTAGAGAATCACAAAAACCATTGAAAATGTAATCACATTTGTATCAATGGGAGCTGCTCATAGTCTGCATATTCTGAAGCTGTGATGCCTATCTAAGGAACTGTAAGGAATAAATGTAACCAAATTTCCTCTCCTAAACAAAACTTCTGAATCCACTCGTGGAATAAACCTGTATTACAAGAATTCACCATAAACTCCTGCCATGATCAATATCTATATTCTCGAAAATTGGCTCAGATACAAAGTTATAGTAAAGTACCGCAGGTGGAGAAGCCTTGTATAAATTGTAAATGATGACCATAGTAAGTAACTCACTTGCCATAGACTTCTGTGCAAGGTGCAAGCTCTAAAATATACAGCTCTAAAACAGTTAGCAAGTCGCAGACAAGTTACAAAGAAGTTTTTGTTGTGCAACTTTTCTGAGAGCGGCTGTGGCACAAGACAGGATTTGTGCACGCGATAACTTTCCAGGAGGATATGCTCCGTAACGCGCCTGAAAAAGACGCTCGATAAACGTTATAAAGAATGAAAATGTGCATCGCAATGTAAGAACGACTTGCTGTTCCTATGTTCAGTCTACTGATCATCTTCAACATATATCGATTAAAAATAGTGACCTAACCATCCTTCAGGTGGCTTCCGCTAGGAAGCGGCTCACTAGTTCATATATACAAGCTGAAAGAAAAAAAGAAGCCTGGCGGCAAGGCCACGCCTAAAGGTAACTGAGAAGATGCCAAAGACGACGCTTCAGGAAAATACTGCTGGCATTTTCTTGAAGAGTCTTCCTGTTCCTACCATCTGAAAGATGCCATGTGCACATACCCTAACAGTTTCCATGAAGGTTATAACCCAACATTCCTAGACTTCTACCTGACAACTGGTCAGGAGCATTCGAAAATTAGTCGTTGAATTGGCCTGCCATACTGGTAATTAACCAACTTTTCCAGACCTTTTTTCCTATCCAGATAAACAATATCAACCTCATAAAATTACCGTCCTCAGTCCTAAAAGCCAAGAGTATAAAGTCCCCTGGAGAATGCAGTGTTTCCTTCTACAAGTCTCCTACAAGAAATGATCTGGAAAAAATGATCTAGATGTTGTTTCAAGGATGAGTGCATCCGTTTCATTGATGATCTGTCACACTTTGTGATGGCTTTGGACGACTGAATGGCCCTTAAGGCTTCATATATACAGAGAATCGGTTAGTTACTATCCATCATGTGTGATCAGCCAGTAACTTCCAATAATAAAGAGGGCGTCAAGAGGTTAAACCTCATCTTGAATTTGAATTTCTAGCACAAAAAGGTGAATAAAGAACATCTCCACCACCATAGACATGAAGCAGAGGGGGCAGGATGTGCTAAATGTGTAGGTCTGACATGCTACTGCATAGTGCCATTTATTTAAACTGTTACAACAAATTCTAAATAGTTAATATTACATGGGTAAATTGTGATACTTGGGTTTTTATCTGTTCATTTTATCTATAGATCCAAAAAGAGAAGGATAAAGTGTTTCTTGGATTCTTATGAATCCAAACTCTAACTTTAGTTTCAGCAGCTAAATGAAGAAACCCAGAAACTGCAGTGGGATCAATAAAAGCCGAGGTCCTACAGATGGGGTATTGTTGAATTAAAAATGCTTTGGGCTAATCGGATATTTTTGCACTAACCTCCAGAGTGTAATGAGGTTAGGAATGAATTCAGACATCTGTGTCTTACAGTCCTTACATAGTCTGCAATGCCTGAACCAACCCTCAGGTCTCTTGACCCAAACTAAAGCTTCATATATGCCTATGAGGCTGTTAGTTCAGGTCAGAAGAGCCATGGTTGGTTCAGGTACGGAAGTCTGTATATGGACTGTAAGACAAGCAGGACTGTGGAGTCGGTAAGCCAAACCTTCGAGTCCGACTCCTCAATTTCCCCGACTCCTGTCTCCAACTCTGAATCCACAGCCCTGGTCACTACTGAGCATGTACATAAAGTGCAGCACAGATTCATCTCATCTCCGACCCCACAGCCCTGCCCCCTACTGAGCATGTACATAAAGGGCAGCACAGATTCATCTCATCTCCCACCCCACAGCCCTGGTCACTACTGAGCATGTACATAAAGTGCAGCACAGATTCATCTCATCTACGACTCCACAGCCCTGGTCACTACTGAGCATGTACATAAAGTGCAGCACAGATTCATCTCATCTCCCAACCCACATCCCTGGTCACTACTGAGCATGTACATAAAGGGCAGCACAGATTCATCTCATCTCCCAACCCACATCCCTGGTCACTACTGAGCATGTACATAAAGTGCAGCACAGATTCATCTCATCTCCCACCCCACAGCCCTGGTCACTACTGAGCATGTACATAAAGTGCAGCACAGATTCATCTCATCTCCGACCCCACTGCCCTGGTCACTACTGAGCATGTACATAAAGTGCAGCACAGATTCATCTCATCTACGACTCCACAGCCCTGGTCACTACTGAGCATGTACATAAAGTGCAGCACAGATTCATCTCAACTAAAAGCCAAGATCCTTAGATCAGGAACAGAACAGACATTTATATGATATTTCATAACGTTCCTAAACTCTTATGAAAAAATTTACAGCACCAACTGCATTGTACTGCTATACCCAAATTATTATGTAATTTTAGGAGTTGGAGTCAGTTCTCATTTCAATGCCAGAACACCCCCCCCCCCCCCCCCCGGA
Source organism: Dendrobates tinctorius (assembly GCF_039654945.1). Taxonomy (NCBI): domain Eukaryota; kingdom Metazoa; phylum Chordata; class Amphibia; order Anura; family Dendrobatidae; genus Dendrobates; species Dendrobates tinctorius. The sequence goes on along the minus strand of NW_027361690.1, from coordinate 92,562,990 downwards.
CGTTTTTGTTACAAGCAAGAAATGATATCTAGCAAACGCTGCAAACTGGCCACAGAAGGTAAATTACTTATTGTCAGCATTCTGCAGCACAGATATGTACTGAGATTATGTCAAAAGCCCGGACAACCCCTGTAAAGCAAAATAAGACGACCTCGCTCGTGAGAGCTTACAATCTACAATGAGGTGGGGGACATACAAAGTACAGGTGTGTATTTACAATGATGGTCCAGCCATCTTGAGGGAGGGATGGATGGAGATAGTGAATGGGCTACACATGCACACTTACATATAGAAAGACTTTGATTAGGGAACGTGATAGGCCACTCTGAACAAATGTGTTTTGAGGGAGCGCCTGAAACTATGCAAATTGTGGATAGTCATAATTTTTTTGGGTAGAGCATTCCAGACGATTGGCGCAGCACGGGAGAAGTCTTGGAGACTTCCTCTTCATGCTCAATTTGTACGAAGGCGGGGACAGTGACACCAGTGCTGATTGGGCACCGGGGTCACGTGTCACAGCCAACCACGGCACAGAACCCCCCCCCCCCGGGGAGAACGCGTGCCGACACCACGGGAACGGCGCCAGCAAGGCAAGGAAGTATAGGCTTTTTATTTTATAGGGGCCAAACATTTATATCAAGAAGGGGCTGTCCTACAAGAGGACAACCACTTTAACCATCAAGGTAAGGCTTGCTCCATCATGGTATCTAAAGCTTTAGGTGTCAAGTGCTACATCTGTATCAAAAGCAGTGCCAAGGAATAGTGGAGGAGTTGAATATACCAACCAATTAGGGTTGCTTCTTTCTTCTCTGTAAAATTGTTTGTTAGTCAACTTCTTCAATTTTTATTTGCACAGATTTTGATACATTTCCCCAATATGTATTGTTAAAAAGGACACAAAATTACATCAACTGAGAAGTAAAATAGTTATACTAGTTTGCAAAATAAGTCAGGTTAATAGCGAGGCCAAACTGCAGACACTAACAACAGTTCAACCACGTTTTCTGTGTGTACCCATGCATGTGATATAAAGCCATACAGCGATAAGAAAAAAAAAAAAAAAAAGGAGCAAAAACATACAATTAATTTTTTTTTTTTTTAAATGTTCCACAATATACTGCAGGATGCATATGGCACCCATGAGAAAAAGTGGAGGTAGCACAGGTGCAAATGTACCAAACACGGTGACCAGGTATTGGTAAGTGTGGCTCTTTTAATTGTGATTTTTGGGGGGATTTAATCAGGGCTGTGGAGTCGGTAAGCCACAGTTGCGACTCTGAGATTTTATCAGGCTCCGACTCCGGCTCCTTCATAAATGGCCAATTCATAACAACAAATTTACTGTTGTAAAATATTAAACATCGTGCTTATTCAGTTTCTCACCATCATATAAGTAATCAGACCACTTAGAGCAAAAACTACATTTATTAGAATACAATTAGAATATAGCAAATAACTTTTATAAACTTTTCTAAACTGTAAGTAAATATGCAATAAACACTTTTATGCAGTTAATAAGAAGAAATCTATAAATTTGTCCTCAGAAAAAGTATTGCCTCTGTTAGATCCTCCTTCATGGATGCCCTCAAATCTGATCTAATTATTTTGAGAGCAGAGAACAACCTCTCTACACTAACTTGTGTTGGTGGCAAAGCAGTAACCACTCGGGCAACATCTCTGACAATGTCAGGATACAGAGGAATCGCTTGTTGCACTGTTATTTTTGATGAACGGTCAAATTTCTCAATTTCTTTTAGTGCACATGAAAAATTCTGCTGAAATGTACTGGCTGTGTTCCTTGATGGGGATGACTCTTCTTCTATGCGGGAACGCGTTGCACGGTCCTTGTGATCCAAATATTTTTCGAAATTAAATTCTTCATCAGTTGATGATGAGGGTGAAGATGTGGCAGGACGACCAAATTCTTCTTGTTCCTCCTGACTGTTCTGCAACCCTTTCATCCTTACTGCTATTTCAAACAGAGCTTCTTTTCCTTTACTTAGCTGTTGATCATCTAGAAGAATCCGATGCATTGGGTCTACATAAACAGCTGCCAAAAGAATGTTATTTTGTAATAGTAGCTCCTCTCTCCGTTTCATTGATGTAGCAATGCCACTTGCAATTAACCCTCCTCTTTGGGACAGGCGAAACATCAGGTTCTTCCACTCCTTTAAGAAAATACCTGGAGTTAAGTCCTCTGCTTGTAATTTTTTAGTCACTGTAAATGGGTGCTCTAGCAATTTTTCCAGCTCAGTCACCTGATTCCACTGACTTTCATTTAGCGTCAGTTGAGGGTTAGCCATGTCTACAAGAAAGGTTTTCAGTTCAACCAAGCGCTGAATCATTAAGTAAGTACTGCCCCATTGTGTGGCTTGATCAATAATTGCCCCTTTTCCAGCACGTCTCTTCAAAATTGAGTCAACTTTAGGGGTCCTGGCAACAGTAGCCAATTTTCTCACCTTGCCAATCAGTGCAGCAGCATGTCCTTCTTGCAGACTGTCTCTTATAGCCAGCTGTAGCGTATGCACAACACAGCGCATGTGATGAATGAAAGAACATATTGACACAGTTTCAACAAGATCATCTAAACGATCATGTTGCTGTTCATCTGAAGCAACTTCAGTTTGCTCCTCAGTTACAATACTGTGTTCCTCTATTTCAAACATTTCTGTGTCTGTGGACCCAGAATGTTCTTCTAGCTGCTGGTCACCATCATTACTCTCATTCATTAGCTTAATAGTACTTATCATATTTGAAGCATTGTCAGTTACGACAGAAAGAACTTGCTCTTTTTTAAGTTCATAGTCTTGCAGAACCTTTTCCACCAAGACCTGGAGAAACTCACTGGTGTGATGAGCTTTGGTGTCTTTTACTGCCAATGTCTTGGTAACTATTTCATTTTTGTCACAAACAAATCGGACATTGATGGCAAAATAGTTCACTCTGTGACGTGTGCAGGCATCCATTTTAAGAAACAGAAAGCGTCCCTTGAGAGTTTTTTTTAAGTTCTTCCTTTTGTTTAAAAGCTTCTTCGATTACTAATTTTCTAATACTCTCTCTCTCCAGAGAAACACCAAGCTTGCGGGCCATTTCCCCATTCAGACACATAAAAGCTGGTCGTGAAAATAATGAAATAGGCACACTATCCTTTACAACAAGCTCTATGATCTGTTTTTTAAATGTATCTACTGTCATTGTCACAGTAACTTTGTCACTGACAAAATATCTTGCAACTGATGGCTGCAAAGTTCTCTGCTCCTTTGTTTGGCTGGAAGAGCTGGGCACTGGTTCATTGGTTTGGATGCAGTCTTTCTCATCCACTGCTTTCAGTACTTCTGGATGAAAGCGCTGTAAATGTCTCTTTAGATTAGAAGCTCTGGTAGGAGCATTTTTATCTTTGCCTGAATATGCACTCATCTTGGCTTCACAGCATTTGTTTTCGTCTGGATCATTTGTCATACACTGACAGACATAATGTTTTCTATCTTGAGTGATGGTGAAATGTTCAAATACAGCTGATTTAATGTGATGCTTCTTTGACATTCTCAGGTTTTTAATTCTGCATTCACAATCCAAATGACAATTGTTTTTCCTAAAAACAATTGTACAAAATTATTGCCAGGTCGTACAACTGATATAGTGGTCAGTAATACTGTTATTATTCCTCATGTACTCACAGTTAACTGATGCAAAGTTTGTTGAAAGGATAATACTTCTTACAGTCTTCCTCTTCTGAGTAGCAGGCAGCTGTGAGATGCTTGGAAGACGCACACCTAGTATGATCTAGTCTAGAGGAGGAGCTTTACTACTAAGAATTTGCAACACATTTTCACTTTCAGTTTCATACATTGTAAGTAGGGGGGCTGGGGCAGCATGAGGTTAACCAAGTATAAGATTAGATAAGGGCAGTGGAGACACACAAGAAGTAAGAAATGTCTCTATCTCCAGCAGAACTGCTTATCACTGTTGTTCATAGTTTGATAGAACATATATATTTGAGTAACATTTATAAAATTCATATGAAAGTTCAATTATGAAATATTAATACATTTTTTTTTAAAGCTGGAGTCGGAGTCGGTACATTTCTACCGACTCCAACCAAAACTAACTCCGACTCAGACTCCACAGCCCTGGATTTAATGCCCTTTAAATTTAAGTGTGACCCTACCCAAAAATATTTCCCTCTCAATGTCAAATCAATATTAAATATGTCACCAAAAGAATAATGAAAATGCTGACAGATGTGCATGCATATGATGCAAACAGTGGGTGTAGGGAACAGCAGGTACATGCAGGGGGGAAAGAGACCACCTACCACGTGGATAGATTTGCAGAGGTTCTATCAAAGGGCTGCTAGTCTGCTGCTCAAGGACCATGGTACAGTACTGCAAGGAAAAAACAAGAATAGTATTAAAAATAGGAGCTCTGAAAACAGTGTGTAAAATTTCAGTCATGTAAGAAATCAGTGCATCTGAAACACATAACCAGACCCGCAGTTTCTTTAAAGACTTAACTTGCACGTTAAGTAGCTAAAGGAGCGGTCCAAAGTAATTTTCCTACTAAATGCCTATCTATTTAGTGCTGTAATCTAAACTATTTTCTAATATACTTGAATTGAAATCCCCTACCATTCTCTAACTTCATTGTCTGCTTTTATATATTTTTATTCACTTCCTTTTTGATGACACTTTGAGAATCCAAGTGCATGCCGGGATACTCAAAGCATCATCTGGAGGCAAAGGCTGCTGTTACTGTCACAGCCCCTGCCCCCCTCCCTGAAACGAAGCATCAATAGTGACACGCCTTTCAGGGGCTGGGCTATTCCCTGTGTGCTGTGCACAATGACAGAGCCCTCTCTACTGCCGCCTCAGATCAGCAGTAACCAGCCAGCAACAGTGTGCATTGTCAGAATTCTTATAGTGGAGAGAAAGCGCTACCCCCACAAGTGGCATCACTGTTTCTGCACACTGGGTATGCGAACAATTAGCTCTATTGCTGGCTCCTTACTGCTGACTTGAACCAGAAATAGAGAGTGCACTGTCATTGTGCACATCACACAACGTGCAGGGATTAGCCCAGCCCCTGAAATAAGTAACAGATAATACTTCATTTCAGGGAGGGGGCAAACACTGCAGCCTCTTCCTCCTGATGACGCTTTGTTTAGGTATTCTCAAATGAAACGTCATCAAAAGGGAAGTTAAAAAAAAAAAAAATAGAAAAGCAATTATATAATGTAGTTAGGGAAGGATATGGAATTTTAATTAAAGTATAATAGAAAATAGATTAGAATATGGCACTAAATAGATAGAGATTTAGGAGAAAAATTACTTCTGACTTCAAACCACCCCTTTAAATACATATTACCCGAGAAGAGTCTAGAAACCTGTACACCCCGATTCACTACATATCTGCCAAATGTCACGGGACTCTTCTTGCGTAATCTATAAGCAGCGAGTATTGTATGTTAACTACATTTTATAACTGATTCTATAACAGACCCTATAGACAAGCATGCTTACAATGCTAAACCCCATATGCTGTTGATATAGTGGCTGAAATATTAGATCAGGTTCCCTTAAGGCTGGGTTCACACGTAGCGGAACTCTTGCGGAAATTACCGCGAGAATTCCGGAATTCCATTCCGCGGGAAAATCGCATTTTAAATTCCAGCGATTTTCCAGCGGAAAAACTAGCATTTTGCAAGCATAATTAGCTTGCAGAATTGCTAATGTTTTCCAAGCGATCCGTAGCATCGCTTGGAGAACTGATTGACAGGTTGGTCACACTCGTCAAACATAGTGTTTGACGAGTGTGACCAACTTTTTACTATTGAGGCCGCCTATGCGGCATCAATAGTAAAAGATAGAATGTAAATAATAATAATAAAAGAAAAAATGTTATTCTCACCTTCAGACGTCCCGCGCAGCCTTCCCGCCTCTCTCCACGCTCCCGGTCCCAATCCTTTGCAACAATTACCGCGATGACGTCCGTTCTCGCAGGATCGCGACGTCTCGCGGTCGTTCGCGATGATGTCGCGCGAATTACCGCGAGACTTCGCGATCCCGCGAGAACGGATGTCATCGCTCGCAAAGGCTTACTGGGACCGGGAGCGTGGAGAGAGGCGGGAAGGCTGCGCGGGACGTCGGAAGGTGAGAAAAACAATATTTTTTATTTTAAATTCTATTTTTTTACAGGGATATGGTACCCACAGCCCCGAGGACAGTCTCCTCCGGACCGTGGGTACCATCCGCAAATGTTCTGCTTACTTATCTCATGGTGTGCACAGCATCCTGAATAGGACCTGTGCACAATATATACCATTTGTGAATAAACATGCTAAAAATAGGAGGAAACCACTATGGCTAAATAGAGCTGTAAGTGGCGCAATAAGAGATAAAAATAAAGCATTTAGAAAATTAAAGCAAGTAGGTAGTGATGAGGCATTAACTAAATACAGAAGATTAAATAAATTCTGTAAAAAGCAAATCAAGACAGCAAAGATTGAGACAGAGAGACTCATTGCCAGAGAAAGTAAAAATAATCCCAAAATATTCTTTAACTACATAAATAGTAAGAAACTAAAAAATGATAGTGTTGGCCCCCTTAAAAATAGTGGATGAGGAAAAAGCCAATATGCTAAATGACTTTTTTCCAACAGTATTTACACAAGAAAATCCCATGACGGATAACATGATCAGGGATAAAAATTCTCCATTAAATGTCACCTGCTTAACCCAGCAGGAAGTATGGCGGCATCTAAAAATCACTAAAATTGACAAATCCCCGGGTCCGGATGGGATACACCCCCGAGTACTGCAGGAATTAAGCACAGTCATAGATATAGACCATTATTTTTAATCTTTAAAGATTCCATAATAACAGGGTCTGTACCACAGGACTGGCGTATAGCAAATGTGGTGCCAATATTCAAAAAGGGGACAAAAACTGAACTTGGAAATTATTGGCCAGTAAGTTTAACCTCAACTGTGGGTTAAATCCTAGAGGGTTTTCTAAGAGATACTATACTGGAGTATCTGGAGAAGAATAACCTTATGACCCAATATCAACATGGGTTTACAAGGGACCGTTCCTGTCAGACTAATCTGATAAGCTTTTATGAAGAGGTAAGTTTCGGACTGGACCAAGGGAATGCAGTGGACGTGGTGTACATGGACTTTTCAAATGTGCCACACAAAAGGTTGATACATAAAATGAGAACAATGGGGATAGGGGAAAATATGTGTAGGTGTGTTAAGAGCTGGCTCAAGGATAGGAAACAAAGGGTGGTTATTAATGGAGCACACTCTGACTGGGTCACGGTTAGCAGTGGGGTACCACAGGGGTCAGTTTTGGGCCCGCTTCTTTTTAACATATTTATTAATGACCTTGTAGGGGGCATAGATAGTAGAATTTCAATATTTGCAGATGACACTAAACTCTGCAGGGTAATCAGTACAGAGGAGGACAATTTTATATTACAGGAGGATTTATGTAAACTAGAAGCTTGGGCTGATAAATGGCAAATGAGCTTTAATGGGGATAAATGTAAGGTCATGCACTTGGGTAGAACGAACAAGATGTATAATTCTGTGCTTAATTGTAAAACACTGGGCAAAACAGTCACTGAAAAAGACCTGGGAGTATGGGTGGACGACAAACTCACATTTAGCGGCCAGTGTCAGGCAGCTGCTGCAAAGGCAAATAAAATAATGGGATGCATTAAAAGAGGCTTAGATGCTCATGAGGAGAACATAATTTTACCTCTATATAAGTCACTAGTGCGACCACATTTAGATTACTGTGTACAGTTCTGGTCTCCGGTGTATAAGAAAGACATAGTTGAACTGGAGCGGGTGCAGAGAAGAGCGACAAAGGTTATTAGGGAACTAGGGGGTCTGTAATACCAAGACTTGGGGTTATTTAGTTTGGAGAATCGAAGGCTTAGGGGTGATCTTATTACAATGTATAAATATATGCGGGGACAATACCAAGACCTTTCTAATGATCTTTTTACTCTTAGACCTGTGATGGGGACAAGGGGGCTTCCTCTACGCCTGGAGGAAAGAAGGTTTAAGCATACTCACAGACGTGGATTCTTTACTGTAAGAGCAGTGAGACTATGGAACTCTCTGCCATATGATGTTGTAATGAGTGATTCCCTACTAAAATTTAAGAAGGGACTGGATGTCTTTCTTGAAAAGTATATTACAGGTCATATACACTAGTTTCCTTAATATTGCGTTGATCCAGGGAGCTAGTCTGATTGCCGTATGTGGAGTCGGGAAGGAATTTTTTTCCCCAATGTGAAGCTTACTGTTTGCCACATGGGTTTTTTTTGCCTTCCTCTGGATCAACATGTTAGGGCAAGTTAGAATAGGATATGGGCTGAACTAGATGGACTTAAAGTCTCCCTTCAACCTTAATAACTATGTTACTATGTTACATGCGGAAAGTAAGCAGGACAATGCATTCATATGGGTGCGGGATCGACGCGATTCCGCGAAATTAATGAGCATGCTGCGTTTTTTACCGCGAAGGAATTCCGCCGCGGTAAAAACCGCAGCATTAGCACAGCATTGTGGAATCCCATAGGAATGCATGGGATGCTTATTTTTCGCGTTTTCGCGGCAAAAATCGCACGGTAAAAACCACTGCGGAAACACGAAAAAAACGCCACGTGTGAACTCAGCCTAAACGGAATCTGTCACCAGGTTTTTGTTACAACATCTGAGAGCAGCATAATGTAGAAGCAGAGACCTGGATTCCAAAGATGTATCACTTACCGGGCTGCTTGCTGGAGTTTTGATAAAAATCAGTTTTCTCTGCTGCAGATCTAGCAGGACTGTGGAGCTCTGTATAACCCCGCCCACACCACTGATTGGCAGCTGTGTACATTATGCATGGGCAAAAAGTTATCAATCGGTGGGGGCGGAGTTATAGAGTGCTCATTAATAATGGAGTCTGCTGCTGAAAAAAAAAAAAACACTTTTTTTTTTTTTTTTAAACTACACTAAAGCAGCCCAGGAAATGACACCTAACTGGAATGAGAGTCCTTGTCTTTACATTATACTGCTCTCAGATTATGGCAAACACCTGGTAACAGACTCCCTTCAGGGTATGTACCCAAGATTAGTAATTGCTACGAGTTTGACGCAGCCAGTTGGGGCAGCATAGTGGATGGGAATTCAAGAAATCCTAGGTCCACTATGCATCCATAGTTTCCTGTGGATCACCCCCGCAGAGATGGACACGCGGCGCGCATCTCTCAAGACATGTCAAATTTCACCAATATAATGGATTTACCTGCGTTCAATAGAAGGCAGTGCTTTGGAAGCAACGAACATACACACCGTCCAAAGTGTGGGCACCTGGCCTTAAGGGTAACTATTCCATGTCTAAAAATTACAATGTATCATAAAGGGAGGAAATGGTTGAGGAAGTAAGAGGTGGCTGGTAATTTAGGAGTCACCGATCATGCTATTCTCAATTTTTTGATTACAAGAAGAGGAATATCAGCGAGGACTCAGATTTTAAGGTTGGAATACAGAAAGGCAGATGTTAATGGACTCAGAAAGAGGGTAGGAAAGGTCCAATGGCTGGATGTTCTAAAGGACAAAAATGTTCAAGAAGGATGGGAGATTTTGCTAAGTGAAATTCTTGCTGCACAATCAGTAACAATCACGAAACGGAGGAAGAATTTTGAAAAAATTGGAAGCATTTATATCAAGTGGAAAGAGAGGCTCACATATCTAAAAAAGAATATCGGTCAGACACCTCTCTCACAGCCAAACCAGATCTCACACTTTGCACTGACGAGGGGCAGTACCCCGAAAAAACAGTGTCTGCAAATTGAGATTCTGGCTTGGCTTTTATCCTAAGTCATGTAACAAGGCTCGTTAAAGGGTCAACATTGACTTTTAGGATTGCTACTTCCAATAGGTGGCCCTAGAGTTCTAGTCCTCTTCCCCTCTGAAGAGACAATTTGCATAATTAGCTCTTTCCTTTCCACACACTGATTTGCCTTGTAGAGCCTTTCCCACTCTCAGATGGTATCTCAATCACTGAAAGAAGTAAGGAGGAGAGTAGAAAGAGCCAACACAAACAGTAGCAGTGTACTGTATGATCTGTTGGAAGTAGCAGAACTGCCAGCTATGTACAAGAGTTGCACAGATTCTACAGAACTAAAAATAGTAATTTTTACATTTTAAATGGAAACCATTAAAATGTTGCTTCATTTTGCATTTATGAAGCAAATGAACAATAAAAAAAATAAAAAAAAATTAAGTTCAAGTTTTTTAGTAGAATACAAATTAAAAAGTGCGTACATTTCAGAGCAGATTCCACAGTGTACACAGTTCCCGCACTGCATATTTGCCATAATTGGCATACATTCCTTTTATATATTAGTCTGCTTTTTTCCCTCTATACAGAGTATTGTTCATATGCCAGTATAATTTTATGCAAAAGAGAAAGAAATTACAGCAGCAATATTTCTATTATACCTTATAAAACCGCTAGTAGAACCATTCATCCTGAATTTTATATGACAAATTGCTACTGTATCTTCAGTAAATGGATTGAGAAGGCTAAATTCAAAAGTTAATTTCTATATTAGCAAGCAGCTAACTAGAATATGATTTAATATCTTCTATAAATTTGCCAAAGAGGTTTCATTTCAAATTTCATCATTACTATATTACTCTCCCTTCCACTCGTTCCTCACTTTCTTAATACTTATACCTAAAGCAAAATATACGACTGACCTTCATTTATGTACCTCACAGGATATACAGTTAGGTCCATATATATTTGGACAGAGACATTTTTCTAATTTTGGTTCTAGACATCAATGAATTTTAACCCCTTCATGACCCAGGCTATTTTGACCTTAAAGACCTGGCAATTTTTTGCAATTCTGACCACTGTCCCTTTATGAGGTAATAACTCAGGAACGCTTCAACGCATCCTAGCGATTCTGAGACTGTTTTTTCGTGACATATTGGGCTTCATGTTAGGCAACTTTCACACATCAGTTTTTTGCCGTCAGGCAGGATCCGGCTATTTTTAGAAAAAACGGATCCGGCATAAATTTTGGAGAACTGTAGAAACGGATCCGTTTTTTTGCTGGATCCGTCTAGCAGGTTATATCTGTTCCTGGGGGCTGGCCAATTGGATCTGAGCATGCGCAGACTTAAAAAAACCGGATCCGGTGGCTGGATCCGTCTTTTTCTGGATCCGGCGCATTCCGGCGCCCATAGACTTTCATTGTAGCAAAAAGCTGGAAGCACCGGATCCGGCGCTTCCGGCTTTTTCGCCGGAGACAAAAAACGTTACAGTAGCCGTTTTTTCCAGACGCCGGAATGAGACAAGTTGCCGGATCCGGCAAAAAAACGGATGAAACGCAATGCCATCCGGCACGATCCGGCGCTAATGCAAGTCAATGGGGAAAAACTGGATCCGGCATTGCATTTTGCCGGATCCGGTTTTACAAAAAAAAGCCGGATCGCGCCTGAAGGCAAAAAACTGATGTGTGAAAGAGGCCTTAGTGGTAAATTTAGGTCGATAATTTTTGCGTTTATTTGTGGAAAAAAACGGAAATTTGGTGAAAATTTTGCAATTTTCAAATTTTGAATTTTTATTCTGTTAAACCAGAGAAGTATATGACACAAAATATTTACTAAATAATATTTCCCACATGTCTACTTTACATCAGCACAATTTTGGAAACAAAATTTTTTTTTGTTAGGAAGTTATAAGGGTTAAAAGTTGACCAGCGATTTCTCATTCTTACAACAAAATTTACAAAACCATTTTGTTTTATGGACCACCCTCACATTTGAAGTCACTTTGAGGGGTCTATATGGCAGAAAATACCCAACAGTGACACCATTCTAAAAACTGCACCCCTCAAACTACTCAAAACTACATTCAAGAAGATTATTAACCCTTCAGGTGCTTCACAGGAACTAAAGCAACGTGGAAGGAAAAAATGGACATTTTAATTTTTCCAACAAAAATTTTCTTTTAGCATCAATTTTTTCATTTTCTCGTGGGTAACAGGATAACATGGATCCTAAAATTTGTTTCGCAATTTCTCCTGAGTACATCGATACCTCATATGTGGTCATAAACCACTGTTTGGGCGCACGGCAGGGCTCAGAAGGGAAGGCGCGCCATTTGACTTTTTGAATGGAAAATATGCTGGAATATTTAGCGGTTGCCATGTCGCGTTTGGAGAGCCCCTGTGCGCCTAAACATTGGAGCTCCCCCACAAGTGACCCCATTTTGGAAACCAGACCCTCCAAGGAACTTATCTAGATGCATAATGAGCAATTTGAACCCCCAGGTGCTTCACAAATTGATCCGTAAAAAAATAAAAAAAAAAGTACTTTTTTTTTCACAAAAATGTTCTTTTAGCCTCAGTCTTTTCATTTTCACAAGGGGAACAGGATAAAATGGATCCTAAAATTTGTTGGGCAATTTCTTCTGAGTACACTGATACCTCATATGTGGTCATAAACCACTGTTTGGGCGCACGGCAGGGCCCGGAAGGGAAGGAGCACCATTTGACTTTTTGAATGGAAAATTAGCTCCAATCGTTAGCGGACACCATGTCGTGTTTGGAGAGACCCTGTGTACCTAAACATTGGAGCTCCCCCACAAGTGACCCCATTTTGGAAACTAGACCCCCTAGGAGCTTATCTATATGTGTGGTGAGCACTCTGAACCCCCAAGTGCTTCACAGAAGTTTATAACGCAGAACCGTGAAAATGAAAAATATTTTTTTCCCCTCAAAAAATGATTTTTAGCCCACTATTTTTTATTTTCACGAGGGTAATAAGATAAATTGGACCCCAAAAAGTTGTTGTCCAGTTTGTCATGAGTACGCTGGTACCCCATATGTGGGGGGGCGACCACTGTTTGGGCACACGTTGGGGCTCGGAAGGGAAGTAGTGACGTTTTGAAATGTCGACTTGATGGAATGGTCTGTAGGCATCATGTTATGTTTGCAGAGCCCCTGATGTACCTAAACAGTGGAAACCCCCCACAAGTGACCCCATTTTGGAAACTAGACCACACAAGGAACTAATCTAGATGTGTGGTGAGCACATTGAACCCCCAAGTGCTTCACAAAAGTTTATAACGCAGAACCGTGAAAATAAAAAAATAATTTTTTTCTCCACAAAAATTATTTTTTAAGCCCCCAATTTTTAATTTTCTCAAGGGTAACAGGAGAAATTAGACCCCCAAAGTTGTTGTGCAGTTTTTCCTAAGTACACGGATACCCCATATGTGGGGGTAAACCACTGTTTGGGCACACGTCGGGACTCGGAATGGAGGCAGCGCTGTTCGACTTTTTGAACGCAAAATTGGCTGGAATAAATGGTGGCGCCATGTCGTGTTTGGAGACCCCCCTGATATGCCTAAACGGTGGAAACCCCTCAATTCTAATTCCAATCCTAACCCCAACACACCCTAATCTCAACCCTAATCAGAACCCTAACCACAACCCTAAGCCCAACACACCCCTAACCGTAATCCCAACTCTAACCCTAATCCCAACCCATCCATAACCCCATTTCTAACCCTAATTGAAAAATAAAAATATTTTATTATTTGTCCCTATGGGGGGGTGATAAGGGGGGTGGTGATTTACTTTTTTTTATTTTGATCACTGTGAGAGTTTATCACAGTGATCAAAATAAAAAAAAAAATGAATCCAGGAAATGCCGGCGGGTACACTTCGCATGCACCCGCCATTTTCGAAGATGGCGGCGCCCATGGACCGGGACAGTGGGGGTTAGTGAGTATCGTGGGGGGGGAGCGGATGGAAGGGGGGCAGATTGTGACAGCGGCGGCCGATCGGCGCCGTCAGTCGGGGGGGGGGGGGGGGTTTAACTTAGTGTCTCCAGCCATGTCCGATGCTATTTCAGCATCGGCCATGGCTGGATTGTAACAGCCAATCAGAGCGATTGTAGCCACGGGGGGGGCTAAGCCACCCCCCTGTGGTGAAGCACAAAGGGTCCTGTCACTGTGGGTCGGGTGACCTTTCCGTGACCCCGGTCACCCGACCCGCAGGGGGGCTTTAAACTCATGACACAGCGTATGCGTCATGGGTCGGATTGGCGCCGACTTTCATGACGCATACGCTGTGTCACAAACAATTCAGATGCAGTTGAAGTTCAGACTTTCAGCTTTCATTTGAGACTATCCACATTAAAATTGGATGAAGGGTTTAGGAGTTTCAGCTCCTTAACATGTGCCACCCTGTTTTTAAAGGGACCAAAAGTAATTGGACAATTGACTCCAAGGCTATTTTCATGGACAGGTGTGGGTAATCCCTTCGTTATTTCATTCTCAGTTAAGCAGATAAAAGGCCTGGAGTTGATTTGAGGTGTGGTGCTTGCATTTGGAAGGTTTTGCTGTGAAGGAAACATGCGGTCAAAGGAGCTCTCCATGCAGGTGAAACAAGCCATCCTTAAGCTGTAAAAACAGAAAAAAACCTATCCGAGAAATTGCTACAACATTAGGAGTGGCAAAATCTACAGTTTGGTACATCCTGAGAAAGAAAGCACTGGTGAACTCATCAATGCAAAAAGACCTGGACGCCCACCGGAGACAACAGTGGTGGATGATCGCAGAATAATCTCCATGGTGAAGAGAAACCCCTTCACAACAGCCAACCAAGTGAACAACACTCTCCAGAAGGTAGGCGTATCAATATCCAAATCTCCCATAAAGAGAAGACTGCATGAAAGTAAATACAGAGGGTTCACTGCACGGTGCAAGCCACTCATGAGCATCAAGAATAAAAAGGCTAGACTGGACTTTGCTTAAAAAACATCTAGAAAAGCCAGCACAGTTCTGCAAAAACATTCTTTGTACAGATGAAACCAAGATCAACCTCTACCAGAATGATGGAAAGAGAAAAGTATGGCGAAGGCGTGGTACAGCTCATGATCCAAAGCATACCACAACATCTGTAAAACACGGCGGAGGCAGCGTGATGGCTTGGGCATGCATGGCTGCCAGTGGCACTGGGTCACTAGTGTTTATTGATGATGTGACACAGGACAGAAGCAGCCGAATGAATTCTGAGGTATTCAGAGCCATACTGTGTGCTCAGATCCAGCCAAATGCAGCCAAACCGATTGGTCGTCGTTTCATACTACAGATGGACAATGACCCAAAACATAAAGCCAAAGCAACCCAGGAGTTTATTAAAGCAAAGAGGTGGAATATTCTTGAATGGCCAAGTCAGTCACCTGATCTCAACCCAATTGAGCATGCATTTCACTTGTTAAAGACTAAACCTCAGACAGAAAGGCCCACAAACAAACAGCAACTGAAAACCACCACAGTGAAGGCCTGGCAGAGCATCAAAAAGGAGGAAACACAGCGTCTGGTGATGTCCATGAGTTCAAGACTTCAGGCAGTCATTGCCAACAAAGGGTTTTCAACCAAGTACTAGAAATGAACATTTTATTTACAATTATTTCATCTGTCCAATTACTTTTGGTCCCTTTAAAAACAGGGTGGCACATGTTAAGAAGCTGAAACTCCTAAACCCTTCATCCAATTTTAATGTGGATACCCTCAAATGAAAGCTGAAAGTCTGAACTTCAACTGCATTTGAATTGTTTTGTTTAAAATTAATTGTGGTAATGTCTAGAACCAAAATTAGAAAAATGTTGTCTCTGTCCAAATATATATGGACCTAACTGTACATCAAAAGTGGGTAATGTTTTAGAAGGAGAGATCAGTGTGTCATTTATGAGGAGGCAAATTTTCTGCTAACGGACTTCCAGATATATGCAAAAATATGGATTCAGCAAAAATGGCGACTTGCCAATAAGGTACATTTTCCACCATTCGCTCATCTCTGTACATAAGCAGATAAGGCCTGTTTCACACATCCATTTGTCTCCATCAGTCAAAATCCGCCGTTTTGCAAAAAAAATGGATCCGCCATTTTTCTTGGCAGATCCGTTTTTTTCCCCCATTAACTTGCATTATCGGCAGATGGTCATCCATTGGATCCGTTTTTTTACGGCTCCGCCAAAATTTTGGCGTCCGCTGACATGACAGGATGGACAATGAAACGTTTTTTAGGCTGGCCGGATCCGCATTTGTCACTGCGCATGCCCGGAAGCATTGCCTTTGCCGGAAATTTAACCCTAAATCCCGTTCTGGCGGCTGGTAAAAATCTCTCCCTCTCGCGCTCTCTCCTCGGACACGGATTCCTTTAAATTTCTGCCTTCCCCGGATCAGTCAAAGCAACGGTCCGGTAGCACACGTTGCTTTCAAAACGGTTGCGGATCCGTGTCCCGCCATTTTCGCGGATTGCAGCTGATGTAAAAGACACGTGTCTGAAACAGGCCTTGGGATTAAACCTCATCCTAATTAAACTTTTGAAGTACTTTGTCATCAAAAAATATTTATATTTAACAGCCAAATTTTCTGGACACATTAGATACTTGGTTCCAGTGCACACAGTACTAAAATATAAAACAGTCCAGCATTGGTCCAGGTAGATGCTTCATTCTTTATTACAATCCTCTAAAACCATTGGAAACATAGGGAAAGTTAGTTCACTCATGGACTTCAGGTGGTTGTTCCACCCTTTAAAAATGGTTGTACACCACTGAACAACCCCATTTTAAAGGGAATCTGTCACCCCCTTGGACGTACCTAAGCTATTAATATGGGTATACAAGTTCTAGAGTACTTAAAATGGAGTACTTAAAATAGTCAGACCTGCATGCCTCTTATCTTCATTTAGTGCTGTTTGCCAGCTGTGGGCTATTGGTGGCCACAGCTGGCAGACAGGAACTACATGACAGCTCTATAATATGTAGCTGCTTCTTCTTAAAGAGACAAAAAGTAATTTCTACAATTATCTCAGAAACTCTTTAATGGGCTGAATGAGCTATTACCTCGTTAATCCATCATAAATTAGGCAGCTAAAAGGTCTGGAGTTGATTCTAGATGTGGCATTTGCATTTGGAAGCTGTTGCTGTGAACCCACAACATGCAGTCAAAGGAGCTTAAAAAAAAAAAAAAAGAAAAAAAAAAAAGAACAGACCATAACTCGGCTAAGACATCAGAGATAGCAGAAATGTTAGGAGTGGCCAAATCAATAGTTGGTACATTCTGCAAGAAAAAAAAAAAGCCTAGACGTCCAGAGAAGACAACAGTGGTGGATGATCCCGGAACCCTTTCCATGGTGAAGTAAGACTCCTTTTTTGTACATTTCTATGGCCAGGGCCCTGGGAATACCCCTTAGGCCTCTGAAACTAGACATTAAGCTTACCTCTATGGATCATTACTTCCTTACCCAGAGCGTTGAAACTATTACGGATAGTCTAGTATTCCATCAGGTAGGGTGTTCTCCACAAGGAAGAAATTACTTTCCTGGTTCTTCAGTCCCTCCCAGCCAAGGTTGTTTTGAGCCTTCCCTGGCATAGATAACATAATCCCCATATTGATTTGGTTTGTGGGGATATCATTACTTGAAGTGAGGAGTGTCCGGGTAAAAGCTTCCAGGAAATCAATAAAGCCAGGTGTTCCACTACTCAGGTCCCTTCGTACAGTAGAGCGTTTCTGGAGGTATTCTCTGAAAGGGGAAGGTTGGTATTACCACCACATTGGCCTTATGATTGTTAATTACAATTGATTGATTGTGTGGCCCTGCCACAAGGATAAAATCTTTAATCTTTCAGAATCTGAGAGGGTTACTATGAGGGATAATGTTTGGGAGAATCTCCAAAAGTTTCATACTTCCGCCAAAATCTCCGGTGGGAGCCAATTTCTTTTTTTGTAGCTAAAAACGATGGGGGATTAAGGCCATGTATTGACTATTGAGGCTTGAATAGATCATTTTGAGAAACCAGTATCCCCTTCCTCTCATTCCCGACTTGTTTAATCAACGCAAGATCTAAATTAGATCTTAAAGGAGGCTTAAAACCTGGCCCGCATCAAGGGTGGGGACGAGTGGAAGAAAGCCTTCAATATGGCCGAAGGGCATTATGAGTATCTAGTCATGCCATTTGGTCTTTGTAACGTTCCTGCTGTATTTCAGGTTTTAGTTAATAGGGATATTTTGGGGTTATTCGGGTTTTTTTTGTGTATATTGGTATTTTAATTTTCTCTAAAGATGTGTAGTCCCACAGGGATCATGTTCGTATTGTCCTTAGTAGGCTGAAGGAAAATGTCTTGTATGTTAACTTGTCCAAATGTTCTTTTGAAGTGGAGGAGGTTGGGTTTCTGGGGGTGAACTTGTCACTTGCCAGTTTCTGCATGGTTCACGCCAAGGTGCTAGCGATATGGGGACTGGGACCAACCCAGGAGCTTTAAGGTTCTTGGGTTCTGCCAACTAATGAACCTTCTATAAGTGTTTTGGTAAGACTGTCAAACCCCTTCCTGATCTCACCTGCAAAGTAGCAGATGAGTCTAGGTGGGGGTGATGCCCCTCGAAAAAGCCAACGCAAAACGCGCGTCGGGGTTTTCCTGCCTGCACCACTGAGTTAACATGCATTCGTTACATTGTTTAATTTTTTTGCACTTTAGCTCCTTACCGCTCTTGCCCATTTTGATGTTTAAGTTTGCATCCCAGGGATAGTTATACCCACACTTTGCACCAGCAAATATCGTTTACATAATCTTTTTACTGTTTACATATTTATCTGCGCACTTTGCATTTTTTTAAGGTTTGATGTTCCAATGTTCACATAATGAATGCTGTTATGGTATCCTTATTTAAACCACAGGTTTTAGATACACATTTGGAAACAAACCTAATTTTTCTGCATATTCACTTACTTTGGTATAATCTATTTATCTGTATATGTATATACTACATTCTTTTTGAGATGTTAATTACCACCAGCTAATCATGCTATTTACCGCTATGGTGGGGCGGTATTTTTCTTGTTGTAGTGTCCTCACTTTTAATGAAAAAACTGCTTTTCATATTTAATGAAAAAAAATTTTTTAACAATATTATAATATAAATTGGTATATTTTAGACTAGGCTTCCTTTCACTCTTTTTTGGATGATGACTCTAGGTGGGGGGGTAGAGGATAACAGAACATTTTCTTGCATCAAGAAGGCGTTTTCTTCACTCTCGTCCCTGGTTCAGCCCAATTTGGATACACAGTTTGTTGTGGAAGTAGATACTGTACATCAGAAGTAGGAGTTGGGGCAGTATTGTCCCAGGGGTCTACTTCTTTCCACCACCTTCAACAGTCTGCCTTTTTCTCTAGAGATTCCGTTCCACAGAATTAAATCACAGTGTAGGTGAACAGGAGTTGTTGACCATTAAATGGGTCATCAAGAAATGGAGACATTTTCTGGACAGTGCCAGACATCCATTCGTAGTCCTCACAGACCATTAAAATTTAATTTATCTGGAAAATGCCAAGAGGCTTCGTCCCAGGCAGGCAAGGTGGGTCTTGTTTTTTTTCACCATTTCATTTTTCCATTTCTTAAGTTCTCCTGGGTCTAAAAATACTCGTGCAGATGCACTTTCTCAGAGCCTGTGCCCAGTCCAGCAACAGGAGCTTAGCTCATCCCCTATTCTTTCCCCAGAAGTGGTTGTTGCTACCAACAATAAATGGAAAGTACTCAAATCACAACATATGGCCCCCTACAGACACCTTAACAGATAAGATGTTTGTGCCTGTTAACCTTAGGCTCTGTATTATACAGAGGTGACATGATTCTGTACTGGCTGGACAACCAGGAGTTAATGGGACCACACTTCTGGTTAGAAAAAAATACTGGTGGCATTCTTTATTTCGGGACACTGAGTTGTTTGTCCAGTCCTGTGAGGTGTGCGCGAGGCATAAGGTACCGCGGTCCGCTCCAGCCGGTTACCTCCTCCTTCTTTCTATCCTAGACCGTCCCTGGTTGCACATCTCAATGGATTTCATGACGGATCTCCACGCCTCTGCAGGTATGACTTATCTGGGTTGTTGCTGACCATTTCTCCCGCCAGTGTCATCGTAATTCTCTTCCTCGGTTGCCATCATTTCATGATATGGTATATCCATTTATTAATGTGGCTAGCTTGCATGGTGCCCCTGTTAATATTATATCCGTTCGGGGTACACAATTTATTTCCAGGTCTTGGAAAGCCTTTTGTGGGTGGATTTGGATGGAATTATATTTTTCCTTTGCATACCACCCTCAGTCTAATGGTCTCTCTGAGAGGACCAATTAGTCGCTGGAAATTTATCTCAGGCGCGTCTGCTCTCATAACCAACTCGAATGGGGGGGCTTACCATCGCCGGAGTTTGTCCTCATGAGTATTTGGGTATGTTACCCTTCTTTTGCAATTTTGGGGTCCATCCAAGGCCTCCAGTCTTCCTAAAGATTGGGAAGAGATTCCAGGGGGGAGGTTTAGGTAATCTGATTCTGAGATCACCAACAGACTGAAGGGGGTATTGGAAGAAATTCGCCAGCAGCTCCACAAAGATACATTCAGCCAGAAGGTTGTGGCTGATTAACATCGGTCTCAGAGGGAAAATCTGGTGGTTGGTGATTTGGTGTGGGTGTCCACAATTAAATTAAAACTTAAGGTTCCCTGCTTTAATCTCACCCCCAGCTTTATTGAACCTTTTCCTATCCTAGAGTTGGTTAATCTGGTTTCTTTCAGAGTTAAGCTTTCTGACCGTTTTAGGATTCCCAACAAACGTTTTTCATCAATCTCTCCTTAAGAAAGCCCAGAGATATTTGGTTTCTCAATCCCCTCCTGGTCCTGTCTTGGTCGATCATCAAGAGGAATATGAAGGTGAACAAATAATTGATTCCCAGGAAGTCCAAAATTCCATCCTTTATTTAATTGACTGGAAGGATAATGGGCCAGAGGAGCGGTTGTGGGTCCATAAGGGGCACATCCATTTGGATAAACTAATTGCGGAGTTTCATTCTAGGATTCCTGATAAACCAGGCAGTGAGAGTCCAGAGGTCTCTTCTCAAGAGTGGGGGTACTTTCAGGCAGTCAGGAAGGCGGTTGCGGTCTTACCAGGAGGGTTCTGGCACCTTGGATCAGAGGATCAGAGGGCGCTGGAGCGGATCTCCAATGGACAGAGGGCTGGGCTCTCGTGTCTCTGCGCACAAGTGCTTACAGGCATACCCCGGCTCTCCTGTGAGTAAACTCTCGCCGCTGTTGACTTCGGGGAGAAGGCAGGGCGAGGCAAGGATGTGACCCCGCTTTCCCCATGGACTCCGGGTCCAGGGGACCTACCTCAAGGCGTAGTGTGGTTGGGAGGTGGGACAGTCACTCCTAGCACCAATGCTATTCAGGGGTTCCAGGACACTGGGTTCCCTAGCGTCAGCTGTTACTAGGAGTCATCGGAAGCTACAGTATGTCTCCTGGTTTATGTATGTGTTGGGAGGTTCCTTTCTCTCTGCCCCTTACTCTGCCTCTCTGGGTAGGGGGTTGAGAGTTGGAGTTACCTCAGAGGTGATATTTACACCTGCCATATTCTATTGTTTACCACTGATTATTCATTTGCACGTCCGTGGTACGGTTGGTAGTTCTTTGCTGAGTGTGTCTTTGGTTTGTCTCTAACTCTGGTGTATGGTGACTTCTGGTTCCTACATCCCTGATTTCATGCTCCCTGACCTTCAAAGTTTGTTTGATAGTTTTGATTCTGCTTTACTAGCATAGTTTATTGGTGTGCTTGACTCGTGTGACCAGGGTACCCAGCCACCCCACTATTGGCACCTGAGAAGGGCTCTGCAAAAGTCACCATTCCCTTAAGTGGGAGTGGCTGACGAGTACCCCGGGCCTCAAGGGTGTGCATTAGCGTGACGGCTTGCATACCGCTGTTGCTGGCCTTCAGTCCGGTCATCTCATCATTACTGGAGTGTTACATTAAGGCAGAAAGACCCACAAATAAGCAACAACTGAAGTCAGCTGCAGAATTGGCCTGCATTACAAAGCATTACAAAAGAGGAAACCCAGCGTTTGGAGACATCCAAGCAAAAGAAATAACTGTGTAAAAAAACATGTATTATTGCAATTTTCTGGAGCAATTTTAAGGGTGCCAACAATTTGGCCATGACTGATGGCGCTGTTAATGTACTATACTCTGGCAGTGCCCGATGCCTCTGTGCATCAGTAGCGGTGAGTGGGATCATCATTTGTCTTCTCTGCTGCCTCCAGAGCACAGTACACCATGAGGTTTACCCTACCGATGGAACGCTCTTAGGGTGGCCATATTAAACAATCGTTCATTTGGTGAAATTTAACAATGAACGATAGTATTAGGCTAAGTGCACACACTGCGGATTGGTCTGCGGATTTTTATCTGCAGAACCGCAGGTAATACCCCTGCGGTTTTAACTGCGGTTTTGCCACCTGGACAATGGAATAGGTGGCAAACCGCAGCAGAATCCGCAGAAATAATTGACATGTCAATTGTTTCTGCGGATTCAAAACCGCAGCTTTTCCGCAGTTAAAAATCCGCAGCGTGTGCACAGCAGAATGTAAATCCCATAGGATAACATGCTACTGTACACTGTCTGCAGAACTGCTGCAGTTCTGCTGCGGCCAAAACCGCAGCGGAACCGCAGCAAAAACCGCACCGTGTGCACATAGCCTTAGATAACAGACCGTCACCATCTAGAAAGAATTCGATCATGTTTAAAGTTTTCAGCCAATGGTCATTAGTACTTGACTGTATATGGTGCATGAAAGGAAAGTTGGGTGGAAATAGAGGTCAGCGAGAGGAGCACTCAGCTGAGTCTTCTTGGTGTATGGCCAATGCCGCCCAAAAAGAACAAGTCACTTCATACTGCCGGCACAGAGGACTGCAGACACAGCATCTTAATCTTGATGTCTGGTCTCGCTCAGCTTATAGTATGTGTGGATACACTTCACAAGTAGACTTAAGTTAGTGCAATCCCACCGGAATGAGGAGAAGAAGAAGAGGCAGCTGACAGCCTGGAGGGGGTTAATTACCAATGAGGCGTAACTTTAAGTACTGCATAAAAAAAGCTAAGAAATTGATAGTTCATTTATCCGGCACGATACCTAATGCACAAGTCATTAAGAGAGATTATTCCTAATGTGCTGTTCACATTAAAAAACATCAAGCGAGACCCTCACCCTCCAAGTCATAAGAGATCATTTGTATCTCCAGGACCTGACAAGTAGCTGGAAGACAGATGGCTAGGGATGACTACACAGACACAGGTAAGTGCTAGACGGAGGAGTGCTGAACAAGGGCTCCGACAGCAGAGATATACATTGTGTTCTGTCCTATAGAGTCTCTGCAGTGGGGCAGTTCATCTACCACCCGGAAAAGCTGAAGCCCATCATCTGCGATAACACAGCATCGGGCCTATTCAAGTCCCTGTGCAATTGGGGAAAGAGTCAGGAGGTCCCTATATACCTAAAATTGCTATACAATCCAACCAAAACTGACAGATATGAGCAACTTTTTTTCTCATATGTACGGCAATCTTTAGAGTGGTTTTCCGCCTATAACATACATTCCTCACTGATGAATCCTGACAGTGTCCAATGTGCACACTCTCAGGATTCCTGCCTGTTGCCTACGCGGGATAGTCTTGAGACCACTCAAGCAATTTGCATCCTTGCGGTCATGTATGGTCTAGCAATATTTCCTGCTTCTCTGAATGTTTTATTGAGAGAAGAGGATGTGAGGTGTCACACAACCACAACTATACACATCGCATACGAGTGGCCAGGTGATGACCTCTCACGAAGGCAACATGGAGGAATCCTGAGAGTGTGCATATTGGATACTGTCAATATTCGGCAATCTGCAGGAAGATAGAGGCATTGCAGAAATAGATGTTTAGTCTTGAAAATCCCCTTAGGAATTATTACCATTTTTAAAATGGCGGCTTTTCACTTTGTATGTCCAACACTTTATGAATGGCCCGAGACCTTCACTGTTTTCAAGAATAAAAGGGGCCACAGTGATGGTGAGGTGCTGCATCCGCTCTACAATCTCTCTGTAGAGCGAGTGGCTGGGACCGAAGGGGATGAGAAAATTGACATTAACAGAAATGATGAAACACTTCTAGGACACAGGACTTACATAGGACAACATAGCCTTCATCTCCTCATCACTCCTGACAGTAATCCGGTCACCGTCTTCATCTTCATCTACAAGATTACAAATAGAAAAGAACTGAAATTTAAGAAATAAAAACAAAACCATAAAACAACAACACATTTTTAGCACAAGTATGAATCTCTGTTTGTATACCCACATGGCCAAAAACCATGACCATGGCCCACACCCCTCCAACAGTGACGATCCCCTGTACCTGCAGTTGGGGGTTGGAAGAAGACGCAAAGCTACTTTGGGCAAGAGTCAGGAGGTCGTCAAACACCTAGCATTACTAAACGATCCAACCACAATTGCTGAACATAGGCACAACTTTTTCACTTATTTTATATGGCAAGCTTTAAAAGGAGTATTCCCATTTTAAAGTGATCATTACAGGAAAAGAAAAATGAATGAAAGAATGAGTGTCATAGGGTTCTGTGGGCCAAAACATTTTGGGAGATAGTCAAAAACCTTTAGTTTTGCTGGGAGCATAACATCAAGCGAAGCCTGTAGGAAAAGGGGTGCCTGCCCGACCATCAGTAATAGTGAAGAGAAAATGGGAGTAGTGGCTCATCACTCAATCCACTGAGTTGATCTCTGGGTACAAGAAGGACTTTCTTAAAGGTGCAGGACAACAAGGCATTTCGGAGACTGTCTCCTTCATCAGGTATAAAACACCAATTTACGCAAGTTACTTACCTGACGAAGACTATTTGTCTCCGTTACCGTCGATAAAGTTCTCCTTGTACCCGAAGATCAGTCAGTGGACCGAGTGCAGACCAACTACTCCCATTTTCTCAGCGTCACTCCATTTTAAAGTGAAGGCATACCACACCCAGCATGCAGGAAACTGCAGAAGGTCACCCTTCAAATAAATAGGGTCAGCTGCATTTCCCAGCAGGGCACTATACGCTCTCAGACATCATACAATGATGGCATACCCCAATGCTTTTCAATATGGGAAGACCCTTTATGACTTCAGCTATAAGACGTATGAACAAAACTTCCAGAGAAAAGTAGAAGCACATTAGCGGTTCTCTACTTCTGCACCTGGTGATCGCACTCTGTCCCGATCACTTCAATGGGAAACCAGCGATTAAACTCCCACGTAATGCCTAATTCTGATACGACGGGGAAACTCAACAGCATAGCTAGCCCTAGCCGAAAATAAAGTCCAACTTCAGGACCAGGGGCTACTTCTCAGTTCTAGCACATGCTACCACCTTTAAGTAATAAAAAGTGAAAATGACTACAGCCCGCGCTAACACCACCCTATGTACATGAACTGCAAAAACATTTTTTAGAAAGCACTATACGCTAACCGAAAAGAATCATGCAAGTAAGAGAGACATCCTAATGCAAAGCGTGCTATTCCAGCTGTGCAAAGCGTCGGCAGTGAAGAGACCCCAGCGTGGTCCCAGCCTGCGCTTCACAGACTTTCTATACAGAGAGCTGCACAACCCATTTCTTTTTATGGTTTTAGTCTCCACCAGACATTTCTAGGAGCTGCCCAGGAGGTCAAATGATAAAGCCCAGGACGTAGAAAACAAAGTGAAGCAGTAAAAACTTAAATGAAAACTCTCCCGTGCCGCAAGTAATATTCACAATAAACAAGTGCTAACTGATCGAGAGGGACGCGTCGAGGCGAAGATATCATCATATGATAGGCAGTATACAGGCGCTGCACTCTCCCTCCCCGCACCATACATTTACCAAAAAATACATTTTCAGAAAATCTGACCAGCTGCAGATTTTCACCCAATGTAACATAATATACTTGGGAAAGTGAAAAGATGAACCGGGTATACACAAGTTAATTACAATGTTTCACCTTTTGGACAGGTATTCGCTGAGTTCGAAACTGCTAAGCTCTGATGGTATACAGTCCCCCCAAAAAATCCTCTAAAAGCCATAGGGCCTGAGGTTAGTGGGTCCTAATTCTTTTCTTCACTGCAGAGTAAAAAACTAAAATTTTGTTTACCAGCAGCTGCCACTAGAGGGAGCTAAATGCATACTTTTCTTATTTATAAAACCCCCAACTAAATTATATTGGGGGTAACGCAAAGGAACTGTATAGAAAATTAAAAAAGACAGATAATAGAAATTGTGATATAATATAAAAATAACCAGATCAGACCCTATATTGATTAAAAGGGTGCACCACGAATAAAATGCTAAAAACTAACAGTTTCGAGTGCTTCATCCTTTTGTTTCAAGTACAGAGACCCCATCTGGTGGTCTTCTGCCATCACTGTTTAATTCCTTGCAGCTTTGTAGTCACATACATCCATGTGACGACTGCAGCCAATCACTATGATTGGCTGCAGCGGTCACATGCATACATGTCACATAGTCACTACAGGGATGTAAACAAGAGACGGGTGGCAGGATTTTTTTCAACTAAATATATCAAAAAAGGAGAGGTGTGAATTGTTAAAGGGTTATCCCCATGCCTATGTTTCATGGACAAGTTTTCAATAACTGCTTGTAGTTCCTGACCACCCGATTCGGAGATACAAAACAGCCAAATGCACCGGAACTTCACTGTTTGCCTAACTCCCATAGAAGTGTATGGGAATTGTAGCAAAAACCTCCCATTCATTTCTATGGCAGTGACACAGATTGCATAGCACAGCATTAAATAACTATACATACAAAATCACAATACATCCAGTAACACAAGATGCTTTCTCGCCTTTGGGGATGGGATCCAATGATTTCTGGGAGCAGCCTTACAGGGAATAAGTTGGCCTTTAAGCTGACATAGTAGCACAGTGGATTGAGTTGGTATAAATAGCTGTCTGGAGGGTGACTCTATTAAAGCGGGTCGGACAGCCCAATCGCTGCCTCCGTTCTGCAGAAACGGAAGTTTAATCAGACATGCTAATTAGGATGCTCTGTGCACGCTGGGTGTGGCCAAGAGACCTAACACACCGTTCTGCTCATTGGTTGTGAATGTCCCCGCCTCCCTCATTGGTGATTGACAGCTTTGGTTGCCTGGGCAGAGCAGTGTCTACAGAGAAAGCTCAGATAAGCCAGCTCTGACAATTACCCGTGAGGAAGGCAGGGTGTGCGAAACCAGTGTTAGGAGCGCTGCACTGAGCCTCTTGGTCACACCCAAGGTGCACCGACTTTCCCAGTTAGCATATATGATTCGATTTCTGCAGAACGGAGACAGTGATTACAACACTAAAGGTGCGATTTTTATAGGGGTTGTATCCCCTATAAGAAGATGAACTTACTACATACTGACAGTTTGGGCTGATAGACTCCCGGTAACACCAGAGCTTTTATAAAAATTTCTCTAAAGATGATAATAATAATTGTCTCACATTCAAATGCTGTCGTTGTAGCGTCCGGGAGAACCTGGCCGATCACATCCTAGAGAGAGTGAAACAAAAAAAATAATGAATCCGCAAGTCAGACTGATGAACGTAGGCTTTACTTCTTCCAGAGTCCTGATCACCACTCCTGGCGTGTCTGTTCTAATAAATACTTGTGTACCCCGGGAAATAGCAAATCTGGGACAGATGATCTTAGATCTCTGCATTACACTGTTCCTCCAGGAAATATACAAAACTG
Organism: Dendrobates tinctorius; assembly: GCF_039654945.1. Classification (NCBI taxonomy): domain Eukaryota; kingdom Metazoa; phylum Chordata; class Amphibia; order Anura; family Dendrobatidae; genus Dendrobates; species Dendrobates tinctorius. The sequence continues at coordinate 92,535,312 of NW_027361690.1, read as the reverse complement.
ACCCTCCTACTGTCAGCGGTAACTGGACGTAATCAAAGTGTAAATGGACAAGTGCTTCGCTGGACGACCACTAAACCCCCCACAGAGGTGGTCGCCCAGCGTTTCCAAAGTTCTCAACATGTCCACACTGGTCATCAAACAAACAAAACAAGAATAAACAACATTAACTTATACCCTGCAGTGAGTAAAAAGCCATAAAATACCATAGTACTAGAGGATAGGCCTGTCCTGGCCGGGTACACCTTGGCACTGGTGGGATGGCTTTTACGCTTTTTCTTTTTTATCAAAAACAGCATTTCCCAAGTACCCAATGTGATGTATATGCACTGTTGCTTTTTCCTTCCCTATAGCAGGGTATCGCTGCACTTTGTTTCTATCTTAGGTTGTTTCATAGTTCTGAACAGCATAACTTAAACTGTATCTGTATGGGGGGTCCTTTGCAGGAACTCATACCCAAACTGAACCTGTTTTCTAACTGATGCTAACGGAGCAGAGGACCCCACTGATTACGGTATTATAAGGTGCGTCTGGGTCACCTTATGTGTCAGTTGTTATAACAGAATAAAATGTTGAGCTGCACTTTTTCTCCAGTTCTAAGAAATGGTCATAATGGAATCAGGGTGGTCACCAGGGTCCTGCATCAGTATGAAACCAATATGTTTGGTATGAACTCTGGTTTTTTCCATTTTAAGAACAAAAACTGAACTCCTAAACAGAAATTTGAACGGAGCCATAGTGGCCATTCGGCTGCATCTTCAGGCAGGGTCACACATCTGGGTCTCACGGTCTGAGTGAGGACTGTGTTGCACAGACCGGCCGCAGGTCTCCTGATCCAAACCTGACAGTCTCAGGTGTCCATAAGGCGATCAGTTTGGTCAGGATACCCATAACCGGCCCGTGCATAGCAGTCCATGACCCGCAGCTTTAGATTTGCCAAATGAGCCACATTTCTACCAGATATTAGATGACGTGCTCAGGAAGTGGCACAATCAGCACCACATCTAGAGAACGATGGCACAACGCTGGCATGACATCTTCGCCACTGTGAAGTCTCTTTCTATGTTTAAACCATGATGCACGAATACATCAGAGTCAGGGATCACATGTATGGTGCGGTCTCAGGACCTGTGCCTGCTCTGCACCCGGCAAGTGTCAGTCGAGGCCAGCACCGATCGCTGCTATTTAACCATTTACATGCCACTGTCAATCATTTTGGCATGCAGTGACGCCAATCACCCCTCTTGTGATGTTGGGTTACCATGGCAGCCAGGGCCCTGCTGAAGCGTCCTCCTCCTCCTCCAATCACTGCCAACTTGGTCCTCCTATAAAGCTCAGGCTTCAGAAAAGAACGATGATTGCACTGTAGTATGGTGGTACACAGTACAAGCGACAGAAAAACAACAAAAAAAAGTTTTGATGCCAGAATATGCTGCCACAAACTATAATGAACCCAAAAAACAATGGCAGGATTGCGGATACAGCCCTACGTCACCATCTTTTCCACACATTATGTAGTATAGTGAATGACATCATTCAAAAGTACAAGTCGTCCCACTTAATAATAAAAAAAAACGAAAACACACCACAAAGGGCGATATTGAAGGGGATAAAAAAAGTTATGGCTCTGGGAAGGAGGAAAGCGCAAAAATAAATAATAGCCATCGACGAGGGGCTTAATGAGCCGGCACTCAGAGATTTACTGATGTATAGAGGACTGTCACTGACATGAGGGGCACTTTGGCAGGTAGAAGCCCCCCCTGTAGTGTGGGCTCTATGGCAGGTAGAAGCCCCCCTGTAGTGTGGGCATTATGGCAGGTAGAAGCCCCCCCTGTAGTGTGGGCACTATGGCAGGTAGAAGCCCCCCCTGTAGTGTGGGCACTATGGCAGGTAGAAGCCCCCCCTGTAGTGTGGGCACTATGGCAGGTAAAAGCCCCCCTGTAGTGTGGGCACTATGGCAGGTACAAGCCCCCCCTGTAGTGTGGGCACTATGGCAGGTACAAGCCCCCCTGTAGTGTGGGCACTATGGCAGGTACAAGCCCCCCTGTAGTGTGGGCACTATGGCAGGTACAAGCCCCCCTGTAGTGTGGGCACTATGGCAGGTACAAGCCCCCCTGTAGTGTGGGCACTATGGCAGGTACAAGCCCCCCTGTAGTGTGGGCACTATGGCAGGTACAAGCCCCCCTGTAGTGTGGGCACTATGGCAGGTACAAGCCCCCCTGTAGTGTGGGCACTATGGCAGGTACAAGCCCCCCTGTAGTGTGGGCACTATGGCAGGTACAAGCCCCCCTGTAGTGTGGGCACTATGGCAGGTACAAGCCCCCCTGTAGTGTGGGCACTATGGCAGGTACAAGCCCCCCTGTAGTGTGGGCACTATGGCAGGTACAAGCCCCCCTGTAGTGTGGGCACTATGGCAGGTACAAGCCCCCCTGTAGTGTGGGCACTATGGCAGGTACAAGCCCCCCTGTAGTGTGGGCACTATGGCAGGTACAAGCCCCCCTGTAGTGTGGGCACTATGGCAGGTACAAGCCCCCCTGTAGTGTGGGCACTATGGCAGGTACAAGCCCCCCTGTAGTGTGGGCACTATGGCAGGTACAAGCCCCCCTGTAGTGTGGGCACTATGGCAGGTACAAGCCCCCCTGTAGTGTGGGCACTATGGCAGGTACAAGCCCCCCTGTAGTGTGGGCACTATGGCAGGTACAAGCCCCCCTGTAGTGTGGGCACTATGGCAGGTACAAGCCCCCCTGTAGTGTGGGCACTATGGCAGGTACAAGCCCCCTGTAGTGTGGGCACTATGGCAGGTAGAAGCCCCCCTGTAGTGTGGGCACTATGGCAGGTAGAAGCCCCCCTGTAGTGTGGGCACTATGGCAGGTAGAAGCCCCCCTGTAGTGTGGGCACTATGGCAGGTAGAAGCCCCCTGTAGTGTGGGCACTATGGCAGGAAGAAGCCCCCTGTAGTGTGGGCACTATGGCAGGTAGAAGCCCCCCTGTAGTGTGGGCACTATGGCAGGTAGAAGCCCCCTGTAGTGTGGGCACTATGGCAGGTAGAAGCCCCCTGTAGTGTGAGCACTATGGCAGGTAGAAGCCCCCTGTAGTGTGGGCACTATGGCAGGTAGAAGCCCCCTGTAGTGTGAGCACTATGGCAGGTAGAAGCCCCCCTGTAGTGTGAGCACTATGGCAGGTAGAAGCCCCCCCTGTAGTGTGAGCACTATGGCAGGTAGAAGCCCCCTGTAGTGTGGGCACTATGGCAGGTAGAAGCCCCCTGTAGTGTGGGCACTATGGCAGGTAGAAGCCCCCTGTAGTGTGAGCACTATGGCAGGTAGAAGCCCCCCCTGTAGTGTGAGCACTATGGCAGGTAGAAGCCCCCCCTGTAGTGTGAGCACTATGGCAGGTAGAAGCCCCCTGTAGTGTGAGCAGTGCCCTGCGAGTGATAGAGGCTTCAATGTACAGATCAGCTAATGGCAGAGACGCCGGGACCTCCAGCAGGGTGTGACGTCACTGTGACGGAAGCAGGGACACCCGTGTCGGTCCCTTGGGGCCTTCCTTACCAGGATGTCCCGAAACAGCAGCTGTGTGGCCGGCTGCACGGTCCAGTCCACGGCGCCTCCATCAGGGATGCGGATCCGGATGACTAAGGCCTGGCTGTCCATGTCCTGAGGGTGCTCGTAGCCAAGTAGCAGCATCCCGGCCCGGGCCGGGTTACATCGTCAGGGAACACAGTGTGACTGGCGGAACCGAAGAGTTGTGCGCCGGAAGATCGGGGAAGAAAAGGGCAACGGACATGTCGCCATATTTAAAGAAGGAAACCCGTCATTAGACCGTACATGCGACATATTTGTCAGTGGCAGCGAGCAGGCAGCTCTTCAGCGAGGACATGTTACATTCTTCTTGAGAAACAGGGAAATACAAATCCCACCACACGACGCTATTACATGGAGTTCTCGGAAAGAAACTATTGGGCTCTTTCTGTTCAGAAGAAAATGACGTTTTGACTGCAAAAAACCTTAGCGTGAACTTACCACAAGGCTGAGGTTTTCTTCTAGGTGGTCAAAATGACGAGTCAGTGATGCAGGGAAAGGTGGGGCTGAGCGGCGACAGGACTAAGGTTTGGAAAGTGCTTTGACTCCCCTAGAGCACTTAAAGGGTTGTTGTCGGATAGCACTGTTGCAGTTTATTGCTACTTAAAATTTGCAGTCATTCTTGAGATATTAACAATTTTGTTTACGGATTGTTGCCTAGGAGACCGACCACCGCTGCTGCCTAGCTTGTAAGCGCTGCGCTGAAGCTGGCCAGGGTTAGGAGCTAACAGTGCCCTCGCTCCAGCGATCCTGCTCCGCTTCAGCACAGCGCTTATTAGCTGACTAGAAAAGATCCTGGAAGCATTGTACATGTGCTGCTGCCTGGCAGCGGTGGTCGGTCTCCAAGGCAATGAGCTGAAAACAAAAGGGTTAATATCTCAATAATGGCTTTAAATTTTAAAAAGCAGTAAATGAGAAAATTGCTTGTATTTACAAGCACTAGCCAACAAAACCCATATCTGAAGAAGGAAATAACCCGTTAAGACTCATTTACATATGAATTCATACAGCAATGTTTTCGGTCAAGGAGCTACATAACCATGTGAACAATTTGGGTGAGGAGGGAGGAAATCATTATGGCAGATTCCCTTTAAAGTCATGGTAGGCAGGGAATGTGGAGCTCTTTATTAGGAAAGGATTTGCTAACAGCTACTGTGATTAAGGGGCTAGTTCACTACTGGACAAGCCCTTCATAAAGGGAAACTGTCAGCAGGATTGTAATGCGGATCAAGGGCGGCAGTTCAACTGATGAGAGTTGATTTCCATGAGTTGTCCTTGACACCACAACTTTTCCAGGTAAGTGAGATCCCCTCTCCCGTATTCATGTCTTCTCTGAGGATGCTACACATGAGGTGTCGTCTCTCCGTTTTTTTTCCTTTACTGACCGTGTAACACAGACATTTGCTTTCTGTCTGATGTACAAATCTTTTCTTCAGAATCAAAGCCTCATACGCCTAGGATGAACAGCACAAGTTATCACCGCAGACTTTTAAAGAGGCAAAAGATAAAACAAAAAATTGTGCAGGTCCTCACAGCCAATATTGGACCACTCATCAAATAGTTAACTGGGTCTTCCTATTTGGGCACTCTTTTTATCAATCAAATTAGTCTTTGCTTCTCTTGATTGTGGACAAGCAGCATTCTGCTTGTGGAAACTCCCAATAGAGCGCTGAGCGGGGACCAGACCTTGGGGAGCCCATACACATTAGAAAAAAACCCCAAAGGAAATGACCAATTTGAACCCCAACAAACGAACGTCGGCTGCTTCAGTGAAACAAGCGGTCGTTCGCTATCGTTCAAAACATTGATCAGGAGTGCGGAATTATTTTTGGGCTAATGATTTACACTGGCCGCATCATCTGCCAAAAAATCCAAAAATTCAGATTCAGCTGGTGATGTGTTTGGGTCCATCGACAAACAATGTTTAAAATATTAAACAATGCTCACAGGTTTCTAATATTGATACCAAGGTTCTGTTCAATTTTAAAGGGTTATCTGGTGAAAAAAAGTTATCACCGATCTACAGTGTAATGCCGGTGTGTTTGTACCTTGTTTCCCCGGCGTTACTCTGCATGTTTCTGCTTTAACCCTTTGCTACTTTCCCCCTAACCAGCTGGGATACTGTCGTCTGTTATCTGTATGGATGCTGCTCAGTTTCCGGCTCTGCTGTGTAGCTGTACATGTGTTGTAGAGTCCTTGCTCCGCTGCATGACCCTCCGTGTGTGCGTTCCCTGGCTGCCGCTGTGGAAGCTGTCCACGAGTTGTGAGGTCCTCTGCAGCTGGTGCATGACTTTCCACGTGTACCCTAGGCCTCAGTTCCTGTGCTGCCCATGCTGTACTGTTTGTCTGTGCTTAGGGTACACGCGGCCACACCTTCCCTGCTTTTGTTAGGGGCAGTGTGTGCGCTTGAATTGCTGTCCCCAGCTTATTGCTGAGGGCAAGCTCCTATATAAAGTTCCTCTTTCCTGTTGAGCAGGGCCAGAGCTTCACATTAGGTTCCTGAACTGAGTCATGTGTGTTTCGGCCTTCATGTTGCTCTTGGTCTGCCTGTGATCAGTTCTTGGAAAGCTGATATCTTTTGTCCCTGGACCTCGCCTGTCTATGTGTTGGTACCAAAGTTCTTGCCTTGAATGTGGATTCCTGCTGTGTGGAAATCCTGAAGTCCTTCTGTGTCTTGAACCATGTACCTAGTGATTGTGAGTTTCCTGTAAACCTGTGTTCGTCTGTTTAAGATGGGAGTTCCAGTGTTCCTGCTGAGCGTATACTACACTGTGCTCTGCCTACTATGCAGGGCTAGCTCCGTCCAACCTCTTGTCTAATCCTGCGGTGCTTGCACCATCCCTCTTGCGTTCCTTCCTAGGTCCAATGTCCAGAGCCTGATGACCGCTGTGTGGTCCACATTCCATTACCACCTGGGACACACGCCCCACGTCGTCATGGCCTGGGAGCGTAAGCTAAGCCGCATCGCGTCCCTTCCATACATGACATACAGGATGGGTGAGAACTTGTTCGATGGGTGTCTGAACCCTGACCCGCAATGATCGTCAGAATGATTTTCCCTGTTAGAATGGAGTGGTAGTGTACATGCTCAACTGCTACTCTATGAATTTGCTATGGGGGAGTCAGCACATGCCGCAATCTCAGGCACCATTTTATTGAAGATACTATGTAGGCGACAGTGTCGTAAAAAAAAAATGGAGCCGGAAATGTACCAATAAAAATGACTTTTCTTTTTTGAATCAGATAAATTTTTATTAACGAAATTCAAACAGAGAACCAAGTCCAGACATTACAATGTCCAACAAGGTCACATATTTTCAATTACAGCGCATACCAGCCAATGACTTTTCAACAAATTTCTCCTAAATATTCAGCAGGGTGGGTCATTTTGTTAACAGGGGAGTGTTCAATTTGTCAGCAGGTCACTTTTGAGGAGTGTTGTTTTTTTTTTTTTTTTTTTTTTGTAGTCTCCCTAACATAAAAGTTTGTGCCATTACCGGTATGTAAATAGAGCTGAGGTTTGGCTATAGAATTGTGTGCGGCTGGATCCAGGGATCATGGAGGTATCACGCAGACGTACGAGCTAAATGTGCAGTCCCCTCACTACGTTGACATCATGCACGTGTCGTATATCAGCTGCATCAGGTGGTCTCTCCACCGCACACATCTTTTCCTACAGGTTTGGTGGCTCAGAGTTTAGTGACAGGCACACGGCCTGTCACTAAGGTGTGATTTTCATATTGGCAACACCTATCAGTTGCCACAGATGAGTTTGAGCAAGCTTGAAACAAAGACTTTGATCCATAGTGTTGGAAAGTGCCAACAATTTTCACCGGGCTGACAAGAGTGGTGCTTTGCTTTTTCCGGCATCCACATAGAGAATATGAGGATAGGTGATAACTTGTTTTCACTGTATAACCCCTTTATGTTTGGGTCTTTATTCTGATGTATACATGTTATAAATAAAAAAAAAAAAATACATAACTTACATTTCCTACAGTTTTCTATGCCAAAAGAGTGTTCTTTCGACAGGTTTACAACTAGTTTTTTTTTTTATCTAAAGTAAGTACCGAAAGGTGTTTGAAAATTTCTACTCTTCTGACAGTTTATTCAAATTGTTAGGTTCACATTGTTTTACACTGTAAAATATACAGTCATGGCCAAACTGTTCCAGAAAATGAAGTATTTTTCCCAGACAATTATTGCAATGACACATTTTGTTATACATGTTTATTTTCTTTCACACAAAACCCCAAAAATGGGCAAGACAAAATTGTTGGCACCTTTCCAAGATTGTGGATAAAGAACTCAGTTTCAAGCACATGATGCTCGTTCAAACTCAGCTATGGCAAGTAACAGGTGTGGGCAATATGAAAATCATACCTGAAACTAGATAAAAAGGGAGAAGTTGACTCCATTCTTTGCAAAGTGTGTCTGTGTGTGCCACACTAAGCATGGAGAACAGAAAAAGGAGAAGAGAACGGTTTGAGGACTTGGGAACCAAAATTGTTGAATATCAACAATTTCAAGGCTACAAGTCCATCTCCACAGATCTTGATGTTCCTTTGTCCACGGTGTGCAACATAATCAAAAAGTTTACAACCCATGGCACTGTAGTTAATCTCCTACGTAGACAACAGAGGAAAAACTGAAGAAAGGTTGCAATGCAGGATAGGCCGGATGGTGAATAAACAGCCCCAATCAAGCTACAAAGAAATTCAAGCTGTCCTGCAGTCTCAGTGCATCAGTGTAAACTATCTGTCGACATTTGAATGAAATGCAACGCTACGGCAGGAGACCCAGGAGGACCCTACTGCTGATGCAAAAAAATAAAAATGCTAGACAACGGTTTGCCAAAATGTAAGTGAGTAAGCCAAAATCCTTTTGGGAAAGCTTTTTATGGACAGATTAAACTAAGATAGAGCTTTTTGTTAAATCACATCATTCTACTGTTTACTGAAAATTGAATGAGTATTACAAAGAAAAGCACACAATACCTACTGTCAAATATAGTGGAGGTTCAAATATGTTTTGGGGTTGATTTTGCTGCCTCTGGCGCTGGGTACTTTGACTGTGTGTAAGGTATCATGAAATCTGAAGATCACCCAAGGATTTTGAGTCGTAATGTAGTGCCCAATGTCAGAAAGCTGGGTTTGCGTCCTAGGTCACAGGTCTTCCAGCAGGACAATGACCCCAAACATACTTCAACAAGCATTAAGAAATGGATAGAAACAAAGCGCTTAAGAGCTCTGAAGTGATCAATAATGAGTCCGGATCTCCATTACATTGAACACCTGTGGAGAAATTTTAAACTTGCTGTTGGGAGAAGGCACCTTTGAAATATGAGAGACCTGGAGCATTTTGCAAAAGAAGACTAGTTCAAAATTCCAGCTGAGAGATGTAAGAAGCTTGTTGATAGTTATAGGAAGCGATTGATTGCAGTTATTTATTCCAAAGGATGTGCAAGCAAATATTAAATTGAGAGTGCCAACAATTTTGCGCAGTCCATTTTCCAGGCTTTGTGTGAAGTTATGTCCAATTTGTCTTTTTTTCTTTTGTTTTTTTCAGTTGTTCCAATACACACACACACAGGAAGTAAACGTGTATAAAAATACATGGTACCTACAATAATTTTCTCGGAGAAATACTTAATTTTCTGTAACAATTTCAAGGGTGCCAACACTTTTGGCCATGACTGTACGTGGATTCAGAAATCTATCTACAGAGAAGATCTCCTGGCTATATATCTGATCATTCACTGGACTGGATAAGAGCTTAATGTATTATGTAGCTTTATGCAGTGGCATTGCTGGGCTGCACAGGTTGGTGCTTTGTCACTGGCAATGCTCCAGTCTTGTCACCACGATGTTAGGATTTCACGTCCTGGCTAAACGCCTTCTACCATTAAGCACATTAGTGAGAGTGACGGCCTGAGATATGCTGATTACAATCGGTGTGCTATTGATCTGTGTGTCATAGGTAATCTTTCAAGAGTTAATAAGCACATGTGTTAGAGATCTTGACGAGTTTTACATCCTCTGCTCGTTAGCCATTCATCTTCTTAATATAAAACTCCCTGATTACACAGGATCCCTCAGGAGTAATAGTCTCGTAACTGGCTCCAAATATGATTGGGTTTACTGATTTATACCCATTTAACACTAAAAGAGGTGAGAAGAGCCTTAACTACTAGAAGTTTCGAATGGCTACACGCACAGTGTGATACAAATGAGATTGGAGAGCACTTGTCCGATTGTTTTATTTTCGGCCATTCCTTACGAAACCTCCTAGTGACCCAAAAAGGTATTCTACTTCTCAAACACTTTTACTTCAGCCATGTACTTAGTGCCAACTTCTAACTCAGCCCTATATGGGTACGTTCACATGATCGTATTTTCGGTTTGAGTGCTGTCGGTGAAAATTACCGACCTCACACAGACAGAACTAGGAGCAATGTTACTCAATGCTCAGATGACCATTCTTTTACACACAGACCAAATTTCCATGTGAAAAAATTATAACATGCACTATTTTGCTCTGGATTTGGGATGAGACTCCCCTGTTCAAGTCTATAGGTCCGCAAAAAATAAATCAGATGGATCATCCGTGTTGCATGTTACTTTTACACATACATTGTGCAGGACACTGAATTTGGTTTTGTAAAATTTATTTACTGCTGATGTATAAAAATGAATGCCATATGGATGACAATGCAGATGAAAAATTGTCACTTTATTCTAGATTTTTTTTTTTACACAGCTGTGTAAACTTATCAGTGAATTATGCTCATGTTCATAAGGGCTCATTCACACTTTTACAGTGCTATCCATGTTTTTTTAAGGCCTCTTTCACACTTCCGTTTTTTACAATCAGTCACAATCCGCCAGGTTTTGAAAAAAAACGGATCCTCATTTTTTTTTTTTTTTTGAGGATCCGTTTTTTTCCCATTGACTTGCATTAATGGCGGATTGTGACGGATTGCTGTCCGTTGCATCCGTTTTTTGTGAGGATCCGCCAAAAGTTGCTGTCCGTCACCATCCTCAAAGATTTCAAAACGGAGCTTGTAACGTTTTTTTCTCTGGCGGGTCCTCCAGACACTAATTTAACCCGAAATTCTTTCTGGGTGCCGGACAAAAAAAAAAAACTCTCTCTCTCTGGCCAGCGATTCCTTTAAATTTCTTCATTTTCCGGATCCGTCTGAAAACGGATCCTGTGCCATCCGTTCACATCAGTTGAGAACGGATCCGCTTGTCCGCCTTTTTGGCGGATTATAACTGATGCAAAAAACTGAAGTGTGAAAGAGGCCTAAGGGCTCATTCACACTTTTACAGTGCTATCCATGTTTTTTTAAGGATAGCACTTATACCTATGACAGTCTATGGGGTTGTTCATATTTCTGTGAATTTTTGAGGACTGAGTGGTCCATGTAAAATCACGTAGACGTGTCTGATTTTGATCCGAGTGTTGGATCAAACTCTGCATTGAAAGTCTATGCGTCTGTGAAAAACATCAGACAGCACTCTGATGCAATCTATTTTTTCACATATTGAAAGGAGAAGGTAGGGAAACTTTTTTTTTTTCTCTCACCAGAAAAAAAATATGCAAACTGCCTCTTCAGAAAGAAAGAGGACAAGAACTCTAGCGCCACCTATTGGGAGTAGCAATCTTAAAAGTCAATATCAATTCTTTAACAAGCCTTGCCACATGACTTGGATAAGAGCCGAACCAGAATCTCAATTTGCAGATAGTGTTTTAGGCTTTCCTACTCATCAGTGCAAAGTGTGAGCTCTCATCTGGCTAGGTGAGAGGCTTCTGACCGGGATTAAAGCGGTAACGTTTCTGCTAGTGAAAGAGTGACATGTTAAGCCTCATATGTGAGGCTTTTAAGCTTTGCAATGCTCCTCAGGGTAATCAAATATGAAAGTTGCCTCTTCAGAGAGGAAGAGGACAAAAACGTTAGGGCCACCAATCCCGGTCAGAAGCCTCTCACCTAGCCACACCAGATCTCACACTTTGAACTGAGGAGGAGCAGCACCCCGAAACACTGTCTGCAAATTGAGAATCTCACTCTTCACAAGGAGGAATGTTATCTCTTGGGGTCCCCCCAAAAAAATGATGAAACTCTTATGAAAATATGGTCAAAAACACAGATGAATTTCTGATATACACCTGAGAGTTTGCTTCTAATTTGTGCTGTGGATTCTGGAGGAAATACAAATTAGATTTTTTCCAATTTGCATCGTACCCTTGGTGCTACTGCCCAACATGACAACCTCAAACTACTTTCTAATCTAGACAAGTCTAAAGGTGGCCCTACACCATGGATGACTGTTGACCAAGCGCACCCCAACTAATAATGTCCTATCCTTGCTTCTCCCAGGAGATGATTTGTCATCAGAGTTGGTTAGCAGAGGCCTATACCCCTCTCCCCATTGAAAGCTTATACTGTAAACTACCAAATTTGTGTGGCCACATTGCAGCTAGGCTCCACACAGCTATTATTTAAGCCCACAACCCAAGGTTTGTATTACAGAAGAGCTGGCTACTCCCTCTTCCCGTGCCCTGCGGTTGTACTTATTCACACTTACATGCTCACGTTCTATGGTAATTCAGTAGAACCAGGCGGTCCAGACTAAAATAGTTTTTCAGTTTTTTTTCTGTTATGCAAGCCTCCACTACACGGAGGGAAATGCTCCACTGTGGAACAAGACTGCAGCATGTCAGGACAACCTTTGGGCATCTCCAGCTTCCATCTCCTGAATGGGATGGTTTATGATACATGTGCAATGATTCCCGTAATCCCCATTGATATGAATAGGAGAGTTGCTGAAATATGTGCAACAAATCTTCTATTTGTGAATATATCCTTAACATTAAATTATATATATTTGTCTTTGAATATTTATCTAGTGGAAATAAAACCCCCAGATCTGCATCGGTCTAGCATTAATAGGACTTGGTGATTTGACCCTAGCCTTTGTACCAACTATGAAACCAAACTTTGGCATTTCTTGCAATCATTTCACCCTATCTGCCCTGTGAGGGTCTGATCTTTCAGGGCCGAGAGACTTTATTTCAAAGACACACTATCTGTCTGACCCCCGCTGCATGACGATACAAAATACAGAGACACGGAGTGTTGAAAGGTGGCAGGGATCTGATCTGGGTGCCAAGCTTCAATTACAGCCAGTGTCGGGAAGTATTAACCATTTACCTACCAGGTGGTCATTACATTTCGATCTGTAATTGTATAATTTCCAAGAGCAATTGGTGATTAACCAAATCGTGTTCCACTCACAGGAATGATTCCCTTTTGCGATCTCCTACAAGATTTACCTTTTGCATTAGACCCGGACCTACCAAAAAAATAACGCTTATGTCGGAAAGACTTCACAGTCTGCGAGATTGTGCAGCTCAGTTCAGAAGTGTGAATGAGGTCTCAGTGACAGATGGAAGAGCAGCTTTATCCATGCTGAGAAATGATATTGTCACATTGACCCCTGACCCTTGACAGCTCATCTCTCACCATGATCAACTCCATGGGAGCAAAAGGTGCATTGATTTCCATGTAATACAAGAAAATATTACATTTGCCTAATTGTTACACAGTGACAGCGTAAGGCAAGAAATCAAACGCCTGTTTAATGCAGCTTGCAGCTCGCAGCAGCCAGATCGATGAAGCAGTTTGTCAGAGGCGTCCTCGGAGGAGCTTGCTCCGCCGCTGATCAGACACGAGGCCTCGTTATTTGTATTTATTGGAAATCAGGTGTGCATAGTCAGCAGTATATGCTATCCGAAATCAAAGCAGCCCTTCTCCAGGCTTGAGGAGAGGACACTAGAAGAGGCTGCAATCACTCTGGTAATTAAAAAACATTTTATTAGAGTCATATGTAAAACCAAACCTCATAGCCTATAAACGGCCGAATCTCTGTGAGAGCACAAAACCAATGATCCCCCTAACTAAGATTGTTGGATCTTTCCCACCAATTAGAAGCTGATCTTGAGAGTCTGTCTGCTGGGAGCCCCATCTTTATGGAGGAAGAAAAAGCATTTTAAGGTAACGACTGACAACAGTCACAGTTAGTGACAACTCTTTATCCAAATCTACAGGAGGTTCTAGTAGTAAATGTCCTCCCTAGTTGCTCCAGTGAGGAATACAACATGTCTAAGCCAGATCTTGTCTTTCGGCTAAGTTCCCACCACAAGTTTTTTGATGATGCATATTTTCACAGTGCAAAAAAAAAAAAAAAAAACACACTTAAAACACAAAAAAGACAAAGCAAGTGCTCAGGAGATGACCTAAAAATGCAAAACAATGCTTTAGGACATGTTCTTTTTATTCCATCTTTTTGGAAAACTCATCAGGTTCTCCCACATGTAAAGATGTCGGGTGTACATATCCTTGGGATGTAATTTGGCTACGAGTCACATGCTATTTAGGATTTCCAATATTCACAAGTAAAATAAAACTTTGACTGTGGGTTGTAGTCACTAATATCTGAGCTGGAATGGCCAATTTGAATCTGCAACCAAAAATCCAACAGGTTGGTGGTGCCACAAGAGCATCACACTGTGTGTAGGAACATGGCCACATTCGTAATTATCACGTGATGATGACGCAATGAAACCGTGTGATTGTCATTTTGCATGGCCAAAACTGTCTAGACTCCTAGCCTTCTATGATATCAGTTTGATTTTCATCAACCAGTCACATATAAAGGGACACGGTCAGCACAGAATGGCTGATAAAACTGTCGCTCAGTGATGCACGGCGTGACCATTCATTTATATACACCTTCACACCTGCTTGGTTTCCATGTATCTCAATCCCCCTTCTTTGATTGTTAGCTCTGGCTTCATAGGGCCAGAGAATGGTGTAAATCGATGGAAACCAGGCAGTTGGGAAGGTGTAGTGACATGACTTGCCGTGAGGTGAAGCACTGAGCGCCTGTACTTAGTGTGACAGTCATTCTGTGCTGACAGTCGCTTTAAGAAAGGGAAAATCTGTACAGCTATATATACCGTAGTTGCTAATCACTTGTGTTATTTCCATCCCACCTTATAAAAGAAAGAGCCGGAATCTGACTTTTGTGTGCCCCTTCCTTTTTATATATGTGGACCACAGGGTCACTCACTTAATAGCTCATATATGCAAATGTTAGACCATGGCAGTGTGCACAAGAACATGTATGCCCATGAAATAATGAATTCTGAGCGAATACGTGAATTCTACTGCCAGTGCAAATATATAGGGTACATTCATAAGTAATACATTATATAAAACATCCAAGGTATACAACCAGAATCGGAGAACATACTCACATGGTCGCCAGCAGGCAACATTAACAAAGGTTATGACTTTGCAAAAAAAAAGAAAAAAAAAACGAGAACTGGTGGAACAAAGTCAAATCAAATAGGACTGTCCTGGTGTCAGAACATGGCATCTTTGTCTTCTTTGATGAGAAAGTAGATGGTCACCGGTCCACGGCTGGTAAGAACAGTCTCAGTGACTCGGGCAAATAGCCAGGATCCCAGGCCGTACATCAGAGTGGGGATCCCTGCCGAGCGGACACAGAACCAATCAAAGAGTGGAGGATAGAGAGAGGCACGGTCATTACCTACCATGTACTGCTCTGCATTCTCATCCCATCATCTCACGCTTTCCCATTATTGTGCCAGCAATGAAGGGACAACTTTATTTTATTTATATATGTTAGAAGCATTCTGCAGCTTTACTAATGAAAGGCAGCCAGAGAGATAATAATGCGATTAATATGAAACCCATAATAACCCGCTAACATAATGGGCTGTTCTAACCAACGGCAGCAAGGGAGATTTTAATAAGCTGCGATAATAAAGCAAAGTAATTAATCCCAGCCATATGGATAAGCAGCCACAGGAAGCCACGCTCCACATATTCTGTTTGAAAAGACAATTGATGGCCTTTATAAAGCTAAATATTTAATAAGCCTTGGGTGGGAGGCAGGATGGAGTGTGTGGGGTGTAATTACAGCATCTCTCCATCACTTACCTAGATTTATGGCTTTTAGCGTGGTAAAGAAGTGGTTGTGAAGATGCAGGTCCTGGGGGGCAGCACGGGAACAGTGATATTTAATGAATGGGAAACAGCCCGTTCGGAGGATATGGTAATTTGTGCCATTCACTTTCCAGTTGAAGTTCGATAAGCCAAACTGGTCATTATTAACCGTGCTGTACTTGACACAAAAAGAAGTCCAATGTGGCAGGTCCCGCTGGAGAAGGTGCTGGGTCAGAACCTCCGAGGCGTCAGGACGATGATGCCTGAAGGACGCGGCAGGGAAGAAAAGGATGCGTAGCAATGTGTCGTGGGCTTTTTTCCCCAAAAGCATGTCTGCAAGACACAAAGCCAAAGTGAATATTCTGTGTGTAGACCGCCGGCCAAAAATGAGAAACATGGCAAATATCACAAAGCCTGAGGACAAGCAGCATTCAGCGACCTGCACAGGATTCAGAAGCTTTTCAGTTTTTGAATACTTTTAAACGTTTATCATTTTGTTGACAAGCCAAAAACAGCCTGATCACTTTATTAAACAGCCACTATAATGGTCAGATATTTCCCCTTTTGTTACAAAGCACCAACGTATTCCACAGTGCTGTGCAGATATTTCTACCATATACAATCCCTGTCCCTAATGGGGCTGACAATTTACAGTAAACACATGATATAGTCAATTTCATAGGAAGTACCCAGAGGACACCCATGCAAACATGGGGACCATGTACAAACTCCATGCAGATGTTATCCTTGGTCAGATTTGATGATGGTACCCCAGTGCTACAAGGCAACAGTGGTCATCCGACATCTGTGGTTCCACTGATCCTGAAAAATAAAGGAGTACATTGCAAGTGTAGCCCTGTATTCTATTTGCTGTTGTTTTTTTTGCACAGCTTTCTCTGGTCACCCAGATGTGCGCAGAACTGCATCATCGGCCCAATCTCATTATCATTGGGGTCTCAGAGGTCAGATCTCGCCAATTATAAAATCCAAGAAAGGGAGAAAAATGGTGGTTGGGTTCAGCAGTGACACAGTTAATGACATGATGCACCACTGGGGCAATGGAATAAAAACTTGTATTCATTGCCACGCGTTTCGGAGCCGGTCTAGCTCCTTCATCAGGCAGGTGTCCTGCGATAGCTTATCATAGTGATATGACACCAATACTTATCAGATCATCTATTTGACCTCTCCTCTGCAGGGCATAATAGTACATCATGGGTGCAAGTGTATGGAGCATGCTCAAGAGCTGAACTCACTCTATAGAGGGCTGGTACCAACTGCGTTATACAGCCAGTACTGGTCTTTAACAGCACTGATTGGAGCTAGCTCCGATTAATATTGTTTAATGACTTAAATGCCGCTGTTAATCTCTGGATTTGCCATTTCAGAGTCACAAATCTGGCGGGCATTGTTCAGATGCACTACAATATGATCGCCTGGTGCCAATGGGCTGCTGAAGGCTCCATCGCCATCTTGATGCTCTTGTGAGACCCAGCAACAGGTTAAGTTTCATATAATATCATTATTTGCAATATATACTGCTATACTGTACTACTATATTACAGTATGTAGTGCAAGTGATTAAATTATGACATCCTGTCACTGCAGGGGCTGAAACCAAGGGTCATGGATCAGGCAAAGCTCAAAAGAGGAAGCTGTCATTCACCTAAAGGGGAGACGCGGAGTATGGGGGCAGAATGGTGCACAGAGTCCTAGGCCACGCCAAGGTACGCCGAAGCCCCTTCACTTACATATATAAACTATTTTTTTTATAAAACTAAAATCTACAGTATCTGTATGATTTTTATAGGGGCTAAGTCCTCTATTATGATGGTCTAAATTGTTCATTTTCAGTTTTGAGAGTTACACACTTCCTTTGGATAAACACTCCCATCTTCCTCTTCACCTGTGAAGACAATGACTGTGAGAGATAGAAAATCACTGATTGAGGCGATTCCAAATATAACATTTATATTTAATTTCTAGTCATTATATCATCATCATCATCCTTCCCCAACATTCTTATCTGGGGTTCCACGGTTATTTCTGGACTCTAGTGGGTGCATGTCCCCTCTCAGTGATGTTCCTGGGGTTCTGGTGCGGCGCCTGCAGCAGTGCTGGCTATAAGCCGCTCTGACAGCGCAGGAAATAATAGAAAGAAACCTTTGCTGCTCATTAGCCAGCTTTGTTAAGACATGAAAGTTGCTAAGTGTCTCCACTTCTCTTTATTAGCACACAAAGAGAAGGCTCCTGCTCTGTTAATTATGGAGGTGAGGGCGGCCTTGTTTGTGCCTGGCTATGATTAATAAGTCCCAACACCTGCCATTTTACTGCAGTAAATAAACACGGCGCTGATTAATTATCAGGAGGCGGGGGCTCAGCAAATCCTACAGCTCTTCATCAGGAACAATAAAGATATGTGCACGCAAGACTGTTGTGGAATTTACAGTTTTTCAATGCAACAATGTAGATTTCTTACACATTTCAGATTTTGCACTGCAAAGTGTTCTTTGTTTTCAGAAAAGTCGTGTCCCTTTGTTCCGTTTGATATGATAATACAGCACAGTACAAAAAGAGGACTTGAAAATCCTCCAATAATGAGAACAGCAAAAGAACAACAAGGTTTACCCGTACAGGCCTCCAAACAAATGCACTATCAGGATGCAGTGGACCCATATAATAAAGATGGCAACACAGGTGCAAAAATACCAATCAAGCAACTGCTCCAGCCTACCAATACATGGAGGGGGCGATTGCCTGGTATGTTGATGCACAAAACAACTTGTATGCGGCGCTGTTCACACTAAGGCCATGCACAGCGTCCAGGCCAGCCTAGTACCAACACCCTTCTATTAGTTCAGGCAGGCTGCCCAGCACTAACAAAATGCATGCCATGTGAACAGACACCGCAGATTACAAGACCAAATGGGCCCAACTGCACCCCGAATAAAAAGTGCAAAAAACACATTTTAAAAAAATGTGGAGTATTAGCTAATATTTTGGCCAAAATACGTGAGCCCGTAACCTATCAGTTTGATATGAAAAATATAAACTGTACGTTACTCACCCTCCCCAGATTCACAGACTAGTTTCCTCTGCTATTTCCAGCACTGGCGGACACAGATAGAAAAGGGCGCCTGTGAAAGATTCATTTATGGGCCCTTTGCAGTCCAAAATTTCATCATAATGCACAATTCCACCTGCTTTGAAGGTGGAAATGGCCTCCCCTTACCTCGCGGGCCCCGGTGCGGCTGCACCAATCATATGTCCGCCCTGGATTTACAGTGTCTGTTGTCATCAACAGCGCTGCAGCCAGTCGATGAGCTGTCAATGTGATATCAGCGCTGCAGACAAGAGACATGGGCCAGTGTTGGAGACTCAATGTTGGACCCAGAAGGGTGAGTAAGGCGCAGTTTGATTGTTTGCGTTTACAACACACTGCACCTGAGGACGCGGGTTTTTCGAAAACAGAAAATCCCTTCAAATCCACTGTGAAATCAGCAGCGTGAATTGATGTGCTACCCATTTCAAATTTGCAGCGCTGCGCAATTCTTGTTCCATTTTTTTTCTCTGCAGTGTGTGGATGAGATGAGGTCTGGAGACCCGCAGCATATCCGGACTTGAAAGTTGTGTGTGTGAAAGGTCTTTTCTGCCATCATGATGGGTTTATTTTAGCAATTACTTACACAACTCCTGAAAAAACTATATCGGAATATTTTTTTCTTATAGTGCAGCATTATGCCATTTATCTGTTGTTTCTGCTTGAAATATGGGAATATATCGACTAGTCATTGACATGTCTCTTAGCAAAAGGTTGTATCTAGTGATGAGCGAACGTCCTTGGATAAAGTGTTATCTGAGCACAATCGATTGCTAACAGAGTATCTTCAGCGTGCTCAAAAAATATGTTCAATTCCCAGTGGCTGTTCAACAGCCGCAACACATGCAGGGATTTCCTAACAAACAGGCAACCCGTGCGCATGTTACAGCTGTCAAACAGCCACGAGACATGGAGCCGCGGGGACTCGAGCATATTATTTGAGCACACCACAGACACTCGATTAGCACATGAGCGTGTTCGGATAACGCCTTATCAGAGCACGTTTGCTCATCACTAGTTGTATATCTACCACAGACACAAATGCTAACAGATTCAAGGTTCCCTGCTCTTTGTTGCTGTCTCTGGTCACTGGACTCAGCAGTAGTGCTGGTGTAGACAGCACCAGATGGCTAAACCCAGTGATTGGCTGCAGTGATCACTATTGTTATGCTTTTCACCTGCTGATTATTGCACTTTATAAGGAATCTGTGATTAGGATCAACCCTCGTAAGCCGTATGTTATTGACATGCAGGTCATGGACACTTGAATACAATGATACCATGATATCTGTGATCTGTCTTATTCCAGAGAAATCCACATTTTTTCCTAATGAGGAAATGAGCTGTTAAAATCTATGGGCCGGTTACCAGTGTGAGACATGTAGATCAGGAGAGAAGACTGTTAGTCATTACATGTCTCACACTGGTAACTCCCCCTTTAACTTAATATAATCTCTGGAGGCAGATTCTCAATGAGATGTGTCCGGCTCATAGATCTTAACAGCTCATTTCTATAATAAGAAAAAACGTGGATTTCTCTGGAATAAGACAACCGATCACAGATTTCAAATATCATTTAATTAATCTTTCTATGACCTGCGTGCCCATATATACGGCTTGAAAGGGTAAATCCTACTTACAGATTCCCTTTAAATAACCTGCCAAGAGGAGTAGATGGGTAGACAAAAGGACAACTGCTATCAATATACACTACTTGTTCGAAAACGTAAGGACGATTTTTAAAAGTCGTCATCTGTAGACAATCCAATTATGTCAGTTACAGGGGAGAAGGGTTCCCAATTTTTACAATCTCATTCACTCTCATCTGTATGCTGCTGGTTTTCGCTGCAGATTTTAACAGCGCAAACAAATACTACATTTGCTGCATTTTTGTCCCATATTGACTGGCTACACTCAAAATATACTGGCATCATATGTTATAAAAAAAGGTGCAAATGAAGTTCTTCAGATTTAGGAAGGACATCCTAAAAATTGAAAAAATAAGCAGCATAACAAGTTCCATATACATGAAGAATATTGCTAGGCCTGGTAAAGTTTCTTCATCTTCACACACATTTCAAAAACTTGAATCCTATTATCACAAACACATGCAACGTTTTATCTCCCAAGACGTCTTTTGTTGTATTTAAACTGCCATCAAAAGAAAAACCCCAGTGTATGTCAGGGTTTTTCAGTGATTTCCTTAATAGCAGCAAAACCAAAGTGGTTTTTACAAAATGCTGCCATTTTTTCTGCACCATACGGTACCTGTTAAGATTACTATTGCATCCACCTAGTAGTATCGGGCGAAGCATGTGCACTGCTAATTCGCAAATACAACCCTTCGGTCTCATGCAGACGTCCGCCTTTTGCATTAAAAAAAAATGTATTGTTTGTCACTAGCGTGCTGGATCCGATTTTCATCCATTTTTACCATCACTGTGTCATCCGCTTCCCTGCCCATTAGCCTGGCGTATAACATGGTTCATATACACCCAGACTGATCGCATGTCTCCCGACCTGGACTTACAGTCATACGAGTCTATGAGGCTGCCAGTTTGGGTCAGGAAATACTGCAGTGCGCAGGACCTCTCCCAACGCCTGCGCACTGCAGGACTCTGCTCTGCCCTCAACAGGGCAGAGCAGTGCGCCTGCGTCACGACGGGAAGGAAAGAAGCATCGTATGAAGATGGGAGGCGCCGGACCGGACCGCGACACCCATCGGACCGGACCGCCCCCCCCCGGTGAGTATAATCTAACTGTTCTTTCTTATCTTTCAGGTTACATCGGGGGCTCATCTACAGCATTACAGATGTCAATGCCGGCAGCTCATATTCGAAAAAAGGGGTGACAGATTCACAGATCAGTGCTGCTGATTTTTCCGCGCGGATTTTGAAAAATCCGCAGGTCAAAATACCTGCGGATTAGCCTGCGGTTTAGCCCTGCGGTTTCACACCTCACAATGGTGAAGGTGTGAAACCGCAGCGGAATCCACACAAAGAATTGACATGCTGTGGATTGTAACCTGCAGCAAATCCGCGCGGAAAAATCTGCAGCATGTGCACAGCGTTTTTGGTTTTACCATTGCAAAGAATGGTACTGTACAACGCAGCAGAAACTGCTGCGGACCAGCAGGGCCAGAAACGCTGCGGATCCGCAGCAGAATCCGCAACGTGTGCACAATTGCACATAGCCTTAACAATCCTTTCAAGGCTGCGGTTATCCCACTTGCTTGTGCACCTTCTACCACACTTTTTCCTTTCACTCAACTTTTCATTAATATGCTTGGATACAGCACTCTGTGAACAGCCAGCTTCTTTAGCAATGACCTTTTGTGGCTTACCCTCCTTATGGAGTGTGTCAGTGACTGCCTTCTGGACATCTGTCAAGTCAGCAGTCTTCCCCATGATTGTGGAGCCTACTGAAACAGACCTTTTTAAATGCTTAGGAAGCCGTTGCAGGTGTTTTTGCCAATTATTCTAATTTAGAGAGATAATGACTTTTCATTGGCTGTAAGCCATAATCATCAACATTAACAGAAATAAGCACTTGAAATAGAGCACTCTGTAATGACGCTATATAATATGAATTTCACTTTTTGCATTGAAGAACTGAAATAAATTAACTTTTTGATGATATTCTAATTTTGTGAGAAGCACCTGTACATGACAGATGTGAGGATGTCAAATAATATAAAGGAGTGATTAATAATTACTAGAGCTTTTTTCGGTTTTGCGTTTTTCGTTCCCCTTCTTCCCAGAGCCATAACTTTATTTTTCCGTCAATATGGCCATGTGAGGGCTTATTTTTTGTGAGACGAGTTATACTTTTGAATGATACCATTGGTTTTACCATGTTATGTACTTGAAAACGGGTAAAAAATTCCAAGTGCAGTGAAATTGCAAAAAAAGTGCAATCCCACACTTGTTTTTTGTTTGGCTTTTTTGCTAGGTTCACTAAATGCTAAATCTAACCTGCCATTATGATTCTCCAGGTCATTATGAGTTCATAGACACCAAACATGTCGAGGTTCTTTTTTATCTAAGTGGCGAAAAAAAATTCCAAAGTTTGCTAAAAAAGAAAAAAAAAAAATTTTGCGCCACTTTCCAATACCCGTAGCATCTCCATTTTTTGCGATCTGGGGTTGGGTGGGGGCTTATTTTTTGCGCACCAAGCTGACATTTTTAATGATACCACTTTTGTACAGATACGATCTTCTGATCGCCCATTATTGCATTTTAATGCAATGTCGCGACGACCAAAAAAAACGCAATTCTGGCGTTTGAATTTTTTTTTCCTGCTCTGCTGTTTAGTGATCGGGTTAACCCTTTTTTTTTGTTGATAGATTAGGCCATTCTGAATGCGGCGATATCTAATATGTATTATTTTTTTTTATTATTATTGTTTTATTTTGAATGGGGCGAAAGGGGGATTGTGAACTTTTATATTTTTTAAAACATTTTTCTTTAAATTTTGGCATGCTTCAATAGCCTCCATGGGAGGCTAGAAGCTGCCATAGCCTGATCAGCTCTGCTACATATAGGCGATGAGCAGATCGCCTATATGTAGCTGAATTACAGCATTACTATGAGCGCCGACCACCGGGTGGCGCTCATAGCAAAGCCTCTTCAACAAACATAGCGGTCTCGAGGAGACCTCTGGTTGTGATGGCAATGCATTGCTGACCCCCAATCATGTGATGGGGGTTGGCGATGCGCGTATTTCCAGCCCGGCCGCCAGAAGCGCTGGTTAAATGCCGCTAACGGCGTTTAACTAGTTAATAAGCGCGGGTGGATTGCGATTCCACCTGCGTCTATTGCGGGCACATGTCAGCTGTTGAAAACAGCTGACATGTCCCTGCTTTGATGCGGGCTCACCGCCGGAGCCCTCACCAAAGCGGGGGATACTGACCTTGGATGTACTATTGTGTCCAATGGTAGTAAGGGGTTAAAGAGCTAGCACTGGTGGAGCCACAGGTGCAGAAGCAACCTGTCAGATTACTCTCCCCAAACAAATAATGATTGTGCAGCCCAGTATAAGATAAGATGATCCTTAAAGCACCAGTTTGTTTTTTTATTTGACTGCTGGAGTGGTATCTCTAATGCATGTTCCCTGCCCCAAGTACCAGCCACGTCTTCTGCTCTTCGTCATCACCACTCTAATGCCGCTCTGCCATCTTCTGACTGCAGCTCCTGACTGACCAGAAGTCACAGGTAACAGCCACAAGCTCTCAGTGTACAGTAAGGCTGTGTGCACATGTCCTGGATTTTTCAGGTTTTTTTTGGCGTTTTTCCCCTGCAAAAAACGCTTAAACGCATACATTAAGCATCCCATTATTAGAATGCATTCTGCAATTTTTGTGCTCATGTTGCGTTTTTTTTCTGCAAAAAAACGCATCGCAGCATGTTCATTAATTTTGCATAAAATCTGTGGATTTGCCACTATGTTCATTGTATTAGGATGCTCTGGAAAAAAAACCCCGCAAAAAACACGAAAAAGGCAAAAAATAAAATGCAGAGCCTGAGAAGGAGTCTGTTTTTTCTCAGGAAAATTCTGCTTACGTGGACACATAGTCTAAGTCTATGAGAGGCACATTCTGGTCTCAGACTTATATCGAGCAGTGAGCTCTGGTACCCGGCAAACACTGAGGCGATCCGGCCGGTCACAAACTGCAGAAGACCGACCAGAGCGGCGCTGAGAAAAGAAGACGACAGCTGGTGAGTATAATACTAAGGGCAGGGAACTTTGATTAGTGACACCACTCCAGCAATGACATTTAAAAAAATACATTGAAGTGGTGCTTAGAGCTCTGCTCCAGGAGAGAAATCGCTTTTTTTAAGTTGTGTTTGGAAGCGCATTGAGGCGTAATGTTGCACATACAGCGTATTTGCCACCTAGCAGCATCCTCCTCTGGCTGATTGACAGGTCAGTGGCTGTGTACCAGAGCAAACAACCTGTCAATCATCCAGGGGAGGATGCCACTAGGTAGGAAATACAGCGAGAGGCCAAGCAGCTAGAAGTGCATCATCACGCCCCAATACACAGGTGCAGCTCACTAAATTACAATATCATCAAAAAGTTCCTTTATTTCAGTTCTTCAATACAACAAGTGAAGCTCATATATTCTATAGAGTCATTACACACAGAGTGATCTATTTCAAGTGTTTATTTCTGTTGATGATTATGGCTTACAGCCAATGAAAACCCAAAAGTCATTATCTTAGTAAATTAGAATACTTTATAACACCCGCTTGAAAATTTTAAAATCCGAAATGTTGGCCTAATGAAATATATGTTTAGTAAATGCTCGCAACACTTGGTCGGGGCTCCTTTTGCATTAGTTACTGCATCAATGCTGCGTGGCATGGAGGCGATCAGCCTGTGGCACTGCTGAGGTGTTATGGAAGCCCAGGTTGCTTTGATGGCAGCCTTCAGCTCGTCTGCATTGTGGGGTCTGGTGTCTCTCATCTTCCTCTTTACAATACCCCATAGATTATCTGTGGGGTTAAGGTCAGGCGAGTTTGCTGCCAATCAAGCACAGAAATAAACACGTGAAATAGATCACTCTGTGTGTAATGACTCTATATAATATACAAGTTTCACTTCTTGTATTGAAGAATTGAAATAAAGTAACTTTTTGATATTATAATCTTGTGAGATCCGCCTGTACTTCCAGACACAACTGCAAAATGTGACGTCTAGGCTAGCTGCTGGAGCGGAGCTTTGGGCCACAAAGGGATCAACTCGGGGCGGGCTCACCATTAGTGCAGCGGCACGTCTGAGGTAAGGGGCATTATGAGGCGCTATTGGACTGCAAGCGGCCCTCTTCTGTGTCTGCCCCTGGAAAGGTCATAGATATATATAATTTTTTTTTTTTTTTGGGGGGGGGGGGGTAAAGTTTCAGACAGGCTTCCTTTAAGGACCATTAATGTATATTATGCTATAAACTGGGCACAAACTATACACCACACACACACCACAGTACATGAACTAGCAGGAGATAGAGTCCGCTCCATACATGTGTCTCACTTTAGCACAGCGCCCTGATAACACTGGGGACTCGGCGTTACTATCAGTAGCAGTGAGAGGTGCGGTGCGGGCGGGGACTCAGGCGCCTGTATCTGCCCCCCACGTATATATAGGCTCCTCCAGGACAAGTGACGCCCCAGTGTCCCTCCGCCAGTCACTACCGGGCAGCAGCAGCTCACCTGCCTCATCACAGCAGAGCAGAAACTGAACGCCCTCTGATGACGTCACGGCCATGTGAGCGGTCACATGAGTACAAGGCCTAGCCGATGCTGATTGGCGCAGCCGGAGCTCCGGTGTGTGCTCTGAGCCTGCGCAGTGTGGGTGCGCTGCCTGCTCTCTCACCTTCTCCTGTAGACACACACTGCTGATGGAGTTATGGAAGTTGTAGTCGTACTGTAATCCCGTCACACTGTTCTGCCATCTTTGGGTCACTGTTGTAGGATATTAGCGTTGTCTTATGATCGGAGTGTCCCGCTAATCCTGTGTACTGACTGCTAATCCTGTGCACTGATCTGCAGCGATAGTGACCATGCTGTGGCCTGTGACGTCTGCAGGTCGTATTCCAGGGGGGGATTCTTTCCATGTCTGGCAGATCGTCAGTGGAGCATTTAGGTGCTGACTCCCCCACTCTCACCTTCAGGATCTGGGCCAAAGCCATGAGTGCAGCACAAAAATAAAGGGGTGTAATTGCACTAATTTGTGACACTGACCCCCAAATGAAAATGGCAGCCCCCAGTGACTGAAAGAAAAATTGAATAAAAACAAAACTATTAAAGTTGTAGATTTAATTTTGTATGAAAAATAATAGATTATGCAACCAATAATAACAATTGCGGCACTTTCCCTTTGAAGGAGTTGTCCAGGGCTATTACTGCACACGTTCAGTATTTATAAAGCAGAACCTGGTTTTGGCTAGAACCACCGATGTAAAAATCTGACCAAATACTCAACGTGTGAACGTGGCCTTTTGGAATCATCTATACGCTTTCCTTGGCTAAAAGGAGGATTTTTGTGACCTAGCTACTGTCCTGTTGAAGTGATGACTTGCAGATCTGGGCACCAAAACATCTCTCATCAGTGGTTTTCTATGATGACCCACACCTTCTGCTCTGCCTTGACTGCTGGTCTGGGCAGTATATGATATTGCCATTCAATAAAATCAGTTTGATTATGCCAATCGCAATCGGATCAGAGAGGGATCGAAGTGGGATCCAAAATAAAGTTTCTCCACCTTCTTCATTCTGTGAAAATCGGACAGCGCTAAAATGTTATCAGAGTGCACTCCGATTTATTTTTCCACAGACCCGTAAACATGAATGGGAGAGTGGATTCTCAGAGGCAAATCTCGCAATCCGTCCAGGAGGACTCCACTGCTGACACAGAGATATAAAGAAGCTAGACTGCAGTTTGCCAAAATGTACGTGAGGAAACCAAAAACATTCTGGGTCTTGTGAACTGATAAGACCAAGATCGAGATTTTGGCAAAACACATCATTCTACTGTTTATCAAAAATGGAATATATCCCACAAAGAAGACAGTACATACAGTCAAATATGGTGGTGGCTCGAAGATGTTTTGGGGTTGTTTTGCTGCCCCTGGCACTGGGTGCTTTGACTGTGCAAGGCATCATGAAATGTGAAGCTTTTGGGTTTCAATGTAGTGGACAGTGTAAGAAAGCTGGGTTTGTGTCATGGGTCTTCCAGCAGGACAGTGACCCCAAACACTTCAAGAAGCCCTCAGAAATGGATGGAAACAAAGCACAGGAGAGTTCTGAAGTGGCCAGCAATGAGTCCAGATCTAAATCCCATTGAACACCTGTGGAGAGATCTTAAAACGGCTGTTGGGAGAAGTCACCCTTCAAATATGAGAGACCTGGAGCAATTTGCAAAAGAAGAGTGGTGCAAAACTCCAGTTGAGAGGAGTAAGAAGCTTGTGGAGGGTTATAGGAAGCGACTGATTCCAGTTATTTATTCCAAAGGGTGTGCAACCAAATTTTAAGTTGAGTGTTTGTGTTTTTTGTGTTGTTCCAAGACACACAAAGGAAATCATCATGTGTATAACAAAACGTGTAATTGCAATAATTTTCTGGGAGAAATACTTCAATTACTGAAACAATTTTAAGGGTGGCAACACTTTTGGTCATGACTGTATAATATGGAACATGTGCACAGCAATATCGCTTTGACTTTCCAGGGCATTGTTAATTTTCATCCAGCATTAATCAGCCTGAAGAATATATTGTGTGCACGTAACCTGAGGCTGACTTCACATGTCTGTTGCAGATTGCGGTCCCATTACAATACATGTGCCTTTTCACACGTCCTTTTTTGTGAACCGATTTTCTGAAACAAACAAAAACCCCATAGTGTAGAGACTCACGCTCTCAGCTAGGCATTAGGTAGCAGCGTTCACACAATGAAGTTTGGTCCAAACGTGCAGTTTTATTGCTTTCATAAAGGAGTAAAAAACAAAACCGCCTCTTCTGGGCGCAAAGGTATAACAGCAAATGAACCGTTCATTCAGCAGGCACATATATGTCAGTGAGGGCTCACCCGTACAGCTTACAGTCCTTTCTCCTGCAGCAACCTTTACACACTGAAGAGGTACAGTATCAAGCTGGGATCACACATGCGAGAAACACGGCCGAGTCTCGCATGTTAACACCCAGCACTGCCGCCGGCACTCGGGAGCGGAGCATTCAGCTACATGTATTGCTATGCGGCCACACGCTCCCGAGTGCCGGGTATTAACATGCGAGACTCGGCTGTGTTTCTCGCATGTGTGATCCCGGCCTCACCATCAGCTTGGGCTCCAGCAGCTTCCAGAGCCAAACAGAAGTATTCAACTCCATGCACAGTTCACACTGAAGAGGCTGCAGACTCCACACACTACTGTGAAGCGCTAATATGCAGACTGCTAAGCTTTCCTAGCATACCCATGCAGTCTCCATTCAGAGTGGAACTCTGGCTTGTCTCTCTTGCAGCTACCATGTGCAGCCCCCATTCAGAGAGACACTGACTTGTTTTTCTCCCAGCAGCAACTCACATTTTGGCTGGTCACTCACCAGCTTCACCACACTCCACTTTGCTCAAAATCCAGCAGACTGACACAAGGTGAAACC
Source organism: Dendrobates tinctorius (assembly GCF_039654945.1). Taxonomy (NCBI): domain Eukaryota; kingdom Metazoa; phylum Chordata; class Amphibia; order Anura; family Dendrobatidae; genus Dendrobates; species Dendrobates tinctorius. The sequence continues at coordinate 92,506,450 of NW_027361690.1, read as the reverse complement.
ATTTCCTGGTGCTTAGTCAGAGCGAGCCATGAGCGTCTAATTAAGACCTTCAATGCTAGGATTTAACACAGGCCTACCTGACTTTGCTACAGTAGACATATCATACTTTAAACCATTCATGACTGATGACATACATTTACATCAATAGCCGTGTCCCTGCCTTTGATGCGGGCACATACTCTGAGCTTAGATCTTTGCCTGCACTTGATGGCTGATTTAATCAGCCATCAACTGCCTCTAACAGATGGGAGGACGTCAGGATCGCCTCGTCCGACAGGTAAGTAGCGACCCCCGACCGCTGCTATGTCGCTGGTGAGATCTGCCTGTGTGGCAGCTCACTAGCAACCACTTAGCGATGCACCAGCGATCCTGACCGCGTCATATCGCTGGTCGGGATCGCTGGTGCATCGCTAAGTGTGACAGTACCTTTATGGCCTGTTTCACACTTCCGTTTTTGACCATCAGTCAAAGTCCGCCGTTTTAAAAAAAACGGATCCGCCATTTTTTTTTGGCGGATCCGTTTTTTCCCCATTGAGATGCATTACCGGCGGATCTTGACGGATGGCCATCCGTTGGATCCGTTTTTTGCGGATCCGCCAAATTTTTTGCGTCCGCCGACATGCCCGGACGGACCCTGCAACGTTTTTTTTGCTGCAGGATCCGCATTTTAGAGTGCGCATGCCCGGAGGAAGAAAGTCAGCCGGAAATTTAACCCTGAAATGATTTCTGGCGGATGGAAAAAATTCTCTCTCTCTCTCTCTCATTCTCCTCCCCGGGCTACGGTTCCTTTAAAATTCTTCATTCATCGGATCCGTCAAAAAAACGGTCCGGTGGCATCCGTTCACATGAGTTTAGCAACGGATCCGCTTTCCGCCATTTTGGCGGATTTTGACTGACACAAAAAACTGAAGTGTGAAACAGGCCTAACAAGTTAAATGCAGCTTGCAACCAATGACAGCAGCATTTAATAGACGCAGACAGGAAGCGCGTCATTGATCCCGCCCATCAACATGCCCGTCACATGATCTCGAGGCACCGATGGGTTGTCATGATAGCGGGGGTCTGCTGAAACCCCCCCATACCTCTCATCACGATCCTCCTGTGAATGCTGGTCCGTGGCTGGCGTTCATAGGATATCGTGATTTTTGCTATACCTAGCAGTGCTTAAGAGCTGGCATTCACAGGAGGGATTGTGATAGCAGGCAGCAGACTCCTGGCTGTCATGTCAATCCATCAACGCCCCAGGATCAAGTATAGTACAGGCAATCAGACGAACGCAGCTGCAAGTCTCCTAAGGGGACTTTTAAATACAGAAAACTATTTAAAAAAAGTCTTAAAAAATATATATAAAAAAAGTTGAAATCAGTTCCCTTTTGCCCCATTAAAAATTAACCAAAAAACTGGTATTACCGCATTTAGAAATGTCCGCTCTATCAAAATATAAAATAAGTTAATCTGATGGGTAAATGGCATAATGAGAAAAAAAAAGCCATAATTATAGTTTGTCACCCCAACATAGCAAAAATGCAATAAAAGGTGATCAAAACATTGTATCTAACCCAATATAGCGTCGATAAAAACATCAGCTGAGGGCCTAAAAAATAAGCCATCACACCACCCAATATCCCAAAAAATGAAAACATTACAGGTATCGGAAAATGGCGACAAAATCAAAACAATTTTTTTACAAATTTTTAATTTTTTTCCCACCACTTAAATAAAAAAAAAAAGAAACTATACATGTTTGGTAGATCTGCATACTCGAACTGACGTGGGGAATCATATTGCCTGGTCATTTTTACCATATATTGAACATGGTAAATACAAAAAGAAAACTAAAACCATTGTGGAATTGCACTTTTTTTTTATTTTTTTGCAATTTCACTGCACTTGGAATTTTTTTCCCTGTTTTCCAGTAAGCTATATCATAAAATGAATGGTGTCATTCAAAAGTAAAACTCATCCCGCAAAAAAAAAAAAACAAACCCTCATACTATTGAGAGAAAAATTAAAATGTTATGGCTCTTGGAAAAAGGGGAGGAAGAAACGAAAAATGAAAAATCGCCCGGGGGTGAAGGGGTTAATAAGTGTCGCAGGACAAACAATCAATTCTCTTTTTAGTCAGCACGTGAGCACAAGAATGCAAATTATATAAATGCAGTGATTGGACCGACCACTCATACAGACATTGCCAAATCATGAGTGCGTGACATGCACAGTCTGCCGTCAAATAGTGACCGCAGGCGTTTGTCCTGAAACCAGACAGCCTCTGTACCCGCTGACCTCAGATGAGGAAACCTCTAAGGCCTGTTTCACACATCCGTTTTTTGTGTCCACCAAACGGATCCGTTTCCGTTTTTTGCCGCAAACGGATCTGTTTTTTTTTAAAACGGATCCGCGGTAACCGCTGATGGAAGTCTATGGGACAAAAAAACGGATCCGCCAAAAAAATGGCGGATCCATTTTTTGACGGAAACCGACGGATTTTGACGGATTTGAAAAAACGGAAGTGTGATCCAGGCCTAAGGAGAATCTTGCACACTTGGTCCCATGGCTGCACACCACTGGCATTGATAAATGTACTGGCTTTTAGGTCACATCTTTTTCCGAGAGCAGTAAGAAACCCAGTTACATAGGTCTGCAGTGACTTCTGTATGCACAATCCAAGTAAGAATACAGCCCACAGTGATGTCCCACTGACAGCGCAGATCTCTTGTATTTCAGGCATCTGAAGAAAGCGGAGCAGGATGAACATAAGCCTTTGATCCTTGTCTCTTAACCAGTGGGATTTGACTCTTCTAACTGCTTGCACCACGTCCCTTCTCCCAGCAAGCACATGAGATCCTACACAATACTTTTAATTACAAATTAGGTGATTTGCTTTGAAGAAGATGTCCACCCAAAATAAACAATTGATCATATCTCTATAAATGAGAAGGTAAAGCATGGGCCAAATTGTGTCTCTTACTTACAGACATATTGACATTTCTCCATTCTTTTTTGCGTCAGCCATATTTGTATTAGTGACAACAGGGAGTGCAGCCATATTGTCACTATAGAATAAGCCTCATTTCTGAGCCATGAGGCCAGAGTCAAACTAAACGTATGAAACGTATGAAAAAAGGTGCATCTTCTGGCACTTAGCCTCACTCTTCCCACTTGCCCTGTAGCGGTGGCAAGTGGGGTAATAGTTGGGGAGGTTGATGTCACCTTTGTATTGTCAGGTGACATCAAGCCCTGAGGGTAAGAATATTAAAGGGATCTGTGTTTTTCTTTCAATTAAATGACTTCTTTCTGGTTGTCTGTGTTTTCTTACAATATGACTATGGGGTTAGTAATGGGGGCATTTATTGACATTAAATATATATATGTGTGTCACTGGCATCTATATATATATGTATTCTATGTGTATATGTCAATTCTATCTATTCTATTCTAACCTGTCAGTGTGATATTACTGTATGCGGCACATGAATTGCCAGCTTTTCAAAGGACACAGGTGAGTAAAAAAAAATCGGACAGCACTCGCATGGTTCGAGTGCTGTGCGATTTTTTTTTTTTTCTTCTATCGCACCCATAGGCTTGCATTGGCGAATCTCGGTGACAATCCCAGCATGCTGCTATTTTACACACACACAGAATACCCCAGAGAAAATAAATGGTGATGTGAGCTGCCCCACAGATTAACACTGGGCCGAGTCCTATGTGATGTTTTCTCTCATAGCATTTAGAAAGGCTCATACTGCTGTGCACTGGATATGGAGTCTCCATAGAGATCCATGATCCCACAGCACTTTCTAGCTGATGGTTTCCCTTTCTTGCCCATCAATAATGCATATTTAAAGATTCACTGCAGCGTTTTTTTTATTTTATTTCAGTGCTGGAGTGGTGTCACTAATCTAAGTTCTCGCCCCTAGTATTATACTTACCAGCTGCCGTCTTCAGCTGTTTCCGGCACCGCTCCAGTCATGTGCCACGATCTTGTGACCCCAACTTCTGACTGACCGGAAGTCAGAAGTAATGGGCATGAGCGCTCAGTGTAAGTCTATGAGAGACTCATTCTGGCCTCATAGACTTACATTGAGTAGTGTCCTCCGGCTCGCCCAGCAAACACTGGAGATATCCTGCAGGTCACAAACTGCTGAAGACTGACCGGAGCGGCGCCAAGAACAGCTGAAGATGGAGGCTGGTAAGTAGAAGACTGGGGACAGGGAATATTAGTAGATTAGTAGCACCACTTCAGTGCTGAAATAAAAAAACCCAGCTGGAGTGGTACCTTAACAAAAGCACAAATGTTGCACGAATTAATCGAGTGAACATATGAAGCGAACAATATAAAACAGGAACAGATTTTTTTTTTACTAGTTCACAAAATCATCCATAGGGTTAAAGATCAGGCATGTAGAATAATGGCGTATACCGCACATGCTTTCCAGGTGCTAAGTGTAGTCCTTATTTAACCTATAATGCCATCCTTTAGGATTTTCATAATACCCTTCTTGTGCCGGATTATAGAAGACACAATTACATGTTAGCCACATATACATTCTAAATGCTGATTAAAATAGCACAATCTACTCCGTAATCTGGATTAACTGCTGGTTATTATGCTCTTTCTTCTGTTCTTGTTTTCCGTCATACTTGACCTTCTCGTGAGGATATTGTATGCGTTCAGTTTTCTTGGTGGGGTTAGAAGAATGGTCTAACCTTATTCTTCAAATTTCAGTTTGTTTTCTTCTGTAACTCCAAGAATCGCTTCAATTTCTTGTACTGTTTCCTGGAAATTAGAAAGTGAATGTAAGGTGTTACTATATAGAAACCTCCATAATGATCACACCTTCCAGAAATAACATAGCATTGCATTACAGGTTTAGGAAATAGTGAGGTTTTACGGCATGCCTCAAGTTCATCCATTGGAATGACTGATTCATTGCAGAGACATAACTAAGGCTTCATACAGATGGCAGTTTTTCACATATGAGTTCTAGCTGTGTTTTTCACGGCTAGAACTCGTACCTATTATAATTTAGTGGGCTGCTCAAAAAAATGAAAATCTCCAATGCACATCTAAAAACTGAACAGCGCTTGGATGCCATCAGTGTACTCTTCATTTTTCTTGACTGTTTGATAGGAGAAGTTAGAGATGCCTAACATCAGTTTTTATAACTTTTTTCACACATAAAATTTATGAAACACTGGTGATAAAAACTGGCACACTGACCAAACACGGATGAATATCAGATCCAAAACAATGATGAAACACGGACCATTTTTTTGCAATACGATAAAAATCAGTGAAGTCTGAATGAACCTTATTGGGCAAAAGTTGAGCTTGCAGCTAAGACCTTGAGGGCCCCAGAAGTCTTTTCTAACCATAAGAGGAAAGAGGACGCCAATGTGATAAATAACACATGATAGGGACAGTGTGATTCTATTACGTCATGAAATGTGGCTTTAGCAACTCCTTCATGACCAGGATTGTTTTGAACAGAACAATAATCACCTATGTGGTCCGTCGCTACATTTCTTCATACATGGATACATGGAGTTGTGGTTATGGTGACATGACAGCTAATATGATCACATTTCCTAGTGAACTACTTATTACACTTGGCAGGGAAGACACAGAACACGTCTTCTCTGCATTACCTTCTCCACTTTTTGACATTGCTATGATGTTATCAGTGATGACCAATGGACAATGACATAGGAGCATTACATTTATATTGGGTGGATGGAACAGGTTGCCTCCATACTGACAACCCCTTTCTTACTGGCGGAGACCAATGCAAGTCCGGCCACCAGTGATTCCAGCAGACAGTTGATTTTGTTGGGTAACACATGACAGCTGTTCAGTTGGCCAGGGCAGGGACTCCCCTCTATGAGGTCTGTATGTCCTACTTGACAGTAGAAGCCCTTTAATACCTGGTCCCATTGGTCCACTGTGCCTCCCCTGCTTGGTACAGTAGTTACATTTTCACAACTTCCAATAGGAGGAGTCATGTACTCTCACTGCAAAAGATCACATTTCTGTACAAAACACATCCTGGACTATTGCTCTAACTCAAGTTAAGGGAGGAAGCAGATTAATTATAGTGGATCTGTTAGAGGATTTCACAACACAAGCCGCATACATTATTATACATGGAAAAATGGTTGTTTAATCCTGATATTAGAATAGGTATGTTATGAATCCTGCTATGAAGTGAGAGTGGTCATGAAATCAAGTGTATTCAGTCTCTGACCTCCCAGCCTGACAGCTGCAGCTTGTACTGAGCAGTGTGAGATCTGAGGAGGGAGGAGGAACACTGAGGAGTTGTCAATCAGGCTTAGTGGGAGGAGATTTTTCAAAAGGATTATGCAACCATTCTGACATGGATTTTTAAAGTAAACACGCCAGCCTCATAAAGGCTAAAATATCTAATACTGTATTTATTTATGAAATCTGGTGGCAGATCTGTATTAAAGACACATGTCGGCACGCGGGGAGGGGGAATATAAGAACTGTCTGTGGTAATATAGTGAATATTTCTATTCAATGCAGCCAAAGGGCTAATAATGTCTCTGAACATATTTCATACAACTACTCTGAGATTTACAAGTGTTATGTAATATCTACTTACAACTTAATGTCCCATAACAATGTTGGCTATAACTATTGTCTGTGTCTGTCCATTTCACTATTGATGTACGTAACCTTTCAGTATAAATCATCTCATTGTTACATATAATGTCCCAGTGATAGGAACCTCGTGCCGATCATTAACTCTCTGCCTCTCGTGCAGGACAGTAATTACTAGACACTGAAAGATGTTCTCATGAAGAATGAAGCGTCTCTGTACACGTTCCTGCCCAGTGACTGCCAAAACAGAGCTGAAATCGTTACTTAATTAACAACTCACCTTGAAATTAGTTTCTCCCTGCATGTTAGGGGCTGATATTTCCTGATGGATGATGAACAGATTGCGTGCAAAGGTCATCAGTGCTCCCTGGAGGTCTTCAGCAATGCTCCTGGTAATGAGAACCAGAAAGAAGCAGGTCAGTGCCCCAATGCACACATTATTTTACCATTTATTCACATGTAGAAGTTTAGCCTTACTACAAAACTAAGGGACTGGCCTATTTATAATTGTCCACTTATGCAAAGTTATACATCACCCTGCCTATTCCTGTCATTCACACTAATTTCAGTCTCTCGAGCTGCTTGACAAAATTTCCAGGGGTGGGTGTCCACATCAATAGTGTCAATACAGCTCTCATTGTAAGGCCAGTTTCAGACAAGTGTTTTATTGGTACTTGTGTGAAGCAAGTTCGCCATGGGTCCAAACTGGCGGGGCTATAGTGACATATGAAGTGGTCAGTTTGGGCCCATAGAACTGCAGTAGGATTAGGACTTGCATACGTAATACTATCACAAATCTGCGCCCATGGTAAACTTGTCTGCAGAGTTCCAGCATCTGCAGCATACTGGTAAAATATTTTATAAATCTGTCCTAGGACTTCAATCATAGATCGCTTGTGCCTAGTGGACCTCTTCATTTCCTGAATGTGCAGATTGACCAGGACGAGGTAGCTACAAGAGATAAGCAGAAAGATGTGCAGGACCACAGTGCAGATGTAAGGGGGATGACCAGACCTCGGGTACCTGTGTCCTGGGACAGGAACTGTTAAGCCTGCATTCCCTGTTCCCTGGGCGAAGCAATAGCGAGTCGGACCAACCTCCTGACCGTGGGGGGCGGGGGAATAAAAAGGAGAAAGCGCGCACAGCAGAGGGAAGCTAGGCGCCAACCCGGCGCACCACGCAGTCAGGTGAGCGGCGCGCCCCGTCTTCCCCACAGAGTACCGGTGCCACGACAGGCCACATTGAGAGGGTCCCCCGCCATCTGCAGAGGGACCGCTGCAGTGAGGGGTGCTGTGCGTCCAGCATCAGCCAGGGAGAGGAGTTCTCTGTCCTGGGAGCACCAGCATTGTGCAGGCCAGTGTCTGCCGTCTTCCGCCACCAACAGCGGGGACCAGAGAGAGGGGGACGTGCAGTGTATGCCTGGTGACTACCAGAGAGAAAGGCGCCGGACGCTCTGTGTCTGTGAGTGCAGCACACGTGCAACATAAGAGGGACCGGGTACGGCACAGACACTTGCGCCCTGATTTTGGCAGTTTATACTTGTCGGGCCACGTTGGGCTCGTACAGGACTGTAGCCCGCACCCTTGTCAGCCACTGCAGCATATGGACTAGGTTGATCACAATTTGTGTCCGAAAACACTTACATGCCATGCAGCACTGTTATGTTTTAAACATAGTTCTGACACACTCGGCACGCATGGTCTATTGGCAAGCTGCCAAGGGGAAGAGTGTGACCTAAAATACAGTTTCATGCTCCAAAATTGTGTCACGAATTGGAGTAACATAGTAGACCAAAGTCGGCTAATTAACAAATGTAAACTTAGATCAGACAGTCTAAAATGCACCAAAATTATTATCCAGGCATGAATCACTTTAATACACTCCCCAAATTTTATGACTAGAGTCTAAGCTTGCATCATCCAAATATGATACAGTTTTAGTAAATCTACTCCACTGTTACTAAAAGCAAACATTTGTCTCATAAAAGTGGTCAGCATCTTGGTGCATCTCTGTACAATGCAGGTTTTGGTTGCATATCTACCGGCAAGATTCTGTGATGGGTAAAGGCCTTCTTCCTTATTAACACACTTTGGGTGGGGAGTTCTGGCTAATAGTAAACACTAAGATGTGGTGTTTTATATTCAGATGTTTTTCCATAAGCTTTTTATAGGTTCCATAGAATTGGATAAGTCTATACCTACAATGTCCATGGAGAGGGTGCATACTGCATGGTTCCAGATCGCAAAGACCATCAAATCTTACCCTGCTATGTCATAGCTATATTTTTCAATTTCTAAAGGAAAACAGTAGTCCAGCGAGCCTTTAACAAGACACCTTCCCTTGTTAATTAAGGCCAGTTGATTTTGCTTTTCCATCACTACTCAACTTCCATCACCCATAAAAAGTGTTCTTTCTCCCCAATCTGCAAATGCCTGATAGAAAAAAATCTCCCATCCCAACATCAATTTCCATCTTGGCTTAGTATCATAGTAACAAGCATCTCCTATTTGATGACTCAGCAGCAGTTTACAGATACTTTAGTTGCCCTGATCTTTGACTGGTCCATGCTTAACTGGCATTGGGATTCCTATAACAAATTTCTGCTTAAACACCCCACCCTGGGATTATTACAAAACTGTCTATTAATGTTGGTGAAGATGTCCTTCTGTACATACTTGGAAATTGTTCCTAAAAGCCACAAATATGTATTAAGTCTTGTGCTTTTTCGCTTTTGATCAGTTTGGTTACCCTTACCTTAGACTGTGGATCTTTGCCCTAGAATCATTCCTTCCAAGAGGCGGCTCCCCCTGCTTACACCATCTGGCCTCCATTACCGAGCTTCCCCGGAATGGATTAGTATATCCTATCCTACAGTTGATAATAACTACACCACCTCCACAAACATCTAGATAATCTCATTGAATGTGTTGGGTTGGAACATACCTGTGTGTAGTGCAGTGGGGTTGGTGCAGTGAGACAGACAGGCAGTGACCCAGCAAAGTTCAATGCAAAATGTATTAAATGTCCAAACTCAAAGAAATAAACAGCACATGATATCCTCCGGATGGCAGCCGGGAAACAAGACAGTCCAGATCCGAGACTGTGGGCGACTGCACCACTGTGCTACGCTGAGGGGTTCCAGGCCTTTTGGCTCCATGTTACCTCACACAGGCTCAGATCTGCAGAGCCTCCTGCTCTGCACACTTGCAAACCAAAAACTGATACACCCAACCCTCTGCTGCAGGCCACAAGGAAGACCTGGCCGGGAAGGAAGCAGATAGCCCCACTACCATCCTGTAGTCCACTTCAAAAATAAAAGGCCATGACAGGTATTCTTAAATCTGCCTTGGACAAATAGCTTGCCCATAACAAACACTTACTTTTATTTTGCATTGCAATCACAGCTATGACTGTGACTGCAATGCACTCCTGCGGCTTCAATACGCTTCTGTACGCATCCTGGGGGACAGATAGCGACTCTCACATATAACCCAGGTCACTGTCTCACAAGTGGAATAAAAACCTCACTAAACTCTGATATTGTCATCCTCCGGGTAACTCATTCGAGTGGGGACTGATCACCCCCATCTTTAAAAGCTAACTGGAATGGCTGCTGTCTAGAAGCCTCAAGAACATCTAAGAGGAGGGGATTTGCCAGTCTCCTAAAAAAAAAAACTTGCCACATTCCATCATACACTCACATACAGATCCATAGTACAGATCTCTTCTTGATAGCCTAACAATAGCCAAAACTCCATAGATTTTACTAAATGAGTACGCTCCCACGACACCCAACCAAGCCTTTTACACTTCCTTGCTGGTCTTTCTCAGGTAAATCTATGGGCACCCTTGAGATGGCGGGAGATTTTAATGCGGTTCTACAGGCTGATCTAGACATATTGGGTACAATGAGCAGAACAACCCCAGTCATATCAGCAATGCTGTCTATTTTATCTGGTCTGATACAATGTGACTCGTGGAAACTCCTTTACCTCAACTACCACAGATTACACACATTACTCCCGGGTATATGACTCATTCTCCTGAATTTATTATTTCCTAATAACCGATACGTTGATCCCCAAGATATGCAACACACTTTACCATATGACAGTCAACTTGGACAACGGATCAATCATGGTGTCCTAGAATCTCCTCCAGGATTACCACCAAAAATTTTACTTTGAATTTTCCAACTTATTTAACTTCTCCGGATTTCCAATCCTATCTAAATGCCAAATTCAAGAAATCACAACTGGAACCCTGCAGATGGAAGTACCCCAAATTACTGAGATCTTCTTAGATTACTATAAAAACCTCTATAGAGCTCACAGGATGGATAATGTCCTACTGATAAAACCTTCAGTGTAAGTAAGCAACAGCACACAGCCTGATAAGTGACATATCTTTGAATTCAGTGTTTTAACCCCTACCTCATGCTATCCTTAGATTACAAAGCAAAAACCTGAGGACAAATACCATTTAGTAATACAATGAGTTGAGTCTAGTTGGCACATGACCCCAAGTATGCAAATTGCATACATTTAGTCATGTGCACGGTGGCTCAGTGGATAGCACTGCAGCCTTGCAGCGCTGGAGTCCTGGGTTCGAATCCCACCAAGGACAACATCTGCAAGGAGTTTGTATGTTCTCCCCGTGTTTGCGTGGGTTTCCTCCCACATTCCAAAGACATATTGATAGGGAATTTAGATTATCATCACTGTCCCCGATGGGGCTCACAATGTGTGCAAACTGTAAAGCGCTGCGGAATATGTTAGCACTATACAAAAATAAAGATTATTTACTATTATAAAACTTGAAAAACTAAATCCCCTCTTTTCTTTTCCCCTCTTCTCTTTTTACATTTACGCCTTTTTGGAAATCCAGATATTCAAAATGGTAGCCCCCAAACAATATTTCAAACATTGCACAAACAGAGTATTTGCTCAAATGGCAACTTGGTAAACCTCACCTAAAAATCCATATACTCACTCCATACGATTCGAGAAAATTACCCTGACCTACACATCCCTTACTTACAGGCATTGAGTTACATACATAAATGCCTCCCTGTCAAACAATCACCCATGTGGGACCAAACTTTCCGTTGAGTTGTGGGCACTTCTGTTGTCACAAGGGACCATTTTTCTGCACTCTGAAAATACATTATCACACTCGACCACAACAGGCCCTTCTGGCTGTAGACTTTCCTTACCTGACATCTCGGAAGAACAATCAATGCTGACTGTTTCCCTTAAAATGCTCCCACCAGATATGTTGAAATGACCTTAAAACTCTTCCACAGATCATACATCTCATCTCCCACCCTAGAAACTACAAGATGAGCATTTTTCCAACAGATGCATGTTTTTAAATCTGACTTTTCCCAAGCCGACATCACGCACTGTTTATGGTCGTGTGATGTGATAGAGAGAGAGGTTTTGGCTAAGAATAAAACACTATGGGCCTGATTCATCAAAGCTTGGATTCCAGAATTCTGTCGTAAAAGCTTTGAAAAGTCACAAAAATTAGGTGCAAGTCAGATCTGTGCCAAAATTTTGTGACGCCAGTTTCTCCAAGCTCCGCCAAAATGGGTGAAGCTGGGACAGGACGCCACAGTTCGCCTAATCCATAACTAGCTGTAGCGTTCCGTACACCAGAAATCTGACTCCATTCCCCATACCTCTTCATGAATTAGGAGCGTCTTATTCCATAAAACCCCCTTGACGGTGTTCACGCTGGTCTTGATGAATCACGCCATATGTCAGTTTTGTACCCTTGACATGGTCTGGAGCCTATTCGGATGGGTAGATCTCATTAAGCAAATGTAAAAATGAAGCTGGAAAACTAATCCATGATCTCAGCTGCAGCAAAAAAGGCAATCTTTCAAACTTGGATATCTCCAAGCACATGAATTATTTTTAAAAAAATGATCTTTTCTGTTTCAAATAGATTGGGTAGAGGCGTCCATCCGTACAGAATCAAGGATAGAAAACTTCTTTAATACATGTGAAATTATCACAGCTATCCTATCCTCCACAATGCAGAAAAAAGAAAACACTCACTTCCGGAAGACAATCTGGTACTCTAAAAGGGAACTTCTAAAACAACCAACCATTCAAAAACATAACGCGCCTTGGAAAATAGGAGCATGAAGAGACTCAGGAAAAAAACACTGATTGTCTCCAATTTTGTTTGTTTTGTTAATTGCTGTACAGTTAGTTAAATCCCATCTCATCAAATAATTATTGATCCCGGATGACGTTCTAAGGACATTAAACATTTAATACTTGTGGACCTTATCGCCGGGTGCAAGACGTAAAACCCTCTTTCTGGTTTATCGTTATTTGATTATATATGTATTACGATATTAATATTACAAGTTGTATTCATATTATACCTTGGCTTCTTACATTCTAGCATGTTATTTTATTGGACGTTCTGTTCCCCTAGCTTACTTATGTTAAAAAATCTCTGTAGAAAAAAAAAGTGAACAGAGCCCACGGATGGCTTTCACAACCTGTCCATTTATTTCACAAACCCATTGATAAAGTGACCAAAGAGTCTGATTAAAATGGTTTTTTTCCCCTCTTTTTCTTCACTGCGTAGCTGAGATATAGCTTTCTGCGTTTTACTGTATCTAATAGGCAAATTTCGCCATCAGTGATTCTTCTCCGGAGGGGTTAACTTTTAACCCATATGACTCTGCCTAATCAGAGGAAGACATTGTCAGAGAGGAAAACAAATACAAAACTCACAATGTCAAAACAGGCTTTTCATCTTGATCTGGTGAGTCTTGATGCGTTTCATTTGATCATGATGAGAACTCTTATCTTCTGTTGTGCACCGAAAGAAGAGGAGAGCTACAGTGATGGACCAAAGAAATGTTAAGATCATCATGAGAACAGCATTTGTCACATACAACACGCTGGACCTATAACAGGTATCTGGGCACAGCACCAATCTCCTTATTCCCTGATACCTGTCCAGAGTGTTGTGTGTGAAAAAAGCTGCTACTACGATGATCTTCACTGCTCTGGCGCTCCCACACAGCAGCTTTTCTCCTCTCCTGGTGCTGGAACCAATGGGAGTAAGGCATTGTCAATGAGATACCTCAAGTGTCACATCATCACACTGAAAATGGTTATGATTGGCCAGCATTATAGAGGGGGAAAAAGTAAAACACACCCCCAACCACAGAAGTTCTACAACAGAGTGATGAGAAAGAAAAAAGAAATGAAAAAAAAAAAACAATTTAATCAGCTCTTCAGCCACTTTATGATGAGGTAGGCAGTTATGAATAAAAAAAGTAGCTAAAGTGAAAGGTCCTCTTTAAGACCATTTTTTTTGGGCTCGGCAGAACTCATGGGAAGCATTCTGTTTGCAGCAAGATATAAAGCATTCTCTATGAATAGGTAATAATTAATGTTCACATCACCAGATAAAATTTATGAAATATCTAAGGTCAGAAGTCTCCAGAATTGAATTGAGATACTCACATCATTCCTATTCGATGCCTTTTCTGGTTTTCCACGAGCGCAAACACTGTCCCTTGTTTTTCCTGCCAAGTAAAGAAAATGTGGTATTTGTGACCTGATTAGTCTGAATAATCAATATATATTAAGTTCTAAGATAACCTGCTGCCATGAACGGGGATAGTGTCAGGGGTCAACGGCTGATTATCTGCCAGACTTACATTTCAATAATAAACCCATGGTCAGCCATGGATTGAAATAGAAATGACTCTTGTCCCTATCCTCCAACCCTTATTCTTCTATAGACCGAATTGTGGCCTGGCTTATCGGACCTCATGTTATGATTCACTCTTCCCACATGGACTTCAGTCACAATCTTGTCATAGCTATGGTTTGTTCACCACTGCAATTCAGTTCACCATTTCTATCAGCTCAGTGCTTTCCTCATAACACCATACACATTGTTTAAAGGTTTTTTCCATTGTCCTAATATTACATACTACTTTACTACTTTTTAAGGAGCTGATTTTTAGTCTATAAGGTACTTTATGCAATTGGTTTTAATTTTGGCCAAAATGCAGTGAATATAGAGGGTTGGGCATTTTGTAATATATAGTAAATATACACTCACTGGCCACTTTATTAGGTACACCTGTCCAACTGTGTGTTAAGACTTAATTTCCAATCAGCCAATCACATGGCGGCAACTCAGTGCATTTAGGCATGTAGACATGGTCAAGACAGTCTCCTGCAGTTCAAACCGAGCATCAGTATGGGGAAGAAAGGTGATTTGAGTGTCTTTGAACGTGGCATGATTGTTGGTGCCAGAAGGGCTGGTCTGAGTATTTCAGAAACTGCTGATCTACTGGGATTTTCACGCACAACCATCTCTAGGGTTTACAGAGAATGGTCCGAAAAAGAAAAAAAATCCAGTGAGCGGCAGTTCTGTGGCCGGAAATGCCTTGTTGATGCCAGAGGTCAGAGGAGAATGGGCAGACTGGTTCGAGCTGATAGAAAGGCAACAGTGACTCAAATTGCCACCCGTTACAACCAAGGTAGGCAGAAGAGCATCTCTGAACGCACAGTGCGTCGAACTTTGAGGCAGATGGGCTACAGCAGCAGAAGACCACACTGGGTACCACTCCTCTCAGCTAAGAACAGGAAACTGAGGCTACAATTTGCACAAGCTCATCGAAATTGGACAGTAGAAGATTGGAAAAACGTTGCCTGGTCTGATGAGTCTCGATTTCTGCTGCGACATTCGGATGGTAGGGTCAGAATTTGGCGTAAACAACATGAAAGCATGGATCCATCCTGCCTTGTATCAACGGTTCAGGCTGGTGGTGGTGGTGTCATGGTGTGGGGAATTTTTTCTTGGCACTCTTTGGGCCCCTTGGTACCAATTGAGCATCGTTGCAACGCCACAGCCTACCTGAGTATTGTTGCTGACCATGTCCATCCCTTTATGACCACAATGTACCCAACATCTGATGGCTACTTTCAGCAGGATAATGCGCCATGTCATAAAGCTCGAATCATCTCAGATTGGTTTCTTGAACATGACAATGAGTTCACTGTACTCAAATGGCCTCCTCAGTCACCAGATCTCAATCCAATAGAGCATCTTTGGGATGTGGTGGAACGGGAGATTCGCATCAGGGATGTGCAGCCGACAAATCTGCGCCAACTGTGTGATGCCATCATGTCAATATGGTCCAAAATCTCTGAGGAATGCTTCCAGCACCTTGTTGAATCTCTGCCACGAAGAATTGAGGCAGTTCTGAAGGCAAAAGGGGGTCCAACCCCTTACTAGCATGGTGTACCTAATAAAGTGGCCAGTGAGTGTATATGACCCTTCAAGGGCCGGCAGCTGAAGTCAACTTGCCCATCACGGGCAGCAAATGGCAATGACGTCAAGCTCCGCCCAGGTGGGCATGCCAAGGTCAGCTGCTGGCTTATCCTAAGTGCTATAGAAGAGGATGCCAAGCATTGTGGGAGCCAGGGAAGGTAAGAAGAATATATATATATATATATATACACACTCACTGGCCACTTTATTAGGTACACCATGCTAGTAAGGGGTTGGACCCCCTTTTGCCTTCAGAACTGCCTCAATTCTTCGTGGCAGAGATTCAACAAGGTGCTGGAAGCATTCCTCAGAGATTTTGGACCATATTGACATGATGGCATCACACAGTTGGCGCAGATTTGTCGGCTGCACATCCCTGATGCGAATCTCCCGTTCCACCACATCCCAAAGATGCTCTATTGGATTGAGATCTGGTGACTGAGGAGGCCATTTGAGTACAGTGAACTCATTGTCATGTTCAAGAAACCAATCTGAGATGATTCGAGCTTTATGACATGGCGCATTATCCTGCTGAAAGTAGCCATCAGATGTTGGGTACATTGTGGTCATAAAGGGATGGACATGGTCAGCAACAATACTCAGGTAGGCTGTGGCGTTGCAACGATGCTCAATTGGTACCAAGGGGCCCAAAGAGTGCCAAGAAAAAATTCCCCACACCATGACACCACCACCACCAGCCTGAACCGTTGATACAAGGCAGGATGGATCCATGCTTTCATGTTGTTTACGCCAAATTCTGACCCTACCATCCGAATGTCGCAGCAGAAATCGAGACTCATCAGACCAGGCAACGTTTTTACAATCTTCTACTGTCCAATTTCGATGAGCTTGTGCAAATTGTAGCCTCAGTTTCCTGTTCTTAGCTGAGAGGAGTGGTACCCAGTGTGGTCTTCTGCTGCTGTAGCCCATCTGCCTCAAAGTTCGACGCACTGTGCGTTCAGAGATGCTCTTCTGCCTACCTTGGTTGTAACGGGTGGCAATTTGAGTCACTGTTGCCTTTCTATCAGCTCGAACCAGTCTGCCCATTCTCCTCTGACCTCTGGCATCAACAAGGCATTTCCGGCCACAGAACTGCCGCTCACTGGATTTTTTTTCTTTTTCGGACCATTCTCTGTAAACCCTAGAGATGGTTGTGCGTGAAAATCCCAGTAGATCAGCAGTTTCTGAAATACTCAGACCAGCCCTTCTGGCACCAACAATCATGCCACGTTCACTCAAATCACCTTTCTTCCCCATACTGATGCTCGGTTTGAACTGCAGGAGATTGTCTTGACCATGTCTACATGCCTAAATGCACTGAGTTGCCGCCATGTGATTGGCTGATTAGAAATTAAGTCTTAACACACAGTTGGACAGGTGTACCTAATAAAGTGGCCAGTGAGTGTATATATATATATATAATTTTTTTTTTTTTTTTAAATACGTTGGAAAAGAGCAGCACAATGTAGGATATTATTCCAGGAAGGGGCTCAGGTTGGGGGACATTATTCCTAAAAGAGGCCCAGGATTGGGGACATTATACCAGGATGACGGACATTATTCCTGGAAAGGGCGCAGGATGGGGAACATTGTACCAGTGTGGGGAACATACAATCATGCAATCGTAGAGTTGGAAGGGACCTCCTGGGCCATCTGGTCCAACCCCCTGCTCAAAGCAGGATTCGCTAAATCATCCCAGTCAGATGTCTGTCCAGCCTCTGTTTGAAGACTTCCATTGAAGGAGAACTCGCCACTTCTCGTGGCAGCTTGTTCCACTCATTGATCACTCTAACTGTCAAAAAGTTTTTTCTAATATCTAATCTGTGTCTCCTCCCATTGTTTCATCCCATTGCTTCTAGTCTTTCCTTGTGCAAATGAGAATAAAGTTGATCCTTCTACAATGTGACAGCCCTTTAGATATTTGTAGACAGCTATTAAGTCTCCTCTCAGTCTTCTCTTTTGCAAACTAAACAATCCCAGATCCTGCAATCTTTCCTCATAAGACAGGGTTTGCAGACCAGTCACCATTCTGGTTGCTCTTTTCTGAACTTGCTCCAGTTTGTTGATGTCTTTTTTAAAATGTGGTGCCCAAAACTGGACACAATATTCCAGATGAGGTCTGACCAAAGAGGAATAGAGGGAAATAATGACTTCACGTGATCTAGACTGTATGCTTCTGTTAATACATCCTAGAATTGTATTTGCCTTTTTTGCTGCTGCATCACACTGTTGACTCATATTCAGTCTGTGATCTATTAGTATACCCAAATCTTTTTCACATGTGCTGTTGCTTAGGCTTATTCCTCCCATTCTGTATATGCTTTTTTCATTTTTATTGCCCAGATGTAGTACTTTGCATTTTTCCCCTGTTAAAAACCATTCTGTTAGTTGCTGCCCACTTCTCCAGTTTATTTATATCTTTTTGAATCCTCTCTCTCTCTTCTCTAGTATTAGCTATCCCTCCTAGCTTTGTGTCATCAGCAAATTTAATCAGTTTACCCTCAATTCCTTCATCTAAATCATTGATAAAGATGTTGAACAATACAGGGCCCAGGACAGAGCCCTGTGGTACCCCACTTGAGACATTCTTCCAACTGGATGTGCAGTCATTTACGACCACTCTTTCGGTCCGATCTCTAAGCCAGTTATGAATCCACCTAACAGTTGCCTTGTCCATTCCATACTTAGTCATTTTTTCAATAAGTATTGTATGAGATACTTTGTCAAATGCTTTGCTGAAGTCAAGATATACTATATCTACAGCATTTCCTTGATCCACCCAATCAGTGATTCCGTCATAGAAGGAAGCGGCCTAGGATGGAGAACAATGTACCAGAATGGGGACAATATTACTAGGAGGGGTCCAGGATGGAGGACATTATACCAAGTAGGGGTCCAGGATGGGGGACGTTACTACTGGAAGCGACCTAGGATGGAGAACATTATTCCAAGAAGGGGTCCAGGATGGGGGACGTTACTATTGGAACAGGCCTATTATGGAGAACATTATACCAAGAAGGGGTCCAGGATGGTGTACATTATTACTGGAACGGATTCAGGATGGGGGACATTGCAAGAAGGGCCCATGATGGAGTCATTATAACAAAAAGGGGCCAGGATGTGGAAATTATTACACTATTACTACAGAATGGGGACATTATTACATGAAGGGAAAACACGGATGCATTTATAGAATATAGACTGCTAC
This sequence comes from Dendrobates tinctorius, assembly GCF_039654945.1. NCBI lineage: Eukaryota > Metazoa > Chordata > Amphibia > Anura > Dendrobatidae > Dendrobates > Dendrobates tinctorius. The sequence continues at coordinate 92,487,296 of NW_027361690.1, read as the reverse complement.
AGGGGCTCATACAGCTGACCATCATGCAGGTGGGGTCCCAGATCCAAATTTTGCACCAGGGCCCATCAGACTCTAGGTTATGCCACTGACTGGCAGCAACCAGTGGGACACAGCTACATCTATCTACTGCTTGGAAAAGTCAGGATAGAAGTGGTCTTCATGGCAGAATCGTGGTCAAGAAGCCATACCTACAACATGGAAACAAGGCTAAGACACTCATACAGTATGTGCACAAAAACATAGGAATTGCGGTGCAGAAAAATGGCAGTACAACAGACATTCGGATTTGCCTAAGCCTACATCCATAGAACATTCCTATATTCCCTATATCCATTCGCTCACTCACTCATGTTACCTGCATCTTAAAAACAACTCCAGAATCCAACCATTTCTCACCTCTGGAGGTCCCGTCTCACATAGCGAGATCGCTAGCGAGATCTCGCCTGTGATCTCGCTACATGTGACAGCGGCGGATATCGCTGATCATGCTCGAGTATCCTGGGACATTTTTTCATCGGTGGTGTCCCGCTGGCCAGCAGGCATCGCTGTGATTGATGCCAACGAGCGACCTCGTTGGCGACACAGAACTCAGGGACGCAGGCTGGAATCGTTCAGAATAGCTGCTGTGTTACAACGCACCAGCGATCCTTAGGGTCTCGTTTCACATAGCGACGCACCAGCGATCTCGACAACGATACGATCTGATAGGGATCGCTGGTGCATCGCTAAATGATCACTAGTAAGATGTCAAACAGGCAGATCTCTTTAACGACGCACCAGTGATCCCGACAATGATACGACCTGATAAGGATCGCTGGTGCGACAGGAGATTCGAGCACGATCAGCGATATCCAGTGGGGGTGCCAGTCGCCGCTATCTGTCACATGTAGCGAGATCGCTGTTGCGTCACAAAATCGGTGACGCATTAGCGATCTCGCTATGTGAGACGGGACCTTGAGACTGCATAAACTTTTACTGCTGCTCTGGTCTGGACTACTACAATTGTCTATTGATCGGTCTCCCTCTAAACTTTCTCCACTGCAATCTGTACTGAATGTAGCAGACAGGGCCGTCTTTCTGTCCAGCTGCTACACCGATGCATCAAACTTGTGCCAGTCATTGCACTGGTTACCCATCAGCTACAGAATACAAAACAAACTTAACTCTCTCACCCACAAAGCTCTCCGCAGTTCTGCACCACCCTACATCTCCTTCCTCATTTCTGTCTATCATGCTACCGATTCTCTTCGTTCTAACACTCTCCATAATTTGAACCTCGCACGCCCATCTCCAAGACTTCTCTCATGCTGTGCCAGTTTTCTGGAATGCACTACCACATACGATGCGATTAATACTTAACGCCCACATTTTTAAGTGCCTTAAAAACACATCTCTTTAGACAGGCCTAGTACCTCACTTCACTAATCTAACTCTTCCCTGTTCCCGCTTTCTATATTTTCCATCATCAGTCTTCCACATGCTCAATGCATTTAATAGCACTTGGTAACTGTACTTAGATACTAGCTGTGACCCGGATCACACAGCTTATATAAGAACCCCTAATTGTTATAATGATGGCTGGACCATACATGACAGGCCCTTTCTAGCTATTGTGTCCCCCCCCATTTCAAGCTTGTGAGCAGGACCCTCACTCCTCCTGTAATTGTTGAACTGTGTGTTACTTTGTGATGCCTTTAATGTTTGTACATGTCCCCGCTTAACTGTACAGTGCTGCACAATATGTTGGCGCTATAGAAATATTATTATAATTATTTAGCTCTGTTGTTAGCTTTGGAAGGAACTCTGTACAGAGGTTGTTCCAAACATCTTTGATAATTATGTGTAAGTATACCTAGAAGAATTGATGCTAATTTTAAATCAAAAGGTGTTCACGACAAATATTGAATTTGTTTAGATTTCTCTTTTTTTCATTCACTTTGCATTTTGTTAATTGACAAAACTAAATGACCACTTCTATATTTGGAAGCATTATTACTTTAAAGCATTTTTCCTACACCTGCCTAAAACTTTTGCACCACACTGCAGGCACCATTAACAGCTACAGGACCTGCCATGGATGTGTCTGAATGTACGCTGTGCCACGGGTGAACCACAGTGTGGCTAATGTGAATTAACAGAAAGTCTCTTTGGAGCTCTATGGAAGGAGATCAGCTGCACGTTTTAGCTATTTACACCAATGCTATTCCATTTTAAGTACATGGATATTATCTATTCTTTTATATCTCACCTTTACATCATAACCAATACCATGGGCTTTACACATCTGGAAGAAGACATTGTAATACACAAGAGAAAGGTTTGTGTGAACCATCCGGGTGCTGAGAACGGCAACTCGTTCTAAAATTATTGTCTGGAATAGAGAAAAACGAGAATTTCCCATGAGAGAGATGACTTTTTTTATTAAACCTCAGTTGCAGGACATTGATTCTGCTGACATCACATCGTACTATTTGCATCTAGCGTCACTGGAGGAGGATACGTCTGTCCTTGAAGTAATTGTACAGATCTGTACTCTACCGTGGAAAAAGAGGTCTTCATTTCAGTCTAATAATCCACAAGAGAAAAAGTGATATGTTGTAGCCTCACATAGGGGACAAAGCTCTTATGTACCACAAGTGGTCCCTGTCCGTGTATCACAAAGGACATTGAATGATGTGGGACATAAAAGTGGTGCAGCCTGTTCTCTTCCAGTCTCCCACAGGAGCACCATGTGTGCACTGCTCTTTATGGCTTTCTCTGATCAATACCTTTTATAGGCTGTAATCCAAAACCTCTGTGAGGAATCAAAGAGCAGGGTATCGATGGCTCAGTTTTACAGCTGACCTGCTCCATTGTGTTCCCGGTGTTTACACTGCCTTCCCCGGCTACAGAAAAGACTTCTAACTATTGTGTTCAAAGTAGATATTTATTACAGTTTATGTGCCGCCCATCGAGCCATCCAAACTAGCAAAAAGGATTATGCCTTAAAGTGAACTTGTGGCCCACACAAAATTATACGTGTATCAACATTATAACTCCATCAAGAGTAAGACCGCTATCTCCATTCTGGGTCCCTATAGTGTTACGCATGCAGGAGGTGCGCGTGGGTCGTGGAATGAGGAGAGCCTGAAGGAGCGTGGCTAAGCGAACACCTGACTCTTCTCTAGAACCCCTGATGGTGGGGTTAGATATGGCTCCAGATGGACGCCAGGTGCTACTCCAGGACAGACTTCCAACGCATGGAAGCTGACCCGCAAAGGGACAGGACACTGTAAAGGCAGGTACAGGTAGGTACTGTATGTATACTGTCTGGCACAGCTGATTCACAGACAGGTAGGTACAGGCAGACATGGCTAGTATACAGGCAGGCGGTGCAGGCGGGTATGGCTGATATACTGGAAGAGGTAGGACTCAGTTCAACTGGACGGGCAGGAACAGCTTCAGAAGGAACTGGGTCACAGGAAAGGTTCCAGTCCGCAGGTGCGGACAGGCAGGGAACCGCAGGTTCCCGCAGGACAGACAAGAGAAGGGTCACATAGAACAGATAGAGTCAGGAACACACAGAACAAACACAAGGACGGGTACATACAGGAGCAAATTCACAAAGGGTACTTACAATGAAGTAGCAAGTGTAGCCACAGATCACTAATGTTGCTCAGTGACAACAGAATAGAGATAGCTACTAATTCAGACACAGCTGGTTTGGAGATAGGTATTGGTTCAGACACTGCAGGTTTTAGAGATAGGTACTGCATCAGATAGCTATATAGGTACTGGTTCAGACACAGGGATTTTTGAGATACGTACTGGTACAGAGAGCAGGTTTAGGGAAAGATCCAGATTTAGATACAAACAGGTTAAGGGATAGGTCCTAATACAGACACAGAGGGCTATTAAATGCATAAAGCATGTGAGAACATGATGCAAGGAACCTGGTTATGGTAAACAATTTTGAATGAGCCACACTGGGATATTTAGGTTAATGCATTGGGGCAATAGGCCAGTCAGAATAAATGCATTTTTAGGGCACACTTAAAACTGTGGGGTTGGAGATTAATCGTATTAACCTGGGAAGTGCATTCCAAAGAATTGGTGAAGCACGTGAAAAGTCTTGGAGACGGGAGTAGGAGGTTCTGATTATTGAGGATGTTAACCTCGGGTCATTAGCAGAACGGAGGGCACGGGTAGAGTGGTAGACTGAGACGAGGGAGGAGATGTAGGGTGGTGCTGAGCCATGGAGTGCTTTGTGGGTGAGGGTAATAAGTTTATACTGAATTCTGGAGTGGATGGGTAACCAGTGTAAGGACTGGCACAAGGTAGAGGCATCGGAATAATGATTGGTGAGGAATATGATCCTAGATTTACACATGGTCATATACCATGGTGAAAACAAGTTATCACTTAGCCAAAGGATAAGCCTTTGCCAAACTCCTTTCGCGGGCCGTCACTGCAAGCGGTCCGGTGTATGGGGGAGTTTCAAGAGAGAGCTGTCAGCTGAACGACCATTCAGCCGACAGCTATTTAATGTGAATGACCAGCTTAAGTGTAGGGAAGTTGAAAAATAATTAAAAAAAAAAATCAATACTCATCTGTTTAAACTTCTGCAGCTCCAGAACCATCACTCCGGGTGGTCTCCTTTTAGATTCCGGCAGTGAAACATGTTGTCCATGCATGTGACCGCCACAGACAATCACTGGCCTTAGTGGCTAAAATAGCATAGGATTACTGCGGTCAGCGATTGGCTGAAGTGACCAGTGTGTGTCCTGCATGTCATCACTGCAGTACCAATAAATTAAGACCATTGGGTCTACTGGAGCAGTGGTGCGGACGCTGGAGGGGTTTGGACAGATGACTACTGCTATACTACTGCTATTTTTTTTTTTTACCAATTTCCCAAAACTCACTTATGCTTTTAGACAACCATCATAAATCTGGTTCCGGATTTTTTAATACTAGTGATTTGGTTAGTGTAATTTTTTAGTCCCGTCTCCCATATTGCCTACATTATTCTGACCACGCGATCACACAATGTTTGAACCGTGAAGGAGTGCCTGTATATCACAACCTTACAGATCATTTGGTACATTTGATCCCATCGAATATAATGAAATGCCAGCGTGAACCTTGACAACAGCACTTGGAAAACTCTGCCGCAATCAATCTCCGAGTGCAAGCTAATCATGTTTATAATATTTGCAGAATTATTATCACCCATGGCTGGAGTCATTAACGTGCAGAGGGGGGACTATAGGAGGTGCGTTTCAGAAGCTGTTCACTTGCAGTGGGGGAGCAGAAACTCGAGGAGCGTTTGATAGAATAATCCATGTCTCTGTTTAACAAGCGTGAAGCAGGATGGGGTGGCGGTGATGGAACGCCATTGTTTAAGGGTTGGCATTGCTCTTGCTGGGTCTTCACAGCCCATACACTGGCATAATGAAGAGTCTTGTAAATTATTAATGCTGTGCTTATTTAGCCTCATCTATCTTGCAAATAATGAGTGATTGGTTTTATACATAATTACAGGAGCAGCAGCACTGAGAAAATGTATTCTTTTATTGAAGGGGGTTCATAAATAGGGAAAAGTGGGTGTTAATGTGGTGAGGGCTAGAAAGGTAAGAGCGTGGTGAGTCACACTACACTGCGTCTTACTGAAAGGGGAGAAGAGGAGATAAACTTCATTAAATGAGAAAACAGCAGGAACGGGACGGAAAAGATGAGAATAGAACATCAGTAATTGTGTGGATATGGCAGGAATGAATCTCAGCTGCCCACACATCCAACCAGTCTGCGAGTTCATGATCAAAACCATAAATTCTGTTACTTATGACACTGTTAACACAAAGCACGGTCTTAACAAGGCCGAATATAGCTGCGGAGCCTGCAGGAACAACCCTAGTAGCTGGATTTTTGTCAGATCTTTTTTTCTCACTTCGATGGACCATCCTGTGGAAATTATTTTCCAGACTACTGTATCTGGATCATCGGATTGTTCATATGAAAGAGACGAGAGTATAGAAAATCGACTACGTTTCATCCAGAAAACTTGTGCGATCTTTCATCCTTACTGTCATCCGTATGTCCATTTTTTAGTCCCGCGTGTGATCTGTTTTCATTCACGATAAAATAGTTTTAGGTTAATAATGGCAATGTATCTGTAAAATTTGGATGGCACACGGGGGTTATGGTGTTCTGTATGGGATCGAATTTTTTTTGCACCCACAGACTTGATTGAGTCTCCCCGGAGACATGGAAGAGAAGAGTGCGTGATGTGATTTTTTTCACATAGACACCCGGTCCACCGTTCATGCGAAAAAACGTTCATATGAACATCTCTATCGAATTAGATTGATCAGTGTGAAGTCCAATCTTTACACAAGACACCACACGTCCGTATAACATGCTCATCCGAACGAGCCCTAATACTTATCTGTATCAAGTGGGCATAGTCCCAGCACGCAGGGGTATGTATTCACTTTTGACCTGTGTTCTGTACAATGTCAATTTCCTGGATTGTCTTTATCTGACCTAGTGGCCACCTCTACTGTTCAGGCCTTTGGGTGCTCTTCGTTCTACATTTTAGACTCCTATTGATATTGTAGACCACGTCTTGTCCTCTCATGGGGGCTATGTCGCTCTCATGCACTGTGTGATCCACTTTTATTCTTGTCATTGTAATACTGTATAATAAAGTACATGTAATTTTTTTATATGTTTTGATTTCTTTGTGGTTGTTTGGCCGATTGGCTTTGTGTGTCGGTGGTGACGGCGAGACTAAATTCCATTGTCCGCAACCTACACTGTCCAATTGGTGGCACCGTGCTGTATATTTGGGGTAATATTCTGCATTGGTGGTCTTTAAATACTTATCTGTATGTATGCCCAACATAGCAGAAATGAGCACTATATTGGTAACACACCAGAGACTGTACATAAGAAAAATGTATTTTTAAAAGTGTATTCAGATCTTGAACATTTAAGATACATCCACAGGATATGCAATAAATGTTTGGCACATAAATGTGGCACCAAGAAAACCCAAATCTATCTTCAGCACAAAGTCCCATTTTGTACGGCTGTCAGTAAAACGGTGGTCAGAATTCCCATACAAAGGAATGGAAAGAGGCACGCACCTGTATGGGAATTGTCACCTCCTTTCCAATGACAGGACTGCGCATCAGGGACCCTTTCTTGACATAACTGGGGGTCTTATTGTTGGGATCCACTTTTACCATATCATTATGGCATATCTTGTGGATATGATCACAAACATCAGATCATGGGAAAGTGCCTGATCAAATCACCAGAGCGAGCTCTGCTCATATACTGAGTCAGCAATTTATTCTGAAAGATTTCATCAAAGTTCATTCACATTTAGGCTTTGTTTTCATAGTAAAGATTTGCACGATTTTCCGTACCGTTCCCCCATAACCATGACATCATGATATAAAAAAGGTTCCTCTGCTTCTTTGACCGCTACCAATTACCTACACCTCCATCTCTGGCGACTCACACAGATTTCCTAGACATGAAAACTTTTTTTAAAACTGTGTAAACAGACATGATCAAATGACTGGTGGATTACTTATAATTACACGTCAGGAAGTAGCCCAGGAAGATCATAGGCCATTACAGCTCTGCCATTATTAGTGGACCCTACTAATGTGTTACTGGGACAGACTGGGATTTACCTCGGCTGGTTGAGCGTTGTGTCTGGAGCGTCGCACTTTCTTTGGCACCAGTGGCACAGTCAGGCGGCTGCTTCTACAGTCCAGTGTCCCATTGGTAAGGTAGAGCAAAAGTTGGGTCATTGCTAGTTGATCACTGTAACATAAGTCAAGGTCTGTTGCCCAAATCTAAAGAAAGAAAATGAACAATGTCTAACACACAGCTCATGTCCATGTCAAGTTCTATCAACTGCAATTAATCCGAGCTGGACATAAGTAGGCTAATTAGTCGGCACACCCTGTAATCTAATGCCTGCAGAACATAAAATCAGTGGTCTACAAACTTCAAGGTTTATACTTTTAGATCAGGAACTTTGCTAGAGGGGTTCCCTTTAATTAGGAGCTCCCAAGCACATTGAAAGGAGTGGTCTTAAAGCAGCTGCCTCCCTACAGCTATGTGCCATCTGTATTGACCCCATTGATGGACAACTTCTGTAACATGAACACATGAAGTACGCATGTGCACAGCTCAGGGGAAATTGCTGTCTTACATTTGCATTCTTGGCATAAGTGTGTAATGACTTTTTCAAGGTCATAGTGAGCAAAGGCAATTGTCCCAATGAAGAGGTCACTTAGCTTACTTGACATTCTGTACACGGACATCTGTCCTGCTCAGTCCTCAATGCTGGGTCAGATTTAGGGTCTCCCCCTATGTGCTACCTGCCAGCGAGAAACTCCTCTGGTCGCACTGAGCCGAGCCAGTGGTGTAAGCGGCGGCTGTTAAATGGCATCATTATAACATTATTAAGAGGTCAGCCAGTCTCAGCCTCTTGCTAAACTCCTGCTAATTTCTAAATCATATTCACAAGCAAATGCCCTCTAAATGAATCACTGCCGGGAAACTCCTTAATAACCAACTGGCAGGAATCTGCTGGGCTATTAAAGATCCAATCCGTCATCGTAAGGATCTGCTCCGGGGGGCGAGGGAAGCGCTAATCGGCAGCTGGTAACGAGCTGCCCACAAGGGGGCTGTCCACTTCTGTTATTTAGAGATGGACAAACATGACCACAACAATTCACATTGTTTTTGCTGCCAGGAACAACGGTCTGTCATTTTGCCACTTTTACTAAGCGGTGTGACTAGGTGATAGCTGTCAAAAAGGGCAGTGATTAAAGTCGATGCATTGTATACAGCTGACAGCTCTCCAGCAGTGTCTGTGCGGCAGAGGCTTCGAAAAGCTAAATCAATCATTAAATGTGTATTTCTATTTTTTTTTTTTTATCATTTTATTATATAAACTTTTAACTTGGCCTTGTTTATGCTTTACAGCCGACTCAAGAGGAGCCTGCTATCTAGTACCCGATTTGGAATACAAATGATATGCAAACACAATGGTAATGGTTAATTGATATGGTGATGATATTAAAAAGCCAAGAAATTTAAAAGGAATCAGTCAGTAAGTTTTTGCTATGTGATCTGAGAGCATCATAATATGGGGGCTGAGACACTGATTCCAGTGATGGTGTCACTTACTAGGCTGTGTGTTGATGTTTCAATAAAATCAGCGTTTTATCAGCAGGAGAATTCCACTACAGGAATAGGTGAGTTGTGCCTCCTGGTCATCTGCTATGTAACTAAGCCCCCATCACTGATTGGCAGGTTTGTACCAATTCAGTGTTCACAGAAAGCAGCCAATCAGTGGTGTGGGCGGGGTTATACGGGGCTCAGTATTCAGAGCACTCCTAGATCTGCTGCAAAGAAAACACTGATTATAACAAAATGATAGCAAGGTGACCAGAAAGTGACACATCGCTGGAAACCGAGTCTGAGCCTCTACTTTTTGCTGCTTTCAGATTACATAGCAAAAATCTGGTGAAAGATTCTCTTTAAAGAAGTATCCAAGCTTCAGCAAATGGTATTCATTGTATAATATAATATTATATACTTTTTCTAATATATTTTCTTTATCAATTCCTAAAAGTTTTTAAGATTTCTGACTGTTGTAACTTCTTCTGGATAAAGATGAGTGGTATGCGGTCATCACAAGGGAGCAAGGACGGCTGCAGTTATCAGTTACACATTAGTGGGTTTTTGCTACGCAGATGGGAACTTAGCAGCCAAACTCGCAAATGGTTTACTATGATCTGTTGCGTTTTTGCTATGGGGTTTTTGGCCACAGGATTTTATCTTTACATCATCTGTACTTGCCATACAGTTGAAAAATAAGATTTAAAAACTTTGCCAAATTTTGCACATGGTTTCTGCTGCATTGTTCTGGGAACGATCTACTACATGTATGCCTTGTAGCAAGCTGCTCAATTGTGTGACCAGGACGTGGCGGGAGATAAAGATGGACAGACAGCAGAGATCCTTTAAATCATGAAGAACTTCTGCAGAACGTATATTGGAAACATTTTTGAGACCTAACGAAAAGGAAATCTGTGATGAGACAAGTGAGGCTTGAGAAGAAAGAAACAATTATTGATGTGTTAGAGGTGAAGTAAGGCCTAATGGCTGCCCAGGAAAACTCAGATCAGGCCTCTAAAGGTACGTACTGTATATATAATGTATATAACATATACTGTATGTTAGCATCTTACCTCTTGCTCAAAACTCTGAGGGTCTATGAATGTTACCAGTTCTAAGGACAAATATCCAAGTATCCCACGGGTCTTGCAGGCCTCTCCGACGCCATCACACATTGACGTCAGTATGTCGGGGGGCACTGAGCACTGAGGAACAGAGCTGCCTACACAATGCAATGGGCTGACGCTGTGAATCTGGTCCCCACAGGACAACATATGGATCTCCCCATCTGGGCTGATCAGCAGATCTATAGTTAGGCAGGTAATACTTTCTGCTGGTGGGAAAGCCTCAATAACTCCTCCTGGAATAAACAGAAGAAAAAGTACAAGTGTAAAAAAGAAACTAAAACAGAAAACATATAAGCAAATGTAAATCATCTGTATTTTTTAGGCTATTTAGGGTTACTAAACGGGCACATTTTTACATTTAGTGCAAATTAAAATAACTCTACAGTATGTTCCACAAGTGTGGGTTTAGGAGCTGAGCTCTCTCCACAGGTGTAGATGCCGGCTGTGTAACGTAGTCGGCATCTGTTAACAGCAGCGATCTGAGCTGGGCACCGATCACTGCTGTTAACCATTTAAATTACATTTAAATAACACAGTCAGCTGCATATTACTGAGTCGCTCACCGGCTCCCATTACCCAAAGGCTGAGCTACATAGCAGACCACCATTTACACTATATACTACAGTATACAGAACAAGCGATTAAAGGATTGCAGGTTGAAGTTCCCCTAAGCAGACTAGAAATAATGTAAAATATAAAAAAAAAGTTGTTAAAAGAAATATATTTTTTTCCAAATTACCCCTCTTCCCCCATTAAAAATAAATAAAAACATTTAATTCCCCCAAACTATGCATAAGCACATGTACCGCAGGTATTACATGGCTAGTTCGTTCCTCTGTTACTGAGAAATCAGTGTTTGGCTTGAAGATCTGAAGCCTCTGTCACTCCAGCTCTATTTCCCGCCCAGCGCCGTCTCCTCCTGCTTGACTGATGGCTCCTTTGCCTGAAGTCACACATTGTAGAGACTGTCAGTCAAGCAGGAGGGGGAAACTCTGGGTAGGGAGTAGAGCTGGAGTGACAGAGGTTTCAGAACTTCAAATAATTCTGCCATCCTATTTGCATATCAATTAAAATGTTGATGTCTCAGTAATGGAGGAACTGACTGGCCATATGAAGGTATTGCTGGACTTTTCTTGAAAAGAGCTACATGCGCATATAAATAGTTTGGAATGTGATACTCTGCTGCCAAATTGCCTTTAAGGGGTGAAAATGCCTTTCATTTTATTGTCACAAGTTTAACTGGTGTCAAGAGGACAAGGTAGAGCACTTACCTTGGCTCACTAATACTTGTAGAAACTTGTCCCATGTTGGATAACGGCTCCTGTTTATTGGCTGTGCATAGTGCGCCAAGACCCATGGAAGCTCCTGTGCAATCCTCTGCAGGGCCTTTTCCTAATGTGGGAGTGAAACAGATATGAGAAGAGCAACATTACATTACATCAAGAGCAAGAAGTGGAATATATACATCATGAGGGTAGGTACTGAGAGAAGGGGAAAAAATCGGACATTTGCAGAGCCTCATAGAATTCCATGGGTGTCAGTGCTATACAGATGGCACTCATCTAACATAATCGGTTTTCAGCACGAACCCTAAGAGTGTATGCACACGTTGCGGATTCTGCTGCAGATTATTTGGCGCAGATTTGTCTAAATCCGCAAGTTTATCTGCGGATTTAGTGCGGATTAGCCTGCGGTTTTCCCCTGCGGTTTGACACCTGTCATGGAGCGGGTGTAAAACCGCTGCGGAATCCGCACAAAGAAGTGACATGCTGCGGATTTAAAACCGCAGCAAATCCGCGCAGAAAAATACCCAATGTGTACACTGCGTTTTTCATTCTGCATAGACTTAAATGGTGCTGTACAACGCAGCAGAAACTGCTGCGGATCCGCAGGGATAAATCCGCTGCGGATCCGCAGCAGAATCCGCAACGAGTGCACACACCCTAATTGTGACGATTCTGCAGTCACTCGTAGTCCCTGTGTCATAAAACAAAAGGTCTGGAAACGGTAGTGGTTATCACATCTGAAAGGCAGCAGATCACGCATGGCCTTTGCATGTTCTACACAAATTTACGTAGGCACCTTCTCAAAATTGCTTTTCTTGGATTCCAATAAAAACGACCCCAGAAAAAGTAAAAATGCTTGAAGGGGTTATCATTTTTTTTGTATCTTTTACATTCGCTCTTTCTACATAAAAATATCCAGCTGCCTCTGTCCTTTGTTAATATAACTGCAGCATTGACATTGTGTTGATTATAGAATGACCACTGCAGCCAATCACTGGGCTCAGTGGTAATGCCGATGTAGATGGCAGCGATCACGTGATGCCAAAGGGACGTCACCACTGTAGCTATACCGACAAAGACCAGAGGCAGCAGCGGAAAGCTGCACCTGTAGCCGCAGGGGGTCAGGACAGCTGTATTTGTACAAAAAGACAAAAGAACAAAAAAAAAATAAACTGGACAAACCCTTTAGGTATATTATATTGTGAGCCCCTCGCGCGACAGGAACTGATGTGACTGTGTCCTCGGTTGGATGTAACTGATATATAAATATTGGGTAATGAATAAATGATGATAGCATTCAGCAGATATTTGCCTCTTCTCACCCTTACTCTCTAGGCATTTATATATATAAACGTGTAATATAAATAATTCTATATGTTATGACGTTATTGCTTCTTTTCATTAGCTGCACATAAATCTATATTATTATTGTAATCTTAATTTAAAATCCATTTCCTAAGCCAATAAATACACAGAAGGATTGTATGCATGGTAGACATTAATTTGGGGAGCAGCTTCAAAGGAAAAAAAAATAAAAACAAAGTATCAATCCTGCATCAGATCGTATAGCGCGCATACAATAAAAGCAAGGCAATTAGAATGGTTTCCTGGACGATACAATTCACTGTGTGCAACTGAAAATTATGTAATGATATAGTTTACATACTGTATACTCTAAGGCTTATTTAGCTATCATTTTGGGTGCACTGAGTGTTTCCTTAATATTTTTGGGGGTACTACTGCGGTAATTTTTAGTACTTTGCATGCGCTATTTTCTTTTATGGGTAATATGTAAGTCAGTGGTTAACACTGTTGCTCTGCAGCGCTTGGGAAAAGAGTTCAAGTCTAAGGACAACATCTACATGGAGTTTGTATGTTCTCTCTGTGTTTTTGTGAGGTTCCTCCATGAACTCCAATTTCTTCCTACACTCCAAATACACACTTAGGGAATTTTAGATTGTGAGCTCCATTGGGGACTGTGACTGATGTCTGTAAAATGCTGCAGAATATGTTGGCGCTATGTAAACCATACATCTATTATTTTTAGTTTGCGCAGGTATGCAGAGACATCAGCAGCAATCTCTGCGGTTGAATTGAGGCTGACAGTAAGGGCTCATACTCATCTGCGTTTACAAAGGACGAGTGCAATCTGATAAAAAAAAAAAATCAGATTGCACTCTGACAAGTGTTAGTCAATGATTCTGTGCTTCTCTGCAATTTTTTTTCTCCGCTCAGGTAGGACTGAGAAAAAAAATTGGAGCATACAGCGAGTGGCTGTGTATATCGGAGGATATTCTGCAATGCAAGTCAATGGATGTGAGAAAAAATTCTCACGATGTGAGTGAAGACGTCAGTAAGGTGACCGGGGTTCATTGGCTATGAACTCCGGTGACCTTACTTACATCAGCGTTAGACAGTGCAGGAGCGTTCTCATGCTGCTGTCTTAGTGTTTTCCAGCTGGCTTACTGAGCAGTTGCATCATGCCACCGCTCAAACAAACATCCTCATGTAGAAAAGTTGCAGTTCTTTGTGGAACAGTATCAAATAGGGATTATATCTGCGGACATGTGAGGAATACTTTGTGTTTTTATTTTGAAATTATTAAGGGGGTAAAAGAGGGTCAGTGTCAGGGCTTGGTACCAGGATATCCTGGGGCTAGGGGCTTCTCCCTTATCCCTCAAGCTAGGAGGCACCCTAGTCTATCCCTGCTCCCAGGATTACTTCTGATGGTGAAGACGTCAAGGCCATGTGCCTTGCTGTGTTCCTATGTCAGCCCTGATCTGTCCCCTACACCACCCAGGTACGTGGGCAGTAGTAGTGTATAAGAATGCACCAACCAAGCATACAAGGGAAGACAGACATGGATAAATGAAAATATCCAAGATCTTGGCCCCCTGAGGAAGCCATCGTGAAATGCGCTTAGGGGAGCGTGCCACGCTCACACTCACAGATATGGCTAAGAACCTATAATGATAGGATTTGCTTCACTAACATTGGGATATAATTGATTCAAATGGTCATTGACCTCATGGAACCCATGGCTCTTTATATTACCCATTTTTGGCAATTATGAATCTGGCATTATTTAAATGAATTGTTACTTTAAATTGATATTATATTGAATATTTTGGTTCTATTTCTCGACCTGTATCTTTGGTTGTGGGGTGACACCATATCTTGGTGCACCCTTTTTGATTGGATTTAAACATCTCTGTACTGACATAACTTTGTAATATATGCTTGCAATATTTTTTATATACTTGATTTGCGATTAAAGATTCTATATATTTTTAATGTGTTACTCTTACTGGTTTCTGTGCTCCAAGTCCAATATTTTCAAATTTAGGGGGAGCTCCACAGGGCTATAGCCCACAGTAGTCTGGTTTGAATACCCCAAGACTGTTCTTTATGATTATGGTTTCTGTAACTGATTTTTTGTTTCTTTGTATAGGAGGCTATGTGGAGGCCCATACTGTATATAGGAGGCTATGTGGAGGCCTATACTGTATATAGGAGGCTATGTGGGGGCTCATACTATAGATAGGAGGCTATGTGGGGGCTCATACTGTAGATAGGAGGCTATGTGGGGGCTCATACTGTAGATAGGAGGCTATGTGGGGGCTCATACTGTATATAGGTGGCTATGTGGGGGCTCATACTGTATATAGGTTATGTGGAGGCCCATACTGTATATAGGAGGCTATGTGGGGGCTCATACTGTATATAGGAGGCTATGTGGGTGCTCATACTGTAGATAGGAGGCTATGTGGGGGCTCATACTGTAGATAGGAGGCTATGTGGGGGCTCATACTGTAGATAGGAGGCTATGTTGGGGCTCATACTGTAGATAGGAGGCTATGTTGGGGCTCATACTGTAGATAGGAGGCTATGTGGGGGCTCATACTGTATATAGGCTATGTGGGGGCTCATACTGTATATAGGTTATGTGGAGGCCCATACTGTATATAGGAGGCTATGTGGGGGCTCATACTGTATATAGGTTATGTGGGGGCTCATACTGTATATAGGTTATGTGGGGGCTCATACTGTATATAGGAGGCTATGTGGGGGCTCATACTGTAAATAGGAGGCTATTTGGGGGCTCATACTGTAGATAGGAGGCTATGTGGGGGCTCATACTGTAGATAGGCGGCTATGTGGGGGCTCATACTGTAGATAGGAGGCTATGTGGGGGCTCATACTGTAGATAGGAGGCTATGTGGGGGCTCATACTGTAGATAGGAGGCTATGTGGGGGCTCATACTGTAGATAGGAGGCTATGTGGGGGCTCATACTGTAGATAGGGAGCTATGTGGTTCTTATACTGTATTTGTTAGGAGTTGTCAGTGCTCATACTGTATCTAGGTAGCTATATGGGGGCTCATACTATATAGGGAGCAATGCGGGGCATATACTGTATATAGGTAGCTATGCGGGGGCTCATATTGTATTTAGGAGGCTGTGTGTTGACTCATTGTATGTAAGGAACTGTGTGGGTGCTCATATTGTATGTAGGGGGCTATATGGGGAATATTGCCAGGGTCTGTGAGTTGCTATCCTCATTGCAGTATGGCTTCTGCTCTCCTTTTCTTGTCCTGATTGAAGGAATTCCCTGATAAAGCCCTGAATGACCAAAAGAGTGGGGAAAATGTCAGAAGAAGTTGCCAATAAGCTAAGTACACAACTGTTCAGTCCATAGAATAGTCCATGTCTACAGAAATGTGACAATGAGGTACATGGATGTTTTGTTGTGTTAATTGCACTGCCACACGATCGGTCATTTATGATCTGAAGAGTTATTCTTTGTTGTACAAGGACATCATATATGCTTCTTCTTGGACTTTGTAAGGGTTTTTTTCTGGATAGATTGTTTAAAAATAATAATGAGATTATATATATATATATATACACAAGGGGCACTGATTAAAGACTGACCCTGACTCACTTCCTGTGGACTGAGAGCAATGAGACTTGGCACAGTTATTAGTCCTCCTCTACATAGGTGCCACCTAGGAACACACACTTCTCCCATCACACCTCGCTTGTAGAAGTCAGCAGGGTGCCATTGTGACTTCGGAAATCAGAGTCTCATCATCTGGAAAATGCTTGCCCTTCAAAAATAACTTCATTGTTGGAAAGAGGTGGAAGTCCGTTGGTGCGAGGTCGGGGGAATAAGGGATGCAGTAGAATTTCAAAGCCACAGGAGCATGCTTCCATTTGGGCAACATGTGAGTTGTGATGAACAGGTGCATTCCCTTGCAGAAAGCGGACTTCTTTGGTGAGCATGCCACGTCTCTTGGCTTCGATGGCCTCCTGCAATTTCCACAGAAGTGAAGCATAGTATGCTCCAGTAATCATGGTACTCCTGGTACATAAATACTACTCCGTGCAGTTAGAGTAGTGGTAGGGATACAAAGGGGCAATCAACGAGGAGTGGGGGCACCATACCAAAGAAAGGGAATTGTGAAGGGCAAAACTAGTCCCTATCTTCCCTCATTTCTGCTTTTTTTTTTTTTTTTTTCTTAAATCACTGGGTTTCCATATAAATGTGTGTGTATTTATGTATTGGGTTTTTAAACGAAGTAAAAGAGAATTTTTAAAGGTTCTTTTTGTTATTGTTTACATGTATAAGGGCCTCAGATTGATTGCTTTGGTTGTTGATTGAGGGGGCTATGTGGGGGTTCATGTTGTATGTAGGGGGCTATGTGTGGGTCATACTCTATATGGGGGATGTCGGCATACTCAATTCTACTCAATATTAAGTCATACAATTATTAATATATTTTTATTATATTAATATTGAGCAAAATTAATTTCAGCGTATTTGTTCGGCCTCCACAATAATCACGGTCTGTCAAAGGGACCCTTGGGAAAATTAATCTCCCACCCCTACTGTATTTTGTATGTGCTATGTTCTTTATAGTGCCATACATAAGTGAAAAATCACAGATGATGTGATAGACAATCTGCAAATTATTTTAAATTGTGCTGTCTTACCCCAGAAAACTCACAAGACAATGCTGGCCACTAGGGGTCTCCCTTTGCTATCTTACTGCTGTTAAGGTGTTTTTTGTCTCTATCAGAGACCCTGAGACCGATTACCGGGAAGTGGGGTCAGATCTTTGTCCCACTGCTCCAGCGCTCACGTTTGCCATACTGTAACATGCAGTTCAGTGCAGGCGAGCCACTAGACAATAGTAGGAGTAATCCTTGTCCTTGCAGGGAGGTGGGGTAAAGGAAATTCTAGGTCCTATAGTGCTGGCAGAACAATGGTGAAGAGGTAACACCCACTTACAAAAGGAGTGGACAGCAAGATAATGGAGACAGTTCCTGGACACATTAGACCGGTGTTTGCACCAAAAGCAAGATCACGCTTTCGTACAAGATTTGGGTGACAGGATAGGTACTCTTTAGACATTTCGTCAACACATGAACTTAAAAAAAAAAAAATCACATAGAAGCATATTTTGGGTATAGTAACTCGCTCGATACAAGCATGCAATGTTTCACCATAGCAAAATCCTCTGTTACCTAGTCTAAAATTTAGCACTGGTTATGTAAAAGGGGTTGAGTACAACGTAGGGATTCAGAAGGGGTTGTCCGAGGAGTTGACAACCCCTTTAAAGAGTGGCACACCAGTCACATATGAATAGAACGCACCTTCACCATTACTATTGTCCATTTCTGAAAAATTACTCTGTGTGCTCTTTTTTTTAGAACTGCGCACAAGTATGCTTATACCGAAAATGACAGTATTATTCAAAGGGGATAATACGGTGTATACCGGCATGTTCTCTCAGAGAGAGACTAAGAAGTGATGGTTTCGGGACTCCTGTGTTGTACCCTGTGACCCTGGAGGTCTCTTCCACCTCTAATATTTAGGATTCTATGAAGTCTTGCATTATGGCGACGAACAAAAGAATGCCGAAATCCTTCTTCTCTGGCAGAAGAGGAGTTAACAGTGGTCCTATAAGAACACATTGCACATCTCCACTCGTCTCCTTCGCTTGTCACAGCTCGGCTGCTGGAACCTGGCCCTCCGCATCCAATTGATGGTGTGGAATCTCTCTCCTCCATCTGGCCTATGAAGCCCGGAGCTGCAGCTAGGATATTTTGTCACTGCTGTTTTCTTGCTGTTTTTTCTCTATTCTGCTCCCAGATGGTGAAAATAACATTCAAACTCTCTTTTTTTTTCCTTGGGTCTGCGTGTGATTTTTTTTTTTTTTTTATTCGCTTCTAACAATGGTCCTTGGCATCATTTCAATGTTCTACTTCGGTAATTAACAGTACTGATATGGCCACAATTACAAGTCCCCCTCTCTTCGGCGGTAACGCTGTGAATTAGTGGGAGCTAATGATTGCAAGTGGAGAGGGGGGCTTGAGCGCAGACGGTGAAACGTTTGGGGTTTTTTTCATTTTGTAGGATGGAATAAAAAGGTACAAGCGGCGCGTTCCGCGGTCGACGATGATTACCTAGTAATTAGTTTACACAAAAGCCTTCTATTTAATGGCAAAACAGTGTAATTAACGAGTGACAGAAAATCAAAGGGTTGCTTTGTAAGCATATGAAAAATTAACACGGAGGGATACAAGTGAATTAAATCAATAGTGAGCAGAACGTGAGATTGATACCTGGGGGGCCCACAAACACATTGCTCTACATGATATTATATTGCTGCTTATTAAATTGCCCTGTGTGTTATTATATCATTTTCTTTATTGCCGTATCATTTTTCTTGATATTATTATCAGTCTCCACATCCCCATAGATCACTGCGGCTAAGTATACATCTTTGTCTTAATATGTTTTCATGCCTCCTTTGATTTAGTAGCTTACAACTTATCGTGTTCTTTGTACACTTAGACGCCCCCACCTCCACCCCGGCGCGCTTTACTGGCGTCTACGGGGTTTAACCCCGGCGATGTCCTCCGAGGAATCTTGTATCAATATTTAACGCAAATAGTAGCACTTTAAGATACAGTGATTATCCGACGTCTATGGAGCTTCGTAAACATCATATTTCTTTGCAAGCTGATTTAGAAATGATGCGCTAATGCCTCACTGCTGGGAAGACCCCCATTTGGGAGAGTTGCTCCGAACAATAGATTTTTAAATGCAGCCCCTCAGGGCAAGGTTCTCATAAGAATAAGCATTTAACGCTCATTTCCAGACAGCTCTGCTTAAAGGGGGATATTCAGAACTGATTAACACCCCGCCACTGCGAGCGATCAGCAGATTATTTTAGATCTTTACTGTCAATCATTTCGGATACACGAGCTGGACCTTCCTTATATTGGGGGTTACAGCAGGTCACGGTTTCGCCGCCCCCCATCTCCTGATCTTAGGGATAGCGTGAGGGGTCTGTTGTCTGAGTCTGATCTCATTTTCCTGCGAACAGGGGATGCCATAAGGAATTCACACTCGTCATTTGTCAGCAGAACATAGCGAACAGCAGGAGTCTGATGACTGCCCTAGATATGGGGAATGCAGCCAAAACCCCACAGTGAGAAAGATTACTTAACCCTTTTTTGCCTGCCCACAAAAGATGGAAGGGGGGGCATGAGAGGTGTTGAAGAGGTGGTCTGTACGGCACCACGGGATCTATCGGTTGTAGTAGAGTCGGAACAGATCAAGACAAAAATACTCAATTATATCAGCAGCACTTATCAGTGTTTTGATAAATGTAGGCGATGCACTAAAAAAATCAAATAATTGCAGATGTTTTAAAAATATGTATATAATGGGGCAGACAAATTGATATAAATTTAGAATTAAACTAGCTGCGGTAAGTTTATCACAGCGGCTCACGATTAATGATAAATCTTGCGCCGACTTCTTTGTCACTTAGTTGGATAATTTGGATTACATCTTTATGCCGACAATGTCTCACCTCTTTTTCCTTACATTTACACGGTATGATAATTGCGATCAGGCGTTGTTGAAAACGATGGTCTCACAATTATTTTGCAGAGTAAACAAGTTGCTGATCACCTGATGAGCAAGGAAAAAAACGTTCGTTCATCGGGTGAAATGATCTTTTGGAAAAGATGATCGTTCTAGGAAGGGCCTTGTCCTGTGTAAACAGGACTCCCAATGCTGAGAACCATGGCAGCCTATGCAAACGGAGTGATCTGCCTGTGTAAACAGGCAATCAAACGACCACCGATCGGTAAAAGTTTCCCGATCAGCGGTCATATCGTGCCCTAAGTTGGTATACAGTGGGGCAAAAAAGTATTTAGTCAGTCAGCAATAGTGCAAGTTCCACCACTTAAAAAGATGAGAGGCGTCTGTAATTTACATCATAGGTAGACCTCAACTATGGGAGACAAACTGAGAAAAAAAAATCCAGAAAATCACATTGTCTGTTTTTGTTTCATTTTATTTGCATATTATGGTGGAAAATAAGTATTTGGTCAGAAACAAGCAATCAAGATTTCTGGCTCTCACAGACCTGTAACTTCTTCTTTAAGAGTCTCCTCTTTCCTCCACTCATTACCTGTAGTAATGGCACCTGTTTAAACTTGTTATCAGTATAAAAAGACACCTGTGCACACCCTCAAACAGTCTGACTCCAAACTCCACTATGGTGAAGACCAAAGAGCTGTCAAAGGACACCAGAAACAAAATTGTAGCCCTGCACCAGGCTGGGAAGACTGAATCTGCAATAGCCAACCAGCTTGGAGTGAAGAAATCAACTGTGGGAGCAATAATTAGAAAATGGAAGACATACAAGACCACTGATAATCTCCCTCGATCTGGTGCTCCACGCAAAATCCCACCCCGTGGAGTCAGAATGATCACAAGAACGGTGAGCAAAAATCGCAGAACCACGCGGGGGGACCTAGTGAATGAACTGCAGAGAGCAGGGACCAATGTAACAAGGCCTACCATAAGTAACACACTACGCCACCATGGACTCAGATCCTGCAGTGCCAGACGTGTCCCACTGCTTAAGCCTGTACATGTCCGGGCCCGCCTGAAGTTTGCTAGAGAGCATTTGGATGATCCAGAGGCGTTTTGGGAGAATGTCCTATAGTCTGATGAAACCAAACTGGAACTGTTTGGTAGAAACACAACTTGTCGTGTTTGGAGGAAAAAGAATACTGAGTTGCATCCATCATACACCATACCTACTGTAAAGCATGGTGGTGGAAACATCATGTTTGGGGCTGTTTCTCTGCAAAGGGGCCAGGACGACTGATCCGGGTACATGAAAGAATGAATGGGGCCATGTATCGTGAGATTTTGAGTGCAAACCTCCTTCCATCAGCAAGGGCATTGAAGATGAAACGTGGCTGGGTCTTTCAACATGACAATGATCCAAAGCACACCGCCAGGGCAACGAAGGAGTGGCTTCGTAAGAAGCATTTCAAGGTCCTGGAGTGGCCTAGCCAGTCTCCAGATCTCAACCCTATAGAAAACCTTTGGAGGGAGTTGAAAGTCCGTGTTGCCAAGCGAAAAGCCAAAAACATCACTGCTCTAGAGGAGATCTGCATGGAGGAATGGGCCAACATACCAACAACAGTGTGTGGCAACCTTGTGAAGACTTACAGAAAACGTTTGACCTCTGTCATTGCCAACAAAGGATATATCACAAAGTATTGAGATGAAATTTTGTTTCTGACCAAATACTTATTTTCCACCATAATATGCAAATAAAATGAAACAAAAACAGACAATGTGATTTTCTGGATTTTTTTTTCTCAGTTTGTCTCCCATAGTTGAGGTCTACCTATGATGTAAATTACAGACGCCTCTCATCTTTTTAAGTGGTGGAACTTGCACTATTGCTGACTGACTAAATACTTTTTTGCCCCACTGTATGTAAATAGACCTTAGGTCAAGTAAAGTGCCAAAATTCTCTAAAGCACTAATAATTTGTACCATCAGTGTAGTACATCTACAATTACTGCCCAACTAATTGAAGTTATTTGCGCTGAATATAATGGATGACAGTTGTATCATTTTCAGAAGTAGCCAAGTTTTTTTTTTAATCCAGTACATGGTCGACTAATTAAATTCACCACCTAATCTAAGAACAGCGTAATGTACAGAGACCCTGATTCCAGGGATGTGCCACTTACTAGGTTGTTTGCTGTAGTTTTGATAAAAATCAGTGTTTTAACAGCAGAAGAGTATCACTAGAGGACTAGTAAACCTGCTGACATGTAGTTCTATATATTCATGAGCTCTAAATATCCCCACCCCACCACAGATTGGCATAACATTCTGCCTATACACAGTGTAGACAGGAAGCTTCCACCTGTCACTTGTGTGGGTGGGGTAATATAGAACTCAGGACTGGTATTCTTGCAGCAGATAAAACAGGAACTTTATAGAAAAAAAATCAGTAAACAGACCAGTAAGTGATACATGGTTGTATTCAGGGTCTCTGCCGCTACTTCATGCTGTTCTCAAATAGGGTAGCAAAAAACCTGAGATTCCCTTGTGTGGGTGGGGTAATATAGAACTCAGAACTGGTATTCTTGCAGCAGATAAAACAGGAACTTTATAGAAAAAAAAAAATCAGTAAACAGACCAGTAAGTGATAGATGGTTGTATTCAGGGTCTCTGCCGCTACTTCATGCTGTTCTCAAATAGGGTAGCAAAAAACCTGAGATTCCCTTTAAATGATCATTAAAGGGTAGCTATACTTTCAAGAAAATTCTCAAAATAAGCTGTCCTGTGTGTGTACATGAGAAATAACACGTTCTGGACATTTCATGACTTGTAATCAGCATTTCTGACAGTTGTCCACCCTACAGGCTCTATCTCTTAATTTACAAGTGACTGAGTTGGTGGTAGAAGACTAGCTGTTATGACGACTATCACATAAAGCACAGATAAAGAAATTTCTGCTTTATACACAGGAGCAGAAGAGGAATGGATGACATTATACGGCAGTACTGAGCTGTGTAGATGTGAATCCAGTTCTGAGGTGGGATACAAGACTTGGTAGAAAGATTAGCAGAATCTTTGCTTGTTTTCTCACACTGCTCCTCACTTTGCTCCCCCTCCATTCTCTATAAAGTATAATAAAAGAGGTTTTTTTTCATAGTGGATGATAAGTTCAGGGAGTAAAGGATAAAGGATCATCTTTATTCTCATTTGCACAAGGAAAAACTAGAAGCAATGGGATGAAACTGAATGGGAGGAGACACAGAATAGATATTAGAAAAAACTTTTTGACAGGGTGATCAATGAGTGGAACAGGCTGCCACGAGAGGTGGTGAGTTCTCCTTCAATAGAAGTCTTCAAACAGAGGCTGGACAGACATCTGTCTGAGATGGTTTAGTGAATCCTGCTTTGAGCAGGGGGTTGGACCAGATGACCCAGAGGTTCCCTTCCAGCTCTACAATTCTAAGATTCTATGAGTAGGCAGAAAAGAGGCTCATAAGTGGAGAAAGAAGCACAATTCTCTTATAAGATAGATAAGATATAGTACAAAGTTACTTACATTAGCTTGACCTATTGATTTATGTATAATTTGCTACAGCACAGTTCAACTGTGTTATGGAAAAAACAACAACATTTTGCTTATATGAGCCATAATATTTGGAATACCCCAACTTAGGTTCTTAGCCTCCTGAGACTGATTTTTGATTGGGGGTTCTCTGGTACAAAAATTTTGATTGCCTTTCCTTAGGAATAGCCATCAATTTTTTGAACAATGGGGGTCCGACACCTGTGACCCCAGCACATCAACACCATGAAGTGTCAATGAGACTTGTTGAATTCGGACCCCCACAGGGCATTCACTTACAATCTATTCTTAGGACCTTTTGCTTGACAAAGGATCTCCAAAATGACAGGTGTTGTGGGTTGTTAGCAATATGCAGTGGTTGGTACCTACCAAAAAAAGAAAATTAGACTGCTGCCCTGCCTAGGGGATTCTGTGCATGGGTGGGATTCTATCAAGACTAGTGAGCTGACACTTGCTATATTTATCTACAAAAAGTTGTCCAAAAAAACAAACAGTGAACCAGAGAAAGGTCATGGGTGCCAAAGGCTTCCTGAAGTGCACGGGCATCAAAGGCTTCTTGGCTGATCCCAAAGAGCTACTACTATACGATATCATAATCGGGTGAATATTAATGCCATGATAGAAGTGTGTCTGTACAAGCAGCACATCACAGCTTGCTCAGTATGGGGCTGTACAGCCATAGACGGATCAGAGGACCCATGGTGACCTCTGTCCCCCACCAAAAGCACATACAATGAGCACCAGAACTAGACTGTGGATTAATGGTAGGAGTGGGCCTGGTCTAATGAATCACGTTCACGTCAAGTAGGCAGCCAGTACATGTGTCACTTACCAGGGGAAGAGATGGGGCCTACAGGTACAATGCAATGCACTGCATAATGTATTGCTGGGAAAACTTGGCTCCTGGCATGCATGTGGATGCTATTGATAAATACAATCTACCTAAACAGTGCAACCATTCATGGCCGCAATGTTCCTTAATGGCAGGATAATGTGCCCTATCGCAATGCAAAAATTGTTTGTGACTGGTGTGGGGAAAATGCCAAAGAGTTCAAGTGTTGACTTGGCCTCCAAATTCTCAAATTAAATCGAGCATCTGTGGGATGTTCTGGAAAAAAAAAGTCCTTTCCATGAAAGCCCCACCTCACAACATAACAGGACTCAGCGGATGTCTCCTTTCATAAAATACAATGCAGTTTGTTCTAAAAAAAAAAAAGCAGCTTTTCTCACTGTCCACAGGTTGACCGGTAGGTGTACAGTGACGGCACATTGACCATCAGTGAGCTCAGAGTATGGTGCTCCATCTACAGGAGTAGAGGCGCTGTGCTCAGGGATTGGGTGCTACGCTGTGGATGTGACGTCAGTGTAGCAACCAATATCACACACCGGTAGGTGTACAGTGACGGCACATTGACCATCAGTGAGCTCAAAGTAGGGCGCTCCATCTACAAGAGTAGAGGCGCGTGCTCAGGGATTGGATGCTACGCTGTGGATGTGACGTCAGTGTAGCAACCAATATCACACACCGGTAGGTGTACAGTGACGGCACATTGACCATCAGTGAGCTCAAAGTAGGGCGCTCCATCTACAAGAGTAGAGGCGCTGTGCTCAGGGATTGGATGCTATGCTGTGGATGTGACGTCAATGCTGCAACCAATATTAGAAAACCGGTAGCGGTGGCAGAGACTCAGCACTGGACCTGGGTACGGTCAGTAAAATGCAATTTGACTCTTTACAACAAACGGCGCGGGGACCGGGATTTTCAGAACAGAAACAACCCCTTTGAAGGGGATCTGCTGCTGTCCTGGTGTTAGATACCAAAGGTCACTTTCAGTGGGGTCTTGATGGGTCCATGATGTTTTGGGGGTACAAGGGTGATCTGCAAAATATTAGTTACAGGCGGTGGTTTTAATATTCGAGCAGATGAGAATACAAGTATCAATATCTCTATCTAGATGAGCCAATATAATGTAAGATAAACGCATAGTGATAAATTGCATTTGTATTTATTTGGGGCACTAGCAGATATTAGGGGGCCACATTTTACAAGTGACTGGAGTAAAAAGTGAAAGCAGCAATGGTGGGTGGTGACCATGTAGTACTGAGGAAGACAGCGCAGCCTGAGATGACAAGGACAGCTTCTCAATCATCTATCTGCTTCATCCTTCTTTCGCAGGCACAGGTCTCAATGATGTGACACACACAGAGAAAGGGGAACTTGTCATTATGTATCATAAACTGTTATGCAAATACCTCAATTTGTAACTATTAACATAATTTAGCGCTCAGAGACATACACTCATTTCTAATCATCGCAGTGGAATGGAGTCTTGTTCTGTCGCTCTTAGCCTGCAGGAAAGTCTTTCATCAAGATGCTGTAATGTTTTAATAACCTGCCAGCGTTCACCGGCTGTGCCGTTGCCGATGACACTCTTACATTGTCCTCATTAAGGAACAGAACAGGTCGGGGAATAACAGGACATTAAAGCATTGCCGGTGTGCAGGATCCCGAGGCTTTGAAGCTGCTGTTACTGACAATGCAGGTCTGTTAACCCCATCTGTGATGAGTTTGGGGGACATTACCCGTAAAATGGACTCACCTGCGCCCACTTCTGCTTCCAGGTTTGGGCGCTGTACCTCTGACGCTCCTTCACTGCCCAGGCATAACATGGAAGGTGTGCAGCAGTGTCGCAGAAAGCGCTCCCGTTGCCGCCGCATTCATTGTCCACTTTAAATAACCAGCGGGTTACCAGCAGATTATCGATTATAAGTTGGCTCAGAGAACTGAAGAACTGTGAATATGGCAGAAATGCAGATATTGAAGAACGTAAAACAATAAGGACAATATACAAAGGCGAACATGACATATATAGGTTTATAAACAGGCTTATATAGCAACGGTGAGTTTATTTAACCCTTGGGGAATCATTACACTTTTGTGTTACATAATATATTAGGTTTCTGTAGCCTTAAGCAACGCTATAGATCAGTGGTACGATATAATATGGATGGTTGTACACAAAAGAGGACAACGGAGTAAATAGGAATAGATGGTTGGTCTAAAAAGCCCGTTGTCTAAGTCCACATACCAGATCAGACACTCCGAAATATTAGTGATCGAGGACAGCGGCTGTCAAGGGTGTATGGCCAATGGTGGCCACTTATGTAGAGATCCGGGTCACAATTTTTTATCAGTCCAATAGTGCTTTTAATCTGTTACCTAGACGACCCTCGGGATGGCCCGATTACTACTGCGGTCAAATTGCTGTCAAACTAATGAAGTTATTAACAGAAAATCACAGCAAAATGCAGCAGTTTAGCAGCAATTTCTTAATAAGGCCTTATCATAATTAATTGTATTTACTTTTGCTGTAATCGCCACAAGAAACTACAATTTTGCCTGTGTGTTATTCTGTCACAACTCCCGTGCCGCAACCTCTCTCCTACCGTCAGCCGCGGCATCCTCCTCTAACTGGCCCGCGGCCTGCGACGTCACTGCATGCTTTGTGCATGCGCCGTAGGCCGCGTCTCCCTCCACCTCCTTGTGCTCCGGCGGTGCCCTGACCCGGAAGCACCGCCGGACCAATGGGGCTGTCCAAGGGTATTTCAGGCCGCCCTCCTGTAATGGAAGCGCCTGATCATCGTGTTTTATCTGCACGCTAGGCCTTCCCCTGTGCCCTTTGCTCCGTGCCCTGTGCTCATCTCTCTCCTGTGCTTTCTCCCCTGCAGTCCCTGCTCCGTCCTGCTGTCCGTGCCTGTCTCCTGCCGTCCTACTCCGGTCCTGTGCCCTTGCTCCGTCCTGCTGACCGTGTCTACCTCCTGCCATCCTACTCTGGACCTGTGTCCCTCCTCCGTCCTGCTGTCCGTGGCTATCTCCTGCTCTCCTACTCCGGTCTTTCCACGCGAATCCTTCTCTGTACTGGTGCTCGTGGTACCTCGCACTTAGTCCTACTTCAGTCCATTCCGAGCCGCCCCTCTTGGTACCGGCTGCCGTGGTATTCGAACCTATGGGCCTGCTCCTAACAATCCCTGTGTAGGGGTCGGCTCCACCTGGTTACTCACCCGGGGGCCCCTCGGTGCCACGGTCCAGAGGGTCCACTCCTGGAGTCTTGCCTCGCCAAGCTAGGACGCTAACATATTCACACTTGTTGGTAGGATAACTTTATTTAAAGAAATAAGGAACTATATATTGGGTCTAAGGGTAAGACCCTACAGCCCGATGGCCATTGGGACCAGTGGTGGGCAATGGCTGAACCCATAAAATCATGCGGCCAATAGCCACCACATGTGGTAATGGTTTTGGCCATAAGACTTACTGTACTATATTATAAGGTAAATAATAATGGGCTTAATATTTAACAGGTGCTTTTGCCCCCAATATATTTTCACCTTACAGACACAACTGATGGTACCTGCAAAGATGGGAAGTCATGGCAGCTTGATTTCATCTTCCTTTTACACTGTGGATGTGACATTTTTAAGTGGCTCACCATTTCTACAGGCAACGGAAAGTTAGACAACAAGAGAAAGAATGGTCCTTTTTACCTACAAGGAGGAACTGTACATTCCGATGACTAAATTAAAAAGTTATTCCTTTACCCCTTGTTCACACCATGTCAGAGAATCAGAGAAAGTGTGCCAAAATTGCACACGCAGCATTGCTTCTGGGCGACAATATCATCCTGGGTCAGAAAGTACTAAAGATCCATACAATCATATACATGGTGCTTGTTTAGCAGAAATCATCCTGCCATACACTGAACATATAGTCCCAATGTATGTAACTGTATGCGGTAGTCATTGGTACTCTACATGGACCACAGTATTGGACCAAACTACACATTACACCTATAGAAGCTTTAATCACATCCCTTGCAAAATTGGTCTTTTATTTGCAGCTACAACATGATTTATACATGATTTTTGGAGTGTGTGTGGGAACTTTTGCCCATTTTTCCAGAACAGAATGTGTGAGGTCAGATACAGATGTTGGACGAGAGAGCCTGGCTCACAATCTCCGTTCTAGTAAATTCAAAAATTTTGGATGGAGTTGAGGTCAGGGCTCTGTGCGGCCAGTCACGTTCTTCTACACCAAAGTCATCCAACCATGTTGACTGGGGCACAATCACACTGGAAAAAAACAGGCCTTTTCCAAACTGTTCCCACAAAGTTGAAAGCTTCCATTGGCCAAAATGTCTTTTGTATGGTGAAGCTTTAAGATTTCCCTTCAATGGAACTAAGGGGCTACCTAAGACTGCCAGATAAAGAAGTGCAATTTGTCACTCCACTTAAAGTGAACTTGTCAGCAGGATTTTGCTAAGTAACTACAGCATTGTCATGATGGGGCTGTTACACTGTTTACACTGATCAAAATGATACCTGGGGTGAAGAAATCAGTCTTGTGGTTCTTGTGTAATCAGTGTTTGAAATTTTCAGTTAATGATATGCCTATGCTCTGGGGCTGGACTTCTAACACTGATTACATAAGAACCACAAGACGGATTTCTTCACCCCAGATATCATTTTAATTAGTGTAACAATGTCAACATGACAATACCTATAGTTTACTTTGCAAAATTCTGCTGACAGGTCCGCTTTAAGAAGTTTCCACTTCTCCAGAGTCCAGTGGTAGCCATCCAACACTTGGCAATGTTCTTGGTGATGTAAGGTTTACATGCAGTTGCTTAACAAAAAAAAACCCCATGTCTCGAACTCCTGTTGATGTTTAACAGATATCTGGCAATATCCAAAGTCACTCATTTCCATACCGAAAGCGACAGGTGTTGATGATATTACAACCCGCACAACTGCTGACATGTGTCCATCATTGACATGTGTCCTGTTCATTAGACTAGGACATGTGCACAATACCTGCCGATAGTGCACTAGTCATAATGCCATCAGCACCGTTACCTTCCAATGTGGAAGAGCGCAGCTTGTGACGTCACTGGGTAACTCCATTAATGCCGCAAGAGGTTTGGAGACAAGCAGTCATTGAGTCAGAAGAGACTTGGTGACATTCATGCACACCGTTGCTAATGACTCGGTGACCCTAATCTGTAAATGTACGTGGTCTATATTTGTGGCCGAGTTGCTGCAGTTCCTAAATGTTTCCAGTTTTCAATAATACCACTCACAGTTGGAGGTGGAATATTCAGGAGGGAACATTTATTTTACATGGTGAAAATGGGCAATATTCAGAGTTGACACCCCAAAAAAGTTTTAGAACAATTCTCAAGTGAACCAATGGCTTGGAGGGTGACCTAATTACTAGGTATAACTATAGCATGGTTAGTATAGAGAGCTGTATAATATTCTTCTCTCACCTGGAGTCTCTATAACATGGAGGCATACAAGATGGAAAGAAGGTTTTACCAAAATAGATTTTACACTATGGAGAAAAAAAGATGTTGACCTTTGAAATACTCTGCCTCGGGTATTTAAAAGATAAAATTGTGATGTTAAAAATAATCAGGCATTTGTAGGTGATCTAATGGGTTCAAGTCAACAAGGAATTGGTGGGAATGGTATAGGGTGAGCACTCATGGCTCTGTCCCGGTGCTGAGTGGTAGGACGTCAATCCTCAGAATAAATAATAGTAAATCACGGCCCCTTGGCATGCAGTTAGGAATAAACTTTTCATTGGGAGCTCTGCATTAAATCATCAATAATACTTATTACGGACTCATTTTCGGTCCTTCATGAACCTTTATCAAGACTTGTGTCATTGCCTAGGGGATTTAAAGCTTCTCCTTGTGGAATGTGCCAAACTGGTATAAGGAGACTTATAGGCCATGCAATGCTCTTCTCAGAAATGAAATAAGCAAATATCCTCTTTAGTGAGAAAGAGGACAACAACTCTAGCACCACCTTTACGAAGTAGCAATCCTAAAAGTCAATATTGAGCCTTTAAGGAGCCTTGCCACATTACTCAGGGTAAAAAGTAACTGGCCAGACCTACAGCTGTATCCTGCCACAACAATGAACTCCCTAACAGCCCCATTCAGACATCCGTAAGTCAAGTACGCGTTCTGCATTTTTCACAAATAGAGCATATACCCGTTAAAGTCTATGGTACTATTCACAAGTCCGTGGTTTTTTTTTTTGTGGATCTTGTGCCTGCAGAAAAAGAAAAATCACAGAGATATGTCTGTTTTTGATCCGAATCATGGAAGTCTATGGATCCGTGAAAATCACTGATGGCTGTCCATGATGAACACTGCAAGGTATAGCAGAAGCTTTTTAGTTTTTTTTTTTTTTTTGATGTAGTGGATTTGGTGTTTTGGAAGCATGAAAAATCACAGATGACTGAGGCCTAAGGGGTTAATTTTTGCCTTCATCTGGATCAACACCACAAAATAATAGATTGAGTATTCTGACCCCAGCAAATGAGGATTATTCCTTCTTTACTTTCAAGTGTTAAAAAAATCTATCTTATGATATGATGGAGGTAAAAAAAGACAATAAATGAGAAATCATACAGGCCTTAGAGATACCAGTGACCTGTAAGCCAAGGAGGCATGGGTAAATACACACACATTTCCAGGACTAAATGGGCATTTTACATAATTTGCTAATTTTCTAACCTGCTCTTGGTTATAGATATCATACTGTCCTGGAGGAGTGGGGATGTTGGCACTTGCGAATATCCGCTTACTTCCGGACTTGGTGCGGTACAGATGCGCAACGTCCGGCTCCGTGCCTAGGACAGGGACCCCAAGCATATCGGCTACGGTCAGATCATCGATATGTGGGACTCTCCCAATAATGTAGGTCTCCCGGCCTTGAGTCAAGTTTCGAATGCGCCGCAAAGTCTTTGGACTGTACTTGAGTAGAGTGGAAAGGCACATGTGGTGATTCTGTCATGAAAAAAAAAAAAAGATAGGGAAATCATTTATTCTTTTTTGCAAAACGCTATTTTTTATTTTTCATCTCTTTGCAATATTTAATATTCTTCTCAGTTTACTCTAAACACAGTGCAAGATGGTGAAAGTTATCTTGTGACCATGGTTAAAAAAGACTTTAAAATAATAAATGGTCATTGGGAACTGACCTTATACCCTGGGATAATTGAAAAGTTACGTATAAAAAATAAGCTCATATAGAGAAAAATACATAATTGGACTAATATTAGTCACAGGCCGTATACTTCTTTTCCTTGGAAAACAATGGACTTGAGAAATAACTGACAATTAAAAGGAAAAATGTTATCTGGGAATATATAATGTATTGTGAAAAAATGTATATCCAGTGGATGAATGTTTTGCCATTATTGAACTAGGCGAAAGATAAGACTTCCCCATAATATATAAATTGGTTTATAAGGACTTTTCCCAGTTTTGGGGGAAATAAAATAAAATAATTTGTTTATAAAATTTATTCTGGGGGAGATAAGTAAATGAATGTCTAATTCTTGTTTGTTAATATTAGACTGGCTGAACTTGATTAAAAAGATTAACGTTTAGGAAACAATGGTATATACAGGTAATCAGTGCAGAAAGAAACTTACCACGTAATGGGCCATTGCAATAGCAGGGGATAGAAATAAAAAAGGGAAAGTTAAAGAGCATTATTCTTATATTTAATGTCCTGAACTTCTCTCTCTCCCTCCCCTTCTCCTAGTTAGAAGTGCCTGCTTGGCCAGATCGT
Organism: Dendrobates tinctorius; assembly: GCF_039654945.1. NCBI lineage: Eukaryota > Metazoa > Chordata > Amphibia > Anura > Dendrobatidae > Dendrobates > Dendrobates tinctorius. The sequence continues at coordinate 92,454,557 of NW_027361690.1, read as the reverse complement.
TCACCCCCAGTGATGGTCACAACGAAGGGGCAGCATTGCTCTTTATCTTCTCTTGGAGCAGCAGATGTACGGGGCGCTACAGCTTAGTCTCCTTCACTTGAATGATGCGGCGTACTGGAGGTCTGGTAGTGAGAGACCATCAATGTCTGCTCCTCTACGCCGCTTTAATTTTGATATATAAATTATGACTATATTAAAGTATAAGAATATATTGAAATGTAGAAAACCATAGAGACCACTTGTATGTAAATAAGAACTACGGTATTAATTACATAATAGTTACACTATATGCAGTAGTTACCCTATATATACAGTGGGTATGGAAAGTATTCAGACCCCTTTAAATCTTTAATTCTTTGTTTCATTGCAGCCATTTGGTAAATTAAAAAAGTTCATATTTTCTCATTAATGTACACTCTGCACCCCATCTTGTCTGAAAAAAATAGAAATGTAGAAATTTTTTCAAATTTAATAGAAAAGAAAAACTGAAATATCACATGGTCATAAGTATTCAGACCCTTTGTTCAGACACTCATATTTAAGTCAGATGCTGTCCATTTCCTTGTGATCCTCCTTGAGATGGTTCTCCTCCTTCATTGGAGTCCAGCTGTGTTTAATTAAACTGATAGGACTTGATTTGTAAAGGCGTACACCTGTCTATATAAGACCTCACAGCTCACAGTGCATGTCACACCAAATGAGAATCATGAGGTCAAAGGAAATGGCCAAGGAGCTCAGAGACAGAATTGTGGCAAGGCACAGATCTGGCCAAGGTTACAAAAGAATTTCTGCAGTACTCAAAGTTCCTAAGAGCACAGTGGCCTCCATAATCCTTAAATGGAAGAAGTTTGGGACCACCAGAAGTCTTCCTAGACCTGGACATCCAGCCAAACTGAGCAATCGTGGGAGAAGAGCCTCGGTGAGAGAGGTAAAGAAGATATAAAGTAGATATGACAGGCTCAAACCCCAACTTAGGTGCTCTGGGAAAAAACAAGACTAAAGTATAGGAGTAACCCCGGCACACTAATAACATGAAAGTAAAGTCTTCTCAACGACAGTCTTTAATTGTTGTGATTTTATTGATTATGAAAAAAAAGGGTGGTGTTACAATCCAAAAAAGGGTGGTGTTACAATCCAACGTTTCAGCTCTACATCTCGAGCTTTCATCAGGGATATGACTAGATCCTTGGTTTTGAGGTGTGTGTATAAGTGGTATAGGTTTGCCTTTGTAATCCAGCTGCTGGAACGGTACCTATAGTAACCACGATGTGTAGGGTCAGCACGTGACTCCCGTCCTTGTGTCCTAAATCTAGTCAGGTGTGGAGGAGGCCGGCCTCCTCCACACCTGACTAGATTTAGGACACAAGGACAGGAGTCACGTGCTGACCCTACACATCGTGGTTACTATAGGTACCGTTCCAGCAGCTGGATTACAAAGGCAAACCTATACCACTTATACACACACCTCAAAACCAAGGATCTAGTCATATCCCTGATGAAAGCTCGAGATGTAGAGCTGAAACGTTGGATTGTAACACCACCCTTTTTTGGATTGTAACACCACCCTTTTTTTTCATAATCAATAAAATCACAACAATTAAAGAATGTCGTTGAGAAGACTTTACTTTCATGTTATTAGTGTGCCGGGGTTACTCCTATACTTTAGAGAGGTAAAGAAGAACCCCAAGATCACTGTGGCTGAACTCCACAGATGCAGTAGGGAGATGGAAGAAAGATCCACAAAATCAACTATCACTGCAGCCCTCCACCAGTCAGGCCTTTATTGCAGAGTAGCCCGATGGAAGCCTCTCCTCAGTGCCAGACATATGAAAGCCCACATAGAGTTTCCTAAAAAAACACATGAAAGACTCCAAGACCATGAGAAATAAGATTCTCTGGTCTGATGAGATGACAATAGAACTTGTGGGGGTTAATTCAAAGCAGTATGTGTGGAGAAAAACAGGCACTGCTCCTCTCCTGCCCAATACAATCCCAACAGTGAAACATGGTGGTGGCAGCACCATGCTATGGGGGTGTTTTTCAGCTGCCGGGACAGGATGACTGGTTGCAATTGAAGGAAACATGAACGCGGCCAAGTACAGAGATATCCTGAATGAAAACCTCTTCCAGAGTGCTCTGAACCTCAGACTAGGCCAAAGGTTCACCTTCCAACAAGACAATGACCCTAAGCACACAGCTAAAATAACAAAGGAGTGGCTTTAGAACAACTCTGTGACCATTCTTGACTGGCCCAGCCAGAGCCCTGACCTAAACCCAATTGAGCGTCTCTGGAGAGACCTGAAAATGGCTGTCCACCAACGTTCATTATTCAACCTGACGGTACTGGAGAGGATCTGCAAGGAAGAATGGCAGAGGATCCCCAAAATCCAGGTGTGAAAAACTTGTTGCATCATTCCCAAGAAGACTCATGGCTGTAGTAGCTCAAAAGGGTGCCTCTACTCAATACTGAGCAAAGGGTCTGAATTCTTATGACAATGTGATATTTCAGTTTTTCTTTTTTAATTTGCAAAAATTTCTACATGTCTGTTTTTTTTCTGTCAAGATGGGGTGCAGAGTGTACACTAATGAGAAAAAAAATGAACTTTCTCGCATTTACCAAATGGCTGCAATGAAACAGAGTGAAAAATTTAAAGGGGTCTGAATACTTTCCGCACCCACCCACTGTATGTACTGTATATAACTATTATATGTAATTAATAATTGATTTTGCTTATATAGAATAATATATATGTATACATATATAGTCCTCAAGATGAAAGCAGCACACCAAAAGAAATCCAGTCAAAGTGCTATCTATTAGCCCATCTGGCTAGTTGCCCATACAGCGACGTTTCGGTCCTGGGAGTTGTGGACAACTCCCAGGACCGAAACGTCGCTGTATGGGCAACTAGCCAGACTTTTACACACACATATATATATATATATATATATACATATATACATACACACACAGGTATATACTATAGAGATACACGGTATATCTTGTATATGTGGGAATAAAAATACATTGTTAGCACAAGAAGTTGCAATACTTCGGTTATCAGTAATACTTATGGGTGTACAGGAGGTAACATAGTTCAAAGGAATTTACATGTATTTTATATGTATTTTTCCTTAGTAAAAGTCAACAAGGAAAAATGCATAGCGTGTAAGGGATTTTTTTTTAGAAAATCCCGTTTACTCTAGTGACACGCTAGACCGCAAAAATAATTGCCAAATTGATAAAATCTGGCATGACTGTAATATAGCATATTCCACATTATAGGATATCGTGGTCATATTATTCAGCATTGTATCAGGCTTGGTCTGGAGCTGCAGCACAGCTTTTCACCACTAGTGGGCAGCAGCCACAACCAGTAACAACGTCACATCTTACCCATACAAATAGACGATGCTCTATCTACTATATACCAGTCGCTCATAGACAGATCACAGTGTAAGGGTACAGCAGAACATGGATTTATTTCTACAAATATCTCAGATAATTACTTCTCAATAATAAATGCAATATAGCTTACAAAAAAAAGTAATCATTTAATAAAAGTAATTAGAATAATATAATGCATGTAAACTAGCTACAGACTGAATTGACTTTTTTACATATGTTAGAAATGGATTTTTTTTTTGTAACCGAGATAGGTTTTCCTATATGTGTTTTTTTTTTATTTTGTCTTTCAAATACATGGCTTCAGTTATTTGTAAACCACATTTTAATACATAAATAGATATAATTTTTTTTTTTAGTAGAGACATAGGAAGAGTCTATAGGCCATGGAGATCTATCATTCCCCGGGTAGATGACCCCCTCCGGGTACCCTGCTTAGCCATCAGAGCCCCCTGATTAATCCGTGGCTGGGTGGTGACCTCGCTGTAGTTGAGCTCTTTAAATTGATAAAAGCTGTTGAGGTGATGCTATAATCGCTCACATCTTTAGTGCCTCAGAAATGGCCTCTCTGGGAATACAACTAATTACTACACATCTGTATTTATTTGATCCACGCAGAATTATCCTTCTGTCACTCGGAGAAGAAGCTGCCAGCCTTTTGTAGAAGGCTAACTCATCCCGTGCCGCCCTCCTGGCGTATACTGTGGCAGTAACACAGAGAATCAAACGGAGAAGACACAAAGCTGTGTTGTGTAAGGGGCAGCCTGGAGGGTCTCCGCGGGGCAGATATTCCTCCTGCCTATATCACCCTATAGGGCAGAAAGATTATTCCAGCAATCGATTTGCTTGTGATCTGATGTTAGTTGCCATAAGGACTTACAGGGAATCTGTCCACAGCCTCGGGGGTGAGGATGGTAAATCTGTCATGCAGCTCAGTGGCGTCCTGGGGGTTCCCAGATAATACCGCCGCCCGCAGACCGAGAAGCTTGCGGTAATATTGCTCCGTCTCCTCATCCAGCTTCACAGGGGAAATATAGATGACATCCACGTTGGGGTCTACAGGAGAAAAGCCCACAATCAATATAGGAGATCCTAATCAGGACGTCTGCTATACAGAGGCCATTGCTTGCAGTTATCATGGTGCCGTTAGCGTTTCTGCATATATAATGGTGCGGCGCGCTCCACTTACTACAGCCGGCGCCTGGTATGGGTGGAATATGCTTTAGGTAACGAGAAAGGAGATCAGGGTCAGTGTAACAGGAGATCCGTCACTACCGCACACGGGAATAACAGCCATTGTTCTTATAATATCTGGTACAGGGGGAAGTCTCCGCCAAAATATTAGGGGGGACTCCTACACCTCTACGGAGGAGGTCCAATATTCATTATTAATGTCAGCTTTGACTAGTAAAAATTAATATACAACCTAGTGACGCCTTTGCGCTTTCTGTTCCACATACTATGTATTGTATGAACGACGACTAATAGACAAAACCGTGTATCAATAAAGAGTATTTATTACACGCCAGATTCTACATTCTAATAACTACCACACTAATACAGGACACAGCAATACAGCAACAGCACACCATAAAGCCGCAAGTACTAATTAGATATTTATTTACACACATTTACATACATGGGCTTACATGCAATATATATATCTAATATATAAAGCTCAATGTATGTGTGTATGTATGTGTGTATGTCCGGGATTGGCATCCGCACCGTCGCAGCCACAGCCACAAAATTTGGCACAGTCACACGTCTGGACCCCGAGAGCGTCCTAAGCTATGTTGTGAGGCGGGATTTTAACCCCGCGCGTTCCAATTCACCAAATGGGGAAAAAGTGTGTGTGCATCAAGCTCCGCCCCTCATTATGATGTCACAATGGTTGCTGATGTCATCATAGGTTGCAAGCCCCGCCGCTCATTATGATGTCATAATGGTTGACTATGGGATGGAGGATGTGTAATGGGTATATGGGCACTGGACTATGGGATGGAGGATATGTATGACGGGTATATGGGCATTGGACTATGGGATGGAGGATGTGTGATGGGTATATGGGCACGGGACTATGGGATGGAGGATGTGTATGATGAGTATATGGGCACGGGCCTATGGGATAGAGGATATGTATGACAGGTATATGGGCACGGGACTATGGAATGGAGGATATGTATGACGGTTATATGGGCACGGGACTATGGGATGGAGGATATGTATGATGGGTATATGGGCACGGGACTATGGGATGGAGGATATGTATGACGGGTATATGGGCATGGGACTATGGGATGGAGGATATGTATGATGGGTATATGGGCACGGGACTATGGGATGGAGGATATGTATGATGGGTATGGGACTATGAAATGAAGGATGTGTGATGGGTATATGGGCACTCGACTATGGGATGGCGAATATGTATGATGGGTATATGGGCACTTGACTATGGGATGGAGGATATGTTTGACGGGTATATGGGCACGGGACTATGGGATGGCGGATATGTATATGGGCACCGGACTATGGGATGGAGGATGTGTGATGGGTATATGGGCACTGGACTATGGGATGGAGGATATGTATGACGGGTATATGGGCACGGGTCTATGGGATGTATGATGGGTATATGGGCATGGGACTATGGGATGGAGGATATGTATGATGGGTATATGGGCACGGGACTATGGGATGGAGGATATGTATGATGGGTATATGGGCACGGGACTATGGGATGGAGGATATGTATGATGGGTATATGGGCATGGGACTATGAAATGAAGGATGTGTGATGGGTATATGGGCACTCGACTATGGGATGGCGAATATGTATGATGGGTATATGGGCACTTGACTATGGGATGGAGGATATGTTTGACGGGTATATGGGCACGGGACTATGGGATGGCGGATATGTATATGGGCACGGGACTATGGGATGGCGAATATGTATGATGGGTATATGGGCATGGGACTATGGGATGGCGAATATGTATGATGGGTATATGGGCATGGGACTATGGGATGGAGAATATGTATGATGGGTATATGGGCATGGGACTATGGGATGGAGGATGTGTGATGGGTATATGGGGGCACTCGACTATGGGATGGAGGATGTGTGATGGGTATATGGGCATGGGCCTATGGGATCGTGGATATGTATGATGGGTATATGGGCACGGGACTATGGGATGGAGGATAATTATAATTTGCTATAACTAACCACAGTTAGTTACTATGCCCAGGCAGCGCCGTGCTCTTCAGCTAGTATATATATATATAAATGGAAATACATTGATACCAATAGAAGAAATATGAAACACGTCCTCCGTGTCACTTGTGAGCTTCTTGTCTTTTCTAATTAAAATACAAAATAGCCTGTGAATGTATCTGAGAACTGTCTAATATCTCACATTTCCATGTGTTTCCATAATATAGCTCATATCTATCTATGCCTCTACTGTATGTATCAATCTCAGAACCAAGCATTAATCTACATAGATAATTATTGTATCTCATATCTCTGCATCTAATACATTTCCAGCTCACATCTCCCTTCTTTCTTTCATATTGGGGCAGCACGGTGGCTCAGTGGTTAGCACTTGCAGCGCTGGGGTCCTGGGTTCAAATCCCACCAAGAACATCTACAAGGAGTTTGTATGTTCTCCCCGTGTTTGCGTGGGTTTCTTCCGGGTTCTCAGGTTTCCTCCCACAGTCCAAAGACATACTGATAGGGAATGTAGATTGTGAGCCCCAATTGGGAAAGTGCCGATAATATCTGTAAATCGCTGTGGAATTAATGGTGTTATATAAGCGAGTAAAATAAATAAACATAAATAAATATCTATGCATCTCATATAAATTTCATAGATTGTAAGCGTGCTCTCCTTAAGGCTAAGTGCACACGTTGCAGAAAATTTCTGCTCAAAAACCTGACTCCCTTCCCAGAAACCGCACCTATTTTTCCGCGGCGGTTTTTGCTCGGTTTTGATGCGTTTTTTTCTGCAGCGGTTTCAAAACGCATGGAAGAAGCCAAAAACGCGGAAAAATCCGCAAAATTAATGAGCATGCTGCGTTTTTTACCGCGATGCGGTTTTTTTCGCGGTAAAAAACGCATCAATGTGCACAAAGTGCAAAATGCATAGAAATGACTGGGAAGCTTATTTTTAGCGGTTTTATAGTGAAAACTGCTAAAAAAAAACGCTAAAAAAAACTCTGTGTGTGAACACAGCCTTAGTTGTTGAATGATGTATAGATCTGTAATGACTTATATAGTTCGTACATGTCCCCACCATGGATATGTACAGTGCTGCGGAATATGTTGGCGCTATAGAAATAAAATTCAAATCCCACTGCAGTAGCTTGTATGTTCTCCCGGTGTTTGAGAGTGAGAACTGATAGGGGCTCACAATCTACATTCCCTATGGAGACAGTGATGATAATCTCTGTAAAGCGCTGTGGAATATGATAGCACTACAGTATAATAAATAAAGCATAATAAATAATAATACGGCTATACATCTGTCTCTTTTTCCATCTCATGTCTATCTATCCATCCATCTATCTCGTATCTATGTCAAATCGATGCATTTCTCAATCACATATCTATCATCTATTTATTAGTCCTCTGTGATTATTAATAGATAGTATTTCATACAGCAATCGCTTTCCATTCCTTGCGTTATTTTACAGATGCGTGACTGTCTATAACTCTTTTTCTTGCTCAATTACAATAACTTCTCGCTCTGGTTCCTTCTAATGCTCTATACACAATCTATATCTCTATCTACTCATTGCTTTATGTAACTGCACCCAGTAATTACTCCTATTGCTCCATATAATTGCCCACAGCAAACTATTTCACACATCATTTCTCATTTTCGAGTCAAATAAATAACAGCTTTGCTCCTATATTCGTCACTAGACTTGGAAATCTCCCCACGGAATCAGGCCATAGAGATTGGGAGTCACCTGCTATGTCGCACAGTCGCCCGATCTGCAGGTTCTGCTGGATATGCAGGTCCGGGGTCTGACTTCTCTGTCTTTCTGTATAGCCTGAAATGGACAAGAATAAATCATTACCCATTATTCCGGATTACGATCCAACAGGGCACATGGCCAACATGTGGGAAATTTGTTATGAACATGGAGTTCATCGTATGTGCCATATTTAGGAGCACTGTGTAATTTCAGCAAAAATTTTTCTGAAATAAAGAAGGTGTGTAAGAAGGTTACGTGAAAAGGTATGTAAGAAGACGGTGTGCAAGACAAAGGTGTGCAAGACGAAAGTGTGCAAGACGAAAGTGTGCAAGACGAAAGTGTGCAAGACGAAAGTGTGCAAGACGAAGATTTGCAAGAAGAAGGTGTGCAAGACGAAGGTGTGCAAGACGAAGGTGTGCAAGACGAAGGTGTGCAAGACGAAGGTGTGCAAGACGAAGGTGTGCAAGACGAAGGTGTGCAAGACGAAGGTGTGCAAGAAGAAGGTGTGCAAATTTGAGAAAACAAGGACATTCCCAATGATTACCTGCAGATACAGCGGTGACGGTCTGACGGTCCTCCTAGTCTCTGTTTGCAAGGAGCTGTATGGTGACTGCTGGGGCCTTCAGTGGCCACAGTGGTCACGTGCCTTAACACCAGCTTCACTGTAAAGCAGAGGTCTCAAACACGTGGCCCGTGGGCCGCATGCGGCCCCTGAGGCAGTCATCTGCGGCCCACGGTACACCACGTCTCACTCCCTGAGGCAGGTAGAAGGGGGAAGGCACGCATTCAGGAGCGTACGATGGCTGTTCTGTGTGGACAGGTCCTGGGATGAGGTCACAGGAGGGGGAGGAGCCAGGGGTCACATGATCAGGGGCCTCAGTGTATGCAGGACGCTAATGTCTGTGCTGGTTGTCATGGTGCTGGATGCGGGTAAGTTTATGTGTGGGGTCAGGAGGGGTTACAGGGTAGATGTAGCAGAGCCATGTGTGTATGGAGCGGAACCGTGTGTATACGAGGTGTACAAAGTGGAGCCGTGTGTGTATGAGGTGTACGGAGCGGAACAACGTGTATACGGAGCGGAGCTGTGTGTGTACAATGTGTACGGAGCGAAGCCGTGTGTGTACAATGTGTACAGAGCGGAGCCGTGTGTGTACGTGGTGTACGGAGCGGAGCCGTGTGTACGAGGACCGAGGTGTAGGGAGCAGAGCCATGTGTGTACGAGGTGTACACAGCAGAGCAATGAGTGTACGAGGTGTACACAGCAGAGCAATGAGTGTACGAGGTGTACGAGGTGTACGGAGCGGAGCCGCGCGTGTACGAGGTGTACGGAGCGGAGCCGCGCGTGTACGAGGTGTACGGAGCGGAGCCGCGCGTGTACGAGGTGTACGGAGCGGAGCCGCGCGTGTACGAGGTGTACGGAGCGGAGCCGCGCGTGTACGAGGTGTACGGAGCGGAGCCGCGCGTGTACGAGGTGTACGGAGCGGAGCCGCGCGTGTACGAGGTGTACGGAGCGGAGCCGCGCGTGTACGGAGCGGAACCGCGCGTGTACGAGGTGTACGGAGCGGAACCGCGCGTGTACGAGGTGTACGGAGAGGAACCGACTGTGTACGAGGTGTACGGAGCGGAACCGAGTGTGCACGAGGTGTACGGAGAGGAGCCGCTGTGTGTACGAGGTGTACGGAGGGGAGACGCGTGTGCACGAGGTGTACGGAGCGGAGATGTGCCTTTTCCAAGGTGTAAGGAGCAGAGCCGTGTGTGTACGACGACCGAGGTGTAGGAAGCGGAGTCATGTGTGTACGAGGTGTACAGAGCGGAGCCGTGTGTGTATGAAGTGTACGGAGCGGAGCCGCGTGTGTACGAGCTGTACGGAGCGGAGCCACGTGTATGAGTTGTACAGAGCGGAGCCGTGTGTGTACGGAGCGGAGCCGTGTGTGTACAAGGTGTACGGAGCGAAGCCGTGTGTGTACGAGGAACAAGGTGTAGGGAGCGGAGCCATGTGTGTACGAGGTGTACGGAGCGGAGCCGTGTGTGTACGAGGTGTGAGGAGTGGAGCCGCGTATGTATGAGGTGTACGGAGCGGAGCCACATGTGTACGAGGTGTGCGGAGTGGAGATGTGCGTATACGAGGTGTGCTGAGTGGAGATGTGCGTGTATTTTGGCATGGGGTGGACCCCATTTGAAAGTTCGCACCAGGGCCCATAACATTGTCGTTATGCAACTGCTCATGCTAGAAGAAAGGAGGAGTGCGCCGCTCCGTAGTGGCTGTGGCCCTGCATGATGACATCCCTCTGGCGCTGTGTAATGACATCAGGCCAGCGCACAGAGAGCGAAGGCGTGACTTTCCCCCATTGCTGGCTTTTGCAGGTGACTTTGGCAGTGCGTGTACAGCGAGATGATAGCGCCGTCTCACATGCAGAGCCGACACTATCATCCGCTGAGGTAAGCTGTACATCACAGCTGACAACCTATTTGAATGGTCACGATCGATATTAGCACCGATCGCAGCCGTTTAACCCCTTAGATACCACTATCAATTGTGACTGTATTAAGTTTGAAAGGAATTCGGCCCGCCAGCTTAAATTTTTTTTATGTGCGGCCCATTTACTCTGCCGAGTTTGAGACCCCTGCTGTAAAGCATGGGAGCCGTGATCACTGATCTGCTTCAGGAGCCAAGAGCTGGTCACATGTAACCAAAGACCAGGAGGACCGTCGTCTGTGCTGGATCTACAGGACAGGCGAATACAGATTTTTCGTTTTTTTTACAGATGGATAATCTTTTTAAGGAGGGGGATACACATCAACTTTGGCCAAGGGACAGTTTGTGCTAAAGATCGCTGTATGCCGCAGCTTAATCCAAGTAAATGGGGTGGCATCATATTCTGCAGCGACTTACAGATGTCATCATCACTGTCCCCATTGGGGCTCGCTATGTAAATTCCCTATCAGTAGGTCTTTGGAGTGTGGGAGGAAACCAGAAAACCCGGAGGAAACCCACGCAAACACAGGGAGAACACACAGATGTTGTCCTTGGTGAGCATTGAACCCAGGACTGCAAAGCAACAGTGCTAAGCACTGAGCCACCATGCTGCAAATTATAATGGTCACAATAAGCCCCGATCTGCTGGACTTTTTGTGACTTGCTTATTGTGGTACCTTGGGAATCACTTCCATTTTCCCGCAGTGTAGTAGGGGCATACAGCAATATTTGCACGTGCAACCTGTCTCTTGGCCAAAGTTACCATACAGCCCTATCCTAAATAGGGATGAGCTGCAATATCAGACACAATCCATGGATTTGCATTTTTTTTTTTTTTTTTTAACCCTGGAGAAGCTTTTCCACAGCTATGATGGCTGTCAACATGTCAGAAAGTCTTGAACTGAGTAAACAAGGTTCCACGGGTCCTAAAAAAACACATTGGTTAAAATGTAAAATTGTCTGGCTGCCCATCATAGCCATTTTAGTCCTAGCCGCCACTAATACTCACTAAGCCCATACTAGTAACCCAGATAGAGGAGCGGTGTACAGTCAGCATCCCCATACACGTAATGCCGCCCTCCCTCTCACTGAGCGGCGGCGGTGGTAGTGGTGGGGGGGGGAGCTTTCCCTAGGGGCCCCTGCACACCTATTTGCCTGCACTTTGCACGGAAACCTCCTTTTAAGTTCCTCCAATTCATAAATGTAATTAAATAATTACATTACTGCTAATTAACATGAAACGGCAGATTATTTAAGCGCAAAAAAACACTATTCAACTTCTTAATTATTCTTGTTCACACAGCATTTCCTTTTGCTCGCGCGCCCTAGGTGCAGATAAAGCAGCCCATCTGCTGGTAATTAGAACTAAATAATTTCCGACAATGTAGCTTATCATTTTGACTGCACATTTGATTAAAAACATTGTACAAGCAATATCCCAAAGCGACAAGCGTCAGCGCGAGAATGGGGCGAGGGGGTACCTGACCCGCGGGGGGCTACGTTAGGTGAATGTTTGGAATAGCTGAGAAGCAGAAGCGCAGTCGGTAACACAAACACAAGCTGTGGACCCATTTTCCCAAAACTAGAGGCAAATCGTGCATTTTGTAAAAAGGCGATGAAAGCGTGCAATAATGGGATCGCCCCGCCGCGCGTGCTTGGGTGCACAGTGTGCCCTACATGGAACAGACACACAATACACATGTAGTCACACGGCTCTGTTCATTACACATACAGAAGTTTCTTAACTCATTTCACACGGATGAAAAGCAAATTATAGGAAATGGCCCCTCGGCTGCTCGTCTCCCTCCTTATCCCCCACATCCCATAATGAGTTTATTTGTTTAACTCCCCGAATTAAACGCCGCTTCTAGTGCGGGCCTGGTAATATCACTCTCATCATGTCGAGAACATTTTCCTGCAGAGACCCATCTGAATAAGAGAAGGTCCCCGCGCTGAACTCAATCAGGGAAGCGTAATGTGCTGGGTAATAGAGGTGCTTGATAGATCTGGAGGCTAAGAGCTCTTTACCTAATGATGGGATATGGATAATGCTCCTCCTGCACGTCCTGATGTGATTCCAGTTGGATGCCAGATGCTAAAAAATCAAGGGAAGAGCAATGAGTGAGCGAGGCAGTCTGGAACGCGCTTATCGGAGAGGGCGAGGGGGGTCTTAAGCTTCCTTCCTTCATCCTGCCGTACGGTTAATCCAAGCTTAAATTATATTAATTGATTTAATTATATGCTTTAAAAACATCTCCGCCCCCCCCACACACACCCTCCCTCCCCAATTAATTTAATTAGGAGGCTGCATGATGCGGCTGGTGGTGAGGGGAGATTAAGGCCGTACTCGCTTTAATTAAAAGAATATGAATTAACACGGAAAGTGGGGGGGTAGGTGGGAGGTAAAGCAAATATAAATGAAATGGTGCGCACTAATTAAAAGGCCGTGTTAAATACTTCTTGATAGAGCAATGACAGCAGAGAGGTGTTTAATCCCACCGTGCGTGAGGAGAGGTTTGATAATAATAATAATCTTTATTTTTATATAGCGCTAACATATTCCGCAGCGCTTCACAGTTTGCACACATTATCATCACTGTCCCCGATGAGGCTCACAATCTAAATTCCCTATCAGTATGTCTTTTTTAAAGTGTGGGAGGAAACCGGAGTACCCGGAGGAAACCCACGCAAACACGGGGAGAACATACAAACTCCTTGCAGGTGTTGTCCTTGGTGGGATTCGAACCCAGGACCCCAGCGCTGCAAGGCTGCAGCGCTAACCACTGATATTTCATGGTGATATATTTGATATCGAAATGTAGAAGGGACATACAATCTGTTCCTCTCGGAGATATCAGACCGTCTCTGTGCCATTAGCTTCCAACATCTGGATGACAGTGACCCCACAAATCGCACCACCCGCCCCGAAACACAACATTACAACTCTCGCCTTCCCACTAGAGATATGTAATCCACCGAGCCACCATTCACATCCTAACTGGTGCACGTAGGTGTGAAGGGGGAGGTGGACCCAATTAATGATTCTATGACCACGCTGGAGAAGGTCTAAGCCCTGGGAGGAAGGGTTGTCATGAGATTGCCACGGCTCAGGATCTACAAGCAGTGGGTCTGTTAAAGAAGCCCTCCTCCTCCCATCAATGGTTTTATCCTCTTAATATATTACAGTTATCACATTGTATAGCACTGTGTACTTACAATTGCTCCTTTTGGCCTTCTTCCTAGTTAATTCTTCTCTTTTCCATTAGGACTATGACATCACATGATTATAAACTGACTAGCTGAATCCTTCTGAGCTATATGTAGAAACAGGAGGTCGATTTTCCCTGCATGAGTCATCAGTCACTGCAAAAGTCACTGGTAGGGTGAGGAGAGAGCAGCTGGGTTAGGAGATGAAGAGGGGAATGATAAGTGCAGGGACAAGAGACTTCATGTTTCTACATAGAGAAGAATTAGCTGGGTAGAAAGGCAAAATGAGCAATTGTAAGCACACAGTGCTGTATAATATGATGACTGCAGAATATTAAGAGGATAAAAACTTTGATGGGAGGAGGCGTGCTTCTTTAAGTACTGATAATAGTCCTAAAAAAAAAGCTTACATTTTTATATATGTTGAAGGTCTTTAATATTTTACATCTGATTTGACCACTTTAATGATATGTTCATCGTGGCAAATCCAATATATTTTTGAAGGCAGAAATTGGAGGTTGATCCTCAAATGTATGTGCAAAGTATGTGTCAGTGGATCTGCATGAATAATAGCCCCATTTCATGGAGATAATCCAGACTGGACAATTCTACATTTTTTTTATAGGAGGAACACCAAACCATGTATATTCTAATTCTTCTCATTAATTATTTTCACTTACTTGCTTAGAGGCGGATTGTGAGCAGATGTGGGTTTACTGGGTTAACTATTAATTAGAGGGAATCTGTCACCACGTTTTTGTTACTTCATCTGAAAGTTACATTATGTAGGCGCAGAGACCCTGGTTCCAGCAGTGTCACTTACTGGGCTGCTTGTTGTAATTTTGATAAAATAACAGTTTTATCTTCTGCAGATCTAGCTGTTCTCTAAATGCTGAGCTCTGTATAACCCCGCCCCCACACCACTGATTGGCAGATTTCTGTGTACACTGTGCATAGGCAGAAAGCTGCCAATCAGCGGTGGGGGCAGAGTTATACAGAGCTCATGAATATGGAGGACTACATGGCAGCAGGTTTACTAGTCCTCTAGCAATATTCTTCTGTTGAAAAAGCTATGATTTTTCAAAACTACAGCAAGCAGCCCAGTAAGTGACACATCGCTGGAATCAGAACCTCTGCTATTACATCATGCTGCTCTCAGATTAGTTGGAAAAAAACTGGTGACAGATCCCCTTTAAAGTAGAAGGCCTGCAGGGAATAGATTCATCAGACACAGTGACATCATTGTCCATGGTTAGTATATAATACTGCAGCTTGGGTACATTTATAGAGACTCTGTCAGGAGGATTTTGCTATGTAGTCTGAGGACAGCATTAGGCAGGGGTTAAAACACAGGTTTAAATGATGTGTCATGTATTGATGTGTGCTGTTCTTTACTTAGAGTAAAGGATTTTTATCAACTGATGATTATCATTGTCCAGACCACAGCAGCTACAGTAATGCATGCATGCCAGTCTGACTCCGCCTCCTCCTGTGATAAGCAGCTCACTGTCTATAGACAATGTACATACAGAGCCTGGTGTGGGCGGGGGCAGCTTTCTCAGCTTTGCTTCAAGCTAAATCTAGGAACTCTGGTAGTTTACGGAGTGCAATGATTCTGACACAAAGTGATACATCATTGGATTCAGGATTTCTTTCCTTACATCATGCTGCTCTCAGAGAAGGTAGCAAAAACCTGGTAAAATGTTCCCTTTAAGAAATGCAATAACATAGACAAGATTGGAATGGTCTCTGGGAAAATAAAGCAACCCTTTATTTAAGGCTGTTCAAATTATTATTATTATTATTTATTTATATAGCACCATTAATTCCATGGTGCTGTACATGAGAAGACACATATATATATTTTACACTACGTGAAATAACACAGGCTGTGTGCTATTCTATAAAGAAGAAATCCAGAAATCCAGATGAATGATGCCTGCAGGAAGGCTAACTAGGCCTCCGTTAGCAAATCTGCTGGATGCATTTAATATAGGGGCCTTTGTCTTTCCTTACATTAAAGAAACACTACTTAGAAAAGTCTTCCCCAAAATGAAAAATCCTAATCTTCAAAATTCGGCAGAAATGTATGGAAATAAAACGAGACCTGGAATAAAGTTAAAGAGGAAGAAGTGTGCACTAAGTGTCCATTTATGATCATGTAGCTGCAGGGCACTCGCGCTGCAGAATGCTCCGCCAACTTATAGCCATGTTTTGTCACATTCATTTATTTTCATATTTGTGTATTTATTAATTGCCGGGATGATATGGGAGCGGATAATTAAATGCACGCTGCAGTTTAGAGGATACAGAGCGATGTGTGCGACAAATGAACCCGTAAAAACGTCAATATCTAAAGGGATTGGATTATCACTGGTTAGACAGCCTGCAAATGTCACCTGGACAGGCGCTCAATTATGAGGGAATTTGCATTTTTCATAATTCATTTTATTATTGAACAAAAAAATACATTCCTAAAATAAAAGAAAATATCAGTGACAGCGGTTTTTTTCGCTAACAGTCATGAGCTCTCAATAGGGTTTAGATCAGGGGAGGACGGGGCCATGGCATTAGTCTTTGGATGCTGCGATGGAGCATCCTCCTGCATAAAAGTCATGGCTTTCGTGAAAGATTCAGACTTTTTCCTGTACCGCTGTCTGATAAAGTGTCTTCTAAAGATTAGCAGTAGGTTCTGGAGTTGAGTCCATTTAAAAGGTCCAACCTAGCTCATCACTAGTAATTCCGGCCCATAGCGGTGCCCACCTCCATTTTGCTGGCATCTGAGCTGAAGTGGAGGACTGTGCCCATTACTGATCCAGTCCTGGACCCATCAATCTGGTCCTCAAGAGTCACTCATCTATCGGTGCATAAAATCTTTGAGAAATCTGTCTTCAGATGTTTCTTGGCCCAGTCTTGGCGTGTCTTGTTCAGTTGTGGTCAGGTTTCAGCCTTCCCCACCACGTCTCTGAGCACTGAACACCTTGTACCTCTGGGCCTCCAGGGAGGTGGCATCTCTGGAATACGACAGCCCTGGAGGATAATGGCTTCCTAGTAGCTTCTCGGTTGATTTTTCTCAAATCTTTAGGCGTTAATGTGCGTCTTTTTTTCTCATTGCAAACACGGCACATTTTAATTTTCATGGTTGTGGTTAAAACCTCAACGATTTCACAGTGATCAGGGCAAAAAACATGCCCTGGCCGCGGCACATTAATACAGCCTCGATTGATTCATTATTAATAGACATCAGCAAAAAGATTTGGAGTACCCTGGTCCTGCATCCACTCTAGCACTTCATGGCAGACGGTCCAGGGCAGTACGAACTTCCTCGCAGAGCTCTCGATTGCCAGCACTGAGCGATTCTTGCGGTTTCTAAACCCCCTGTGACTCATGTCAGGGCGCTGCAGAGGACTAGTAATCACAAGAGGCGCTGAGGATGCCAACATTTGAATGCTCCCCAGAGAGGCTGGCCCTGACCCGGCTTGCCATCTTTTTGGTAATACCTAATTAACACCTCTGGGTATCGTCCTATGTATGAGGGTTTGCAAACGTACATGCATTACATAGTGTCTGTTCAAATCACTATATAGTCTGTGTAATACAGGACACGGCGTCTGGACCAAGAGATGAGGATCCTGAAAACGAGACTATGAAACTAACTCTCATTCATTGGAGCTGCGATAAGATCTCACAGTCTGCTACACTTTCTATAAAGACAAAGCCGGAAGTACTGTACATGTTAATAAAAAGAACAAACAAAAAAACAAGTATCTGCTTTCCCTTTTTCACTGTTAAATCTAATAAATAAAAATAAATACAAAATATTATGCTATCTTATTTAAATCTAATGACTATAAATGCCAGTAATTCTATATAAATAATATTTTTATGTATTGTACCTTGAAGTACAGTAATGGAGCTAAATGCGATGAAAAATCCACCAATTGCTCACCTTTCTTCGGGATCGAAAGTTCCGTAAATGACGTTCCCTGGACTCTCCTAACATTTTCTTTACACGGGTTCTTTGTACGTGCAGAAGCCAAGCAATGACAATGACGCCGGCGGCCCACCTCTGCCGCCGATAAGCTAGGTATGCCAGTCTGTCTCTGTAGCCTCGCCATGTGGCCTGGATCTTCTGAGCTGCGGCCGCCTTTCCATCTCTGCCCTTGTAACGCTGTCCAGGGCGGCTCAGGAAATTCTGAACCCAGGATCCGTTTTCTAGGACGGATAGAAGCTGGGATACTGATGGTGTCCTGCCCAGCTGCTGGTCCAGAATGGCTGCTCTCATCTTGTCTCCATTTACCACTGCTGTCAGTACGGCGTAGCCCTGGAGCAACTTCTGCAAGCTCTCCAAAAAGGGCAGAAAGCTATCCCACCCGAGACAGTAATGCTGTTTAAAGGCCAAAAAGTCTGCCGCTTTGTTGTCTATGAAACCATTATGGATGGTGAAGCAGTGACCAGTGTCCGGAGTAACTGGAGCTAATGCCCATGCATCCTGGAAACAGAGAATGGTGTTACCAGCTAACACATAGCGAGCAAACAACAAAACAATCAGCGGGTACATTCATTACCTTTGGATGGAATATGAGGTGGCAAGTGGCATTTGTATGAAATGTTACTCTGTACATAGCTGATCCATAGTAACACACATGATGGACCCCAATGACTTATAATGGGGTCTGTCAGGATTTTGTCATGGTGACTTTCATTTTTTTTCACCAAGATCACTTTAGTCTGACAGCTGCACCATTTTTGAGACTGTTACCAACATATGTAGGCAGTATCTGGTCTAATATATCATTTTATTAAAACATGTATTGCATAAACAGTGACTTATTTTCTGTCCTCCTTCATCCCTACAGCATTGTGTGCAATGGTTTGTGTATGGAGAAATAATATGATTTTAAAACCAACTACCTGTGACTCTGGAGATCCATCGCCCCGCTTCTCCCTCCACATCACATTGGTAAATGTCCTTGTAGTTTTGGCCGACACATTATGGGGTGTTGAAGCGATCTCTGCAGCACTGTCTGGTATCGGACGCTCAAATTCATCACGGGGACTGCCAGCGTTCTTATGGATGTGCTCCGCTTCCAAGGTTGGGTTTGCTGGCTTGATAGCATTTCTGACTGTAAGATGGTGAAATACACAAAACGTGAGATTTATATATAATACACGCTGGACCTGGTGTATATAGTCTTGAGCCAGCTACATTAGGTAGCTGTTGGCAGAACTATGGTTCGGCTGACCGTTTGTCGAGGAGCCATCTCAGCTACCTCTCCCATACACAGGTGCACTCCTGTGTTATCTATGAGAAAGACACATCTGGCGGCAGCTGCTCTCCTGGAGAAAAAAAGAATTGACCATACGTCTGATATGCCGAACCCTTAAATCCCCAGATAATCAATTGTCCAGGGCCCCCATAGACATCAGCCGAACGTGTCGACATTGGTTTATTTGGTTGACATTATTCTCATGTGTACGGGGGGGCTTTGCTCACCTTTCCCTGCTCCAGCGCTGTCTCTCTGATACTACTCCCAGTTTATTGTTTATAGGCTACAGCAGTGAAGTCATGACTATAGCAGGAGTGACCACTGCAGCTAATCACTGGGCTCAGCAGAGGTGAATTTATTATTTTTTGATAGCACAATCCTATGGGCTGAAGAAACTATATGCATAAAAATCCCTTTAAAGAGGTTGTCTGATCTCAGAAGAAAAGTCTGCATCCACCCTATATGATTGCCGGCTGCTAAGTCGTGACAGTGTACCCAATGTCATGATTCCCCTGTGTTCCCTATGCGGGTGGGTGGTCACATGACTACATGCCAACTAGAAGTCGGGTGAGTCTAGTTGGCACATGACCGCAAGTATGCAAATTGCATACATTTAGTCATGTGCACGGTGGCTCAGTGGTTAGCACTGCAGCCTTGTAGCGCTGGAGTCCTGGGTTCGAATACCACCAAGGACAACATCTGCAAACCCATGTTTGCGTGGGTTTCCTCCGGGTACTCCAGTTTCCTCCCACATTCCAAAGACATACTGATAGGGAATTTAGATTGTGAGCCCCATCGGGGACAGCAATGATAATGTGTGCAAACTGTAAAGCGTTGCGAAATATGTTAGCGCTATATAAAAATATAGATTATTATTATTATTATGTGACCACCATCTGCCTAGGGAATACAGGAGTCTGCAATTTTTCTAAGACCAGACAACCCTTAAGATGTATGCAAAGATAGAGCTTACCAACTTGTATACTAGAGCCATAAATATCCATCAAGATGGTAATGACTAGTTTGGCCAGCTGGACAGGGCACCCTTTACATTGAGGCCTCTGAAGACTAATCCCACAGATGGACCGGAGGGTTGAGCTGCAAAATATTTCAATTCCAGTTGTCTGTGAAGCACTAGAGAGAACTGTGCAGCTAAAGAATAGCAGCAGCACAGTCCTGTGTGTCTTCTGCTCATTACAGATCTAGAAGACGATATAATTTGGACAATATTGGGAGTAATATTGGCCTTTTTAGAGGGGAAGTATATGATAGTGATATTATTTACTCTATTGAAGCATTATTTAGGTATTGTATGGTGTGTGACAAAGTCAGCGAAATAGTACTGGAGGAGAGATATGTATCACTGCGGTTGTTAGCTTCAGTGACATGAACCTAGGAAAACGCTCCAGGACACAAAGTGCTGAGAGGGGTTAATCGGCGATGTTTAGGGCTAGGTTGAGTGAACAGCTAGCTAGTAGAGTGGGTGGAGTCCAGAGGATAAATACACAGCCTTCTGGCTCATTCAGTGTGGGGTATGTCTGGAGGTGCACTGTCCATTGCTGTGTTTTCATGATAAAGAAAGCTGAACTTTTGTTGATCCCACAGCAATACGGACTGTGCCATACTATATGTTTTGTTTTCCTGTTAGGCTAGAAAAGCCGTTTTGTTTTGCTATAACTGCACTGGTTTATGCGGTACCTTTAATAAACCAGTGGAAGATTTAAAGAGACAGTGTTCCTGTGTCTATTTCTATGTGACGCCAAGTGAGCCGATCTACCACATGTATTATTGTATATCTGCAGCTTTAAAAATACTGAGAAAATCTGGAGGAGATGAACCCTAATTTTTCTTGTCATTTACATGACCCCTCTTTTTTTTTTAAAAAAAAAAAAAAAGCTCAGCGCTCAGTGAGCGTAATTTGCTGAATATATAGTAGCAGTAAAAAATGTTCTGAGCAGAAAATTATCCAAACTCAGTGGCTATGTCATGAGAGTAACTAATAGGAGAATCCAGACTCATGGTGTCACATTGGAGTTAGAAAATGTCGTTGCCTGCTCCGACATTCTTTCAGTGATCGGACAGTTGGGCTTTGTTTAATTAGGTCATATATAAACCAATAATTAGAAGGCCATGGTCATTCCGAGCAGTAATATCAGAGGCTATGGTGATAGAACAACAATAATGTGTTGAAAAGGGTATTGGTCACGTTGAAAATCTTACTCTAGAGATGGCCTTGGTTACTGTACTAGAGTGCGTAATTGGTAATATAAAGATAATTTCTAATGAAGTAATGCAATTCTGTGGTTCAAAATAATACGGATGATAATAAAAATCTCTGTATGTTCTGCTTGGGAGTGTAAGTTGTAAAAAAAAAAAAGAAAGTGTTATAATGATGGGGAATCAGTTGACGTCTATTATGTTACAGGCAGCACATAGTAATTTTTATGAACTCCAGAAACATATTGACCGATTTTCTCAAACCACCTTCGATGTAATTCTTGAAAAAATAATATTTTCAACACTAAGCCTGTGCCAATTGGCTAATAAGAAACATGACCGAATACACTGGACGCATAAGCCTGAGTGTCATGATCCAGGCCGGGGTTTGTTTCTTGTTATTCTCTCCACGGTCTGGTCGTGTGGGGGTTAACCTTCTCTGCCTCATTTTGGGTTCTGTGTGACTATTTCAGTCTGCTGTGGCCTGCCGACCAATGTCAGCGATAGTTCATGCTTCCAGGCTAGAGCAGCTAACCCCTTGATACCGTGCTTTGTCCTCTGCCCGTTTACTCTGTTCCCGTGACTTCCCTTTCCTGCCAGTCCGCTTGTCTTAGTGTTTTCTCCCTGTGCTTGGACCTCTTGGTATGTGATCCGGCTTGTCTTCTGACCTGTTTGACTGTCTCACGTCTGTTATATCTGCTCCCGTCTGGCTCTGACTTCTGGCTTGTATTTGACCACGTGTATTGATTTTTCCTCAGGTCCTGTTTTTCCTGACTGTTGCTGACTCGGCTCGTTTGACGACACTTTTGCCACCAGGTGGCGCCTGTGCTGCTGCTTAGTGGTGCTATGCTGTGTGTGCAACCTCTCTTCCCTCACCATCACCCCCTGGTGAAGGTTGCGCTACACTGCACTGCAGCAGCATTACAGGAGTCATTGAGACTGGCTTTTTGCACAGTGCTCCCTCCACCTCTGCCTGCCTCCTAACCTCCTCGAAGTGACTGATAGGCTGCTGTGTTTGCAGTGAAATAGCAGATCACTGTCAATCATATCCCTAAGGGGGCCGGATTGGGGAGGAGCAATCCGCTCATGAATACACCACAGTACCTTAGTGAAGCCATTACCCACACCAGACACCCTACTGCGCACCTGGAACAAACAGGACATGTGCAAGATTTCAGTTCGGCATGGACACCATCACTCAACACATGGACATGTTCCTTGCCTGGCTTGAGCCTGCAAATTTGCAACATAATTTGCACACACTTCATTAACAATAAAAAATAGTTTTCAGATGTTTTTAGGTGGACTATCTGGCATTGTTAGTTCTCGGGAGAAATCTGCCAGCAGACTCCTTTTAAATACATTTCCCCCCCAAAGTTTACCTTTGCCTTGCATAAGCGTAGCTGCTCTTCTTGCATGGACACCATGCAGGGGCAGAGGCTGTTCCTTTATAGCAGGAGGAACCAAGGTAATACGAGCAGCTGGAGGAATAAGGCCTCTCTGTATCAGACTCAGGATTCCTAAGGAAGGAGCATTTCAGTAAGTGTATCGAAAATATTCAAAATGTGAATTCTGTATACAAGAATGTATTCACAGTACTGCAGCTTTCATCGGAACCATTCAACCAGTTTGTAATCAGACACCTCCCTTACGGTTAAAGAGTAGACGCTTTCAGGGCTGAAATGTGAAGTCAAGTCACTGTATGTGACTGCAGAATCGTAGCTGTGTGCGGTACGGAAACTTTCAGGATTCCCCTGTATTCACTGGGTGGTAAGTCACCTGACCACATGTTTGCGATTTGTATACTTGCTGTCACATGCAGACTAGACTTTCCTGACTTCTCTCAATAGAAGAAAACTGAGAACAGAGGGGAGAGTCTAGTCAGTATATGACCACCACTATATATATCTGAGCAGTCATGTTTCCACTCATGCACTTGGGTAAGATAAGGGAATTGTGACAGCGTGGGCATTGCACACTGTCATGATTTTGCAGCCTGCAGTTGCACAAAGTCCATAATGAAACTATAGTCCAAAGTGAAATATATATAACAATATAGATTAATATTTATACAAAATGTTTTGATCTGTAAATCTCTTGGGGGTCAATGGTATTTTTTTCCCAACACCAGCATGCTCTGGGTATGGAATTTTTCTGGCGTTTCCTCACTGCCTTATGTAGACTTGAAAAAACAACACTAAAACAGCACATTTCAAATGTTACAAAATGTAAAACCCACAAATCAAAAGAAAAAAAAAGAAAAATGCTTAACTTTCATGGAGACATTTATAAGTGTTTCTTAAAAACTCGTGTGTGAAAGAAGCCTTATTAGCTGGGCTACTATAATGTAGTGAGTAAATGATGGTATATACACACATGGTGGCCACGGTGCAGCGGAGATGTGGCTCATATTGAAGCCTCCTGTGCTTTTATGGGTACAGCCACTGATACCTGTCCACACACTGATCAAGCTGTGTAATTACCCATGAACATGTGAACTAACCCATTGCTTTCCCTACATTACATTGCCATCATTCCTGAAGAATTATGAATGCAGGACTGGGCTGTAAACACAAATTATATCTTAGCAACAATACAAGTATGAGTAATGCAAAATATTTACAAAGTTAAAGGGAATCTGTCATCAGGTTTTTGCTACCCCATCTGAGAGCAGCATAATATATGGGAAGAGACACTGATTCCAGCGCTGTGTCACTTACTGGACTACTTTCTGACATTTCAATAAAATCCCTTTTTTATCTGCTGCAGATCTAGCAGGTCTCTGAATGCTGAGCTCTGTATAACCCCGCCCACATCACTGATTGATAGCTAATTATGTACACTGTGCATAGGCAGAAAGCTGTCAATCATTGTTGAGAGCAGGGGTAACACAGAGATCATGAATATGGAGGACTACCTCTCAGCAGATTTACTATTTCTTTAAAATCTACTGATAAAATAGTGATTTAATCAAAAATACAGTGAGCAGCCTAGTAAGTGACAGATTGCTGTAATTAGGGTCTCTGTCTCTGCATTATTCTGCTCACAGATTAGGTGGCGAAAATCTGGTGACACATTCCCTTTAAAATATACATTGTAGATTAATACAGTATTAAGCTATGAAATGGTTGCTCGGCTTTCTCCAGCAATCCCTATGACAGGAGCAACGGTCAAGCATCCAAGCCTCTAGACCACACCACACAGCCAGGGTGCAGAGCTATGTTCTCACGATCAACGGGGGTCACAGCAGTCGAATCCCCAGTGATCAGTGATCCCCTGTCCTGTGGACAGAGGAAACTTACTAAGGAAAATCCCTTAAAATAAGTTGTCCAAATACAGTAAAGATTATTTATTTACGGTAGTTTTAAAACTGTAAAACAAATATAAATACAGTTAAATACACTTTATATACACTTGATATTTCAGAAACAAATTGTGAACAGTTGAAAACAAAACACATAAAAACAGCCTGGGTCGCATCTGGCATTGTAGTTCAGCGACACTGAAGGGAATGGCGTTGAGCTGCAATACCACACACTGGCTAAGGACAGGAGTGGCGCTGTTTTTGGGCAAGGTTTTAGGCAATGTTCACACGATGAGCATATTCCATCAGTATTTGTAGCCAAAACCAGGAGTGGGTGATAAATACAGAAGTGGTGACGGGTTTCTATTATACTTCTCCTCTGATTGAACCACTCCTGGTTTTGGCTTATAAATATGGATGTGAAATACTGACCAAATACTGATCGTGTGAATGTGGCCTTAGGGTCCGTCTGAAAAGAACCTGCAGGGGCAATAGTCCTGCAGCCCCTTGCTCGGAGTACAGACTGGTCCACAGCAGCTTGCATTTACCATTTTGTGAAGGCGTCCAGACACCTTAGATAGCAATAGCCGAATGCTCTTTCATTGTTGACTTTCCCATACACATTCACGCTCACTTCAGTTAAGTGTGCATATGTTTTCAATAGGGAGAGCTGATTACACAGCTGCCAGAGGCAAATCTCCCTGGCAAACATAACAATTAGGCCGAGATCACTCGGACAAGTCTCACATCTAAATACCTGGCACTGCTGCCGGGAGCGGAGCGAGTGCAGTAATCAGACTGCACTCAGATGTCATCCGAGTGCAGTTTGAGGTTTTTCTTGCACCCATAAACTTGAATGGGAGAGTATCTTCCCAGTTCAGAGTGAAATCACAGCATGTTTTTTTTCACCGACAGATTCTGCCACTGAAAAAAATTGTTCATCAGCACCCCACTGAATAACATTAGTCCGAGTGCTATCCAATAAATATCAGATAGCACTGATCACTATAGTGGTGTGACCCAGGCCTTAGGCATTGCAATTCAACATGCACAATCCTTCTCCTTAGGCCGGGGTCACACTTGTGAGAAACTCGCACGAGTCTCGCGTCTCAATATCCAGCACTCGGGATCGGAGTGTGCGGCTGCATGTATTTCTATGCGGCTGAGCGCTCCGGTCCAAGTGCCGGATATTGAGACGCGAGACTCGTGCGAGTTTCTCACAAGTGTAACCCTGGCCTTAGGCTTACCCTCTCCTGAGGGTATGTGCACATGATCTGGAGTTGCTGCGGGTTGGACGCTGTGTACTTGTGCAGTGTCCAGATGTTACAGCATTGTGGATGGGATTTCAAGAGATCCCATGCCCACTATGCGTGCACAGATGCCCGCGGCTCACCCGCGGAGACAGACATGCGTCACATCTCTCCAGACCGCAGCATGCCAATTTCTCTTGCAGAGAAGCGAGTCTCCGCAAGAGAAATCTCACCAATAGAATGTATTGGACGCGGTGAACACATGCAGAGTCACCTGCGTTCAACAGACGGCAGCGCTTTGAATGCGGCGAACATACGTTGTGTCCAAAGCACTGCCAGTTCTGGATCGTGTGCACCCGGCCTAACAGCTCAGGACGGCGACATATGTGGAGCGGAGGGGTCCTGAAACTGGTTGGATCCAGCAATATAGCAATAAACTTGTGTTGCGCTCCTGGCTTCGGAAACTTGCCACCTCCGATAGTCTGCAGAGGTGGCCAGTAACCTAGGCAACGAGCAGTAAACTATACAATTAAAAAAACCTCCATAAATGGCAAATGTGCTTGTTTTTACCTAATAACCTCTATAAGTGATCACAAGAAGCTCTCTAGTGTTTTCTATACATGCTAAGGACTCAGCAGAAGGTAATATAGTGCACAAATGTAGCAAGTCCAGTGTAAACAGAACATACTTCAAAATATAGGAAATTGAATGAATAAAATCGGGAAAATGGCTTCCTTGTATTCCACACTAGCTGGCACTTTTCAGAAAGAATGTTTCTCACCGATGACATTGGAACAGAAATCATAAAAATGAATAAATACAAACATTACTGATGAATTCCATGTTTGTGAGAGGGCATCGGATGTCCTAATCTCAGCTGACGGTGCTAATTTCCCACATACATTATGCTGTCACTGGCCATAGGGAAAACAGGTGGTAGTTAGTGGTAATTATCCCCCCGTGTAGTGGCCGTGGGGTCAGTATTCACACCTCTCACCTTTCTGCAGGTCTTTTTCATGCACTGGTGGTGGCGGCAGAGAGGCGTCCACACGATGGGAGGCTGGGAGGACGGACAGATGACTGACGGTGGGGCCTCTGGCAACCCTCTCAATAGGCACCTGTAAGGAGCAAGATTTAACCCGGTGAATGCACGGATGCCGGGAATACATCATCTCTGCTAGGTCCTGTTCTATCAGGCAGAGGTGACATATTCCCTGGAAACTCTCCAGACAATAAACTATACAAGACATCATTAGAGTATCACAATATTAGAAAAAGCCTCCTTTTTGCCTCTAGCGCCGGAGCCATTTCTGGTCCCCGGTCCTCATCGGAAATGTACCCGGCAGGTGTGGTAGGGGAAGGCATGCAGAACTTTTGCAAACGCCACATCTGTTTTGCAGAGCGGGTGACATCAGCGGTGCAGAAAGGAGAAAAAAGATGGTAGGATGGGGGTTTGAGAGAGGAAGATAGGAGCTGGCTCAGTCTGCCTGATGCTTTGCACGTGGGCATAAGGCCAGGCAGAGAAGAGCGGGCCCATCTTATTGGAATTCAGCGGTGGCCCTCGCTTCCTGTCCAGAGACAGATGTAACGCAGCCGTCCATGGCATTGCAAGCAGGCACTGAGCTGTTTCCAGGGATTTGTGCGGAGTGGAGAAGCAATGTCGGAGGCTCACCGTGCGCCCCGGCATAGCAAAATGACAGCCAATCTCCCATTCCACATGACAAGCACTGGATAAAAACTTTAAACAAATGGTGACCTTTCCAAAGATTAATTTGTTTACCAGCAGAATCCTCCTCTCCTTGTCATCCCAGATGGAGCACATCCGAGCGTCCCCAGATTCTAGGTGTAAGGAACGCTGACTCCAATCAGCGCCAACTCTCCGGCAATTAGTTCCGGGCTAGTTTTTTTCCCCCCTCTCTCTTGTATAATATTATCCCCATCCCTACACACACAATTACCTCCCCATCCGATCAGGGAAATTGTCACGCTTCCCATTACTGGTTTAGTAAGTACATTGCAACGGAAACATCAATTTGATTACAATGAAAGTAAACCTCCGTGACAACCTCCAACAAGGGCATGAAATGTCTATTATTCCGGAGCGTTACTCCTGGTGGTACACGCTGCGTGACAGCTTGGTATCAAAGCACGATGTCATCAGTGATCTATAACCGAAAATTAAAATATAGGGTAACTGGGAACAAACCCATCACAGATCCATAGAAGAAGTGATAAGCTCAAGATCAGTGGGGGTCCAACCACTGAGACCCCCAATGGCGCCAGAAGAAGGGATGCGTGGCCTTCATTTCACTAACGGAGCAATCATGCATGTACAATGCTCGGCGATCACGGTAGTCACATAGTGTTTAAAGGGCAAGTCGCACATGTGTGGACGTCGCTTATTTGCTTATTCTGCCAGTAGAGGTTTCAGTAGTTGCATTGTGATCTTTTTATTTAAAAAAGTGTGCCACCTTCTCTTGTTAAAGGCAATCTCTCACTAGGTTTTTGCTATGTACTCCGAGAGCAGCATGATGTAGGGCTGCGACCCCAATTCCAGCGATGTATCACTTGCTGGTCTGAATGTTGTCATTTTGATACAGATCTAGCGCTGCTCAGAATGCTGAGCCCTGTATAACCCTGCCCACACCACTGATTGGCAGGTTTGTGTACACTGTGCATAGGCAGAAAGGTGCTAATTAGCTGTGGGGGTCAGGTTAGGCAGAGCAGATGACTAGGGGGCAAGAGACACTTAAGGCCATGTTACACGTATCGATGTCCCAGCGATCCCACCAACGATCCGACGTAGATGGGATCGCTGGGACATAGTTAGTTGATCGCTGGTGAGCTGTCACATAGACCAGGGTTCCCCAACTCCAGTCCTCAAGGCCCACCAGCTGGTCATGTTTTCAGGATTTCCTTAGTATTGCCCTGGTGATAATTGCATCACCTGTAGAATACAAGGGAAATCCTGAAAACAAGACCTGTTGGTGGGCCTTGTGGACTGGAGTTGGGGAACCCTGACATAGACAGCCCCTCCAGCGATCAGGACCAGCGAGCAAGCTGATTTCCAATGTAAACAGTGGGTATCTAAGAGCCGCGCAGCTCTTGGATACCCACTGTTTACATTGGAAACCAGCTCCCAGCGTCGCTGATCGTTGGTCTCTCACTGTCACACGCAGCGATGCGCGCTGGCCAGCTGGAGACCAACGATCAAAAAACGGCCCAGGACGTTTGAGCTCGATCAGCGATACCCGGCAGGGGGGCCGGTCGCTGATCAATGTCACACACAGCGATCTCGCTATGTGTGACAGGGCCTTTAGACCTGTAGCGATAATCTCCTGCTGATAAACTTATTTTATTGAAAACGCAACACACAGCCTTGTATGTGACACATCACTGAAATCAGGGTATCAGGTCTTATATCAAGCTGCTCTTAGATTAGACAGCAAAATAGATTCCCTTGAAGGGTATGTGCACACGCTGCAGATTACTCTGCGGATTTTTCCACGCGGATTTGGCTAAATCCGCAGGTCAAATGACCTGCGTTTTACCTGCAGATTTAGTGCGGATTTCCCCAGCGTTTTTACACCTGCGTTTTCCTATAGTGGAGCAGGTGTAAAAACGCTGCGGATCCGCAAAAAGAATTGACATGCTGCGGATCTGAACCAGCAGCAAATCCGCGCGGAAAAACTTGCAGCACGTGCACAGCATTTTTGAAAATTTTTGCACATTTGTCATTCTGTGCTTTTTGTTTGTGTTTCAGTCAGGGTGGAGTGAACATGGTCCAACAGACTTGTTCACATTGTGCATGTCACATGTGTGTTTTTAATCCAGTTTTTTTCGTGCTTATGCATGATTTGAGAGACCCCACCCCTCTCTTGTGTGACATGCACATAAGGAGCTGTCTTGCATCACGTGCCCATACCAGAAAGCGCCTGTCTTAATCCTGCTCATTTAGATACAGTTCATATGTTCAGGTATTAAATACATTAGATAGGGACTGCTTCAATACGGGTTACCTTGACGTTGGTGAGGCAGCTTGTTATACATTTTTTTGCAAAAAAACGTATAGACTAAATACCCTGTGTTTGTTATTACCTTTTATCAGCACTTGCTGACTACTGTTATATGTCTTATTGCAAGGTATTTTTGCACATTTGTCATTCTGTGCTTTTTGTTTGTGTTTCAGTCAGGGTGGAGTGAACATGGTCCAACAGACTTGTTCACATTGTGCATGTCACATGTGTGTTTTTAATCCATTTTTGAAAATAGGTAGACTTGAATGGTGCTGTAAACGCAGCAGAATCCGCAGCGTGTGCACATACCCTAAGGCAGCACAAACTGTACAGCACTTTGGTACGAAAAAAAAATGGCTGCTGGTGGGGGAGCATGGGGTCAGCCTCCTCCTATAGAAAAGCAGGTTTCCCATGCGAGATGCTTTACAATTGGATATCTGGTCACATGCTCCCCCACCGCAGACATTATCGGGACAGAAGTGTTCGTCAGTTTGTTATCATTGTTAAAAATATAAAAGTGTGTGGATGTTAAGAAGGCTGTTAGTCTAGTAGCGCTTTAAGGCTAAGTTCACACGTAGCAGAACTCCCGCAGAAGTTACCGCGGGAATTCTGGAATTCCATTCCGCGGGAAAATCGCATTTTAAATTCCCGCGATTTTCCCTCAGAAAAACTAGCGATTTGCAGGCGTAATTAGCTTGCAGAATGCTAGCGTTTTCCAAGCGATCTGTAGCATCGCTTGGAGAACTGATTGACAGGTTGGTCACACTCGTCAAACATAGTGTTTGACGAGTGTGACCAACTTTTTACTATTGATGCTGCCTATGCAGCATCAGTAGTAAAAAGAGCTAATGTTAAAAGTAATAAAAAAATTAAAAAATCGTCTTATACTCACCTTCCGACGTCCCGCGCAGCGTCCCCAGGCCTCCGCGATGCTTCGGTAGGTCCCATTCCATGATGCATTGTGGCAATGACCTTTGATGACGTTGCGGTCTCGCGAGACCGCTACAGTATCGCGAGACGCGACGTCAGCGAAGGTCATCGCAATGGTTTACTGGGAACGGGACCTGCCGGGAGCATCAATGAGGCCTTATGATGCTGCGCGGGACATCGGAAGGTGAACATAACACGATTTTTTTATTTTAATTCTATTTTTTACAGGGATATGGTACCCAGAGCCCGGAGGACAGTCTCCTCTCCTCCGGACCGTGGGTACCATCCGCAAATGTTCTGCTTACTTTTCGCATGGTGGGCACAGCCACATGCGGAAAATAAGCAGAACAATTCATTCCTATGTGGGCGGAATTGCCGTGATTCCGCAAAATAATGAGCATGCGGCAAATTTTTCAAAGATGCGATAACGCCGCGGGAAAATCCGCAGCATTAGCACAGCATTGTGGAATCCCACAGGATTGCATGGGATGCCGTTTTTTTGCGTTTTCGCGTCAAAATCGCACGTTAAAAACTGCCGCGAAAACGCGAAAAAACTGCGACGTGTGAACGCAGCCTAAATGTGAAATTTAGTACATATTCCGTATTATAAATTGAACTTAAAGGAAAGCTATTATTAGAAAATGATTTATTGATTTAATTAGTTTTTCTGAGTTTCATATATTTTTTTATTTTTTTTTTTAAAATAGCTCAATCTGTATTAATAATAAAAATAGAAATCTTGTAGTTTTCACATTGGCCACAATGGAATTTTAGATTCTAACTTCCTTTAGTTTCAGGAAATAACATATTTACTTTAGCCACATTGGTCGGATCCCAAACCTATCATTTTCTATTGAAGTGTCTAATGAGCGTGTGCAAGGATCGTTGTGAAGTGAGGGGGAGCAGGGTCAGCTGTGGCATCGCATAGAGTGATTGGTGGATCCTGTGCTGTGTATGGAGGTGTTACCTCTCATTGAAAGGACAGGACAGAAAAAAACTCCAATTATCAGTGTTACAATTACAAGATTACTAATTTTATTTTTTTAAATTAAGATCCTAATATGAAAAAAGAACATTGCCAAAATAAAAATACATGCAACACAAATGCCTGAATTACGCAATGTCATTTTCTGATGATAGCTTCCCTTTAATGCCCACACATTTGCATCACAGGGAATGGGACCTACCGAAGCATCGCGGAGGCCTGGGGACGCTGCACGGGACGTCGGAAGGTGAATATAAGACGATTTTTTAATTTTTTTATTACTTTTAACATTAGCTCTTTTTACTACTGATGCTGCATAGGCAGCATCAATAGTAAAAAGTTGGTCACACTCGTCAAACACTATGTTTGACGAGTGTGACCAACCTGTCAATCAGTTCTCCAAGCGATGCTACAGATCGCTTGGAAAACGCTAGCATTCTGCAAGCTAATTACGCCTGCAAATCGCTAGTTTTTCTGAGGGAAAATCGCGGGAATTTAAAATGCGATTTTCCCGCGGAATGGAATTCCAGAATTCCCGCGGTAACTTCTGCGGGAGTTCTGCTACGTGTGAACTTAGCCTTAAAGCGCTACTAGACTAACAGCCAGGGATTTGCCTAAAGGACAATACGCTTAGCAAGTATATGTTGACATGCCTTTTTTAACTATGTATTTTTAGTCTCATAGAATGGTAGAGTTGGAAGGGACCTCCTGGGCCATCTGGTCCAACCCCCTGCTCAAAGCAGGATTCACTAAATCATCCCTGACAGTTGTCTGTCCAGCCTCTGTTTGAAGACTTCTATTGAAGAAGAACTCATCACCTCTCGTGGCAGCCTGTTCCACTCGTTGATCACATTCACTGTCAAAAAGTTTTTTCTAATATCTAATCTGTGTCTCCTCCCATTCAGTTTCATCCCATTGCTTCTAGTCTTTCCTTGTGCAAATGAGAATAAAGTTGATCCTTCTACAATGTGACAGTCCTTGAGATATTTGTAGACAGTTATTAAGTCTCCTCTCAGTCTTATCTTTTGCAAGCTCAACATTCCCAAATCCTGCAACCTTTCCTCATAAGACAAGGTTTGCAGACCGGTCACCATTCTGGTCGCTCTTCTCTGAACTTGCTCCAGTTTGATGATGTCTTTTATAAAATGTGGCGCCTAAAACTGGACACAGTATTCCAGATGAGGTCTGACCAGAGAGGAGTAGAGGGCAGTAATGATTTCTCATGTGATCTAGAATGTATGCTTCTGTTAATACATCCCTGAATTGTATTTGCCTTTTTTGCTGCTGCATCAAACTGTTGACTCATGTTCAGTCTGTGATGTATTAGTATACCCAAGTCTTTTTCACATGTGCTGTTGCTTATCCCTATTCCTCCCATTCTGCATATGCTTTTTTCATTGTTATTGCCCAGATGTAGTACTTTGCATTTTTCCCTGTTAAAAACCATTCTGTTAGTTGCTGCCCACTTATCCAGTTTATTTAAATCTTTTTGAATCCTCTCTCTCTTCTCTAGTATTAGCTATCCCTCCTAGCTTTGTGTCATCAGCAAATGTAATCAGTTTACCCTCAATTACTTCATCTAAATCATTGATAAAGATGTTGAACAATACAGGGCCCAGGACAGAGCCCTGTGGTACCCCACTTGAGACATTCTTCCAACTGGATGTGCAGCCATTTACGACCATTCTTTGGGTCCGATCACTTAGACTAGTTTCAAACTTGCGCCTTTCGCGTGCACATGAAACTTATGCAAAAAACGCTTACAAACACTTGTAAACGCTGCGTTTTTTCGTCGCATCATCGTGCGCATTACGACAAAAAACGCTGTGTTTGTATGCGTTTTTATGCATTTTTCCATGCGTTTGCATTTTTTATGCACATGGTGTCACAATCACAGGAGGAAAATCCTTGAAAAATTCTTGCAGCAGACTCCACCAATGGGACAGCAGTGGGCGTGTGTTATGGAAATTCTTTATATAGACCCAGTTTACAGCTGAATTCTTGACATTTGCCTGATTTTCTCTTGACAACATGGATCTGCCCAGGAAGAGTTTTCACTTTAACTTGGATCTGGACATCAGGATAGCTCAGGCTTATGCAGTTGCTTGCCATCAACAAAGGGAGAGAGAGAGACAGCAAAGCCGGCAGCGTTTGTGGATAGATCCGATTATTGAACTCTGGGAGAGCCGTGGAGCGTACCACACCCTCTACAGCGAGCTACAGGCAAACCCGGAGAAATTTACTGATTACACACGGATGTCCCAACAAACCTTCAGGTATTTGCTTGGTCGTGTCCAAGATGCCATCCGGAGACAGGACACACAGCTCCGTCGTGCGATTCCTCCCGAGGAACGGCTCCTGGTCACATTGCGGTACGTAGTATTGCAAAAACAATGCCTGCATAATTTTCTTTGTTCTCACATGGACAATTCCAAAGCTGGCAGAATTATTGTTCTGCCATGTAGTTAACCAAAGGCTGCAGTATTTTTTTTTATGACATGTAGTAAAGAAAAGGCTGCATATACTGTATATTTGTACGCCTTTTTTTCTTGTGTTAAATTGTATTTTTTGTTGTTGTAACAATCCATATACACAAATATTAATTTTTGTTGTTTCTCGGTTTCACAGATTCCTGGCTACTGGCGAGAACCTCTCTTCTTTGCACTTCCAGTACCGTATTGGAATATCAACCTTGTCTGGAATAGTTGCGGACACCTGCCGGGCTTTGTGGGACGTTCTCTGTCCCGAATTTATGCCCCTGCCCACTGTGGAAAAGTGGTTTGAAATTGCTGAAAGATTCTGGACAGTCTGCAATTTCCCCAACTGTTTGGGTGCCGTTGATGGGAAACCAAAAAGAACAGGCTCTGAGTACTATAACTATCAAAAGTACTTTTCTACAGTACTAATGGCCATTTCGGATGTAGACTGTATGTTTGTTGCAGTGAACATTGTGGCATTTGGGCATGGGAAGGACTCCCAGGCTTTTAAGAACTTGGACATGGGCCGGAGGTTGTATGGCAACCAGTTCACTTTTCCCATGCCACGTCCTCTTCCCAACACCGAAGGTCCCCCACATCCCTTTGTAATGGTTGGGGATGAGGCATTCCAGATGTGCCAAAACCTGCTCAAGCCCTTCTTCAGCCGGGGCTTGAACCACACCAAAAGAATTTTTAATTACAGGCTGACCAGGGCCAGAAGAACTGTTGAGTGTGCCTTTGGTATACTTGTCTCCAGATGGCGCGTTCTCAGCACAGCCATTAATCTGAAACTGGAAACAGTGGATGAGGTGGTGAAGGCCTGTGTGGTTCTACACAATTTTGTTATGGTTAGAGCGCACACGAACTTTGAACTTGATGATGCCGCGCCTAACCCCTTGCCTGAATTTACTCAGCACCCTCTCAGGTCATCCGTTGAAGTTGGCCAAATGAGGGAGCAATTTGCGGCCTACTTCAACTCAGATGTGGGACGGGTGGAATGTCAAGATCAAATGGTGTAACAAAGTTTTATTTTGTGTGTATGTTAATAAAAAACCTGTGTTGATACCTGTACCGAGTGCACTCTGTCTTTTTACACTTCAATACAATAATCAACTGGCCAGGTGTACCAGTGAATTCGTGATGCTGTGTTTTGTGCATGATGAATTTACTAGTACTACTGACCAGGTGACTATACATACACACAAGTTGAATGATCTTTATCATCTCTACACTTTGAGTTCAATTTGCTGCGACGGTGGAGATAATACAGATAATTTTTGTGTCACCTGGCATGATGTTCACAATAGTGATTTGGGACTGCAGTTGCATCCCTCACTATTTATGACACCTAACGCTGTGACTATATTATTTGCAGTATCATCACTGTGGCTTCAGTTTGAACGCAGACAGGAGACATAATAAAGTTTATACAACTAATACAATACCCAGGCCTGGTGTCATGCTGAAGTGAGGACGCCAAAAGTAACGCATCCTGACTTCAGAAGGTTATCACACATGGGCAGGAGAATACACATAAGAGGTAAACTGCAGCATCGCTACAGTCTGATAGAAATATATGCAGACTGAAGCGACGCTGCAGGTTAAAACTCATGTGTATTCACCTGGCCAGGTGTGATAGTTATGAAACAAGGGCAGGGTATTGCACATATGGCGTGTATTTTCCCCGTCATCTCCTCAGTTTCTCAACACACACTGAATAGAGGATGTGGTTAATTACAAGGTATATCTAGAATCACCTTGCCTTGTATCACAAAAAGTTAAATGATGATGGTAAAAACACACCATAGTCAATTAACTTTTGATGATACCTGGCAAGGTAACAATAGATACACCTTGCACTCAACAACATCCTCTATTCAGTCTGTGTAATATTAGCTGACTCAAGAGACTGGTGGGGAAAATACAAGTCATATAGATTTGTGTTTTTGACTACACATATCTCCATGACTGACACAATAAACATGTGTCAGTAATGGAGCTATGTGGTGGCAAAAACGCTAAGTGTACGGCGCAGTGTGTGTATGGCGCAGTGTGTGTAGGCGGCGAAAGACACATTAATGAAACAGTATTTTGTGAAAGCAGAATTGCACATTTATTTAAAAAAAAAAAAATATTTTGAAGGACGTTTGGGATACTTTGGGGTTGTGGAGAGACGAAGAACAGCTGGAAGTTGACAAAGGGGTTCTAGGTGAAGGGGCGACTAAAGTAGTGGGGGAAGGGAGCTCAGGGATGGAAACGGAGGCAGGTTGAGAAACATTAGAAGGAGAGGGCGGACTGACAAAGTCTTTTGTTTCTTGTTCTTCTTTGGGGCAGGAATCACCTGCCTGGACCGACTACCACCGTGTGACCGCCTTACATTGCTTGACCGTGTCCGTGATGATCAAAAGAGGGAATGTGGGTCACCCCTCTGCTGCTCGGTGGTGGTGCTCCTTGAAGGAGAATATGTGGTGTCGGTGCTCCTAGAAGGAGAAGTGTTCTCGATGCTTCTTGTTGGAGAAGTGGTGGCGGTGCTCCTAGTAGGAGAAGTTGTGGCGGTGCTCCTAGTAGGAGAAGTTGTGGCGGTGCTCCTAGGAGGCGAAGTGGTGGTGGTGCTCCTATGATGGGGAGAGGTGGCGGTGCTCCTATGAGGCGAAGTGGTGGCGGTGCTCCTGGAATGATAAGGAGTGGTGGCGGTGCTCCCATGCTGATGCTGAGTGGTGGCGGTGCTCCTAGACGGAGATGTTGTGTCGGTGCTCCGACCAGGAGAATAGGTGGTGGTGGCCCAAGCTGGTTGTGCGATGGCGGTGCGCCAAGATGGTGGAACGGTGGCGGTAGTGGTGCTCCAGACAGGAGCAGCGCTTGCCATGCTGGTGGCGGGGGTGGAGTGTCCAGCAGCACTCGGCATTGGTGTGGTGTATTGTTGGGCAGCTTGGCTAGGAATGCAGGTGGCCATGCAGTGGTATGCAGCAAAAGTCGGTACTGTGGTGAAGCGAGTCAGTGGTGGCACAGGTGGGAATGACACCACTGAGTGCTGCACGTACTGATTCTGCTGCATAGCCTGTAAGAAAGCAGTGTTGCAGGCCTATAACACATTCAGCTGTTGCTCAGGACTAAGGTGTTCCGCCATGCCCTGTTCGATTTTACTAAAGAAATGGTGCGCTGGTCTGTCGAGGTTGGAGTCCAGCCGGTCAAGGCGCTGGTCGACAGAGTGGAAGCGGTGTTCCATGTGGGTATAACCGCGTTCCATGAGTGAAAAACCGCTTTCCACTCTGTCTGACAGCGACTTGAGGCTGGCATGAAAGGCCTCGCTCAAGTGCATGAACTCGGGCAAGACAGGCCTGTCCGAGGCCCTCTGCCGCTGGCGGGTAGTGCCCGCATAACCAGTGGCAGAGACCTGGGACAGGGGAACACCTGATGGACCAGCTTCCTGGTCACCAGCTGTCCGTGTTGCTGACCCGCAAGTTGCTTCCTGGCTGTCGGATGGCTGGGACGGGTCCGAGGTCGATCGATGAAGGACCGCTCCAGGGACAGGTTGCAGGGTGCTGCTCCAGGTGCTGTGGAAAGTAAAGTAAAACATTACTATCATGCATTTACTAGAAGCATCAGCTGTGAAATAGAAAAGCACAGGTTATTAAAAAAAAAATATATAAAAAAAATACATAATACTTACGCTCTAGTGGCAAGGACCGGTCTCAGGAAAGCCAACTCGCGATGATAGCAGTACTTTGTTCTGGTCCTTGCCGCTGACCCACTGCGAAACTGTCCCTCAGCACGAACATCAGTGTTGAAGCGGTCCTTCATTGAGCGCTAATGTGTGCGGACTTTGTTCACTGTTGGAAAAACAAAGAAAAAACATTATACAATGCACTGATGGCAACATCTGTATCATCACACACACCTGAGTGAACGTGGCAAACATTCAATGCGGCATCACAATAGAATTCAATACACAATGCAGTCACTGTTGATCCTGATGACACTGGTGTTTACTGCAACCAACAGCATCAAGAGTGAAAGCAGGAACAATACAGCAGTACAATACACAATGCATTCACTTTTGATCCTGATGACACTGGTGTGCTCACTGCAAGAATATATCTTGCAAGAAATACACCAGTATCAACAGCATCAAGAGTGAAAGCATGATCAATACAAAATGCATTCACTGTTGATCCTGATGACACTGGTGTGTTTACTGCAAGAATATATCTTGCAAGAAATACACCAGTATCAACAGCATCAAGAGTGAAAGCATGATCAATACAGCATTACAATACACAATGAATTCACTGTTGATCCTGATGACAACGGTGTGTTTACTGCAAGAATATATCTTGCAAGAAACACACCAGTATCAACAGCATCGAGTTAAAGCATGATCAATACAGCATTACAATATACAATGCAGTCACTGTTGTTCCTGAGGACACTGTTATGTTCCCTGATAGAATATATCTATCAGGAAACACAACAGTATCCTAAGGAACAAGAGTCAATGCGGCATCAACAGCAGGGAAATACTTACTAAACGCCTTTTTTGAAGCTGCAGAGGCACTGTCCCATCCCTCCATCAACGCTGCGGTCACATCATTCCAGAGCTGCCGGATCACCACAATGTCTTTGTACTGCTTGTCACGGCTGTCCCACAATGGGACACGTTCCTGGACAAGGCGTATCAGGTGCTCGTTGTCGAGACAGATGTCTTCATCCCGTTGTGGAACCTAGAAAAAAATTATAATCTTGGAAATTGATGAGAATCACATAAAAAAAAGGAAACAGAAAAGAAGAAAGATATAGAAGATGAAAAACAGGACAGAAAAAAAAAGGAATAGAAAACTTTTTTTTTTTTTAAAAAGGGACCTTCAAAGACTTGATACTTACATTGCGTCTCTTCGCCGTGACTTGGCTAGGCTGCTCCCGCTGTTCCGCCTCACTTGCCGGTTCCGATGCTGAGGTCTGTAAAAGAACACAAATTATTACCCATTTGTAGAGGCAGCTATACTTACACAAAGGCAGCAAAATCCTCACCTCCCGGTCAGCTTGGGCCAGTTCTTCTTGGGATGGCGAATATTCGGATCCAAAAGACATGCTGGAATAAAAAAAAAAATGAAAAAACATTAGTACATAATATATTTTAAAGGACAGGAACACATATATAGATTTTATAATACTCACATTTTAGCTGCTGAAGCTGTAATCCAAACTTGAATCTTGTCTCTTGCTGGGTGGGTGTATTCTCTCTTGCAGGGCTTCTTATCTCTTGCAGACTGTCTGTAGAGTGTGGTCTGGCACTACAGACCCCTTCTTTTATGTACACTCCTCCAAAACAATGTTGCTTGTTAGGGGGTGGATTAAACAAGTGTCTAGACATTGTTTACTCTGAAATCGCGCACGCTCACAACGCGCTGACGTGCACACTTCACAGCGCACGTCAGCGACCCCATAGACTCTAATGCAATTTTTTTGCGCATTGCGTGCGCACACGCGATTTTTTAACGATGTTGGGCGGAACAAAAAATGCAACATGTAGCGTCCAGCGCGTCTGGTCACACACCTGGAAAATGCTGAGGCATGCGTGCAATCGCTAGACACTGCGCCCGCCATTTTAAATATAGGGGACAATTGTGCGTGCGACCAATAGCGCACGATGCGCTGCGCGATAAAACGCTAGTGTGAAACCAGCCTAAGCCAGTTATGAATACACCTAACAGTTCCCTTGTCCTTTCCATACTTAGTCATTTTTTCAATAAGGATTGCGTGAGATACTTTGTCAAATGCTTTGCTGAAGTCAAGATATACTATATCTACAGCATTTCCCTGATCCACCCAGTCAGTGATTCCTTCATAGAAGGAAATTAAGTTAGTTTGACATGACTTATTAGTTACAAACCCATGCTGACTCTGGTTAATCACTTCATTCTTATCCAGTGATACATGTTGCTTAATAATTAGTTCAAAGATCTTTCCTGGTATAGTAGTCAGGCTCACTCCCATTAGTGATGAGCGAGTATACTCGTTGCTCGGGTTTTCCCGAGCATACTCAGGTGGTCTCCAAGTATTTGGAATAGAATCATAGAATCATAGAATCGTAGAGTTGGAAGGGACCTCCTGGGTCATCTGGTCCAACCCCCTGCTAAAAGCAGGATTCGCTAAATCATCCCAGTCAGATGTCTGTCCAGCCTCTGTTTGAAGACTTCCATTGAAGGAGAACTCACCACTTCTCGTGGCAGCCTGTTCCACTCATTGATCACTCTAACTGTCAAAAAGTTTTTTCTAATATCTAATCTGTGTCTCCTCCCATTCAGTTTCATCCCATTGCTTCTAGTCTTTCCTTGTGCAAATGAGAATAAAGTTGATCCTTCTGCAATGTGACAGCCCTTTAGATATTTGTAGACAGCTATTAAGTCTCCTCTCAGTCTTCTCTTTTGCAAACTAAACATTCCCAAATCCTGCAACCTTTCCTCATAAGACAGGGTTTGCAGACCGGTCACCATTCTGGTCGCTCTTTTCTGAACTTGCTCCAGTTTGTTGATGTCTTTTTTAAAATGTGGTGCCCAAAACTGGACACAATATTCCAGATGAGGTCTGACCAAAGAGGAGTAGAGGGAAATAATGACTTCACGTGATCTAGACTGTATGCTTCTGTTAATACATCCTAGAATTGCATTTGCCTTTTTTGCTGCTGCATCACACTGTTGACTCATATTCAGTCTGTGATCTATTAGTATACCCAAGTCTTTTTCACATGTGCTGTCACTTAGCCCTATTCCTCCCATTCTATATATGCTTTTTCCATTTTTATTGCCCAGATGTAGTACTTTGCATTTCTCCCTGTTAAAAACCATTCTGTTTGTTGCTGCCCACTTCTCCAGTTTATTTAAATCTTTTTGAATCCTCTCTCTCTCTTCTCTAGTATTAGCTATCCCTCCTAGCTTTGTGTCATCAGCAAATTTAATCAGTTTACCCTCAATGCCTTCATCTAAATCGTTGATAAAGATGTTGAGCAATACAGGGCCCAGGACAGAGCCCTGTGGTACCCCACTTGAGACATTCTTCCAACTGGATGTGCAGCCATTTACGACCACTCTTTGGGTCCGATCACTAAGCCAGTTATGAATCCACCTAACAGTTGCCTTGTCCATTC
This sequence comes from Dendrobates tinctorius, assembly GCF_039654945.1. Lineage (NCBI taxonomy): Eukaryota > Metazoa > Chordata > Amphibia > Anura > Dendrobatidae > Dendrobates > Dendrobates tinctorius. The sequence goes on along the minus strand of NW_027361690.1, from coordinate 92,412,883 downwards.
CATACTTAATCATTTTTTCAATAAGGATTGTATGAGAGACTTTGTCAAATGCTTTGCTGAAGTCAAGATATACTATATCTACAGCATTTCCTTGATCCACCCAATCAGTGATACCGTCATAGAAGGAAATTAAGTTAGTCTGACATGAGTTAGTTCTCGGAGACTTAGTTTCTGTCGCCGCAGCTGCATGATTTGCGGCTACTTGACAGCCTGAATACATGTGGGGACTGCCTGTTTGTTGGGGAATTCCCTCATGTGTGCAGGCTGTCAAGTAGCCGCAAATCATGCAGCTGCTGTGACAGAAACTAAATCTCCGGGCACTTCTAAACACTCGGAGATCACCCGAGCATGCTCGGAAAAACCTGAGTAACGAGTATACTCGCTCATCACTAACTCTCATTTAAAGGGGTATTCCCTTCTCCAAGATCCTATCCCAATATTTAGTAGATGCAATCATAATAATATTAGCATATACCTCCAATTAGAAATGTAGTATAGTTTTTTGATTCTCTACGTCACTTACCCCATGTGCAGGACATTGCAGTAGCTTAGATAGCCATGGTTAAAACCACTAACTTTCACTATATGAGTGATTGTAACCATAGTTATCTAAGCTACTGCAATGTCCTGCACAATATGTAAGTGACAGATAATCAGAAGAACTATACTATATTTCTAATTGAAGTTATTTGGTAAAATTATTATTACTACACCTACTACATATTGGTATAGAGTCTTGGCGATGGAAATAGCCTTTTAACTACTTTTCAATATAATTATAGGAAGATTTGCATTTCTATAGTCATAAAGTTGCATACAGATGGATCACACATTTGATGACACTGTTTAAATGTGCACTCAAAATGTGACGTAAACTAACCCTAACAAATGGCTAAATAGAAGATTTGATTTACAAAGTTGTCATAAGAAAGAAACTAAATTTTCGTTCTGGGTGAGGAAGCTCTTTAATTTGCACGAAGATACAATAAAGCTGAATAATAAACCTCGTCTGTACCCTGTATCAGATGTGTTCTGTCAGCCTGGTTTTACTTTTGCAATACACTCAGATGTATGACAGACAAAGCCCTACAGTAAGCAGAAGATAATCCGGTTTTCGTGTACAGTAAGGACCATAGGTGATTTGTTTAATCCCTATTAATATTTTCATTGATGAGCAAGCAGATCTGTATGCTTAAGTTACAAAAAGTAACTGGACCCTGTGCTGTCTGTTACTACAAGACGCCTGGACTGTAAGTAAACGAGCAGCAGAATATTAGGGCCGGCAGACTTACAGATGTTTTTGGTTTGCAGCTGATCAGGGGCAGGCTGATCCCATAGCTCTGACTGAGGAGGTCACGGTGAGTCAGGTTCTCAGGATTACACATGATGCGTGTGCTCAAGGTCAGCTTGTGCTGTAAGACAGATGAACACATGGGGCAGAATAAGAAAATGTGGAATTTTAATACAAGTTCTCAGTTGTCAAAAATTTTCTTCTCGACCTGTGCACATACATTTATGTACCGTATGTCGCAAAACAAATAATGTAAAATATAGGTTTCCTTACAAATTTTGGGGTGTTAAAAATGTTGAATGCAGAGGTAATTGAATACAGACTCCACCACCGTTTGAGTCTGTTTTGATAAAGCTTGAAAAGGTATGTTCCCACGACCTATTTTCTTTCCATATTTTTGGAGTGTGTATTACAAAGGCATGAAACCTCATTCACACGCTGCAGAAAAAAAACCCCAGCATAAAATATTCAAGGGTTCCATAATAACAGGTTTGCATCACAGAACTGGAAAATGTGGTGAGGATTAAGAACTAGTGTAGCTCAAAACGGATCAATAGTAGCACTAACATGTCTTTTTAATTTTGCTTTTTCATGTTTGAATCTACAAATAAATGCAATGTTTTAATGAAACTTGCGATTGCTGGATTTTCCACATTTTTTCAAGGTTCACTTGCTCAGGAAACCAACCTGAAGCCTCCGTGCACTGCACCGTCATCGCAGGCATTTCCCAACCCGGTGAGCTGATGATTGGTTCTTTGCATTTTTCTACCCTCAAATGTCGGGCCAATATTCATAAAGGGACCAAATCTGAGCCTGGAAAGTATAGGCCAATAAGCTTAACCTCAACTGAGGGCAAAATCTGGTTGCTTTCTAAAAGATGCTATCCTGAAGAACATCAATAAGAATAAGCTCATGACTGAACATTCACATGGGTTTATGATGGATCGGTCCTTCAACCGTTTAGTGACGGAGCCAATTTGGTACTTAATGACCAGGCCAATTTTTACAATTCTGACCACTGTCACTTTAAGAGGTTATAGCTCTGGAGCGCTTCAACGGATCCCGCTGATTATGAGATTATTTTTTTCGTGACATATTGTACTTCATGTTAGTGGTAACATTTCTTCAATATAACTTGTGTTTATTTATGGGGAAAAAAACGAAATTTGGCAAAAATTTTGAAAATTTTGCAATTTTCAAACTTTTAATTTTTGTGCCCTTAAATCAGAGAGCCATATCGCACAAAATAGTTAATAAATAACATTTCCCAAATATCTACTTTACATCAGCACAATTTTGGAAAAAAAATTTTAGGACGTTATAAGGGTTAAAAGTTGAACAGTGATTTCTCATTTTTCCAACAAAATTTACACAACCATTTGTTTAGGGACCACCTCACATTTGACGAGAGTTTGGGGGGTCAATATGACAGAAAATACCACAAAGTGACACCATTCTAAAAACTGCACCCCTCAATGTGCTCAAAACCAAATTCAAGAAGTTTATTTACTCTTCAGGTGCTTCACGAGAATTAAAGCAATGTGGAAGGAAAAAAAATGAACATTTTCCTTTTTTTCAGAAAAAAATTAATTTGGAAACAAACTTTTTTATTTTCACAAGGGTATCCGGAGAAAGTGGACCATAAACTTTGTTGTGCAATTTCTCCTGAGTACGCCGATACCCAGTATGTGGGGGAAAGACACTGTTTGAGCGTACGGTAAAGCTCAGAAGGGAGGGAGCACAGTTTGACTTTTTGAACGCAGAAATGGCTGGAATCAATGGCGGGGCATGTCACGTTAGGAGACCCCCTGATGTACCTAAACAGTGGAAACACCCTCAATTCTAACTCCAACCCTAATACACCCCTAATTCCAACACTCCCTTAACCCTGAACCATGTGTCTCCATCCTGCCAGGGCAGACACAGGGGGCAAGACGAAGACGGGCAGGATTGGTGACAGACTGGGGGCAGGATGGAGATGGGGCATGATTGGAGACACAGGGGCAGGATTGGAGTTACAGGGGGCACGATTGAAGATACTGGGGCATGATTGGAGGCACAGGAGGCATGATTGGAGGCACAGGAGGCATGATTGGAAGCACAGGGGACATGATTGGAGATCCAGGGGGCAGAATTGGAGACACTGGGGGCATGATTGCAGATACTGGGGGCATGATTGGAGGCACAGTTGGCAATATTAGAGGAACAGGGGGCCGGATTGGAGACACTGGGGGCAGGAATGCAGACACAGTGGGCATGATTGGAGACACAGGGCAGAATGGAGATAAGGGGCATGATTGGAGACACGGGGCAGAATGGAGAAATGGGGCATGATTGGAGACACGGGGCAGGATGAAAGACATGGGGGCATGATTGGAGACACTGGAGGCAGGATTGGAGACAGATGGGGCAGGGTTGGAGACAGATCGTGCAGGATCATGGGGCAGGATGGATACGATGGAGACAGATGGGGCAAGATGGATACTCATGAGGGCAGGATGAGAGAACATATGACTGAAGCCAGGAATGAGAAACACGGGGGCCAGGATGGGGGATATTATTACCAATAGGGGCCAATTAAGGGATATTATTACTGCAGTGATGTATTTATTTTATTTTTTGAGTATAATGTTTAAATGGGGGGGGGGGGGGGGAAGTCCTGATACTGTGTAGATTTATACTATGTTGCTTTTTTTTTCTTTATGTGGTGTAATGTAGATGTTGGGAAAAAAATAAGTAATGTGTTCTGCAACCGGAGCTCTAGATAACTGTGTTATTTCCTGCAGAGACGAGTCCTGGCTGGAAGAAATGATGGGGTCTGTGCTGGATGAAAGATGAAAAGCAAAGATGAAGGACATCACTGGTGAGTCAGTGTGTTACCTATACACTGACACTATACACTGTATACTATATACAGAGCTCCTGTGTATAATGTCATTGATCACTGTATTACCTGTACACAGACACTGCATACTAAGTACAGATCTCCTGTGTATAATGGCACTTATGGTGATAATATTGTGTTTTTTATTACTGATCAGTAATGCAGTATTCATTCACTATGTGGTGGTAATATGTGGTCTGGACATGGTGTAGCGGTATTTGTTCCTTGTATGTGATATTATTGGTCATTTTAAAATTTGAAAAATAAATTAAAATATACCTAAATTGTATTGCACATTTTAACAAATATTTAATAGGTTGCAGTAACGTAGAGCTCGGCCAAAAGTGTCTACTGTGTTATGGTGGCAGCTTAAAAAATATTTTGGCCAAAACAAAAGCTGACGGCTATATGTGTGATCTGGTGATGGGAACTGTTAATATGTGATTGGAGAGAAGTGGCGTTTTTCCAAGAGAGAGTGGTGGGACTGTGGACAGTTTGAGGGGTGGAGCCTGGGCGGAGTCTCAAGAGGACCCCGAAAATTTTGCCAGTATGAGGCCCCGAAATTCCTAGTGGCAGCCCTGTCCCTACGTCATGTAACAAGACTCGTTAAAGTGTCGACATTGACTTTTAGGATTGCTACTTCCAATAGGCGGCGCTAGAGTTCTAGTCCTCTTCCTCTCTGAAGAGACAATTTGCATAATTAGCAAAACTGAGGTAAAAGCTATGCAGATATGTCTGCTTCTGTTCCATTGCAGAAATCCATGCACACGCTGCAAAAACAATACCGTTCACATGTAAGGAATTGTTTTTTTACGCTGCAATAGTATTTTCTACATGTGAATGTATCTATAAGTCTTATAAATCACCCCCAGACACTTACATACAATATACACAGCATGCCCACCACAAAGCCACATGTAACTTTCTTGCTGACTGACAGAGCCTCCAGCTAGACACATCTTTGTGCCAAGCTGACTTTGATTCTTCTATCAGAGTTATGTGAAGTAAAGTGATTTCCTGAAAAAACACAGTTAAGTCTGTTTATTAGTATTCTATCTGACTTACCTTCACCCTCAGTAATCGTTCATTTAATATGTTGCCCTTGTTCTGTACTGTCATACTTTGGTTGAAGCAGAGTAACTTCTTTGCATTCCCGGGTACACCATTCCAGGGTCACATGCCACCACAGTACCTAATAGTTTCACTCTTGCTTACTATGTCAATATATTTTATTTTGTAATTCAATAGCACTCAAAAATACATGTGAGGCAATACAAATGTGCAATGGTTCTGCCATGCAAACAATTTTTGATAAGAAAATTAAATATGTTGTAAAAAATGTTTTCACGTTTGCCCCCAACTCCAAAATAGTTTCCATAGCAAAAAAAAAAAAATTACTTTGCTGCTTGGATCAAGTCACATTGTCACAAGGATGACACACTGATGACACATGGATGGCACACTGATGACACATGGATGGCACACTGATGACACATGGATGGCACACTGATGACACATGGATGACACACTGATGACACATGGATGACACACTGATGACACATGGATGGCACACTGATGACACATGGATGGCACACTGATGATACAAGGATGACACAAGGTAGGAACATGGATGGCACACTGATGACACATGGATGGCACACTGATGACACATGGATGACACAAGGTAGGAACATGGATGGCACACTGATGACACATGGATGGCACACTGATGACACATGGATGGCACACTGATGACACATGGATGACACAAGGTAGGAACATGGATGGCACACTGATGACACATGGATGGCACACTGATGACACAAGGATGACACAAGGTAGGAACATGGATGGCACACTGATGACATATGGATGGCACACTGATGACACATGGTAGGAACATGGATGGCACACTGATGACACAAGGATGGCACACTGATGACACAAGGTAGGAACATGGATGGCACACTGACACATGGATGGCACACTGATGACACATGGATGGCACACTGATGACACAAGGATGACACAAGGTAGGAACATGGATGGCACACTGATGACACATGGATGGCACACTGATGACACAAGGTATACACATGGATGGCACACTGATGACACAAGGATGACACAAGGTAGGAACATGGATGACACACTGATGACACATGGATGGCACACTGATGACACAAGGATGACACAAGGTATACACATGGATGGCACACTGATGACACATGCATGGCACACTGATGACACAAGGATGACACAAGGTAGGAACATGGATGGCACACTGATGACACATGGATGGCACACTGATGACACAAGGATGACACAAGGTAGGAACATGGATGGCACACTGATGACACATGGATGGCACACTCATGACACATGGATGGCACAAGGTAGGAACATGGATGGCACACTGATGACAAGGTAGGAACATGGATGGCACACTGATGACACATGGATGGCACACTGATGACACATGGATGACACAAGGTAGGAACATGGATGGCACAATGATGACACATGGATGGCACACTGATGACACAAGGATGACACAAGGTATACACATGGATGGCACACTGATGACACACTGATGACACATGGATGGCACACTGATGACACATGGATGGCACACTGATGACACATGGATGGCACAAGGTAGGAACATGGATGGCACACTGATGACACATGGATGGCACACTGATGACACATGGATGGCACACTGATGACACATGGATGGCACAAGGTAGGAACATGGATGGCACACTGATGACACAAGGTAGGAACATGGATGGCACACTGATGACACAAGGATGGCATACTGATGACAGGAATGGCACGCCGATGGCATATGGACGGCACACTGATGATACAAGGATGACACAAAGTAGGCACATGGATGGCACACTGATGAAACAAGGATGACACAAAGTAAGCACATGGATGGCACATTGATGATACAAGGATGACACAAGATAGGAACATGGATGGCACACTGATGACTCACTGATCCAAAATCTGATGTCAACAGTATTGTTTGTTCTTGTAACAGTTTTATACAGACGTGTGAAGAAGGCCTTAAACACATTTCATGTCACAGTTCTGAGGATTTATTTTCTTTTTTATTGCTTTTAACCTATATCTGGTATCTTGGTGGTATCTGCACAGACTGATCTTTGGTCTTCATTAGGAATTTCTTCAAGAATCAGCAAAGTTGGCACACACAATGCATATACCTATACCTTTTTAATTACATAGTGCCATCGTATTCCACAGCGCTTTACAGACATCTTCATCACTGTCCCCATTGGGGCTCACAATCTAAATTCACTATCAGTATGTCTTTGGAATGTGGGAGGAAACCGGAGTGCCCGGAGGAAACCCACGCAAACACGGGGAGAACATACAAACTCCTTGCAGATGTTGTCCTTGGTGGGATTTGAGCCCAGGACCTCAATGCTGCAAGGCAAGAAATCCAAAAGGTGTAACTTTAACCCAAAGCAAAAATAATGTTATCCTGGAGTTTCAGGGGAAAAAAAAAAATTACATACAGAAGTACTTTACGGACCCAAAGAGGCATACGAGTGCCATCTTTGGCATCATTGTGACAAGGATGCATAATAAAGATATGTGTCTGAAGCCTAATTCATACTTTTCAACAGGCAAAATTAGGTGCAGTCCCACAAGCATCCCCAGAACTGCCATGAATTAATATTTTTTTTTTGAGGGGGTAGAGGTTTGCCTAAACAACCCCACCTCTTTTGTGCTCAGATTCTCAGGATTCTACCAGAAAAATAAAAACTATAGTCAAGTTTGCTAATATATTACCATAATGCACTGATAACCATTATCATATATAGGAGTGAGAGTATTTTTGAATATCACTGACATGGCTATTAGTGGTGAGCGAGTATACTCGTTGCTCAGGTTTTCCCGAGCTTGCTCAGGTGTCCTCCGAGTATTTTGGCGTGCTCGGAGATTTAGTTTTCGTCGTCTCAGCTGCATGATTTGCGACTGCTAGACAGCTTGAATACATGTGTGGAATGCCTGTTTGTTAGGGAATCTCCACATGTATTCAGCCTGTCTACAAGTCACAAATGATGCAGATAAGATGACGAAAACTCAATCTCTGAGTACACCAAAATACTCAGAGATCACCTGAGCATGCTCGGGAAAACGAGCAACGAGTATACTCACTCATCACTAATGGCTATCAAGGCTGCGATTTCCAGAATTCCGTGACTTTTCCATCTTGGTGTTACAATAGTAATGTTGAGGAATGTAGAAGCAAATATGATTTCTTGGTAATCTACCAAGTGTATTAATAAAAACTGAGATATTTCAGAAGTCAAAGGGGTCTATACATTTAAGCCAAAGGACTGTCTGCCAGCGTAGCAGATATAGCACCGCTGAGCACAAGGTGCCTAGATCACAAATTATTTACCAGACTAACCAGTCAGTAAAATGCTCTGTGCCTTGTGGGGATTCGCTCTGGTAGGCAATAGCAGGAAAGCAGTAAAGAAGCACACGCAGGTTTTCAGTGCAAGCTCAGTGTTTTATTCACACTGGCTGCAGAAAAGAAACAAACAGTCTTACATCAGACAAAGCAGAGGTCCAGCTTCTTTAAACAAAGTAGGTTAGGGCCCGGACGTGTCAGTCCATTCAGACCTGATGTTGCCATAAAATATGCCTCAGCTTTTCCCAACCCAAAACACACTCTGAGGATTTCTAGCTGTATATTTATGGTGTCCTAAGTCCTTCAGCTCTGCAATCCGGGCGTTACCCCCAAAAAACAGAATAGCAGAGAAGGTCCAGGACAGGGCTTGGCCCCCTTCTTCCCTGCTGTCACCAGTGGGAGAGGCTCTTGATAGAAGGAATATACCTCCCATCAAGCACCATACCCCTCAATGCGCCACATACTCCCCCTTTGTCAACCCGTAGGGGATGGACAAACGCCATACAGTGTACTCTGGATAGTGCATCTGCATTCCCCTGCAGCTTGCCTGCCGAATGTTCCACTGTAAATTATGCACGGACAGGAACCACATGGTGATCTGAGCATTCCCCTCCCTGGCTTGACTCATCCACGTAAGAGGAATGATCGGTCACCACGCAAAATGTCCTCCCCAGCAAATAATAGATTTGAGTGCCCACTTACTGGCGAGGCACTATACTGTAACTGGTTTCGGCTAGGGTGAGCTTTCGGCTCAGGTAACCCACGGGGTGCTCTTCCCCTTTAATTTCTTGAGACAAAGTCCTACTTACGAGGTATCTTTCTGTACGATAAACTCCCTTTGAAGTCAGGGGTAACCTGGACAGGTGTCCTAAACAACAATGACTTCAATGTCACAAAAGCCTCCTCGGTCTGAGCATCTCAGCGGGTCATTGCGGACTTCCTCCCTTTCAGGCAGTCAATCAATGGAGACGACAGTGTGGTAAAATTGTGAATAAATCTCCTGTAATGCCAAAGTAACCCCAGAAAAACTCTCACCTGCCTCATCGTGTGAGGGTGGGGCCAGTTCTGTGTCGTTTTTATTTTGTTCACCTGCAGTTTGTGGATTCCCTGTCCAATGATATAACCTAGGTACTGAGCTTCCTCTACCCATATGGCACATTTCTTTGGGCTGGCAGTCAGCCCCAGGTTGTCGGAGGGTGGGTGTACACTACCGCCTTCGGTAGGTGACTTGCCCAGTCAGCGGTATAGACCATGATATGAAGGTATGCTGAGGCATACCAATGATGGAGACAGAGGATGATATCCATTACCCGCTGGAATGTTGCCGGAGTGTCATGCAAGCTAAAAGGTAATACCTTATATTGATACAGCCCTTCGCATGTGATAAAGGACGGTTTATCCTTGGTGACCTACATCAAGTGTGCTTGACAGTACCTGTTTGTGAAGTCTAGGACTTTAGAAATTCTGGGCTTGCCCCAATCGCTCTATCAACTCGTCCACCCGAGGCATGGAGTAGGCGTCAAATTTTGGTATTCCCTTGAGTTTTCGAAAGTCATTACAGAACCGTAAAGTTCCATGCGGCTTAGGTATTAGTATTATCCAGCTAACCACTCTATCTGGGACTCCTCAAAGACCCCTAGTCGCAGCATCGATTTCACCTCTTCCTCGATGGCTTGTTGCCGAGCCACATGCACCGGATACGGCTTTTGATGGACTGTGGCTCATTGAGAATGTCATGCTAGATTAACGAGGTACGCTCAAGAAGTGCGGAGAAGACATCCATATTCTGCCAAACAAATTTCCCGGCCTCCTGAACCTGTTTAATGGACAAAGTGTTAGCTATTCTTAAGGCCCCTTTACATTTAGCGATGCACCAGTGATCCCGACCAGCGATATGACGCGATCAGGATCGCTGGTGCATCGCTAAATGATCGCTAGTGAGCTGCCACACAGGAAGATCTCACAGCGATGCAGCAGCGATACAGCGGACGATACTTACCTTTCAGACGCCGCGATCGTGACGTCCTCCGTCCGCGTCCACACGTCGCTCGTCGGTGCCAGCAGGAAGCGCCCGACGACAAATGGAGCAGCGCGATCAGCGATGGACAGCGAGGGAGCCGGTCGGAGGTAAGTATCACACATAGCGATATCGCTGCTGCGTCACCAAATCGGTGATGCTTTAGCGATATTGATAGCGATATCGCTATGTGTAAAACCCCCTTTACTCTCCCTGAAACATCAAGAGGTGACTGAGCATTTTCCGAAGTAAACGCAGATAGCAGGCTGTCCCCACAAAGACCTTCCTTATCAGTCCATTGCTTTAGTAAAATTGACATGGCTGGCATGCCTTGTAGTTTGCCGTCCCACCTTTCTCTAGTACCTCGCCTTCATAAGCTCACAGACAAGAGACAGAACTGTCTCCATCCTTTCTTATATTTTTGCGATGTGTTCAATCACACCCTTATGCGGGGTGGGTCTTTGCTCCCATGCTTCCTTGGCCATGTCGAGCAACCACCGGGGATGTCTGCCATGCAACAGTTCGAAGGGAGAAAACCCCGTAGATGCCTGGGTCTCCTTTCGCACATTGAAAATAAACAGGGCAGCAGAAAATGCCAGTCTTTCCTGCCCTTGGATACAGCTTATTTGAGCAAGTTCTTTAATGTTTTGTTAAACTTTTCTACCAGGTCGTTTGTTTGGTGATGATAAACATACATATACAAGTGTTTAACATTTAGCAACTGGCAGAGTTCCTTCATAAAGTTAAAAATAAAGGGAGTGCATTGGTCTGTCAAAGTTTCCGTAGCTTTACCCACCAGAGAGAATATGCCCATTAGTTCTTTGGCTATGAGTTTAGCCGACATATGGTACAGAGTAACTGTCTGCGGACACAATAATCAAGGACTACCAGAATATGCTGGTGACCTCTGATGAACTTAATTACTGGCCTTACCATATCCATGGCTATTCTTTCGAACGGTACATCTATAATCGGTAGAGGTACAAAAGGACTCTGGAAATTTAGCTGGGGGTCCGGTCACCTGACACACTGGACAGAACTCACAATACCTTGGTCTTGGCTAACTTCAAAGCAAGGTAGCCCCATACATAACGTTGACCATCTGGGGCACATTACTAAAGGACGCCTGTCCAAACCAGAGCTGGAGTGGGTGTGGTAAGGCCCTCCAGAATTTATCAGTCCCTATGCTGTCCAAAATGGCAATGGCAGACCGTACCTCGAGCTGCAATCACTTTAGTATCAGACACAGCAAGTCATAACACTGGGACTTCACCGGTATGGAATAGTTAAACTCCCACTGATGCATCGGATGGGCCCAAACAACACATTTCTGCCAAGTCGTGCCAAGATCTCACCTTGACGATTGTGTAGTCCATCATTTGCTCAGCCGGTAGGTCACAATAGGTCTTCTGATGTCAGAAACGAACTTCTGCCCATTGATCCCAGGGTTGACCTCCCCATTTTAGCCACTTTCTCAAACATTTACGGTAGGTCTCAACGTCATCTGATGATTCCATTTTGGAGAATTGCTGCACGGACTGTTTTTCTGGACATCATGGACCGCCTGCGGAGTTCCTACTGTCTTTAGTGCCGTCAGGTACTGTACCAGCAGCTGGGTGGTTTCCTGTTATTTTTGGTTAAATATTTGTTGCTGCCGGGTGGCTTCCATGAGCGCTTTCACCACTGCCTCCATCCCTGCGAATTCCCTGTCTGGGTTTACCGCAATCCCTTTACCCAGGATATACACAGACAGCTGGCCAGCACAAACATCCGGTTTTAGCGCTTGCCTAACTCCGTGTGCCCGCTTGAAGCCACCAATTGTGGGGATTCGGTCTGGTAGGTAATGGCAGGAAAGCAGTAAAGAAGGTTTTCAGTTCAAGCTCAGCGTTTTATTCACACTGGCAGCAGAAAAATAACAAACAATCTTACATCAGACAAAGTAAAGCCCAGCTTGTTTGCTTGACCTCCTTCCCTGCTGTTCACTGGTGCAAGAAGCACTGGATGGAAGGAGTATACCTCCCATCCCGCACCATGCCCCTCACTGCATCAGTATCAGTGGCCAGAATACTGGAATAAGTCTTATTATTACTATGATGATATTGCAATTATTGTGAAAATTCTTATGATAAAAGATACATGATAAATGATACATTATGATAAAAACTGCTTATGATAAAAGCTACAGAAATGCCACCTTTAGCGATAGATATATAATATTACATTATGTTACATGGTTTTCCTAACAGAATAAACATGAATATAAAAGCTTTATCAGTCCTTATTCGGTCATAAGAGATTTTTCTATTGTACGTAAAAACATGGACTGTTTTCGATCATTTTAACCAGTCTGTCACTTGTTACTGCCAGTGTTTCAGAGTTTTTTTCACACATGAAAACATAAAAAAAATGCAAATTTTGATCCATGACACAGACAAAAAATGAACCAGTCTCCGTCACTTTTTTTGAGGCCACGCGGTCTACAGAACCACAGATGTGCAAACAGCTCAATAGACAATCATGGGATAAGTTCAAGCAGTGAAAATCACAGATGGAATACATACATGATTCACGGACGTCTGTATGAGGCCTTATAAGTGAATAAGATCTTGCAAAACGTGTTTAGAAAGGAGAAATAAAGCTGCGGCCAAATACTCTGCGACTGTCACGCACGTCGCAGCTGTGGCCTACTCAATCACGGCATTTCACCATCAAGATCTAAGCTTTATTATGCCAACCGAGGTTTACCTTGTTTGAAGGGTAGAAGGTGGCAAATTATAGGTGGCAATTTCCCAGCTGGAACCCTAACTAGTTAATAATAACACTGCGCCCGCCTGCATGCCAGGCATGAGGAACAGCTGGTAAAGCAGCACTCTCACTCCATTAAGAAATGAGGTGCGCGTGCCCGGTCACAGGATATGTATTTTTAAGCAGGTGTTGGAGAGTCGCTGCCGCAAGCAATTTTCTGCCGGAGGGAGGTGCAGGTGGCAGCAATGGGTCAATTAAATAAGGTTCCATTATTCTACAGAATAGCCACAATATACAGTGAAGGAAATTATTATTTGATCACGTGCTGATTTTGTAAATTTGTCCACTGACAAAGACATGAACAGTGTATAATTTTAAGGGTAGGCTAATTTTAACACTGAGAGACAGAATATCAAAAATAATATGCAGAAAATCACATTGTATAAATTACAGCTCTGGCAAAATATAAGAGACCACTGCACAGTTTTATAAAAATCCTGCTGTGGTGTTCATAATCCTCTTGCAATAGGACAAGCTGGATGGCAAAACAAGTGCTAGTAATATCCCAAAAGTAACAGAAATGAAAAAATAACTTTTAACCATGCCAAAGGAGTTGAAAAGAAAAGTCTTGAGTGAGGAAAAGAAGGGCTCAATTCTGGCTTTACTAGCAGAGGGATACAGTGAGCATCATGTTGCCTCCATCCTTAAAATTTCCAAGATGGCAGTCCATTACAACAAGGTCAAGCAGCAAACATTGGGGACAACAAAGCTACAGGCCGTCAGAGGGCGTAAACGACTCTCCACTGACGGGGATGACCGTCATCTTATTCGAATGTCACTCAGCAACCGCAGGATGACATCAAGTGACCTACAAAAAGAATGGCAAATGGCAGCTGGGCTGAAGTGCATGGCAATAACAGTTCGTATCAGGGTCCTAGAGGTAGGGCTCAAGTCATGTAAAGCTAGAAAAAATCCTTTCATAAATGAGAAGGAAAGGAGAGCCAGGCTGAAGTTTGCTAAAGACCATAAGGATTGGACCATATAGGACTGGAGTAAGGTAATCTTCTCTGATGAGTCTAATTTTCAGCTTTGCCCAACACCTGGTCAACTAATGGTTAGACGGAGACCTGGAGAGGCGTACAAGCCACAGTGTCTTGCACCCACTGAAATTTGTTGGAGGATCGGTGATGATGTGGAGATGCTTCAGCAAGGCTGCAAACGGTGCAAACACGTTTCCTGCAGCGGTGCTCCAGGTGCGCCGAACGTCTGTGGAGAAAATCCAATCTACATGAAGATTTCATCCATTTTAAGTTTATGCTTAGAACATACAACACTGCCCTTCACCTCTCCAAACAAGCCTATTTCAACACCCTCATCACCTCACTGTCCAGTAACCCGAAACGTCTCTTTGACACTTTTCATTCTCTACTCAATCCAAGAGTACAGGCCCCAACCACGGAGCTCCAAGCTGACGATCTGGCCAATTATTTCAAAGAAAAAATTGACCAGATTCGATAGGAAAATATCTCTCAATCACCTCATACCATGCACTGCACTGTCCTCCCTCCCCCACTGCATCTAGCTCACGCTCTGATTTTGAACCAGTCACAGAAGAAGAAGTAAGCAGGCTCCTTGCATCTTCTCGCCCAACCACTTGCACCAGTGACCCATTTCCGTCACATCTCCTCCAGTCCCTTTCCCCTGCTGTGACCCCTCACCTAACTAAAATATTTAACCTCTCTCTCTCTTCTGGTATTTTGCCCTCCTCATTTAAGCATGCCATCATACATCCACTACTTAAAAAACCATCCCTCGACCAAAACTGTGCCGCTAACTATAGACCTGTCTCTAATCTTCCCTTCATCTCTAAACTCCTGGAACGCCTGGTCCACTCCAGTCTTATCCGCTATCTCTCAGAAAACTCTGTCTGTTCTCGACCCTCTCCAATCCGGTTTCTGCTCTTTACACTCCACTGAAACTGCCCTCACTAAAGTCTCTAATGATCTGCTAACAGCCAAATCAAATGGTCATTACTCCATGCTAATTCTCTTGGATCTCTCTGCAGCATTCGACACTGTGGATCATCAGCTCCTCCTCACTATGCTCCGTTCCATTGGCCTCAAGGACACCGTTCTCTCATGGTTCTACTCCTATCTCTCCGACCGCTCCTTTACTGTATCTTTTGCCGGTTCCTCCTCCTCTCACCTTCCCCTTACTGTTGGGGTCCCTCAAGGATCGGTTCTAGGCCCCCTCCTCTTCTCCTTGTACACTGCCCCTATTGGTCAAACAATCAGTAGATTTGGTTTCCAGTACCATCTCTATGCTGATGACACCCAATTATACGCTTCTTCTTCTGACATCACGCCAGCCTTTCTAGAAAACACCGGCGATTGTCTAAACGCTGTGTCTAATATCATGTCCTCACTATATCTGAAACTGAACCTGTCAAAGACTGAACTCCTGGTGTTTCCTCCCTCTACTAATGTACCTATACCCGACATTGCCATTTCTGTGTGTGGTTCCACTATTACTCCCCAGCAACAGGCCCGCTGTCTTGGGGTCATACTTGATTCCGAGCTTTCCTTTGCCCCCCACATTCGATCACTGGCTCGCTCTTGTCATCTGCACCTCAAAAACATTTATAGAATTCAACCTTTTCTTACTTTTGACTCTGCAAAAACTCTTACTGTTTCTCTTATTCATTCTTGTCTCGACTATTGTAACTCTCTTCTAATCGGTCTCCCTCTTACCAAACTCTCCCCTCTCCAATCTGTCTTGAATGCTGCAGCCAGGATCATATTCCTCACCAATCGTTACACCGATGCCTCTACCTTGTGCCAGTCATTACACTGGCTACCCATCCACTCCAGAATTCAGTATAAACTTATTACCCTCACCCACAAAGCCCTCCATAGCTCAGCAGCACCTTACATCTCCTCCCTTGTTTCAGTATACCACCCTACCCGCGCCCTCCGTTCTGCTGATGACCTGAGGTTAGCATCCTCAATAGTCAGAACCTCCCACTCCTGTCTCCAAGACTTTACACGTGCCGTGCCAATTCTTTGGAATGCACTTCTAAGGTCAATACGATTAGTCCCCAATCCCCACAATTTTAAGCGTGCCCTGAAAACGCATTTAATCAGACTGGCCTATCGCCTCAACACATTAACCTAATCTATCCCTGTGTGGCACAGCCAAAAGTTTTACCATAACCAGATTTCCCGCATCATGTTCCCACATGCTTTATGCATCCATTAGCCCTCTGTGTTTGTACTGTTACACACTTAACATTATGGCTGGTCCATACAATCAGGGCAACTGTTACCACCCACCTTTCGTGTCTACCTCTTTCCTCATAGACTGTAAGCTTGCGAGCAGGGCTCTCTTTCCTCTTGGTATTTGTTATAATCTACTGTATGTGATTATTGCTATGCTGTAATGTCTATTGTCTGTACAAATCCCCTCTGAAATGTAAAGTGCTGCGGAATATGTCGGCGCTATAAAAATAAAATTTATTATTATTATTATTATAAGGCTGGAATTGGGCAGGTTAATCTTTGCAAAGGACGTATGAATCAAACCGCATACAAGGTTATCCTGGAAAAACAGTTGATTCCTTCTGCTCAGGGAATGTTCCCCAACTCTGAGGACTGGTTTTTCCAGCAAGACAATGCACCATGCCACACAGCTAGGTCAATCAATGTGTGGATGAAGGACCACCACATCAAATCCCTGTCATGGCCAGCCCAATCTCCAGACCTGAACCCCACTGAAAATCTCTGGAAAGTAATCAAGAGGAAGATGGATAGTCACAAGCCATCAAACAAAGAAGAACTCCTTAAATTTTTGTACCAGGCGTGGCATAATGTCACCCAAAAGCAGTGTGAAAGACAGGTGGAAAGCATGCCAAGACACACGAAAGATGCGATTAACAAATCATGGTTATTCCACAAAATATTGATTTCTGAACTCTTCCTGAGTTAAAACATTAGTATTGTTGTTTCTAAATGATTATGAACTGGTTTTCTTAGCATTATTTGAGGTCTGCAAGCACTGCATTTTTTTGTTATTTTGATCATTTCTTATTTTCTGAAAATAAATACAAAATTTAGTGCTTGGAAATTCGGAGACATGTTGTCAGTAGTTTATAGAAAAAAAAGCAGTTTACATTACAAAAATATACCTATAAAGAGAAAAATCAGACAAACTGAAAATTTTTCAGTGGTCTCTTAATTTTTGCTAGAGCTGTATACAAATGCATTTGCATTTTGCAGTGAGAAATAAGTATTTAATCCCCAACCAACCATTAACAGTTCTGACTCCTACAGACCAGTTAGATGCTCCTAATCAACTCGTTACCTGCATTAAAGACCTCTGTCTTATATAGTCACCTTTTTAAAAGACTCCTGTTCAGACTCAATTAGTCAGTCAGACTCTAACCTCTACAACATGGGCAAGACCAAAGAGCTTTATAAGGATGTCAGGGACAAGATCATTGACTTGCACAAAGCTGGAATGGGCTACAAAACCATAAGAAAGACGATGGGTGATAAGGAAACAACTGTTGGTGCAACAGTAAGATAATGGAAGAAATGCAAAATGACTGTCAATTCACATCGATCTGGGGCACCATGCAAAATCTCACCTCGTGGGGTATCCTTGACCATGAGGAAGGTGAGATATCAGCCTAAAACTACACGGGGAGGGGACGTGTTAATGATCTCAAGGCAGCTGGAACCACAATCACCGAGAAAACCATTGGTAACACATTACGCCGTAAAGGTTTAAAATCCTGCAGTGTCCGCAAGGTTACTCTGCTTAAGAAGGCACATGTGCAGGCCTGTCTGAAGTTTGCCAATGAACACCTGGATGTTTCTTTGAGTGATTGGGAGAAGGTGCTGTGGTCATATGAGACGACAAAAATTGAGCTCTTTGGCAGTAACTCAACTTGCCGTATTTGGATTAAAAGAAATACCTATGACCTAAAGATCACTGTCCCCTCTGTCAAGCATGGATGTGGAAACATTATGTTTTGGGGGTGATTCTCTGCTATGGGCACAGGACTACTTCATCGCATCAATGGGAGAATGGATGGAGCAATGTTCCATAAAATCCTGAGTGACAACCTTCTTCCCTCCACCAGGACATTAAAAATGGGTCATGGCTGGGTCTTCCATCAAGACAATGACCCAAAACGTGCAGCCAAGGCAACAAAGGAGTGGAGTGGTGTGGCCTAGCCAGTCTCCAGACCTTAATCCCATAGAAAACTTATGGAGGGAGATGAAGCTCTGAGTTGCCAAGCGACAGCCTCAAAATCTTAATGATTTATAAGTTATCTTTACAAAGAGGAGTGGACCAAGATTCCTCCCGACATGTGCACAAACCTCATCATCAACTACAAAAATGTCTGACTGCTGTGCTTGCCAACAAGGGTTTTGCCACCAAGTATTAAGTCTTGTTTGCCAGAGGGATAAAATACTTATTTCTCACTGGAAAATGCAAATAAATTTATATAATTTATACAATGTGATTTTCTGGATTTTATTTTTGATATTCTATCTCTCAATGTTAAAATTAACCTACCCTTAAAATTATAGACTGTTCATGTCTTTGTCAGTGGGCAAACTTACAAAATCAGCAAGGGATCAAATACTTATTTCCCACACTGTATGTCGTGTACAGGGATATGTTTCTATCCATAAGGGACTATCCTGGGTAATTCTATCATAGAAGTATCAGATGAAAAATGATAATTTCCAATTATACAAGTAAGGGAATATTAATTAGAACTGCAGCTACATTTACTGACAATAGCAAAATTAGGAATGTACGTTTCTTCTACTTACGAGCAGTTACCGTATGTGATTCTATGCCAAGATCTGCTGCATGTGTGCTCAATAAATCCCCGATATACTGTACAACTGACATATAGGCCATAATATTATCATGGAAAACCACCCCATTAATATATAGTAAAACAAGTACACATATGTATAGTGTTACCAAAGGGGGTATATTCTGAATTTCCCCATGGTGGGACGATTAAAGGATTATCTGATCATAAAATATATATATATATATATATATATATATATATATATATACATACACACACACACGCACACACACATACATACATACATAAGGGACCATCAAAAAAAATTAATGGGATACATAGGAGAAGAAAATTAGCGAAAAAAGAGGTCCAATACAAAATTTCAAATTTTATTGACAATAATTTTATTCAAGTATATCAGGATTATAGAAAAAAGGTGAAATGAGAGTCAATGATGATCACAACAGGTACATGGGCAAAAACAATAGGGCACACAAGGGTACATGGACATGGGAATGTGCATAGTTTTATAAATGTACAATACCAAATTTAAATATTCCACATACACCCATAATTAGAAAAATAACCAGTCACAGTGTCCCAATGGAAGCCGGATAGCACTGCCACAGGAGGAGGACCAGCCACCACTCGTGGTATGTACTAAATCCAGATTTAACTACAAACAGTATCACAGCATAATATTACCTTCAGGCTGGTATGTAGTATAAGTCCACCCAGGTGTACCCTCCCCAACGCATGTTTCGGCTAGATGGCCTTCATCAAGGGGTATAAAGAAAGTGAAAGACAGGAAGTATTTAAAAGAGAAGCCCACCAATGGAATTGTAGCAACTCCACACATGATAGAGCAAGCCAATAGAATCACATGTTTTAACTTCCTCCCATAAAATGGCCACTGTCGTCATGGAGATGTCAAAATACAACACGTTCCCAAAAACTATTGGTATCAGATATAATACCTATATATCCCAACTGACATACTGTATAGGGCAGCATGGTGGCTCAGTGGTTAGCACTGTTAACTTGCAGTGCTGGGGTCCTGGGTTCAAATCTGCAAGGAGTTTGTATGCTCTCCCCATGTTTGTGTAGGATTCCCCCGGGTTCTCCGGTTTCCTCCCACACTCCAAAGCCAAACTGATAGGGAATGTAGATTGTGAGCCCCAATGGGACAGTGATGAGGATTGTCAGGAAGATATGAATTATTTTCCATTGTTCTGGGGACACAACCAGAGCTGGCCTGCTGCCCCTTCCACCATTGGTTTCTGTGGGACCAAGTCCTGCACGCAGCCCCTCTCGCTATCTGTGAATTCCACCCCCCTCCCTTCAAACTAATGGTCAGCTTAGAATGCGGAGCTTTATTGCCTGCCAGCACTAGCAGAGCTGAATGTGTTTTCCCTCCAAAAATGTCTTTGTCCTCTAGGCATAACCCTCGAAGTCAAATTTAATAACACACATTAATCCCAGAAACATGAAAATTAGATTTCCAGGGTCTGAACACTTGGGGTTTTGCATGGCAGCATTTTGCGGCATTTAGGGCTATCAGAAACCTGGGAAATTAATTTCTGCCCACCAGTAAATCACAGACATACCGTGTGTGGACTTTAAAAAATGGTAAAATCGCAAGGGAAATGATAATGCCAATATCTTCAGCCTGCGAGCTTCCAGGCCAAAGATACCAAGAAAAGGAGTTATTGATAACTTTCAAAGACGTGCAGCTCCTGGAAAACATTGTCTTATCCTCTGGCAATACCCTTATTGGCCAGCAGGTTAAAGGGGCACCAGAGAGCTGCAAGTTCCTGACTAAAAGGGAAAGAGTTTTCCTGACAATGATGCCTGTAAAGCACTGTGGAATTAATGGTACTATCTAAGGCTAGTTTTACACTAGCGTTCAGGAGGGCTGCGGATGGGAGCCTACTTCCTCCATTCTTCCTCCGTGAAGCTCCTCCCACGCTTTGCCTACTGCCGCATGCATCCAGCATTTCCCTGCGCACCTATCTTTAACATTGGGTACGCAGGGACATACGTTGTATGCGGATGCGTCCGCATATGACGATTTGATGTTTGCGGCGACCGCACAAAAACGGCGGCCATTTTCCTTAAGCCGAAGGCCACCGAGACCTCAATCTGCGCACACGCAGTCTCAAGAAAATGGCCGCCTAGAAACCAATGATGCACTCGGCTCTGCTCACTGTGGACACTGGGCCGCAGCATCACCACATTTCTGTCGCCGGCATCCTGAGGAAGGGACCCTGCTCCATGCAACGCAGTCTGCTCTGCCTCCCCGCCGACACCGGCCCCGAAGCATCCACACCGCTGGGATACCCGAGGACTGCAGCATTGCCCCACTTCTGCCGCTATCCTGAGGAAGGGACCCTGCTCCATGCAACACAGTCTGCTCTGCCTCCCCGCCAACACCGGACCCGAAGCATCCACACCGCTGGGATACCCGGGGACTGCAGAATTGCCCCACTTCTGCCGCTATCCTGAGGAAGGGACCCTGCTCCATGCAACGCAGTCTGCTCTGCCTCCCCGCCGACACCGCACCCGAAGCATCCACACCGCTGGGATACCCGAGGACTGCAGCACTGCCCCACTTCTGCCGCTATCCTGAGGAAGGGACCCTGCTCCATGCAAAGCAGTCTGCTCTGCCTCCCCGCCAACACCGGACCCGAAGCATCCACACCGCTGGGATACCCGGGGACTGCAGCATTGCCCCACTTCTGCCGCTATCCTGAGGAAGGGACCCTGCTCCATGCAACGCAGTCTGCTCTGCCTCCCCGCCGACACCGGACCCGAAGCATCCACACCGCTGGGATACCCGGGGACTGCAGCATTGTCCCACTTCTGCCGCTGCCGGCTTCCTGAGGAAGGGACCATGCCTCCTGTGACCTCACTCTACCGCCGCTGGCCCTCAGGTAAGATACCTTAAATTTGGACAATAAGACGGACTCCCATCTTATAAAAATCATTTTTTTGCTATTTTCCACCCCAAAATTTGGGGTGCGTCTTATGGTCCGGTGCGTCTTATAGTCTGAAAAATATGGTAATGTTTATTTTTGCTATTGAGTCCCCCTTGCTGGTTTGCAAACATTTTTCATCAGCACTGGCCATTGGGAGATTGAAGAAAAGTTTGTTGGTGATCTCTGGTCAATTTACAGAGGGAGTGTGACACATTGCACTTTTATGCACTTACGGTAGGTTAGAGGCCCCCATACACATTAGACCAAAGTTGTACAAAATGGACAATTTCTACAGAAAAATAAATCATTTGTCATTGGGTTTTTAGATGACAAAAGAGCGAACACCGATTGAGTTTTAAACGGTGAACGTTTGTGGTCATTCCAAGCAATCAATAGGGTACGTCGGATATAATCACTTAACTATTGCCAATGGCATAATGTGTATGGGCTGATTGTTCAAAAAAAAAATGAAAGATCTTTTTTTTTCTTTCAGCTTCTCGCGTGGGTGTTGATCTACGATTATTGAAGGTTTTTTTTGCTATACATAAATGTGTATGGCGAAGTCTTGAAACAAATCTTTTGTATGAATGATGATCGGTTATCGTTCGATTTCATCTCATGTGTATGAGGGTCTTAAAAAAATAAAGTAAAAAAATAAAAAAACAAAGAAGTACTGTGATTGAACCGTGTTTCAGTGTAGTGTGCTTTACAAGTGCAGCGATCACTACAGGGGAGCTCAGGAGCCTCTGTGGGTGCAGAATTCCCAGAAGCCACTCTGTAGGAGGGCAGCCATGTGTGTGGTTTCCTCCATATTAAAATGCCACAAAAATGAAATACAAAATGGGTTAGAGAATCGGAATTCACAAATGTTGACTCACACGTAACATATGGAATATGTAGAAAAAAAATCCTGTGACCTAACATTTACTGTAATTTCCAAAGGTCACACTAAGGCTACATTCACACATCCATTAACCCGTCAAAGTGGGGTCCATTTATTCAATGGACAGAACACAGACCAATAGTGTTTCATCCATACACACATCAGTTTTCAAAATGGATCCGTGTGTCCAATCCGTGAGACTCCGAGCAGGTCCTGTTCTCATTCCCATCAGGCTCATGTTAGATTAGTCTATGCCCTATGGGGATCCGACAGACACGGATGAAAATGGAAAATATACATATTTTATTTGTGTTGCATTTTCACTGATCCACTGATGTTAATAGCATTTTGACACCTTGCGGCGCCGGCAGTTAGAGCCCCGCTGGCGGGAGGAAACAAACTTTAAATCCCCTGGCAGCGTTCGGCTTCCAGTAATAGGGACGGCACAGATGCGGGTTTAGTCACTACTCTATCTATAGAGAGCGACGGCTGTAACCACGACCCCGGCACTGACTGACAGCCGGCCTAGCATTAAGGCCGGTCTGAGCTTGGCATTCGTGTACATTCATGCTAATTTTTTTGAGGCATTTAAAAACTCAAATAACCAATTCATTAAGATATTTATGCCAACATTCTGGTGTAAAACCACTTAAAAAGTTGCTAAATTGTGAAAAACCTTTGCAACTTTTGGTATTTTCACATTAGTCATGGGCATCATTGCCAAAATGGACAAAGCATGGGTGGGGACAAGGCGTGCCTACGCCGGACTGTCTAATGCATGAAAAGTTATGTCATTTTGGTGACATAACTTACGACAGAAATGTACTCCAATCCTTGGCTAGAGTACATTCATGTCAGAGGCAAGCGACACTTGTAAAATGCACCTAATTCATGAAGTGGTGTGCGCTTTTCATTGAATTAGATGCATCTTACTCCTGCATGTCCCTTCATTACAGGTAATCTGTCAACAGGTTTTTTCTTCTCCATCTGAGAGCAGCGTAATGGAGGGAAAGAGACCCTGATTCTAGAAATGTATCACTTACTTTACTGGGTGACGCAATGAGTTTTCTCTGCAGAGCTCAGATAGCTTATCCCACCCACACCACTGACTGGCAGCTTTCTATGTACAGTGTATATTGACAGAAAACTGCTAATCAGTGGTTGGACTAGGGGACACGAGGGCAGCTAGTCCAGCAGTGATAGTACTGAAACAACAGCACCCACATAGTATGTGACACATCACTGAAATCAGTGTCTCAGCCCCAAACTCATGGTGTTCTCAGATTACATAGCCAAAACCTGCTGATGGATTTCTTGGCTTGGAAACTGCTTCAGGAAACGCTCCTTCTTGGGGAAGTTTTGGAGTATTTTTTTTCTTGAAAAGGTTCTGAAAAGTATTCATTGTAAGCATTTTTGGAGCCTTTTGATTTAATAGTTTGAAGCAGATTTCATCAGAATGTACTATAAAAAACCTCTTCAGGAAAAAAAAAAGCTCAGAACTCCTCATACGAACACACAAAGATGATTTCCAATAGAAATGAATAGGAAAAGTCTTTCAGGCGTTGTTGAGATCCTCACAGATCGTCATGATTTAGACGAGCCGTGGTGTTATTTCCACTGCTCAGTCGATTTTGGTGTAGCTTGGAAAAACTGGGGTGAAATCACCAAAAGTTGCAAAGTTTTTTGCGCAATTCTGTTGTGCCAAGACTTTGCCACTTTTCAAAGCAATTGATGCCAGAATATAGAGGAGTATGGACTGACATACCAAAAAAGAGACAAAAACCACAGCATCACACCATGATAAAAAAATGCAAGCAACTTAATATAGGTAATGGATGCAGAAAATCTGCAGCATGAAAAACCCACCAAATTCTCATGGTGGGAGCGTAGATCCAATGCATGATGAGCTCAGGTTTGGGCTTGGCTACTCGGCCTTTCAATTAGAATCCATGAAGCTCAAAATGGAAACCATTAGTGACAGGCAGAGGTCTGACCACCAGTGATCAGTAAATTGGGATAAGGGATACATTTTGATTTTGGGGTAACCGATACATAACTAGCAGCCTCCAATGTAAAATACGCACCAGGGCGGCCATTGAGCAAACTGCAGGGTAATAGCAGACAATGGCCCATGATAACATTTCCTACAAGATAAACTCTCACCTTCCTTGATGCGCTGATAACAATCCCAATCTCTACAATACCCGACTTGTATTGGACTGACCTGCTGTCCGGGGGATATGCGACTTGTTGGAGGATGTGGTCTAGTATCCAGGAGATCTGACACCAATGCTTTCTGGTTCAGTTTTGCAGCTTCATGCTGAGGAGTCCTATGTAATAAATGTTATGAAATTGCGCAGTTATACCTCCTTATCCCCACACTGGCACTAATGTGTGTATACTTCGGTGAGGGCACCCACCATTTATGGACAGCTGGTGTATACTTCTCCTTATTGTCCTGCACAATGGTCATTGGACTGCAGCTGATGGAACTTAAGTAGTCCTGGGTGTGCTTCTGCCAAACAGACAACATTGCAAGTGGGAATTTAGAGCTGAGCAATCTGCTACACATCTACACAAAGCATGAGTGCATCAGTAGTGATGAACGAACGTGCTCGGAGAACGCTTTATCTTGGGCTTGCTTGAGTAATCCGTTTGAGTCCCTGTGGCTGCATGATTTGAGGCTGTTAGACAGCAGCAACACATGCGAGGCTTGCTAACAAAGAGGCAAACCCCGCATATGTTGCGACATAGTGATGCTCGGGTGTTAACAAAGTGTCTTCCGCGTGCTTGAAAAATATGTTTGAGTCCCCGCGGCAGCATGTCTAGCGACTGTCCTACATCTGTCTGTCAGGCAATCCCTGCATGCGATGCTGCTGTCGAACAGCCAGGAGACATGCAGCCGCGGGGACTCGAACATATTATTTGAGCATGCCGAAGACAGTTAGCATGCTCATATAACGCCTTATCTGACCACGTTCACTCATCACTAATGCAGCTGTCTAACAGCCACAATACACGCAGCTGCGGGGACTCGAACATATTACTCGAGCACACCCAAGATACTCGGACAGCACGTTCGCTCATCACTATTCATCAGTAATTTACAATATTTTGTTTTCATGGATCAGCTTACAAAATGTACAATTTTCTAATAATCTTTACCGTTTTTACGATTTCTGCTTGCAGTCAATGAATAAAGCTATTCTTGTATACGTCGAGAAGCTCAAAACTAGCCCAAATCAATTTCTGCCCACGCACGGAGAGCTCTGACAGGCTGATACAAATCCTGTATCAGTGTGAGCCACACATATTAAAGTCAGATTAAATATTAAAGTCTACTTACAGGAGTTGCAAGTTTTGAAGTTTTAACTACTATACATGTAATAGGGGTTAACTTCCCGATCGCTGGGGGGTTTGGTCGCTGAGATTCGCTCCGATCCCATGAACCTGAGTCCAAAGAGATCCGTGTGAATGGAGTGATGGTCAGTCATGCGCACTGCCACTCCGCGCAACCTCTGTGGCATCGGAAATAGAGCACTGCCCTCGGCTGGTTTGCAGCACTCTAATGAATGGAGATGCACATGATCAACGGCTGCTCCATTCACATAGGGTTTTTCAGAAGGTGGGGATCCCAGCGATCGGATGCCTAGTGATCGGGAAATTATTCTCTATTCCATGGATAGGGCATAACTTCCAAATAAATTGTGTAAAGGTTCGCTCATATCGGTGTTTAAACTCGGCAAGTGCAATGTGAGAAAACATCGCATTGCATTCCATGCAATGTTATTTAATTAGCCAGTGATCATCTGAGAGTTTTCCTCACCTGGAATTGGGGTGATGAAAAATTTGCAGCATGCTGCGTATGGCCGCGTAAACCGGCTGAGCCTCGCCAATGAAAGTCAATGGATGCGAGAAAGTATATATATATATATATACTGCACAATACACAGAACATGAGTGTGCAGTGCGATTTTTGCGCATCCATCTCATAGTAAACCTGATATTTCATCAGCCAAGTACAGTAAATTCACAGCATGAACCATCAGAATAAAATAGATATATAGATAGAATACAAGATAAAAAAGGTGTGGGGTCCCCATATTTTTCTTAACAAGCTGAGGGAAAGCCAAAAGTTGGGGGCTAAAATTTCTCATGGTGCGATTAGTGAAGTCAGTTAAGAAAACGGAGTTCATCGGCTATGAACTCCGGTCACCTTACTGACGTCAGCACTTGGCACTGAAGCTGCATTCTCACGCTCAGCTCCGTGTCTCCAGGATGCGGGGCTGAGCGGTAGCATTTAAAGTCACTGCTCAGAAATGCATCCAACTGTAGCTGAGTTGGGACATATGGATTATCAGAGGGTAGGGGAGGATTTCCTTTTTTTTTTTTTTTTTTAATTTTTCTTTGAATATTAATAAATGGGTAAAAGAGGGTAGGGGATTTTTTTTTTTGTTCAAATAAAGGACTTTACTGTGTGTGTGTGTGTGTGTGTGTGTGTGTGTGTGTGTGTGTGTGTGTGTGTGTGTGTGTGTGTGTGTGTGCGCGCGCGCACTTTTTAACTTAAACTGACGAGTAGTGATGAGCGAGTATACTCGTTGCTCGGGTCTCCCCGAGCATGCTCGGGTGGTCTCCGAGTATTTCGGCGTGCTCTGAGATTTAGTTTTCTTCGCCTCAGCTACATGATTTACAACTGCTAGACAGCTTGAATACATGTGAGGAAAGCCTGTTTGTTAGGGAATTCCCACATGTATTCAGCCTGTCTACAAGTCGCAAATCATGCAGCTGAGAGTAGGAAAACTAAATCTCCAAGCATGCCAAAATACTCGGAGATCACCCGAGCATGCTCGGGGAGACCTGAGCAACAATGCTATTCGCCCATCACTACTGACGAGGTTAGTAATGGGGGTGTCTTATAGACGTCTAAACCCTGGGCTTGATGTCAGCTTACATTACAAAGCTGACATCAACCCCAATACTTTTATTACTATTACACCAGGGCAAGTGGGAAGAGCAAAGGCTAAGCTCCAGAATTGGTGTATTTAATGAATGCACCATTTCTGGGGAAGCTGACGCTATTAGTCTGGGAAGGGGCCAATATCCATGGTCGCGTCCTAACCTATTAATATCAGCCTGCAGCTGTCTGCCTAGCCTTTGCTAGTTGTTAAAAAATAGGGAAGACCCCACGTAAAGACTAAATAGACAGCTGTGAGCTGATATTAATAGCCTGGGAAGCACCATGTTTATAACCCCATTCCCAGGCTATAAACATCAGCTCCCAGCTGTTGGCTTTCCCTCAGCTGGGAAAGAAAAATAAGGGGGACCCCATGCCATTTTTTATTTTATTTATTAGCTAAATGCAACACACACTGCACTGATTCTATATCGCAATGACATCTATCTAAAAGATTGTTTTATTAGTTAGAAAATGAGCTAGAAATGACAGAAAATTACTGTATGTAAATGCTGATGTTAGAAACGCATTGCCTACGGATGCTAGGTGAGGAACAAAAGCGCAAAAACTCTCCTTTGCTGGCTGAAAATCTCAGCTACTTTATATGCACAGATGTGAGAATACCTTTCTCTTCACCCTCCCTGGGTCCAGCGCTGTGTCTCTGCAGCTGGCACTGTCTCTGTTGATCTGCTACACTAGTGAAGTCAACTGGACAGTGCAGCAGCTGATCACTGCCCTTAGCATCTCAGCTCACATAGAGGGCACGAGCCACAAAAATCAGTGATTGGCTGCAGCGTTATTGAAGTGCCAATTAACAGATCAGAGCAGCTCTGAACTTGAGGAGGGTAAATGTAACCTCAGCTTGTTGTTTCATATAAAGCGGAGCCTGTCGGTTAAAGATTGTTGAAAGTGAACAATCCCTTTAAATTAACATTTATATTTTAAGGAACGATGAAATGAAAAGATCTTCATATGTATACAGCACAGGTGGGCTTATGTGACCGTTTCTAGTTCAGACTTTGGTTAGTAAGATTTCATCATTTTCTTACCCTCAGCCCAAGTTCTGTCCTGTGAATGGCCGTCTCCAGGGCCTGGACATCCACAGTCGCTCCCGTCTCCTGACTTGTATGCAGCAGTTCCTTCTTCAGATGTTCCAAGTCACTCTGGACCTGCAGTACAAGAATCCGCCATCTTGGCCATGGGTCCTTCACGGTTTATATTATGCATACAAAGACTGGAGGCCGCAATGCAAAATGTCATCGCTCTCCATACACGACGGATTGTAGGTGTTCATCTGGAGCTGGGATTACAGGGCGTCTGCAGCCCCCCTCAGCTCACAGCTCGTAGGGTGCAGAATCCCTACACAAATCACTTTTTACGCTCTCGTGATGAGCATTTGGCCGTTTTTTGCGGTCACAGATTCTTTAGGTTACTTGCGATTTATTCGTTGCGTTTTCTAAGCAGCAGGTTTTTTGTCTCTTTTTTGTGCGTCACGTTTTAAATAAAGCTGCTCTGATTTTGATATTTCCCGATACGCGGCTTTGGCATTCTTCTGCCCAATAAACACCATATAAAAACAAACCCTCCAAAAAAAAGGCAGAATTCAGGATTTTTGTTTTTTTGCCATTTCTTGGATTTTTTTTTCTGTTTTTCAGTACAATACGGTAAAACGAACGGCGTCCTTCCAATCTATAACCAGTCACGTAAAAAAACAACAATCCCTCGTACGGCTGTGGGGACGGAGAAATAAAAAAAGTTATGGGAAAAGTGGAGAAAAAAGTGAAAGGGAAAAAAAACATTGGCCAAGGTGGGAAGGGGTTAATGCTGTGCTCAGAGTGTAAATATATGGCGCTGTATCTATCTCGGTGTCACACCCTGTGTAATGAGGGGGCAGTAACCGCACTGGGGGACAGAAGACTCCATCCACACCTGCCGTCCAACCACTCTGGGCCCCGTCCACTCCTCCGGCACTGAGCCCACACTGTTCCCGGGGTCGTACCTGAACCAGCAGGCAGCCCACAGGATCCGCGCCCCCCGATACTCCCGCCATGGATCAGCCCGGTGAGCAGCTCCCTTCACCGCTGCTTGTGCTGCCATGACAACGAGACGCGCGGCAGAACATACCATTTAAAACAGGGGGAGAAGGCATGTTCCATCTAGCGCAGTACAGGCAGGGCGGAAGTGGTACAGTTGCCATGAGGAAGTTGGGTTGTTGCCATGCGGAAGTGTGTTGGGCAGTAGTACGGAAGAGGCATCGGTCCAGCCATGGCCTCTGTCCCCTGTGTGCTCCTCACTAGCTGTGCGGCCGGATTTACCGGGGAAGACCTGGTGACACGTAAGGCTGCATGTCCTGTGTATATAATGGAGGGGAGGGCTGGAGGTGACGGGACCCTGCTGTCATCCATGACAGGGAAGGCTTCTCTCCTGTTCAGTAGCCTGAGCTGTCAGTAATCTGTATCCGCCATAGTTATTAACCCCGAGTATCCGGGCACGTAGGGCCAGGGTGCAGGTATAGGGGGAGCGGAGAGTGTGGGGTACGCGGCCCCCATAGCTCGCCCTTGATGGGATCAGCATATATGGTAGCAGGTAAAAAAATAATTTTTTTTAGCAATCTTAACAAAAGGGTTAAAGAATGGTACATTTTAATAGATTAGGACTGGACTTGTATGGAAGCGACAGAACCAAATATGCTTTTTTTTCTATTCTGTACTCTTAAACTTTTTTTTTCCTCTTAAGGTTCATTTACGCTGCAAGATTATTTTAGTAACGCTTGTCTCATCATAATCTCTGGAGCGTAAATCGGCTGCCGATGGCTCGATGAGTGAAATGATCCGTTGTTTTGGTTCTTAGCAGCACGTCGTCCTTTGTAATCGGGAAACAACGGCGGCCCATGTACATTGGCCGATCTGTCACCGGTTGCTCAGTGCGTATAGTAAGGGGTTACCAGCTGGAATACATAGCAGGGTATCGATGGCAGCATCGGGGGTTTTCTGTACGCCCCGGCTGCCATGACAACCCGCAGTCACAATTGATAACTGTCAATACCGTCGTGATCAGTGCGTAACACAGATGGCAGCTGAATATCACTTCTGGCATCTGCCGCGTATGGAGCGGGCCTCGATCCTGAACCCCCCCCCGTACATCTGCACCCGACATGCGTCTTATATGTGCAGCAAATGTCGATTGCGGTGAAAGTTCCGCCTTTGGCGAGCAGTATAATCCATCTCCAAAGGGATATTGGGCCAGATCCATACAGGGGAGGTTTGCTGACAATATCTCACAAAAGTATAATAAATGAAAGCAATCGTCGTTCCAATTCCCTGCTGCTCCCATGTCCCTATTGGTCTCAAATTCTCCAAATAGTCTCCTGTGACCACTGCAGGCAGTGACCTGTCATGCTGGGCGCCAGGAAAAGTCAAAATTGGTGAGTCCTGACTGGTTGATCCATTTACTGACTACCTGGAAAGATGGTAACAAATGGCGTCTTTCCAGACTCCTCCGATCTCTTCATCAGACATATTGTAACACAGAATCTGAGGAGCCACACACGGTACATACAGTGCCTACAAGTAGTATTCAACCCCCTGCAGATTTAGCAGGTTTGATAAGATGCAAATAAGTTAGAGTCTGCAAACTTCAAACAAAAGCAGGATTTATTAACAGATGCATAAATCTTACAAACCAACAAGTTATGTTGCTCAGTTAAATTTTAATAATTTTTAAACATAAAAGTGTGGATCAATTATTATTCAACCCCTAGGTTTAATATTTTGTGGAATAACCCTTGTTTGCAATTACAGCTAATAATCGTCTTTTATAAGACCTGATCCGGCCGGCACAGGTCTCTGGAGGTATCTTGGCCCACTCCTCCATGCAGATCTTCTCCAAGTTATCTAGGTTCTTTGGGTGTCTCATGTGGACTTTAATCTTGAGCTCCTTCCACAAGTTTTCAATTGGGTTAAGGTCAGGAGACTGACTAGGCCACTGCAACACCTTGATTTTTTCCCTCTTGAACCAGGTCTTGGTTTTCTTGGCTGTGTGCTTTGGGTCGTTCTCTTGTTGGAAGATGAAATGACGACCCATCTTAAGATCCATGATGGAGGTGCGGAGGTTCTTGGCCAAAATCTCCAGGTAGGCCGTGCTATCCATCTTCCCATGGATGCGGACAAGATGGCCAGGCCCCTTGGCTGAGAAACAGCCCCACAGCATGATGCTGCCACCACCAATCTTGACTGTAGGGATGGTATTCTTGGGGTCGTATGCAGTGCCATCCAGTCTCCAAACGTCACGTGTGTGGTTGGCACCAAAGATCTCGATCTTGGTCTCATCAGACCAGAGAACCTTGAACCAGTCTGTCTCAGAGTCCTCCAAGTGATCATGAGCAAACTGTAGACGAGCCTTGACATGACGCTTTGAAAGTAAAGGTACCTTACGGGCTCGTCTGGAACGGAGACCATTGCGGTGGAGTACGTTACTTATGGTATTGACTGAAACCAATGTCCCCACTGCCATGAGATCTTCCCGGAGCTCCTTCCTTGTTGTCCTTGGGTTAGCCTTGACTCTTCGGACAAGCCTGGCCTCGGCACGGGAGGAAACTTTCAAAGGCTGTCCAGGCCGTGGAAGGCTAACAGTAGTTCCATAAGCCTTCCACTTTAGGATGATGCTCCCAACAGTGGAGACAGGTAGGCCCAACTCCTTGGAAAGGGTTTTGTACCCCTTGCCAGCCTTGTGACCCTCCACGATCTTGTCTCTGATGGCCTTGGAATGCTCCCTTGTCTTTCCCATGTTGACCAAGTATGAGTGCTGTTCACAAGTTTGGGGAGGGTCTTAATTAGTCAGAAAAGGCTGGAAAAAGAGATAATTAATCCAAACATGTGAAGCTCATTGTTCTTTGTGCCTGAAATACTTCTTAATACTTTAGGGGAATCAAACAGAATTCTGGTGGTTTGAGGGGTTGAATAATAAATGACCCTCTGAATAAACTTTTTCACAATTTAAAAAAAAAATAATAAAAGAAATAACATTCTTTTTTGCTGCAGTGCATTTCACACTTCCAGGCTGATCTACAGTCCAAATGTCACAATGCAAAGTTAATTCCGAATGTGTAAACCTGCTAAATCTGCAGGGGGTTGAATACTACTTGTAGGCACTGTATACACAGCAGGACACAGAGCAGTAATAAGCGAGTGCAGGGACACAGGACTATGAACATGGGAAGGGGAGAAGAGTGGGCAATAAGTAAGATGCCTGGTAGAGGATATCCGTCCCAGATCAGTGTGTTCTGTATTGCTCTTCAGTACTGATGTTCGACTACAGAGATCGATATCAGAGGAAAAGCAGTAGTCAAACAAGATACAATCCTTTATGTTGTGGTCGCTCCAGTATTCTAGCAAACAGCTAAGGAAAGCTGCCCCCAGTCCGGGTAGTGTTATATGAAGACCATTCAGGGGACTCAGTTGGCCACAATGACAGCCACAGACAGTGCCACGTGTATTCTGGCTGGAATATCTGCTTCATTAGTCATGTGTGGAGTGTACCTTCTTGTATGTATCATGGCCCTATAAAATCTCTGCAGAGCCAATGGGCACTCACTGTCGGGTCTGACAAAGAAATTAATATGAAATTGGGGGCATGCAGGAGGTTTTGGTTTTTTTTGCTAGATTTGTAACAATTACAACAGAAAAAAAATGTTGCATTTACCATCACACTCTTACATACTGATTAATAGGTATTAGGTTTTTGCAATGTAATCTGAGGACAGCATGAGGTTGGGGTTAAAGCCCAGAATTCAACGATGTGTCACATGGCAGGCTGTGTGCTGCTGTTTTCTTACAATAAAGGTTTTATCACTTGGTGATTATTATTGCTGGGGCTAGCTGGTGCGTCGGCTCTCTCCCGACTCGGCCTCCTTCTGCAGGGGCAGCTTTCTCAGCTCTGCTGGATTGCTAAATCTAAAAACTCTGTCTCAGAACGCCTGCACCCAGTAATTTTAAGTGACACATTGTTGAATTTAGGGTCTTTTTGTACGTTATGTTTTTCTCAGATGAGGTAGCAAAAACCTGCTGACAGATTCTCTTTAAATGCAATGTATGTAGGGTAGAATACATCAGTACGTAATAGTGTGATGGTATTTCCAACATATTTTGTTCTGTTTTTATTGTTCCATATCTACCTACATACCTGTCAGCAGGTTTGGTATGAAATCTGATGATAATATAATGTAGAGCAGAGAGCCTGATTCCAGCAATGTGTTACTGTAAAATAATGCATATCCTGTAAAATACTCAGGACTAGTTACCAGATAAAAATATAGTGGTTTATTTGATTTCTTCCATCAAAGAAAGGTTATTACAAAATAATTCAGGTGAATAAAAAGAGGTGAGATATTGTCCATTGTTCATAGCAAAAGCTTTCCATCTTCATTCTCTGAGATCCCACATGGCAAAAGCAACATGTATTCTTCTTCTCTCCGAGATCCTGAATAGCAAATGGCTGCTGTGTCTCAGTTCGGCTTCTCACATCGCCGTCAAGTAATATACCAGCTGTTATGTCGTGTCATGGCCCAACACAGGCGACATCTTCGTGTCTGTCTCTCATGATGGTGAGGGAAGAAGAGCGACCTCTACAGTTAGCCATGAATTATATACGTCTCCTAAAGCACGTGGTCTCTACATATATGGAGCTGTCTTTCTACCATGAGCCAAGCTTAAAAATAGCCTATGTCATGTAAGCTAAAGCATTCTACAGAACTGGGTCTTATAAGAAATTAACGGATTATTAATATTTAACAATTCCCCCTTTTGAGGGAGACAGACATTAATTGGAACCCTCAAATATAACGATCTTTTTTCTTCTTTTCTTCTTCTTTGACAAAATAATTTAATATCAATAATAAGAATAATAATAATAATAATAATATTAGATTACCGTTATAAGTACTCAATGACATAATTGATGTGAATTCATGTTATGGTTAGCCGTGAACAATATTAATATAAAATATGTATAATTATACTTCCCTAAGTCTAAATTGAAGCATCTCAGGTCCAGTCATCATCATCTGGTGTCATCTGGTCTTCATTTTGATGTCTTCTGTCTTCTTCTTGGTTTTTAAAAATACAGTTTTCTTATAGCATATAGATGTTGTAGGAATTGTGTGGTGTATCAAATCAAAGTCCATAAATTCAAATGTTGATAAGAAACAAAGTCTATAGATGAAATGCAGCTTTAATATCTGTGCAGTGTCATCTTTAAAAACCTGGGCTTACATTGGCTCGCCTTGGATATTCTGGAATCCTCCATCGGTACTGGTCTTTGAACAGGTGTGACGTCTTTGGTCAGCAAAGCAAGGGTTAAAATGACTCTTCCTTGCTAAACATAGCACCATAACCAGTCCTTGTCCTAATGCACAGGACATATGTCAGGGTTGTAGCTTCCTGATAATTACCTTCATTGTTCACCAGCTTTCATCGAAGCTTTTCAGGTGATTGAAAACCTCTGGAACTTGATAAGAACGTGATAACACCGTTCATCTCAGCATCATAGGATCATCGTCCTCTGGTTGTCAGGTTAGACACTTTAATTGTGACTGTCGGTGGTGGATACTGCACTTGTGACTGTCAGTGGTGGATACTGCACTTGTGACTAACACAGTCTATTACTCAGTAATCATAGCTTTGTTACCTTCTGGGATTTCTGGATCGCGGCATTCTTCTTCTTGCAACTGATAAAAATCAATGAAGTTTAGAAATGTGAAAAGTCTTTATTAACATAATTTCAGTATCTTGCTTGAAGTCTTCATTCCCTATTCTATACCAAATCTGGTAATTTCCCTATCCCATAATATCACAGCGTACCATAGCAATCAGTAATATCCATATAATTATTATCAGAATTTGTACTGTATATGGATTTCAATATTTGAAATAATAAACCAATAATAAGTGATAATACATTATTATCCATTTTTTTCATGTGATAGAACATTTTTATGTCATAGGTGTAATTACCTTTTTCAACCCATAGGTGTCACTGTATTTTATGTAACCAGTGTTTTCATCTTTATTAATAAGGAATATATTTATTATACTAATAATATGTAGGAATGTATAGCCATGAACCAAAATAAGAATATATGAGTGAGCGAATGAATGAATAAAAGAATTGTTGCATATAACTCAGAAGTGAAACATTTTCCTTAGTAATAGAACCATATAATTGCTATATTTAATGAAGCAATATTCTCAGTAGATATTACTTTACTAAATATTGGTGAAAGAATTAAAAATAATGAAAAATAAGAATAAAAATAAGAATAAGGCCTTTATGTTGATGCAGAGTAGTTATGTCTTCAGTAACATATACCCTTAATATTTCCATGATCTGGATTATTTCATAATTGTCATAAACTTGTGTTATCAAAATATTCAAATCATGCAACTTTGCATGTAATTCCTCTTAGTGTAAAGAAATGACTCTTTATAATACTTGTTATTATACCCAATACTTATACCATTGTATCTTATTAATATTTTTTTTTCCTATTAAAATGTGTGAAGAAGAGGTATTAATCAAATGTGATTATGTAGTCAGGATAAAAAACATATTTCCCCCTTAATACCAAAAAATATTGTTTCATGAAATAATTCATTTATCAAAACCAAAATTAAAAATAATTAATTTATAAATTGTGTAAATATTATACTTGCTTATACCATTATTTGTCTGAAGATGTGTAACCATCAAAATTAATTTGAATATCATAAAATTATCCTTTGGAAAAATTAATTTAAATGTAGTTTAAGATTAACACACTTGGACAGAGAAGGAAGGTCCACTATTCCCAGATGCAGCTGGTGAATACCAGGCTCTGTGCTGGTGCCTGTTTAAAAGAGCTAAAGCTGATAAGGAAAGAATAGATTCTCTTCCTAAACTATTTTCTATTTTGTTGTGCGATTGCACTTATCCACAATTAACTAAATCAAGAAATAATTACTATAGAAATATAGAAATATATGTTTGTATAGATAATATTTCATTATGTATCCTAATATTCTAATAATTTAACTGATCTGCATATTTCCTCCTAAAGATAAAAGCTTTTGGGGTTTTTTTTTTTTTTTCTTTCTCTCATGCATTCAGGATCCTGAGGTCTCACAAACGTATCACATTACTCGCTCAGCAGCTGCTCATACACTCAGTCACTGTCACTCAGACTGTCACATATTAAGTTTAAACCAAATACCTCACATATGAAGGTGTGATGAATACACGTATTTTAACCCAAATTATCCTAATTATCAATTCATTGTAAACTATTTCAATTTAGTCTCTTAATATTTCTTTGAATATTCCCCAAATACACATGACATAAATATATGTATAGCTATACTTGACATTTAGGCCTGGAAAAAAAATTCCATTGCTTTGCAAAAGTTGAGACCCCCTTTAAAATTCTTTTCCTAAGGAACAGGGACATAGTATACTGGTATACTTGTATTATTAGAACAAGGTTCAAATTCCCCTGCTGTGGTTGTCATTCAAACCATGCAGTAAAAAAGCACACACCCAGAACATTTTAAAAAGCAATTGGTTATTTCCTTTTAAGGGTTAGATATATAAAATCATGCAATTATTGCAACATCCTGTGTAAATAAAGGCATAAATCCTTGGAAGAGAATTTTTCTCGATTAAGTCCTGCTTTGAAATGAAAATTCTAAGGAAACATAAAAAATAAGGTTAATATCATATAATTCTAAATATTATTACTGATGTAGATTTTAATTTTCATTAAAAAATACAGTTCTACTATTTCTACTTCTACAAACACTCTATATATACTGTATGACTATGTATATATCCACAAACCATAAAACTACAGGATTATACTCTATAAAATAATTACATATAACTCACTAATTGTATAACACTGTTACACAATATATATATTACTTTTTCTAACCAATTCCTACACCCATACTTATTTCTCTGCAAAAAATATCCTGAAAGGTTCTTGCCATTTTAAAGCTGATAGATTCTTGGAGCAGAGTATTCAGTTTACAGGCCATGATGTCACTCACCACCTGTTTCTGTCTGTTAAATTCGGCCATCTTTGTTACAGAAAGAAAATCAGAACTCATCATTTTTCTTAATTCAATTTGTGTCTTTTCGGTGTTCTTTTGCATCATTCCATATGGTTTATAACAAACATGTGATTTTCTTTTTCTTTCTTTGTAGATTTGATTTTGGGGAAATCTCATTTTAGAAGGCTTTGCTAATACAGGCTTCTGATAAGATTTTACTCTGCCTGTCTTTACAAAATTAGCACAATTTACTTTCCTCTCACGATTCTCGTGTTTTCTGGCAAAATCAAGGAATTGCGCACATTCAAACAAAGAATCTTTTTGTGACGCAATAACACGAGATGCAGGATTTAGAAACCAAAATTTGCTTACAAAACTCCTTATGAGGGACGGTGTTTTGACATTCTCACTCAGCATTCTATACAAACGTTCATATATGGACATGAACGTAAAAATACATTCCTTCCGACCAATCCTTAATTTTTGAAGAATATCAATATCTGGATGATTTTCATTTGATGAACAAAAAATGAGAATTTTTAATCTGTCCTTATCAGTTAAATTCTCATGTGTCTCACCAGATAACTTTAAAGACAATCTCCTAGCAAAATTTACAGGGATCCACATTTTGAACAACTGATTCTTCTCCTCGTTAGATAAATCAAAGTTATCAGTACAACTTTCATAAATCTCAGAGTTTCTACAAACATCTATTTTGTTGTCATAAGCAGGAATTATTTGGCATATTTTTATCAAATTCTTCCTCATGCTACTTCGGATTTGGGCCTGTGAGTCTTCTATTTTTAGTGGTACGTCTTTCCCTTGTACGTCCTCTACGTCAGTTCTGAAGTCTCCTCCTACTTCTCCATCTTGTTCCACGTCTGCAAGGTCACCTTCAATAGCTGCTACTACTTGTAACTGTTTCTCCACATTACAGTGAATCTCGGGAATATCACTATCCTCTACACAATCATTTTTAGATTTCTCTGACACAGATCTATGAAATATATCTACCATCTGTAGAATATTTTTTAATCTCTCTCTTTCTCTATTGAAAAACTTAGAATCTAACCTCTGATTCTCGAGTTCACACTCGGCATATAAACTTAACCATAAAACTTCTGAATTAGAATTGTCTACAGACTTAAATTTCAATTTACTCTGCTTAGCAAGACAATTAATGACATCCATTTTATCTTACCTTGAAATGTCTCAGCTCCTTTGATGGACAACGCTGGGTTCCTGTCTTCACACGTCTGGCTTAGGTCTGGTACTTTTGGCACTTGTAGTACTTCTCAATCTATCTGGTACTTCTTACTTCTAGGTTCTATGTGATTCTTGTAAGTAGTGGAATTCCCGATAACTTGCACATATGATTTGACGTTAGCAAAGTCCAATCCCCCGTGTGTGCAAGTTGAGGGAAATCCGCAAAAAAGTACAAAAATTCAGATCTGGCTGGCTCTCCAATGTAAAATAATGCATATCCTGTAAAATACTCAGGACTAGTTACCAGATAAAAATATAGTGGTTTATTTGATTTCTTCCATCAAAGAAAGGTTATTACAAAATAATTCAGGTGAATAAAAAGAGGTGAGATATTGTCCATTGTTCATAGCAAAAGCTTTCCATCTTCATTCTCTGAGATCCCACATGGCAAAAGCAACATGTATTCTTCTTCTCTCCGAGATCCTGAATAGCAAATGGCTGCTGTGTCTCAGTTCGGCTTCTCACATCGCCGTCAAGTAATATACCAGCTGTTATGTCGTGTCATGGCCCAACACAGGCGACATCTTCGTGTCTGTCTCTCATGATGGTGAGGGAAGAAGAGCGACCTCTACAGTTAGCCATGAATTATATACGTCTCCTAAAGCACGTGGTCTCTACATATATGGAGCTGTCTTTCTACCATGAGCCAAGCTTAAAAATAGCCTATGTCATGTAAGCTAAAGCATTCTACAGAACTGGGTCTTATAAGAAATTAACGGATTATTAATATTTAACAGTTACATACTGGGCTGCTTGCTGCAGTTTTGATAGAATCCCTGTTTTCTCTGATGCAAATGTGGCACAGCTAAGACCTCTGGGCCATGTATAACCCCACACAAACAACTGACTGTCAGCTTCCCGTACACTGTGAATTGTCATCAAGAGGTGGGGCTCAAGTTACCCAGATTAGCCAGACCGGCCTACACAAGCCTTGTAGACAGTCAGTGATAATCTGCTCCTGATAAAACACTGATTGTATTGAAACTCCAGCATACTGCATAATAAGTGATCATGCACGTGTCATGGCAGGTGTGTCCTCTGCACTGCTCACCTCCAGATAGTCTCTGTGAGGGACTGTGCATCTTATGGATCCCATACACCGTTGGTTCCTTGCCATACAGTTTTTGTGCCATGTGCGTAAACCTCGTGTATTTTACCTGCATTTTCCATGTTAGACTCTGTATTACACCCCCGTATAAGTGCTGTCACATCATTCTCTATTTCTTGTTTTTTCCTGACATGAAGGTGATCGTTCTGCAGAGATCTGTATGGGCGTGAGGACGTACCACCAGGTGGCTGTCAGAGACCATGTTACAAGTCTGGTCCAGGCTCTTCTGAGGGATTTATCAATATAAATGGGACCTTTGATTAATTTTCTCAGTGTCCATAGAATCCAGTATTTCCTGATTATTACGTGTGATATTTGTAGAGCTGTACAGCAAACAGAGGTAGTGCAATACTACCACTATGTTACTGTGGGAGCAGATATACGGACTATCCACATATAGATGAGATACGTCAGGAGCGTAAGATCACACCAAGGACATGGCTTGTTGCTGCTTTCAAGAGGTGATTATGGGTATGAATACTTTGTCTTTGGGAAATCTGTATATATAAACTAAAGGCACTGTTAAATAAGTCTGAACTATTGTTCATACACTTGTTCGATCAAACATGTCCAGCGATCAAATGGTGTATCTGTTTGGCAACATTCACACATCTATGTGCAGTGTCGGTGCTCTACCCCATTTATTTTTTTTTATGTGACTGCAATCAGACCCATTGAGTATTCTGGGCCTTGGAATAGGGCACAGAATCCTAGAACATTACAGTTGGAAGGGACCTCCAGGGTCATTGTGTCAGACCCCCCTGCTCAATGCAGGATTCACTAAACCATCTCAGACAGATGTCTGTCCAGCCTCTGTTTGAAGACTTCTATTGAAGGAGAACTCACCACTTCTCGTGGCAGCCTGTTCCACTCATTGATCACCCTCACTGTCAAAAAGTTTTTTATCTAATCTGTGTCTCCTCCCATTCAGTCTCATTCTATTGCTTCTGGTGTTTCCATGTGCAAGTGAGAATAAGGGTGATCCCTCTACATTGTGACAACCCTTCAGATATTTGTAGACCGCTATTAAGTCTCCTCCATCTTATAGAAGGGAACGCCATTCCGACAGAACGGTTGGCTGAACGAGGGAAATGGCTTCACAACTCGACTCAAGGCCGTATTGCCACTAGGCACCAGAGGGCGGAAGGCTGCAGTGGGCAGTGCCACCATGAATAAGTATATGGAAAAAAAATAATTTTCCCCTGCACAGATTACAACAAAGGCACATTTCACTTCTCATATTTTCAGCACCGTCCCCATCTACTCTCAACCTGTACATACTCCTCATCCTCCTAATACCCCAATACTGATCCGCTGCAGCCATATGTGTTCCTATTAGTGCATCTTCTGTGTGGTACTATGTGCCTTCTAGATGGAAAAACAAACCTCCAGAATATTTTAATGCCCTGTGCAAGTGCCCTAGAACTCAGTGCCTACATTTTGCCCCCTAGAAAGTAATGCCTTCTGTGTGCTCCTTTGACAGTCGCAATAACCTGCGTTCCCCTATAATAATAAGTTGCCACTACATTTTTTTTTTTTTTAATGTCCTGAGTCTCCTCCCTGTATAGCTCCCCTCTACATAGTATCATGCGTTCTTATACTCAGTATAATACCACCCGCACGGTATACTAACCCCTTAGTAGCTCCCAAACTGTTTGATGGCTCCAACACTGTATGATGTCCCCCAGATAGCCTCCATATAGTATAATGTACCAGATAGTCCTCTATATAGTATAATGTACTCCCTATAGGCCTCCATGTAGTATAATGCACTTCTCATAGGCCTCCATATAGTATAATGTGCATCTCATGGGCAGGCTCTATATACAGTTGTATAATGCACCCACATAAAAAAAACAATACTCACCTCTCCTCCTCGTACTCCCTCTGCTCCATGTGCCCGCATATCTCAGGACAGCGGGAAACGAATAGCCGACAGCTTAACTTGTGATAACAGGGCCCAATAGCGGCTAGGTGGCAGAGCGGGAAAATTGTCTCCCTGCTCTGCCGCAGAGTGTAATTTTAAGGGGGCGCTGTGCATGCCAATACAGTTACAGTAGTGTAGCTCCGGGTGGGCCCCTTCAGAGCATGGGTCCCGGGGAGACCGCCCCCTCTGCCCCCCCATATCAATACGGTGCATCAGGGCCGTTTGGGCGACATCTCTTTCAATATGATTGAGCTGGTTAAACCAAGAACAAGGGGAGGAAATCTGGATAATTTGATTCTGAGACGGGAGTGTGAGTGGATGTTTAGATTACAATCCGTCTCTCCGGATGGGATGAACGAATATATGTCATACGCCTGTTTTATATAATTTCCTGGTTGGTAGAATGTGTTTCCTTGGTGGGTGGTGGGGGTCTTTATTTGTCTGGCATATTGGAGGATGCTTGTATGGCATAGTCCACATTGTTTGGCGAGATAGGTTTATTATTTTCTACGGATATATTTATGTCTCTAAGGTTATTAATGCCCAAATATGTGTGCGTGAAGTTGTGCCTTGTTCCGGCGCCATTTTGGGTGCGCTCCACTGTTGAGCGCATTTAAATGATTCCTCGCTGTTTCGTCTATTTTACTTAGTTCTGGATTATCGGGTAACTGGCATGGCACGATGTAAAATCACATGACCGGAAGTTCCAGCGCCATCTTGGATGCGCTCCAGTGTGGAGCGCACGCTAATGATTATCTGCTGGTGTACACCTTCATTACAGCGGTGGAACGCCGGATGATCAGGTACATTTGGATTGCACACCTGGGCTCTAATCATCCACGTCTTTCCACTGATTAAGCCACCAGATGGTGGGTGGCTCATGAATACAATCTAGGTGGTTATTTAAATCCGCTCGGTCTGACCTTTGATGCCTCCATTATCGTGATATCAGGCATGGAGCAGCAATATCGGTGAAAGCATTGGTTATACCTCCTGATGAACCGCCACGGCGGGGAAACGCGTTGAGGGCTCTCCATAGACATAAGTGACCAATCTTTATAATATATCTGATTGTTTATATCCCCCTGAGTTAGGGTTCTTTATGGGCATGAGAAGTGACCAATTTTTATAGTGTATCTGATTACGTATATCTTACTAAGTTACTATGTACTTTACCATGTGAAGATATTTTGTGTCACATTTGATATGTATACCTTTATTATGAGGGTTCTTTATAGACATGAGAAGTGACCACTT
This sequence comes from Dendrobates tinctorius, assembly GCF_039654945.1. Lineage (NCBI taxonomy): Eukaryota > Metazoa > Chordata > Amphibia > Anura > Dendrobatidae > Dendrobates > Dendrobates tinctorius. The sequence continues at coordinate 92,369,199 of NW_027361690.1, read as the reverse complement.
TTTGTAATCTATTGCCTATATCCCCTTAGTGGGAAAAACAATTTACCTTGCCATGTGAGGGTATTTATGTCATATAATGTCATGATGTGGAATATGTTTTTTATTACTTTTGTCTGCATTAGCTCTAGGGCATTTTGTTGTTTTCATCTCTGCACTATTTGAAAATTGTTTTCCTTCCTGTGATATCAGGGACTGTTAGGGAAGTGAGGGATAGTCCTCGTTGAATGGGGGCGCCAATATCGTACTGTTTAGGGTGCCAACCTCCACGGCTAGGAAGGTATCAGCTAGGCCTAATTTAGGGCTGTGCAGCACTTTAGACTAGGTCTTTTTTCTATTTTGGCATTTGCCAGTTTTTTTTGCACTGGGAAGGTGTCTTTTAACAAATTATTTAAATAAATTGTATGTCTTTTAAGGGGATTCGCATGTTCACCTACTTCTTATTCAAATCTCTATGAATTGTTTGATTTCTTCTTCATGGGTCCCGGGGAGACCGCCCCCTCTGCCCCCCCCCCCCCCCCCCGCTTAGCTGAGCTACTGCCCTCACTGTCAAAACATTTTTTTTCTCTAATCCCCTCCACGACAGCGCATAGGAGGTTGCCTCCCCATCCTGATTAGGGACAGAAAACAAGAGGTTAAATAGCCCTCACCTTCCTCTAATCCCCAGTGTTTTCCTGTCCCTAACAAGAATGAAGAGGTTCTATGTGCTCCGTGGATGGGGCCGGCGAGATCCCGGAGTTTTTTTCCCCTTACCATCAGGGCTGTGGAGTCGGAGTCGGAGTTAGTTTTGGTTGGAGTCGGTAGAAATGTACCGACTCCGACTCCAGCTTTAAAAAAAATGTATTAATATTTCATAATTGAACTTTCATATGAATTTTATAAATGTTACTCAAATATATATGTTCTATCAAACTATGAACAACAGTGATAAGCAGTTCTGCTGGAGATAGAGACATTTCTTACTTCTTTTGTGTCACTGTTCTCCACTGCCCTTATCTAATCTTATACTTGGTTAACCTCATGCTGCCCCAACCCCCCTACTTACAATGTATGAAACTGAAAGTGAAAATGTGTTGCAAATTCTTAGTAGTAAAGCTCCTCCTCTAGACTAGATCATACTAGGTGTGCGTCTTCCAAGCATCTCACAGCTGCCTGCTACTCAGAAGAGGAAGACTGTAAGAAGTATTATCCTTTCAACAAACTTTGCATCAGTTAACTGTGAGTACATGAGGAATAATAACAGTATTACTGATCACTATATCAGTTGTACGACCTGGCAATAATTTTGTACAATTGTTTTTAGGAAAAACAATTGTCATTTGGATTGTGAATGCAGAATTAAAAACCTGAGAATGTCAAAGAAGCATCACATTAAATCAGCTGTATTTGAACATTTCACCATCACTCAAGATAGAAAACATTATGTCTGTCAGTGTATGACAAATGATCCAGACGAAAACAAATGCTGTGAAGCCAAGATGAGTGCATATTCAGGCAAAGATAAAAATGCTCCTACCAGAGCTTCTAATCTAAAGAGACATTTACAGCGCTTTCATCCAGAAGTACTGAAAGCAGTGGATGAGAGACTGCATCCAAACCAATGAACCAGTGCCCAGCTCTTCCAGCCAAACAAAGGAGCAGAGAACTTTGCAGCCATCAGTTGCAAGATATTTTGTCAGTGACAAAGTTACTGTGACAATGACAGTAGATACAATTAAAAAACAGATCATAGATGTCACGCTTACCGTCTCCGCCGGCTCCACGCTCACCGCCCCCGCCTCGTGCTCGGCTCCTGCTGCCGCCTCTCTGTCGGATCCCGCGTCGCCCGCCGCCTCCGGCGCCCTCCCCGCGGCGGGCGCGCGCTCGCCTGCACTCCTGTCCTCGTCCCGGCGTTCTGCCCGGGGCGCATGCGCGCCTTGCGCTCCAGATCCCAGTACAGGCCAAGCCAGGCCTTCTCTCCGCCTTCCTGACCCTGCTGACCTGACCCAGAACTCCTGTCTCTATAAGAGGCAGCCTCTTCCTCCAGATCACCGCCTGATCGTCACTTGTCTCTTACTGTGACTCTGGCCCCAGCCTGCCTGCCATTTCCTGCTGCTCCTTCCCTTTCCTCGTGCACCCTGTTTAACCTGGTCCTTGTGTTCCTCCCAGTGCCCGCCATCTCGTGTCTGTGTCCAGCCTGTGCCTGCGTCTGACCCGTGTCTTGCCGTTCCTGCCTTGCCTGCCTGTATCCTTCAGCCTCCGTTCCTGGCTTCCAGTCCTGCCGGTTCCGGTCCAGCTCATTCTTCTGCCTGCCCGCTGCATCTCCTGTTGTGCCCCTCCGTCCTCGGGTACCAGCTGCCGTGGTGAGTAGTTTCCCCTGGGCCTGTCCCTAACGCTCCCTGTATAGGGGGTGGTCCACCTGGTCCGCTCGCCCAGGGGAGGTTCGCTTGCCGCGGTCCAGTGGGTTCACCCTTGGGAACCATCACAGAACGATCAGGCCATGGACCCCGCTGGTACTTCTACCCCGACCCAAAAGGAACTTCTGTTCCTGCGGGAAAATCAAGCGAGGATCATGTCGTTCCTCAAGTCCATGGAGTCTCGTCTCTCGTCACTACAAGCCTCGGATCCAGGGAGTGCCACCCAGATCGCCAGCCTCCAGCAGGAGCTTGCCCAGCAGCGCGACGCTCAGGCTCATATCCTGAACTACATGGCCTCGGTGGACAACCGCTTGCTGGCCCTCCAGACCGCGGCCACAGCCCCGGCACAGCCTGCGGTTCCGCTCCCTTCCCCTCGACTGGCTAAACCCCCGCGATATAGTGGCGACCCCAAAACGTGTAGAGGGTTTTTAAATCAATGCTAGCTACATTTTGAGTTGCTGCCTCAACAGTACCCCACTGACCGTGCCAAGGTGGCCTTCATCGTGTCCCACTTAGAAGGAGAGGCTCTAGCTTGGATTAACCCCCTCTGGGAAAGAGACGATCCCGTGGTCACCCAACTCTCCTTTTTTCTAGACACCTTTCGTAAGGTGTTTGATGAACCCGGTCGCCTTGCCTCCGCTACCGAGGCACTGTTCAATCTTCATCAGGGCACGCTCTCAGTAGGTCAGTACGCCATTCGGTTTCGCACCCTGTCCTCAGAGTTGGGTTGGAACAATGAGGCCTTGGTGGGAGCCTTTTGGCGGGGTCTTTCAGGGCGGATCAAGGACGAGTTGGCGGGTCGGGATACCCCCACCTCCTTGGAGGATTTAATCTCTTTGGCCACCCGCATCGACCTCCGCTTTCAAGAACGTTCCCGAGAGCTCGCTAGGGACAGGAGACCCCTTCGCGCTCCTCCGGTCGCTCGGAGTCCACCTCGAGTCCGCTCAACTCCAGCTTCCACGCTCCCGCTACCAGAACCCATGCAAGTGGATCGCCTCAAACCGGTGGAGGAGCGTCGGAGAGAGAGGGTCGAACAGGGGCTCTGTTTCTACTGTTGGAGTGCGTCCCACTTTCTTCGTGCCTGCCCCACTCGCCCGGGAAACGCCTCCGCCTAGGACAGGTAAGAGAGGTCTTCCTAGGTAATTTTGACTCCTCTCTACCCTTGACCCTATCTGTCCTTTTGCACCTGGATTCTAAACGTTTTTCTGAATGGGCCTATATAGATTCTGGGGCGGCCGGTAACTTCATTCAACTTGAGGCGGTTAAGAGACTTGGAATTCCTGTCAGATCCCTGGAGACCCCTCGGCAGATTGCTTCGGTCGACGGTCAACCCCTGCAGGAGTCCGTTACTCAGGTTACCGAAGAGGTGGAGCTTCAGGTCGGAGCCTTACACCGGGAGAAGATAGTATTCTACGTACTGCCTTCTTTGTCCCATGCCATCCTTCTGGAACTCCCCTGGCTAAGGACCCACGAGCCTATCCTGGATTGGCGCTCTGGTGACGTTCTGCGATGGGGTCAACTTTGTCAAGATAAGTGTTTACTCCCTGTACAGCCGCCGAAATTTTCACATCCAACGTCGATGTCAACCGAATTACCCTCCGCCTACTGGGCCTTTTTGGATGTCTTCGACAAGAAGGAAGCAGAGACCCTGCCCCCGCATCGTCCATATGACTGCCCCATCGATCTGCTCCCCGGTTCTACGCCGCCTCGTGGTCGGATCTACCCGCTGTCTCCCTCCGAGACCCAGGCCATGTCCGAATACGTTCAGGAAAACTTGGCCAAAGGCTTTATTCGTAAGTCTTCCTCACCTGCAGGCGCTGGGTTCTTTTATGTCAAGAAGAAGGACGGGTCCCTGCGTCCCTGTATTGATTATAGAGGGCTCAACGATATCACCATCAAGAACAAATATCCTCTGCCCCTCATTCCGGAGCTATTTGACCGTCTACGGGGTGCACGGATCTTCACTAAATTAGATCTTCGAGGGGCCTACAATCTGGTCCAGATCCGCTCCGGTGATGAATGGAAGACCGCCTTCAACACTCGTGACGGCCATTATGAATACCTCGTTATGCCCTTCAGCCTATGCAATGCTCCCGCGGTGTTCCAAGAATTTGTCAACGACATTTTCCAAGATCTTCTTTACTCCTGCGTGGTGGTTTACTTGGACGACATTCTGGTGTTCTCTCCGGATTTGTCCACACACCGAAAAGACGTGCGTCAAGTTTTACTTCGTTTGAGAACACATCGTCTCTACGCCAAGCTGGAGAAATGCGCCTTCGAACAGTCGTCTCTGCCGTTCTTGGGTTACATCATTTCCGATTCTGGCTTGCGCATGGATCCGGGAAAAGTGTCTGCGGTACTCAACTGGCCGCGTCCTCAGGGAATTAAGGCAATCCAACGGTTCCTGGGATTCGCCAACTATTACCGGCAGTTTATTCCGCACTTTTCCTCTCTGACCGCTCCCATCTCTGCTTTGATCCGAAAGGGAGCCGATCCTCACCACTGGCCTCCTGAGGCCGAGAACGCCTTCCGAACCTTGAGGCAAGCCTTTGCCACAGCCCCGGTGCTACATCGTCCAGAGGCGAACAAACCATTCACCCTAGAGGTAGACGCTTCTGCCACCGGAGCCGGTGCGGTTCTCTCCTAGAGATCTCCTTCCGGTCGCTTGGTGTCCTGCGGCTTCTTCTCCAAGACATTCTCCCCTGCGGAGAGAAACTATACCATCGGGGACAGAGAGCTGCTTGCCATTAAGCTAGCCTTGGAAGAGTGGCGGTATCTTCTGGAGGGAGCGGTACACCCACTCCAGATCTACACCGACCACAAGAATCAATCAGCACAAAGGCTTAATCCCCGGCAGGCCCGATGGTCATTATTCTTTAACCGGTTCGATTTTGAGCTCCATTTCCATCCGGGTGATAAGAATCTCAAAGCGGATGCCCTGTTTCGATCCTTCCTGGTCACCGACAACGAGGAGGAGCCTTCACACATTGTGGAGCCAAGCAAGCTCATCGTAGTCGCGCCTGTTAACCTGACTTCCTTGCCCCCCGGCAAGACTTTTGTCCAAGATGATGACAGGAGGCGAGTTCTACATTGGGGTCATGCTACCAAGTTAGCGGGTCATGCCGGCCTCAAGAAAACACTCTCCCTCATCTCTCGTTTTTATTGGTGGCCTTCTTTGTCTCAAGATGTCCGAAGTTTCATCCTCTCCTGCCCATCGTGTGCCAAGAACAAGGTCCCACGTCAGCCACCCTCCGGTTTTCTGCATCTACTTCCGGTTCCCTCGGCTCCGTGGCAGCATATCGCGATGGATTTTATTACGGATCTACCTCGTTCCTCAGGTCACACGGTCATTCTGGTGGTCGTGGACCGCTTCTCCAAGATGGCCCACTTCATCCCTCTGCCCGGTCTACCTTCCGCTCCTGACCTGGCGAGAATTTTTATATCTCATGTCTTCCGGATTCATGGCTTCCCCAAGCACATTGTCTCGGACAGAGGGGTTCAGTTTACCTCGCGTTTCTGGAGGGCTCTATGCAAGCTGATGGAAGTAACGTTAGACTTTTCCTCCGCTTATCACCCTCAGTCCAACGGTCAAGCGGAACGCACGAACCAGATCCTCGTAGCATACCTCCGACATTTTTCCAACGCCCATCAGAACAATTGGTCCAGCTTGCTCCCTTGGGCCGAATTCGCTTACAACAACCATACCAGCGAATCCTCCGCCAAGTCGCCTTTCTTTACGGTCTACGATCAACATCCTGGTATACCTCTGCCGGTACTCCGACCTCGGGTGTGCCGGCAACCGATCTTCTGACCGAGGAGTTCTCCAGGGTCTGGCAGGAGACCAAAACCGCACTTAAGCGAGCACGAGACGGGTTCAAGAGGCACGCCGATAAGAAACGCCTGGATTCTCCGCTGTACCACCCTGGGGATAAAGTTTGGCTATCCTCAAAATTTGTTCGTCTCAAAATTCCCTCCTACAAACTAGGTCCCCGCTACATCGGTCCCTTTGAGGTTCTAGCCCATATCAATGACGTTGCCTACAAGCTAAAACTCCCCGCTTCACTGCGGATTCCTAACTCATTTCACGTTTCCCTCTTAAAACCGGTCATACTCAACCAGTTTCATGCTTCTACTGGCAGCACTCCCGCGCCCGTGTCCGCACAGGATGTCTTTGAGGTTAAGGAAATTCTTGCTATGAAACGATCTAGAGGTAAAACTTTCTTTTTAATTGACTGGAAAGGTTTTGGCCCTGAGGAGAGATCCTGGGAACCCCGGGAGAACATTCAAGCCCCCCAGATTTTAGCTAAGTTTCTTTCCGGCCGTGGGAAGAGGGGGCGTAAAAGGGGGGGTACTGTCACGCTTACCGTCTCCGCCGGCTCCACGCTCACCGCCTCGTGCTCGGCTCCTGCTGCCGCCTCTGTCGGATCCCGCGTCGCCCGTGGCCTCCGGGAGCGCCCGCCGCCTCCGGCGCGCTCCCGCGGCGGGCGCGCGCTCGCCTGCACTCCTGTCCTCTGCCCCGCGCTCTGTCCCAGCGTTCTGCCCGGGGCGCATGCGCGCCTTGCGCTCCAGATCCCAGTACAGGCCAAGCCAGGCCATCTCTCCGCCTTCCTGACCCTGCTGACCTGACCCGGAACTCCTGTCTCTATAAGAGGCAGGCTCTTCCTCCAGATCACCGCCTGGTCGTCACTTGTCTCTTACTGTGACTCTGGCCCCAGCCTGCCTGCCATTTCCTGCTGCTCCTTCCCTTTCCTCGTGCACCCTGTTTAACCTGGTCCTTGTGTTCCTCCCAGTGCCCGCCATCTCGTGTCCGTGTGCAGCCTGTGCCTGCGTCTGACCCGTGTCTTTCCGTTCCTGCCTTGCCTGCCTGTATCCTTCAGCCTCCGTTCCTGGCTTCCAGTCCTGCCGGTTCCGGTCCAGCTCATTCTTCTGCCTGCCCGCTGCATCTCCTGTTGTGCCCCTCCGTCCTCGGGTACCAGCTGCCGTGGTGAGTAGTTTCCCCTGGGCCTGTCCCTATGCTCCCTGTATAGGGGGTGGTCCACCTGGTCCGCTCGCCCAGGGGAGGTTCGCTTGCCGCGGTCCAGTGAGTTCACCCTTGGGAACCATCACAATAGAGCTTGTTGTAAAGGATAGTGTGCCTATTTCATTATTTTCACAACCAGCTTTTATGTGTCTGAATGGGGAAATGGCCCGCAAGCTTGGTGTTTCTCTGGAGAGAGAGAATTAGAAAATTAGTAATCGAAGAAGCTTTTAAACAAAAGGAAGAACTTAAAAAAACTCTCAAGGGACGCTTTCTGTTTCTTAAAATGGATGCCTGCACACGTCACGGAGTGAACTATTTTGCCATCAATGTCCGATTTGTTTGTGACAAAAATGAAATAGTTACCAAGACATTGGCAGTAAAAGACACCAAAGCTCATCACACCAGTGAGTTTCTCCAGGTCTTGGTGGAAAAGGTTCTGCAAGACTATGAACTTAAAAAAGAGCAAGTTCTTTCTGTCGTAACTGACAATGCTTCAAATATGATAAGTACTATTAAGCTAATGAATGAGAGTAATGATGGTGACCAGCAGCTAGAAGAACATTCTGGGTCCACAGACACAGAAATGTTTGAAATAGAGGAACACAGTATTGTAACTGAGGAGCAAACTGAAGTTGCTTCAGATGAACAGCAACATGATAGTTTAGATGATCTTGTTGAAACTGTGTCAATATGTTCTTTCTTTCTTCACATGCGCTGTGTTGTGCATACGCTACAGCTGGCTATAAGAGACAGTCTGCAAGAAGGACATGCTGCTGCACTGATTGGCAAGGTGAGAAAATTGGCTACTGTTGCCAGAACCCCTAAAGTTGACTCAATTTTGAAGAGACGTGCTGGAAAAGGGGCAATTATTGATCAAGCCACACGATGGGGCAGTACTTACTTAATGATTCAGCGCTTGGTTGAACTGAAAACCTTTCTTGTAGACATGGCTAACCCTCAACTGACGCTAAATGAAAGTCAGTGGAATCAGGTGACTGAGCTGGAAAAATTGCTAGAGCACCCATTTACAGTCACTAAAAAATTACAAGCAGAGGACTTAACTCCAGGTATTTTCTTAAAGGAGTGGAAGAACCTGATGTTTCGCCTGTCCCAAAGAGGAGGGTTAATTGCAAGTGGCATTGCTACATCAATGAAACGGAGAGAGGAGCTACTATTACAAAATAACATTCTTTTGGCAGCTGTTTATGTAGACCCAATGCATCGGATTCTTCTAGATGATCAACAGCTAAGTAAAGGAAAAGAAGCTCTGTTTGAAATAGCAGTGAGGATGAAAGGGTTGCAGAACAGTCAGGAGGAACAAGAAGAATTTGGTCGTCCTGCCACATCTTCACCCTCATCATCAACTGATGAAGAATTTAATTTCGAAAAATATTTGGATCACAAGGACCGTGCAAAGCGTTCCCGCATAGAAGAAGAGTCATCCCCATCAAGGAACACAGCCAGTACATTTCAGCAGAATTTTTCATGTGCACTAAAAGAAATTGAGAAATTTGACCGTTCATCAAAAATAAGTGCAACAAGCGGTTCCTCTGTATCCTGACATTGTCAGAGATGTTGCCCGAGTGGTTACTGCTTTGCCACCAACACAAGTTAGTGTAGAGAGGTTGTTCTCTGCTCTCAAAATAATTAGATCAGATTTGAGGGCATCCATGAAGGAGGATCTGACAGAGGCAATACTTTTTCTGAGGACAAATTTATAGATTTCTTCTTATTAACTGCATAAAAGTGTTTATTGCATATTTACTTACAGTTTAGAAAAGTTTATAAAAGTTATTTGCTATATTCTAATTGTATTCTAATAAATGTAGTTTTTGCTCTAAGTGGTCTGATTACTTATATGATGGTGAGAAACTGAATAAGCACGATGTTTAATATTTTACAACAGTAAATTTGTTGTTATGAATTGGCCATTTATGAAGGAGCCGGAGTCGGAGCCTGATAAAATCCATGAGCCGGAGTCGCAACTGTGGCTTACCGACTCCACAGCCCTGCTTACCATGAGCTGGGCAGCCGGGGTCGATCGTCCCGCACCTTCCTCCCCGTATGCTGCTCCCGCCGCTGGCGGGACCCGCACCATCCTCCGGCGCTTCGGCAACGCTGGATGGTGAGTGGGACTGGGGGCCTCCAATAGCTCCCCAGCGTGGGATTCACTCCCCCCCCCCCCCCCCGCGCGCCGCATGCCTGTCTCTCCTGAGCGGCTAGCACCAGAAGTGACGTGCACCACTGGGCCCAAAGATGCGACGTCACTTCCTCTCTGCATTTTTGAAGGAAAAAAAAAAGCAAACAGGTGGCGCCAGGAACTTAGGGGGGAGCGATCTCATCCGATGGGATGAGGTAAAGGAAGCTGGATCTCGGTTCCTATTTAAGGACCCTGATGTAAGACGCCATAAGGTAGGACTAACGTCTGCATGATGGATGCGTCTTCCTGAAAGCTGCTTCTGCAGAGCCCAGCTCAAACCCTGGCCCATTTAGTACACTCGGAAAAGGGTATATGCCTTTTTGGTTTAGGACCCATCCTTAGGGGCCCCCCTCCTTTTCTCTCTTTCAGGGAGACAAGGATCTTACACCAAAAGCGGAAGAAAAACCTAGAAGCCGAAAATGCGCCATCTGTAGGAAAAAACTCTCCTCCGATTATAAAAAGACATTGTGCCAGCAATGCACGGCAAAAATCGTACGGGTGGAATTAAGAGGGATGATGCAACAGGAAATCCAGTCGTCCCTGACTACCTTCTCCCAGTCATCCGGGGGGGGGGGGCCTCAACCTCAAGGAAGAGGAAATACGCCCCTGAGGACATCTCAGATTCAGAACCCGAATCATCGGTTTCGGTGGACTGGAGGGAAGAGGGTGAACTAACCCCAGTCCAGTCAGAGGATAAGAAGTGGTTCTTTTACTCAGACGATATGGAGGAACTACTCTCAGCAGTCAGGAACACAATGGGAGTAGAAGAAGATAGGTCATCCTGCACTTGGCGGGGTGGTCTATTTGGCGGCCTGAAATCCAGGAAGAAAATGGTTTTCCCTATCCATGATAATATCCAGAGTTTAATCCTGGAAGAATGGGAACTCCTGGAAAAGAAGCTAAGTATCCCGGGCGAAATGAAGGATCGATTTCCCCTGGACGAAGAAGCCGCGAAACCTTGGACTGAGATTCCAAAAGTGGATATCCAGGTAGCCAGAGTAGCTAAAAATACTACGCTACCCTTCAAGGACTCCTCGCAGCTGAAAGACCCACTGGACCGGATGATGATAGCCTATTGACGAAGTCCTGGGAAGCCTCAGCGACTTCCTTGAAAACAAATGTGGCATCGGCCTGTGTAACCAGGACCCTATACTTCTGGCTTCAGCAGCTAAGAGACCATATAAAAAGGGGAACTTCGAAGGAAAATCTCCTAGCTTCTCTACTACTTCTACAGAAGGCAGCCGCCTTTTTAGCAGACTCCTTGGCGGAGTCGGTCTGTATTGCGGTAAGAACGTCTGTGCTTTCCAATACCACTCGAAGGGCCCTATGGAGTGGAGATATCCTATCAAAATTATGCTCTATCCCATTCAAGGGCGAATATATATTTTGCCCTTCATTGGACGAACTATTAGAGAAGGTGACTGACAAGAAGAAAAACCTTCCCGAGCCGAAACCACCAAAGAAAAACCCTATCATCCACCCCAGGCTCAAACCCCGCAATACAGGGGTAAAGGGAAAACGAGACGTTGGAGCTACCCAAAAGGCGGAAGAGGCAGGATTATTTTTCACGATTCCCGTTCAGACAGAGATAAAAAATGACGCCAAGCAAGTAGGGGGCAGAATCGCAGATTACTTCCCGAGCTGGCAGGAGATAACAACAAATCAAAGAATCCTGGACTCGGTCAGATGGGGGGGAAAAATAGAATTCTCCTCCAGCCCCCCGCAAAACTTGGAAGTTACATATCTTCCGTCAGCAAGACTTCAAAAAGTTCTACACTGCGAGCTCCAAAAGATGCTATCATCAGCGGTAATCTCTCCAGTCCCAGAACTGGAACAGGGTCAGGGCCACTACTCCTGGCTGTTCGTAGTAAAAAAAAGCCAAGTGGGAAATACGGGGTCATCATCAACCTGAAGAAGCTAAACCAAGATGTCCGGTACCAACGCTTCAAGATGGAATCGATAAAGACTACGATACCACTGATTGGATGAGACTTTAAGATGGCCACCATAGATCTCCAAGAGGCCTATTACCACGTTCTCATCCATCCATCCCATTGGCAATATCTAAGGTTCGCAGTCACTCTAGACACGGAAGTACACCACTTCCAATTCAGAGTTCAACCCTTCGGGATCTCTTCGGCACCCCGAACATTTACAAAGATAATGGCAGAAGAGGTAGCATTCCTCAGAGGGATATATGTGTCGTCCCTTACTTAGACAACCTCCTGGTCTTGGCTCCCTCCAACACCATTCTAAGACAACACCTACAAACAGTCCTGCAGACCCTGGCGTCCCTGGGCTGGATGGTAAACATTGGAAAATCAGACCTGAATCCCTCAACCAGGAAGGTCTTTCTAGAGATCCTCCTAGATTCCCACAACCAAATATCCTTTCTTCCGTCCACCAAGCAGGTAGGCGTGAGATCAAAAGTTCAGACTCTAAAAAGTCAGAAAACAGTGACCATAAGGTTTGCCATGTCAACATTGGGGTCAATGACTTCTTGCATCCAAGCGGTCCCCTGGGCCCAGGCCCACTCAAGGATACTTCAGAGATATATCCTTTCCCGCTGGAACAAAGACCCGGAGACCCTCAATACGAGAATCTCCCTACCCCAGCACGAAAAGCTGTCTCTCAACTGGTGGCTCAACCAGGGAAATCTAGCAAAAGGGACACCCTGCATACAATACCCCATGACGTCGATCACAACAGACGCCAGCAAACGTGGCTGGGGAGCAGTATCGTCTCAGGGAATCTTCCAGGGACTCTGGCCCAGAGACATGGAAAAACAATATTCCAACTACAGAGAACTGAGAGCAGTAGAAAAAGCCCTAAAGGCAGCAGAAACATCAATCCAGGGAACCCATGTCCGGATTTACTCCAACAATATGACCACCGTGGCCCATCTGCGTCATCAGGGCAGCACAAAATACGGAAGTCTGCAAAACGTTTCAGCACGGATATTCAGCTGGGCAGAACACAATCTCCAGTCCCTTTCAGCTCTCTACCTAAAAGGATCCGACAACACCGAGGCAGACTTCCTAAGCAGGACAGACTTAGATCCAGGGGGATGGAGCCTCAACGTCAGAGTGTTCCATACCTTAACCAAAAAATGGGGTCTCCCAGAGGTAGACCTATTTGCGAGCCGGGAGAATGCCAAAACAAAGCATTACTTCTCCATAGGTCCAAACAAGAAACACTCACCCGTGGAACTTCAGACTGGCATAAGCCTTTCCACCGATTCCCCTAATACCAAAAACTCTGCAAAAGGTCAGGACAGACGGGGTCAACACTATCCTGATCGCCCCTCTCTGGCCAAAAAGGAGCTGGTTCGGAGCCCTAAAACTGATGAACTCAGAGGGTCCACTGATCCTGCCCGTGGACCGCGACCTTCTACATCCAGGTCCCATCCTTCACCCGGCTCCCCACAGCTTCAGCTTGGCAGCCTGGTTTCTGAAACCACAATCCTGAAAGCCAGAGGCCTCTCAGATGCAGTGATAGCTACCCTACAAAAAAGTAGGAAACCAATCACAAACGCCATATATTCCAATATAAGGAAGACCTCTTCAGCATGGTACGGATCCACTCCCATAGATCCCTTCCACCCCAACGTGACAAAGATCCTAGACTTCCCACAGGACGGTTTATCCAAGGGTCTGAAACCAAGCACCTTGAAGGTCCAAATATCAGCCCTAAGTTCTTTCTTCGATCAAAACCTAGCAGAGCATCGATGGATCAAGAGGTTTATGTCAGCAGCTTCCAGAATCCATCCAAATAAAGCCAACATGGTCCCAGCATGGGACCTAAATATAGTACTAAAAGGTCTAACGAACCCTCCATTTGAACCTATCGACCAGGCCCAATTAGATAAACTATCCTGGAAAACAGCACTACTCGTAGCCCTTACAACGGCAAGAAGAGTGGGAGAAATTCAGGCTCTGTCCATCAGAGAACCCTATCTAAAAATTCTGGACGATAGACTAATTTTCCAGCTAAACCCTTCCTTTGTGCCAAAAGTGTCTTCGAATTTCCACAGATCCCAGGAAATAATACTGCCCTCATTCTGTGATAGCCCGAGGGACGAGAGAGAAATGGGATACCATTCACTGGACGTCCAGCGAGCAGTTCTGACCTATTTGGAAGAGACAAAGCTATGGAGGAAAGATCAGAATCTGTTCAGTATGGCGGACCAAACAAGGGGAAGAAAGCGTCCAAAAACTCCCTAGCTAACTGGATCAAAAAAGCAATCACGGACGCTTATAAAAACCAGGATCTACCTCCTCCGGTATCCCTGAAAGCCCACTTCACTAGAGCTGTCTCCGTCTCCTGGGCAGAAAAAGCTGATGCATCCATTGAGCAGATCTGCAAGGCTGCGACCTGGTCTTCAGTCCATACCTTCACTAGGCATTATAGATTAGATCTTATGTCAGTACGAGATCTAGCCTTTGGCAGGAAAGTCCTGCAAGCCGTGGTCCCTCCCTAAACCATTATTCTTTGGCATAACTCCTATGTGCTGTCGTGGAGGGGATTAGAGAAAATAGAACTACACTTACCGGTAGTTGGGTTTCTAAGACCCTCCATAACAGCACGAGTCATTTCTCCCCCCAACAAAATTTTGTTCATGTGAATAAATAATATTTCAAGCATTCACTCTATGTGGTCCTTGGAAAACACTGGAGATTAGAGGAAGGGGAGGGCTATTTAGCCTCTTCTTTCCTGTCCCTAATCAGGATGGGGAGGCCAACTCCTATGTGCTGTTGTGGAGGGTCTTAGAAACCCAACTACCGGTAAGTGTAGTTCTATTTTCTAATGTCTAATCTGTATCTTTTTCCTTTCAGTCTTATTCCATTGCTGCTAGTCTTTCCTTGTGCAAATGAGAATAAGGATGATCCCTCTACAATATGATAGCCCTTCAGATAGTTGTAGACAGCTATAAAGTCTCCTCTCAATCTTCTTTTTTCCAAGCTAAACATTCCCAAATACTGTAACCGTTCCTAACAGGACATAGTTTGCAGACCGCTCACCATCCTGGTAGCTCTTTTCTGAACTTGAATCCAGTTTTTCAATGTCTTTTTTTTTTTTTTTAAAATGTGGTAGCCAGAACTGGACACAGTATTTCAGATGCGGCCTGACCAAGGAGGCGTAGAGGGGGATAATTACTTCACATGATCTAGACTCTTTTCTTCTCTTAATACATCACAGAACTGTGTTTGCATTTTTTGCTGCTGCATCACACTGTTGACGCATGTGCAGTCTGTGATCTATTAGTATACCCAATCTTTTTCACACGTGCTGTTGCTTATCCCTATTTCTCCCATTCTGTGTATGCTTTTATCATTTTTCTTGGCCAGATGTAAGCATTTCTCCTTTAAAAACCATTCCGCTAGTTGCTGCCCACAGCTCCAGTTTGTTTAGATGCTCTGAGTTTCATAGATCTCATTCTGAGATCTGTCATTTTAACTGATGTCTGAACACCTCCATTTTACTCAATGAGTCCGTGTACTGTCTGATTAAAAAAAATTGGGCAGCACACGGACACTGCACACGGATGTGACTGCAGCATAATTTTTGTTGGTCATCAGCTGATCCCATCTTATAAACTAGAAATAATGTAACATATGACAGGTGGGGATTGAACTATTGGACCCCTCATGTTCACAAGCCTAAGGCTAAGTGCCCAAGTTGCAGAAATGCTGTGCCGCCGCGGGAATTCGCATTCATTTTCCCACAAAACACAAGCGTTTTTAGCTTGCAGAATGCTTGCACTTTTCCAAGTGATTTGAAGCATCGCTTGGAAAAGTGATTGACGGGTTGGTCACACTTGTCAAGCATAGTGTTTGACAAGTGTGACCAACTTTTTCTACTGATGCTGCCTATGCAGCATCAAGAGTAAAAGATATAATGTTAAAAATAATTAAAAAAATAAAAAGTAGGGATATACTCGCCTCCTGTCGGCCCCCGGAGTTGTCCCGCCTCTCAGCCACGCTGCCAGCATCTTCCGTTCCCAGGGATGCCTTGTGACAATGACCTCTGATGTAGCATCACACGAGACCGCTACGTCATCAGAGGTCATTCGCGCAATGCGTCCCTGGGAACAGAAGATGCTGGCAGCGTGGCTGAAAGGCGGGACAACTCCGGGGGCCGTCAGAGGGTAACAATATCCCTATTTTTTATTTTAATTCTATTTTTTACAGGAATATGGTACCCAGGGCATGGAGGAGAGTCTCCAGAAAAATGATAAAAAATTCCAGCTACTATAAGATCCATTTATTGAGTGAAAAGTAAGACAGAGTTGACATGATTGTCTCTATTACGCGTTTCGACATGATTCCTTGCTCCCACACACCACAGGCTGTTTTCAAGTGAGCTGGTAAGACCTTTTTTTTTTTTTTTTTTTTTTTTTTTTTTTTTTTTCTCCTCTCTCATGGAGGAGAGTCTCCTCTCCTCCAGACCCTGGCTACCATCCGCACATGAAGCGCTCACTTTACGCATGGTGGGCATAGCCACATGCGTAAAGTGAACGTTTCAATGCAATTCTATGGCGGCGGAATCGCCGCGAATCCGCAGAAAAAATGGACATGCTACGGATTTTGCTGCTATGCAATTCTGCAGCGGAAAAATCTGCAGCATTAGCACAGCAACTGCCGAATCCCATAGGATTGCATGGGAATGCGTCTTATTAGCGTTTAACGCATAAAAAATGCAACGTGGGCACTGCCAGTTTATATGCCCGTGTAATAGCACTACGTTCCTACAAATTCCTGGTATTTCCATAGGGTCTTTGGTGCGTGAATGAAATTTGCTATTGGAGAAGACTTTAGGGGAATATATTAGACTGCCATTAGCTAACAAGCAGCTTTGTGCTAGAAAACAAAGTCTACGCCATCTGTGAGCTAGCTTAGTTACCCTATGGTCTACATTAATTTCTGAATATTTCGGTTGGTATATACGGGGCCTCATCCCCTTTGTACTGAACTCTGCCCTCTTCTTTCTTCAAAGTATTTTTAAAGAAGTGGAAAACCATGGCGTGCCCTAATAGCTGCCAAATTTTTATGCCAGTTATGTGGAGTATAGGCCTTTGTAAGTGGTATCCCCCTCCACACCTGCCCATTTCTGATAAGGCACTTTGTACCCTCTTATCCCTCATTGGGGCGACCTCCTGTCTGTAATCATTAGTATTAATATCAGATGCTGACTGTGCGCCATTCCCCAGTCTCCTGGCCACTGCGGCCAGTCATGCACTCTAGCAGTCAGATGACCAATAAAAACCAGGACATTACCACTTCCTGTCCTGTAGGAGACCACCAGAGCTGCCCTCCCCGCTTTACACTGCAGCTCTTCCTGTCTACAGTCATGGCCAAAAGTTTTGAGAATGACACAAATATTATATTTTCACATGATCTGCTGCCCTCTGGTTTTTATGTGTGTTTATCAGATGTTTTTATCACATACAGAAATATAATTGCAATCATATTATGAGTAACAAAAGGTTATACTGACAGTTAGAATGAGTTAATGCAGCAAGTCAATATTTGCAGTGTTGACCCTTCTTCTTCAGGACCTCAGCAATTCTCCCTGGCATGCTCTCAATCAACTTCTTTATCAAATCCTGACTGATAGCAGTCCATTCTTGCAAAATCAATGCTTTTATTTTGTCTGAATTTGAAGGTTTTTGTTTGTCCACTCGTCTCTTGATGATTGACCACAAGTTCTCAATGGGATTAAGATCTGGGGAGTTTCCAGGCCATGGTCCCAAAATCTCTATGTTTTGTTCCCTGAGCCATTTAGTTATCACCTTTGCTTTATGGCAAGGTGCTCCATCATGTTGAAAAAGGCATTGTTGATCGCCAAACTGCTCTTGGACGGTGGGGAGAAGTTGCTCTCGGAGGACATTCTGGTACCATTCTTTAGTCATGGCTGTGTTTTTAGGCAAGACTGAGAGAGAGCCCATTCCCTTGACTGAAAAGCAACCCCACACATGAATGGTTTCAGGATGCTTGACAGTTGGCATGAGACAAGACTGGTGGTAGCGCTCACCTGGTCTTCTCCGAATAATCCGTTTTCCAGATGTCCCAAACAATCGAAAAGGAGATTCATCAGAGAAAATGACTTTACCCCAGTCCTCAGCAGTCCACTCCCTGTACCTCTTGCAGAATATCAGTCTGTCCATGATGTTTTTTCTGGAGAGAAGTGGCTTCTTTGCTGCCCGCCTTGAGACCAGGCCTTGCTCCAAGAGTCTCCGCCTCACAGTGCGTGCAGATGCACTCACACCTGCCTGCTGCCATTCCTGAGCAAGCTCTGCACTGCTGGTAGCCCGATCCCGCAGCTGAAACACTTTTAAGAGACGGTCCTGGTGCTTGCTGGTCTTTCTTGGGCGCCCTGGAGCCTTTTTGGCAACAAGGGAACCTCTCTCCTTGATTGTTGACTGAGGTGCAATCTTTCTAGCTGCTATACTCTTCCCTGTTAGGCCATTTTTGTGCAGTGCAATGATGACTGCACGTGTTTCTTTAGAGATAACCATGGTTAACAGAAGAGAAACAATGATGCCAAGCACCAGCCTCCTTTTAAAGTGTCCAGTGGTGTCATTCTTACTTAATCATGACAGATTGATCTCCAGCCCTGTCCTCATCAACACCCACACCTGTGTTAATGGAGCAATCACTGAAACGATGTTAGCTGGTCCCTTTAAGGCAGGGCTGCAATGATGTTGAAATGTGTTTTGGGGGATAAAGTTCATCTTCTAGGCAAATATTGACTTTGCAAGTAATTGCTGTTAAGCTGATCACTCTTTATAACATTCTGGAGTATATGCAAATTGCCATTAGAAAAAATGAAGCAGTAGACTTTGTAAAAATTAATATTTGTGTCATTCTCAAAACTTTTGGCCATGACTGTAGATGTGTGGTGCACCAGGCCAGATATTCCAGGAAAGTTCATTTTCATTACAGTAAGGAAATAATTATAAACTAAAACCTCTGCTCAGTAAAATGAGGAGTCAGTTGTGTGCCATGGCCTTGATATCCAATCTTACAAGTTGGGTGGAGTTGGCCAACGTTGCGATGCTTTTCTGTAGCCTACTTGCAGTGGCTGCTTGTATTCCTATTTCTCTTCATTCCAGCTTTTGGTGCAGTTTTTTTATGTTGGGCCCAGAATATTGGACGCCCCATGTAGAATAACCCAAGCGTTGCACATTTGTGGTGGAGTTGTGGACGAGGTGGCTTTAATATCTGTCAATAAAGGAGGTGACGCGAAGCCAGTTGTCGGGAAACCTGACAAACCTTTTTGGTGCTGTGTGCATATTTCTCGCTCACATTGGGTTCCTCTCGGTAGCCAGGCCCGGAAGGCACACATTCAAAGCACATTCCTGGGATAACATTTGTTTTGGAGGCACAGCCTGTCTGAGGCGTCCGCTCTCTGTTTTACAACTGTCTGCGAGGCGGGCACGGTGCTGTAGTTTGGGAGACTTAATAGAAAGTCAATAGGAGAAGCAGCAAGGCTGATCAGGAGGACAACTCTGCTGTATCATGACGTGTATGGCCATCAGAGAGTCTGGAAAAGGAACCATCGATTCCGAGCTTTTTTCATAAATCCATGGTACAAATGGTGATAAGGACCTGACCAATATTTATTACGCCTCCGGTCAGACTCATTCACTCCCTTCTTGGTCCTGAAATGTGTACATCTTTAGTGCCAAAATCGGCAATAAAAATGCTTGTGGAACTAGGCCCTTTTTTTTTTTTTCTCCCTCTGGCACAGATTCAACCCAAAAAACTACAGTGGGTAGTGGCACATTGATTGTCCCCAATAAATGTGGCCTATTCCTGTGCAGATCTGGAATCTGTCACCCCATTTTTGCCCCATAAGCTGGGGCCACCGCCATCAGGGGCTTATCTACAGCATTCTGTAATGCTGTAGATAAGCCCCCGATGAAACCTGAAAGATGAGAAAAAGACGTTAGATTATACTCACCGGAGGGGGAGGTCCGGTGCCTCCCATCTTCATACGATATTCTCCGCCTTGCTTCTCCCTCGGCTCCTGCTCACACACACTTTATCTGCCCTGTTGAGGGCCGAGTAAAGTACTGCAGTGCACAGGCTCCCGGAAAGGTCAGAGAGGTCCGGTGCCTGCACACTGCAGTACTCCGCTCTGCCCTCAATAGGGCAGATAAAGTACGCCTGTGCAGGAGAAGAGGGAGAAGCAAGAAGGAGGACGGCATGGTATGAAGATGGGAGGCGCCGGACGGGACGGCGACACCAATAGGACCGGACCCCCGGGTGAGTATAATCTAACTTTTTTTTGTTTTTCTTATCTTTCAGGTTACATCGGGGGCTTATCTACAGCATTACAGAATGCGGTAGATAAGCCCCTGATGGCGGTGCCGGCAGCTGATAGGGCTAAAATGGGGTGACAGATCCCCTTTAAGCTGGAAATCCAAGGCAGACTCCTGATGCTTTAGCTCAAATTTCTGAGCAAACGCACATCAATTATTTTTTTTTTTTGTGACGTGTCTGTTTTGTATGGGAATAACCTTATTGGTTCCATTTTAAGTTTTACCTTTTTTTTTCTGGGCAGAAAATGGAAACTAATGCAGTTTTGTCATTATTTATATTGCTTTTTTTAATTTATATTACGGTACATTTTTAGTCCCACTAGGGAATTTGATCATACGATCACTCTATTAATGCATTGCAATACTCCAGTACTGATGTGGAATAGGCCAGTTAGCCCCACTCTCTGTCTAAACCCTCAGATGCCACAGTTGGTGTTACCTGCAGCATCTTAGGGGTTAAACGGCCACTACTGGGGTCTTTTCTGATCCCACCTGTTGTATCAGAGTGAACTGTGCGCCACAAGGGGTTGGTTACATGGTTAATTTCAATGGGAAAACAGTCACTGACATTAGTAAGAAAATGTATCTGAAGCATGGGAAAATGTTTCTCTTCATATGGTGACCTCCACGGTAAAATACTATTTAGTTACTGGGAATTTAGTAGTCACAAGTGTTTAACCTATAGTAAAAGGTGTAGTGCATTTCACTAGGATCAGCCATTATTTAAAGGGGTTTTCCCATGAACAACAGTCATTTTAATCAATAGATCTTGGCATAATAATAATTTCTACAATTGGATGTATTTAAATAAAATGTTCCTGTGCTGAGATAATCTTATAAATGTGCCCCTGCTGTGTACTGTGTAATGGCTGTGTCTGACCGTGCAGGGACATGGTCTAATCATACCACAGCTCCTGGGCAGGGGAGGAAGCAAAAAGGTATCCAGACAGAACATCATTGAATCCACACGGTTCAAAGAACACATGCAGAATCACCTGCGTTCAAAAGCCAGAAGCACTTTGGATGCAGCAGACATATGCTGCTGCGTCAAAAGGCGCTGCCAATTCCTGACCATGTGCACATCATTTTATAAGATTATCTCAGCACGGGAACATAATGATTAAATACCTCCAATTTCGGAACTTATTATTCCAAAATCTGTTGATTAAAATTAACTTTGCTCATGGGAAAACTCCTTTAATGTTTGGTGGACATCTACCTGCCAGGACCCCCACCGATCCTGAGAATGAAGAGGCTGAAGCAGTTGTGCCACCTTAAATCGCCAACATTGCTTCTGTCCAAAAATAGAACAATCTGATAATAACGAAGAGTAGAGAAGCTTGTCCTGCAAATCTGTAGTCAGAAAGGAAGTTGTCCAGTTATTAACAATTAGACCCCCAGTGATGTCAAAGAGAGTTTGAGTCCAGCTTGGCCACCATGTTGTATTGTAGTTTTCATCTAGTTCACGAGATTTCTTTTGGTCACCAGCTTCCAA
The DNA here is from genome assembly GCF_039654945.1 of Dendrobates tinctorius. Lineage (NCBI taxonomy): Eukaryota > Metazoa > Chordata > Amphibia > Anura > Dendrobatidae > Dendrobates > Dendrobates tinctorius. The sequence continues at coordinate 92,347,764 of NW_027361690.1, read as the reverse complement.
ATCATCTTCTCGTCATTTTACATTAAACTCTCTGGTTCTTGCAGAAATCATTGGAGCAGAACAGCTTCCTGCACCGGTACAGGAAGCCGGGGAAGTGCGACAGTACCCATGGAGGATAGACAACAAGTATTACTCTGCCAATGTGAATATCTGCATTGTACCCAGCACAGCACATGTTACCACTCCGGTGGCAGAGTCCGTCCAGGCTTTCATTGTATACTTTGACAGCACAATGGTAAGTGCCCATGGTCACAAAGTGAAAGTAGACGTAGACATTACCATGTTCTACTTCGGTCAATGTTTGGAAAATCTTTACAGGGGATCTGCTGGAAAAGCCACTGTTTACTTGCGTTTTTCTTTTGTTCATGCACCTTTCCATTTCTGAGATTTGGTCCCCTCTTTGTGCGTAAATCTAGTCTTTTTATACAACTAGGTGTGATCCTCAAGAACTGGCCCATGGAGAGGTTTTGATTACCACGCCCACTTGGATAGAAAGACTAGTTTTACGCACAAAGAACAATGGGTCATATCTTGGGAACGGAGCTGCGCAATAACAGAAGAGGAACTAACCAGATTCAGAAGAACAGCGGCATTAACAGGATCGGTTATAGCTTGCTAATCGGTGGGCGTCAGTCCACTGGGATTTTCACAGAGCAGCAGATTGGGGAACTGTTATCCTGGTTAGAATGGAGCGTCAGTGCAACCTACCCTCCATTAACTCCTTAGGTGGCTGCGGAGCGCTGCACTGTACTTTTTCTGGCGACCCCCTAGAATCGTAGAGTTGGAAGGGACCTCCTGGGCCATCTTGTCCAACACCCTGCTCAAAGCAGGATTCGCTAAATCATCCCAGACAGATGTCTATCCAGCCTCTGCTTGAAGACTTATATTGAAGGAGAACTCACCACCTCTCGTGGCAGCCTGGTCCACTCATTGATCACTCTGTCAAAAAGTTTTTTCTAATATCTAATGTGTCTCCTCCCATTCAGTTTCATCCCATTGCTTCTAGTCTTTCCTTGTGCAAATGAGAATAAAGATGATCCTTCGGCAATGTGACAGCCCTTGAGATATTTGTAGACAGCTATTAAGTCTCCTCTCAGTCTTCTCTTTTGCAAGCTAAACATTCCCAAATCCTGTAACCTTTCCTCATAAGACAGGGTTTGCAGACCGGTCACCATTCTAATCGCTCTTTTCTGAACTTGCTCCCGTTTGTTGATGTCTTTTTTAAAATGTGGCGCCCAAAACTGGACACAGTATTCCAGATGAGGTCTGACCAAAGAGGAGTAGAGGGCAATAATGACTTCACGTGATCTAGACTGAATGCTTCTGTTAATACATCCTAGAATTGCATTTGCCTTTTTTGCTGCTGCATCACACTGTTGACTCATATTCAGTCTGTGATCTATTCGTATACCCAAGTCTTTTTCACATGTGCTGTTGCTTAGACCTATTCCTCCCATTCTGTATATTCTTTTTTCATTTTTATTGCCCAGATGTAGTACTTTACATTTTTCCCTGTTAAAAACCATTCTGTTAGTTGCTGCCCACTGCTCCAATTTATTTATATCTTTTTGAATCCTCTCTCTCTTCTCTAGTATTAGCTATACCTCCTAGTTTTCTGTCATCAGCAAATTTAATCAGTTTACCCTCAATTTCTTCATCTAAATCGTTGATAAAGATGTTGAACAATACAGGGCCCAGGACAGAGCCCTGTGGTAACCCACTTGAGACTTTCTTCCAACTGGATATGCAGCCATTTATGACCACTCTTTGGGTTCGATCACTAAGCCAGTTATGAATCCACCTAACAGTTGCCTTGTCCATTCCATACTTTAGTCATTTTTTTAATAAGTATTGTATGAGATACTTTGTCAAATGCTTTGCTGAAGTCAATATATACTATATCTACAGTATTTCCTTGATCCACCCAATCAGTGATTCTGTCATAGAAGGAAATTAAGTTAGTCTGACATGACTTATTAGTTATAAACCCATGCTGACTCTGTTTAGTCACTTCATTCTTATCCAGGAACTTTCATGTTGTTTAATAATTTGTTCAAAGATCTTTCCTGGTATAGAAATCAGACTCATCGGCCTATAGTTCCCTGGGTCCACCTTCTTCCCCTTTTTGAAGATAGGAACAACATTTGCTCTTCTCCAGTCTTCTGCGACTTCTCCTGTTCTCCAAGAATTTTCAAAGATTATGGAGAGGGGTTCAAAAATTTCTTCTGCTATCTCCTTCAGTACTCTGGGGTGTAATTCATCTGGACATGGAGACTTGAATTCATTTAGGTTAGCTAAGTGTTTCCTCACTATCTTTCTGTCTATAGATATCCTGGATTCTTCTATTCCCTTAATAGGACAGTGAAGAACAGTTGATGTTACATTTCCTTTCTGAGAGAAAACAGATGCAAAATAGGAATTTAAAAGTTCGGCCTTCTCAACATCCTGTCTTACCATTTCATCATTTTCATCCTGTAAAAATCTTATAGCATCTTTGACTTTTCTTTTACTTTTGACATATCCCCAAAATCCTTTATTATTGCTTTTGACGTCTCTTGCAAGCCTCAATTCATTGTCAGCTTTAGATAATCTGATTTGTGCCCTACAGGTTCTGCAGACAGCTTTATATTTTTTTTTAGATATGCCTCCCTCTTTCCATTTTATAAACATTTCTTTCTTTTTTAGCATGTGCTTAAGTTCTGTGTTCATCCATCCTGGTTTCCTTAAATGCTTCCTATTCTTCCCTCTTTTTGGAATTGTTAACAATTGTGCTTTGAGAATTTCATTTTTCAAGATTTCCCATCCTTCCTGGACATTTTTGTCCTTAAGGATATCCAGCCATTGGATCCCTCCAATTCTCTTTCTGAATCCCTTAAAATCAGCCTTTCTGAAATGTAACCTTGACGTCTGAGTCTTCACAGGTCTTCCTCCTCTAGTTATCCAAAATTCTAAAATAGCATGGTCGCTACCTCCTAGGGTCCCAGCCACTTTTACCTCCTCAACCATTTCCTCCCTGTTTATAAGGATTAGATCCAAGGTAGCAGTTCCCCTTGTTTTCTCCCCTACCTTTTGGAAGATAAAGTTGTCCGCAAGAGAGGATAAGAATTTCCTTGACCTGTTAGTTTTGCCTGAGAGAGATTCCCAACAAATGTCTGGATAGTTGAAATCTCCCATGACCACTATGTCATATTTTTTGGAGAACTTGGCCATTTGATGCATAAAGAGTTCATCCATATCTTCAGCTTGCACAGGCGGCCTGTAGTAAATGCCTACAATGGTGTCCTTTCCATTGTTCTCTCTTTGTATTCTTACCCAAACAGTTTCCACAGAACTCCCAGTCTCTGAAGCTTCAATCTCTGTGCAGACATATGCATTTCTACATACAATGCGACACCTCCTCCTCGTTTATCAAGTCTGTTTCTTGCAAATAAGTTGTATCCTTCTAGCCTTGTATTGTATTGAATAAAGTATCAGGCATTTGACCTAAAGCACCAGTTTGTAATGGGGGCAAAATTCCCCAATCTACCATTGGTGCAGGTCTCAGCGATGGGACACCCACCTATCTGCAAGTTAACTTGGTTTCCATGGATAGCCCCTCTAAATGCTGATGGCCTAAATAGGTCATAAATACCCAGAATCAAGGTTATTGAGGCTGTCGTAAAGTTCTCTCTAATGATGGAAGAAAGGCTGAGAGACCTAAATAGGTAAATGGCAAAGGTGAAGAATAGGAGATGACAACAGAAGAAGTCTGATATATAGAGAGGTTAAGACCGCCAAGGGTCAATTATGGAGGCCCACCAAAGGTCTGAAGTATCAGGGAGGTAAAGGACAAACCACAGGGTTGAGCAAAATCCTCAAAATGACCCATCTACCCAACAATGGAGGGCATCGTATGTCAAAGCTGAAGATACCAGGTAAGTAATATGTAGAGGCTGAGGGTATGCTTTGTAGGAGTTTTGCTACTTTTCCCTAACTTTTCACATGAGTGATTTAGCAGCTGTTGAGTAAATGTGTGGATACCAAAGAAAACATTTCAGGCAATGTTTTTTCCTCCAAAACGGATAAACACTCTGAAATAGCTTCCACTACTTGTTTGTCTGCTGAGTGGAAATTTGAAGTATGTAGCCACCTGAAAATCCAAGTTCACCTTCAGATATTAAAGGATACACAACTTATCCACAATTGTAAATGGTTAGTGAGAATTATCGTCTAATGGTAAACTAGCGGGAAACTGTTCCGTGCTGTGCCCTTGGCAGCGTAGTACAGACCTCCCCTTCTGGTTGTCTGTATTCTGCCTGTGGTGCATCAGATAGGGGATGAAATAAAACCGCTACTAGCGAGGCCATGGTATATTTGAAACCTCTGCACCTTTTCTGCTGTATGTGAAAGTCTAATATATAATATATGCTGTACTGTGTAAAATTTGAGCCAGGTATGGAAAAAAAAAAAGCTGCAAAGTACGATTGCTTTAAAGAATTTACCGCATGTAATGAATGGCTATGGGTGAGACTATGCAGCGAAGACTAGCGTCTGTTGCAAATAATTGACAGGATAAGGCTCGTAAACCCGCACCACAGGTGAGAATACACAGCTTCAAATGGCAGCACAGTGGGCATGGGATACATAGAAATCCCTTCCACTGTGCTTGTAATCTAGGATGGAGCGTTTTGGACTCGGCACGGGCGAGCTACGTCCAAAACGCTGCTATTCCGGATCGTGGGCGCATCTCCTTAGGTACACTTGTACACAGTTTTTGAGGGAATTCAACACCTAATATCTTGGAGAACTAACCACAGATCTTTTGTGAATGTAGGCTTGTGCAAATCACTTCACATAATTCCATACAAACTCAATGATGAGATCTGAGCTCTGTGGTGGCTGTATCATCACTTCTAGGACTCCATGCTCTTCTTTATGCTGAAAGTAGTTCTTCTTAACATTGGCTGTATGTTTGGGGTCATTGTCTTGCTCTAGAATAAATTTTGGGCCAGTAAGACGCCTCCTTAGGGTATGTGCACACGCTGTGGATCTGCAGCGGTTTTGGCCCTGTGGATCCGCAGAAAACTTAGCTGCGTTGTACGGTACCGTTATATCCAATGGAAAATGGAAACCGCAGTGCAGACGGTTCGGAATTTTCCGCGCGTTTTTTGCTGCAGTATCCAATCCGCAGAAAGAATTGACATGTCATTCTTTTCTGCGGATTCCGCAGTGGTTTGCCATCTCCTCCATTGCAGAGATGATAAACCGCAGGGCAAAACCGCAGGCTAATCCGCAGATAAACTGCAGGTCTTTTGACCTGCGGATTTAGCAAAATTCGCGCGGGAAAACTCCGCAGACCAATCCGCAGCATGTGCACATACCCTAAATGGTATTGCCTTACAGATAAGTATCTGCCTGTGAACACCATTAATCCTGACCAAATCCTCAACTCCAGTTACTGAAAATCATTCTCCAGCGCATTGATAAACAAATTGCCTTTTGTTACAGTCAAATATTTCACATTTTGACTCCTCAGTCCAGAGCACCTGCTGCCATTTTTTTGGTTCCCCAGTCCCGTTGTTTGTCCTTTTTTCAATGCCGAGGGTATGGCTTTTTGGTCGGTATTCTTCAATGAAGACCACTTCTGGACGGACTTTTCAAACAGTAGATGGGTGTAGCGGAATATCATTGGTTGATGCTGATTCTGAGCTGACGGCACTGCTGGACATCTACCAATTTAAAAGTAAAGTAAGCATGAGGTTTCTTTCATGTGTGCGCTAAGATTTTTTTTGGTCAACCACTGCATCATTTGCTGCCTTTAATATTGTCGATTGTGTTGGCGTCCTCAATTTTAAGAAATGCTGGCAGATCCATTGTGCAATAGCATCAAGGAGGCTTCTGCCTGGCCCAAATATACAGCCACTGTAATGAAGTACTATCTTTGGCGTAAAGAAGAACAAGAAATCCTGGAAGTAATGATTTGGCCCCCACAGAAAACGGATCTCAAAATTGAGTCTGTCAGGGATCACATGCCGAGACAGAAGGATTTGCACAAGCGACATCCACAGAAGATCTGTGGTTAGATCTCCAAGATGTTTGGAACAACCTCCCTGCCGAGTTCCTTCAAAAACTGTGTTCAAGTGCAAAATGCAGTCACCCCAAATATTGATGTGATTTAGATTTCTATTTTGGTCATTCACTTTGCATTTTGTTAATTGATAGAAGTCTTAATAGTTTACTTTTTTAATTTTTTTTAAAGCCTTTATACTTTGTAGCATTTTTCCGCACCCACAACTTTTGCACAGCACTGTATATATCGGCTTTCATAAAAATAAAGATGAATTCTGCTGCGTCACCTGTTTGCATGTCCTTTTTCATTCACATAATGAACCATAGCTGGTTGGTCATCTGCAGTTAGCTTTCCGTATACAGAATGCCACTTGACTTTTCCCCATTTCCTATTGACTCTTTTTATACAGTTCAACGATTCGAGGAGTTCTTTTCTTACCACACTCATTGGGGTAATCTATCATGGATGAATTGTGCTGGTGAGGGCACTTGCATCCATGAAAGAGCCCCTTCACACATCAAAGGGTGAAAATGCGGGGGTCATATTGTGCATCAGTGAGGAAGACTGTAGCTCTAAAAAGTCAGGTTCATCTGCTGTCAGGAGGACCAACGAATATGTTGGAATTTAATTGCCCAAGGGGGATAAGTGGCGCCAACAGTGACTGATAGCAGCGTGTCCTCTGCCTGTAATTAAATGATTGACCACTAGCTATGGTATACGTATGTTTACAGGTATAACGCTTGCGCTGTAATAACAACGCTTGTCATGCTCCATCGTACCTGTCCGGCAGACGCAGGGCGCATATAGTGAGTGCACTGAAGAACTGTGCTAGTGCTAAGAACACCCGGTTTACTGTCCTATGTGTCTGCCGCGGTCAGAGCAAACTGATCGCCGCAGTCTAACCCCTGGATACATTGCTAGGTGACCATGGCATAGGAGCGGTCACCTCATAGAAGAGAAGAAAGAAATGGTGAAAATTGAAATAAAAATGATCAAAAAGTTTCAGTGGTATTAACAAAACAGATACAGCTCTAGAAAAATAAAAAATGACGCTGACACTAACTTTCCTTTTTTCCTTTTTTTTTCTTAATGCTTTTTTTTTTTTTTAAAGCAGAAAAGCATGATAACCATTTGGTATTACCATAATTGTATTAATTGGCAGAAAAGGGTTACCAGGTTATTTGTACTAGTTTTTACAGCGTTCAGTGTATAAACTCAACAGCAGATTTGCATTATTATTATTTTTTTTTTCTTCGCACAAAATTTTTTTTTGCCTTTTTATCTGGTAACGTTTGCTGACATTCAAAACTGCAGCTCCTTCATTGAAATCCATGGTGTTTTTATGTATACGGGTCCGGTGGGCGGCCATAGCCCGTGACTGACAGCTATCTCTGCATGCACAGACAGGGAAGATTGTCAATCGCTAGTAGGACCGCCCACTGGACTCCTATGCACACAGCGGGGATTTCGATTAATAAAGTAAAAGTTTTAGTAAAACATTTCCTACTAAGCTGTATAATCCAAGTGATCATCTCCTCCTGCTCTATAACACCCTGCCTGCAGATCGGACTCCACTTTCAATAACACAGGTTCCCTTTAAACATTGAGGTGAATGAATACAATGGTGAATTTACTTGTGACCTCAGTCGTGAATATTCTGATCCTATAACCCTGTATTCTTACACTTAATGGCAGAAATCAGGTCTGGAGAAGGTGTCGTCTTGGCTTCCATTGCTGGAAGACTGGCTGCTGGATGTTATGATCTTGGTGTGTGATCGTGCCTGCGATACAGGTGAGGAGTAGTGCTATGGCCATCATGGAGTTAATAATATGCTCCGTCACGTGTAACCCTCTCTGTCCAGCAGAGGGGGCTGCGTCGTGCTGCGCCTGGACTACTTTTTAGGTTCACGAACACTGCTTGTACTAATCTGGACTAAAGTCTTCTCTGTTCCTTGTTAGAGCCGCATTAGGTTTTTCATTATGTTTGATCCTGCTGAGTAGGTTTTGTGGTTAATGGCGTTACTGGTTTCTGCACAGGCGTCAGCCGACAGGCGGCGCAGGAGTGGTGTATACAGCACGGTTTCGAGTTGGTGGAAGTGAACCCTGAAGAGCTGCCGGATGAAGATGGTAGGTTGGCAAATTTAGTTGGTATTTTGGCCATCAACAAAGAATGTTCATCCTGTTCACTTACATTTAATCTGTTCTGTAGATGATTTCCCAGAATCCACTGGTGTCACGCGGATAATTCAAGCTCTTAATGCCAATGTATGGTCCAACGTGGAGATGAAGAGTGGTAGGTGGTGGAAAAATAATGTCTGAAATATGGTTTTGAAAAGGTTATTTCCATGCTATAAAGTAATGGCATATCTCCAGAATATATTGCTTTATAATCTCTGCCGGTCCAGCCTACACGCCCCCACCTGGTCCTGAGCAGGTACTGCAGCAGGATTTGGTGCTACATCCCCTTCTAAGTTTCCGCAGCACAGCGATGCACCAGGCCATCTGGCTGTGCATGAAACTGGAGACTGTGCCAGTTACCATAAGGGGCTGGCTGTGGTACCCTGCAGCGATGGGACAGAGAGCCATCATTCAGGCAAAAACAGTGAATGAGCGCTAGACCACTATTTCTACCCCTTAATTCTAAGGATCAGTCAGGGGCCCAATGGTTGGCTGATTTATATGGGTATTATTATCCTAGAGACACGACATCACTTCTTAAAATGATTAAACTTCTTTAAATCGGATCTCTCACCAAATCTTACAATACAAGTTGTATTATTTTTTACATGCATCATAGACCTGATGTGTCTGAGGTATTTGCTTTGAAAAGCGCATGTGATGAGTCGCGCGCACACACACACACACACACACACACCATGCAGCTTGTACTGAGCAGTGTGTGATCTCAACAGGGAGGAGGGACACTGAGGAGCTGTCTATCTGGCTAGATAGGAGGAGCTTGAGTTTCAGATTTGATTATACAGCCATTTTGACATGGATTTCAAAATGAACACATCGGCCTCATCAGGTGTAAGATCTGTTTATTAATGTATCCAAGTTGTATTGTAAAATTTGTCAGATTGTCTTTAAGCTGTCATGAAACTAATACATTTTTGACCAAACCAGATTTTGGTGATTAAACCTCTCACGGAGAGTGACAGTGAATACGTTTCCTATAAAGATTCTGCTTGAAATCTGTTTTCTCTCCACATCCTAATGGAATGGCATTTTTAGCTCCCCAAATCTCCTGTTTAGGATTCTCCATGTGTTTGTCTTTCAGACATGCCCCCAACCTGCTGACTTACCCCATTTCCTTATAATTCTAGAACCATCTTTCGGGATCTTCAGCTCCTTGGCGGCCATGAACCACAGCACAGAGAATAATGGGGATCCACAGGCTAATGTGAGTTTTATGGGATTATCAAGATCGATGTGGTATGTTTGGTGTGTAAATCCGCAGAATGTCATAAATGCCAGAGATGCGTCAGATCAAAAGTATGTAAAAAATTCTGTGTGAATTGGGCTAAATTGTTAATGGTTCCTTTCAGGTGTCCAGTGGAGCCGCCACATTGCCTTCCACCGATCAGGGGCGAGCTGGGGACTCGGGCAGTCCTAGTGATTCTCAGATTGATATTGTAGTAGGTGAGTTTTCTATCATGTGCCCTGATGATCGTTTTCAGATTCCGCCAGATAAATCTTCGCCTTCCGAGCAGCAACAAGAAGTGATTTATCTCCATTGCTAATCATGTGGTTGGATTGCATTGGAAGCATTATGGATGAGGAACCTGCAGATCTCTCTATAGCCGTGATGAAGCGGTATAGAGGGGTCATGTCGTCAGCCCTTCCCAATGACAACTAGTGTAATGTTGCCTACATGTATGAGCCGCCAGTGATATCCACATATGTACAAGACGTCGGGCTCCATATAACTAATCACTGCTGGCTTTATATGTGAAGTGACTGTCCACTTTAAAATAACCTACAATAGGTCATGTAATGTTGTTTCTCGTAGCTGTAGATAGTGCGTTTTATTTTTGAGCTGTTTTTTTCAGCCAGGTCTCCTCATTTATGCTAAAAATACGCTTAAAAAATATAAAGGAAAACAATTCACTGGTTTTCACGTTCCGTTTTCATCCCCAGACCCTATGCTGGATCTCGATATTCGAGAGCTTGCCAGCCTTACTTCCGGGGAAGGAGATCTGGAAAATTTCGGACGACTTTTCAATAAACTTCAGGAAATGAAAGGTAGCACTCGTCATGTTGAAAAGGATTTTGGGTATCGCACTACTGTTCAATATGGTTTTGCCAAAGATGTTTGGTTAGGTAGAAAAATTACGTTCTGAAAGGGAACCCGTCACCTCGAGAAATGCTAGATACTTGCAGATATAGGGTTAATCTGTGCAGCCAGTTTATCGGAAGAGCTGCAGGGTTAAAATGACATTTTTTGGGGGGAGCTGTGAACAGTCATCGCTCACTGCACAGTGATCATGCTGTAATCCCTCCCCGGTACATTGATTGGCAGCCTGCTCTGCACACACTGCACACATGTGCTGCAAAGCGGGCTGTGTGTGTTCATTGTATAGCGAGGGGTGACTGTACCGGCTCCTTGCAGTGCCCCAATGACTGGAAGCGAGCAGCTGCAGGGAGAATAAAACTGAGATTTCTCAGTGTCCGCACTTCCAGAAACCGGGCTACACAGGGTATAAATGCCTTTTTCTTGCAGATTAACCCCATAGCTGTAAACACATGGTGTTTCTCAAGGTGAATGATGGGTTCATTTTTAAAAGGTTTCTGTTTTGATTCTCCCTCTCATAGTCAAAGCAAAAGTTTGCTGAAGCCCAGCCATATACACTGCGTTCCAAATTATTATGCAAATTGGATTTAAGTGTCCTAAAGATGTAATTTTTTGTTTTTCAAATAAACTCATAGATGGTATTGTGTATCAGGGCTCTTTGGATCACTGAAATCAATCTCAAATGCCTGTGATAATTAGTTTACCAGGTGAGCCCAATTAAAGGAAAACTACTTAAGAATGATGTTCCACATTATTAAGCAGGGCACAGGTTTCAAGGAATTTAGGAAAGAAAAAGGATCTCTCTGCTGCTGAAAAGCATCAAATAGTGCAATGCCTTGGTCAAGAGATGAAAACATTAGATATTTCCAAAAAATTTAAACGTGACCATCGTACTGTTAAGAGATTTGTGGTTGATTCTGAGCACAGACATGTTTGTGCTGATAAAGGCAGAATGAGGAAGGTTTCTGCCAGGCAAGTTCATCGGATTAAGAGAGCAGCTGCTAAAAAGCCATTACAAACAGCAAACAGATATTTAAAGCTGCTGGTGCCTCTGGAGTCGCTCGAACCTCATGGGGTAGGATCCTTCAAAGGCTTGCTGTGGTGCATAAACCTACTATTCGGTCACCCCTAAAAAGTGTTCACAAGCAGAAATTGTAGCAGTGGGTCCAGACATACATGAAGACTAATTTTCATACAGTCTTGTTTACTGATGAGTGTCGAGCAACCCTGGATGGTCCAGATGGATGGTTGGTGGATGGCCACTATGTCCCAACAAGGCTGCGACTTCAGCAAGGAGGAGGAGGAGTCATGTTTTGGGCTGGAATCATGGGGAAACAGCTGGTAGGGCTCTTTAAGGTTCCGGAAGGTGTGAAAATGACCTCTGCAAAGTACTGTATATAGAGTTTCTGACTGACAACTGTCTTCCATTGTATAAAAAGCAGAAACATGCCTTCAGGAGCAAAATCCTCTTCATGCATGACAATGCACCAACTAATGCTGCAAAGAATACCTCTGAGTCATTGACTGCTATAGGCATAAAAGGAGATAAACTCATGGTGTGGCCACCATCTTCCCCTGACCTCAACCCTATAGAGAACCTTTGGAGTATCATCAAGCAAAAGATCTATGAGGGTGGGAGGCAGTTCACATCAAAACAGCAGCTCTGGGAAGCTATTCTGACTCCATGTAAAGAAATACAAGCAGAAACTCTCCAAAAACTCCCAAGTTCAATGGATGCAAGAATTGTGAAGGTGATGTCACAGAAGCGTTCCAATGATAGCATGTAAGTTGGCCTGTTAGGATGTTTTGGAGTTAAATAGCTTTTTTGTTCAGTGAATGTGATCTCCTAATGCTGCAAATTCCACAAATGAGCATTTTCAGTTCTTTAAAACATATCAAATGTTTAGAAATTCTACTGGGCCTAATAATTTGGAACAGTGCAATTTGAGTTTTTATTCATTTTGGAGATTATACTGTTATCATTGGGAGGTTTCTTCAATAAAATTTGATGTATTTTCTAACGGGTGATGACTTTTAATAGAATGACCGTCATTTGTACTGACTATTTAGGAAAATCAGAGAAAAATATAATTTGCATAATAATTTGGAACGCAGTGTAAATGGTCACTATTTCACTGTGCAGTGCCGCTGGAGAGATCTATTGAATGTATGGGCTGATTCACCTGACATTGACTTTTGGCCAGAAGTCAGCCTTATGATAATTAGCTTTTGCCTGCATCTGTAAATGGGGTTACCGCTTTTGACAATGTTTTCACAGTGACCGTGTAGTCTGGACTAGTGATGGGCGAGTAGCATTGTTGCTCGGGGTGGTCTCCGAGTATTTTGGCGTGCTCAGAGATTTTTTTTTCGTTGTCTCAGCTGCATGATTTGCGACTTGTAGACAGGCTGAATACATGTGGGGATTCCCTAACAAACAGGCACTCCACAGGCATTCCACATTCGGGAAAACCCGAGCAATGAGTATACTCGCTCATCACTAGTCTGGACACGTAAGGGAAAGGGCACACAATCAGTAAACGCTGTGGTCTGGATGCTATGTATTATACAGTGTCCAAATATTACAGCATTGTGGATGGGATTTCAAGAAATTCCATGCCCACTATGCGTGCACAGACACCCAAGGAGACGGACATGAGGCACGTCTTTCCAGACTGCAGCATGTCAATTTCCCTTCTGGAGATGCTAGTCTCCGTAAGAGAAATTTCACCCATACAGTGTGTTGGACGCGGTGAATCCATACGGTTCAGTGATCACATGAGGATTCACCTGTGTTCAATAGACGGCAGCACTTTGGACGCAGTGAACAGGCACTGCCACTTCCAGATTGTGGGCACCCGACCTCACATCACCATTACACAATTGAAAAGTCAAATATCTTCCCGTCTATGTGGGGGCTAATACTTTATATAGGAGGCTGTATGTGGGATCATCATGTATATGGGGGGCTGTATATGGGATCACACTTATATAGGTGGGGTGTCAGCATATTTAATTCTGCCCAAGATTACGTGATACAATATCAAATAATGATTAATATGTTGATATTGAGTAGAATAAATTTCAGCCTATTGGTTCGGCCCTCCACATCAGTCATGGTCTCACATGGGGCCCCTCAGGAAATTTCACTGCCCATCTGCTCTAAAATAGCAAACCTGCCCAGACTCGCCAGTTTATTACCCCTGCCGCTACATCGCCGCTTCCTAGCCAGCTGATCACATGCTGTCTAGCCACTTGGCTGAGGTCTATGATCCGCTTTCATTGTCACGTGTTCAGACTGCGTGTGATCAGCTGGAAGTAAAGCGAGACTGGCAGAGAACGGAAGTCCTGGAGTGCTGTATAGATTTGGCTGATGAGCATTAATCTATTATTGTAAAGCGTTTCTTGCTGTTAGAAAAACACAATTATTTACTAATTGTCCCCTTTAAAAGTAATGAGTGCTTACACACTCTGGGCTTCTAGTTTATAAATGTATCAGGAAAACTGTCATTGGAGCATATTACCACCAATCACAGTGCAGATTTCACTTTTTCCCCAGAGCAGTTTAAGATTTGAATGCTGATCATTGATTGGTTTCTATCGGCATCAAGGACCGTTTTTCTTTGACAGTAGTGACAAAAGGTTACATTGTTATAGGGGTATTTCCATCTCCAAGAACCATGCCTAATATGTAGTAGTAATAATATTATCAAAAACCTCCAACTAGAAATGTAGTATAGTTTTCTGATTAGCTATATTGCTTACTCCATGTGCAGGGCAGTGGAGTAGGTTAGGTATTCATGGTTATGACCACTCATATAAAATGACAGTCAGTTGTTAATAGTCATAATCATGGATATCTAAGCTACTGCAATGTCCTTTGCACATGGGGTAAGCGACATAGCTAATCAGAAGAACTGTATTACATTTTTATTTGGAGGTATTTGCTAACATTATAATGGAAAGTGCTGCGGAATATGTTGGCGCTATAGAAATAAAATTATTATTATTAATATTGTGACACTACTACATATTGAGAGAGGATTTTTGAGATGGGAATCCCCTTTGAAGTTTTTCCTTCCAATATTCAATAGTCATACAAGTTTCCAAAATGTTTTATTCTTCTCATCAGATAAAGCTGCCTCTTTGCCACACGAACAAAGGAAACTTCACGCAGAAAAGGTAATTTGCATAGTAGTACTGCTTACTCTATAATAGTTGTGCTCGTAGACCGGACTGTGTGCCCTAGACCCAGTCACAGCTGCAATATTTTTCACCATTCTGTTGATTGTAAAAGGGCCGTATCTTGCAGGTTTCCTGCTATGGAGATGACGTAGTAGATTGAAAATGATTCCATCGCGGATATTGACTGTCCAGTCTTCATTAGTTAGCTGGATTTGATCACTTGAATTGACTCTGACCAGCTTGACGCTGCCCCATCTGAGAGCAGCGTATATTGGGGCCAGAGACCATGATTCCAGCACTGAGTCCATCTGCTGTAGTTTTGATAAAACACTATTTTATCTGCTAGTCTCTCAATGATGAACTCCTGCTATGTCGTCCTTGATAGTAATGAGATGGGCGAATCTATTTGTAGTATCCCAGCCCGTCGGCCAGGACGGCAGTCTGTGACTCCTAGGCAAGAGGTCTGTGAATCTCTTTACCTCTGTACGGTCACCGCTCTTCTTCTGGTTAGTCAGGCTAGCCATCATTACGGCATGAAGTACACACAATTAGCCAGCCACGCTAATCAGAAGTTAACCTGTGAATGCCGAAGAGCATGGAGATCAGCAGGTCTCCTGTACAGCGGTCACGCGTTACTGACCTGGCTGAGGGACCAGAGTTGAGCGAATTAATTTTCCCATCTCTACCACATCGCAGGAGTTCATCATTGGGAGGCTAGCAGAGCTGCACCAGATGCAAAACTGTTTTATCAAAACTACAGCAAGAAGCCCAGGAAGTTACCCAGCCCTGGAATGAGGGTCTCTGTCCCGATTTTAGGCTTCCCTCAAACTGGAAAATACAAACCTACTGCTAGATTCTTATCTAAACAGACTAAAAATTACTGTCATGACCAGTAAGACAGCAGTGTATGCACATGTCTGAGCACCATAAAGGGGTGGATATGCCTATCCTGACAATTTTAAGGCCATGTGCAGCACATAGTTGACCGGATTATGGAAAAGCCTGAGCAGGCATCACTGCTTCCATTACGCCAATACAAGTGAATCGGAGATGCAGGAATGGCGTAGTCCAGCACAACTCCTCAACACAGGAGTTTTAGAAACCACGTAGTTCACTGTGCTGAATGGTGGAGATGGTCATTCCCATTGGTCGAGCACCTCCTATCTTGTTGACCTCCATGTCTCCAACTAGAAATTCCCTGGAGAACAGTCTAGCATTCTCTGGTTGTGTAGACACCCTGAAAGTCAACTGTGTCTCAAACTTTCCAACACTAATCAGTATAATTCCCAGTGTAAGGCTTCTTTTACACTTGCCGTGTATTTGCAGGCCGTTTTTGCGGCCCCAATAGATTTCGATGGGGCGGCAAAAACGACCTGCAAAAATACATCGGAGCGCCGTGTCCCGTATGGCCGTATATACGGCCGTGAAAAAATATCGAGCTTGCTCGATATTTTTCACGGCTCATGGATACGGCCTCCATTAAAAACAATGGAAGCTTGCTTTTGCGGAACACCGTATTTGTGGATCGCCGGTTTTTTCCCTGCAATTTGTTACAACAGGGAAAAACGGCGATCCGAGAAGGTTTTTTTTGTGGCCCGTTTTTGCGGGAGATAACAAAAATCACGGCAGTATGGCCCGCAAAAAACCTGGCATGTGTAAAAGTAGCCTGACATGGAAAATTAATTCAGGTACAACTACTTGTTCCTTTAGACATTTTTCTTCTGTTTCTAAGGTTGCCAAAGCATTCTGGATGGCCATTGGAGGAGACCGTGATGAAATTGAAGGCATTTCTTCAGATGAGGAGAACTGATCGGGAGAAACGTTGTGTATACTGCCGAGAGCCCATGAGGAATAACACCGTCACATTTCTGTTGTGCTTATAGTGATTGTTCCTCACTTTTTGTACATTTCCTTCAAAGCAAGGAATTTAACCCCCCCCCATGTCTAGCACATGTTCTCATCAGTGATCCCCAACTGTCTATTTATTAGAAAGAAACCAATCGGAATAGTCTATTTTATATTCATTCCCACATCCCTGCTCTGAGGTGTCGGGGAAACAGTGATATGTTCTGTATGACGCGCCTCCATCCACCAGTGAACCAGTTTTGATAAAGACTAGTTCTTCTGCGAGTGTCTGGTCTGTGGTTGATATGTTGTCGATTTCCAGCTATGATTCTATATGAGACTGACATGTTATATCCCTGCCAAAATCTGAGTGATCTGGGCTTGATATTCACACTCCCTTCATGTGAATGGGGCCATGCTGCAGTAAGCTGCACGGTGCGTGGCTGGGGTGCTGCTGTTGACGGCAGGCAGTTCTATACCCCATTCATTTTTACAATAGGTCCCAAAGGTTGGACCCTACCTGATCATCAGTTGATGACATGTCCTATAAATAGCATTTCTAGAATTTTATAAGATTGGTTAATACTGTTTAAGAAGATGATAAACTTAATTGCATCTGGGAGCCACACAAAGAAAGACCTTCAAATATCTGATATACACTCCTCAACATTGAAATTACAACTTCAGGAAGCGGGTAGGTGATATAACTGATCTGCTGGTGTCCCCCACTTGTGGGATCTGCCCCGATCCTCAGAATGGATTTTTTTTTTTAATCCTTGATGGGGGAACTTCAATCTCCTATACAAAATATAACGGCCACCATGCCATTCATTCTCTACACAGCTGCAGGAAAAAGCCATTTCATTCGGGAACTAATGGAGTATAGGTCACACATGCACACTGCCAATTCAGTCTAACCCTATCAATTGACTTGGGGTACTGTGTGGTTGCCTTCAGTATTATATTTTTTTTTTAACCATGCACAGCACCGTATCTTTTGGTATTGGCTGATTCTTATGAGAACCTATAAATGTAAAATCCCGTAAAGGAAATCTGTCAGCAGGACTTCACACCACAAACTATTTATGAGCACGTAGATCTTTCAAACAAGTCGCACAATATCTTTACAGTGCCAGTCTGTTCCTCTATTATTGAGAAATCTGCGCTTGAATTGATATGCAAATAGGCAGATTTGAAACCTCTGCCACTCCAGCTCTATTACATGCTCAGTGTCCGCTACCTCCCTGTTTGACTGATGATGGCTGATTTGCCTTGAGGTCACACAACATAGAGGCTGCTAGTCAAGCAGGAGGAGGCGGCTTTAGGTGAGGAATAGAGCTGGAGTGACACAGGCTTCAGATCTTTTATATTTTTTATTTTAAAGTGAACCTGTCAGCAGGATTGTGCTGAGTAACCTATACACAGTGTCAGGTTGGTGTTGTTATACTGATTAAAATGATACCTGGGGTGATGAAATCCATATCTTTATTTGTAGTTTTCAGTTAATGATGTGCCCCGGGGGGGGGGCTGTGGGGGGGGTCTTCGTATGGTGCTCGGATTAGTTATTCATGTGTATGGCTTATGACAGGTCACTGATCCCTCACTGACCTGCCCCCAGTTTTACATTTTTAATATAATATGTTTTGGAGAAAAAAACCACATTCAGCAGGCTGCACCTGTGCTGTAGCATGAGCACATCTATAATGTCCATGTAATTATTTTATTTGCTAATATAAATTTATTTTTTTTTTTTTAAATCTCTCAAAATGGTGCTGACCACGCCTGTGCAGTAGCATCTATTGGTGATCTGATAGACGCTACTGCGCAGGCGCCAGCATAGTACAGAAAGGAAAAAAAATTGTCTCCACCAAGATGGCGCCATTTTGAGAGATTTAATTTTTTTTTTTCCTTGAATAAATTTATATCAGCAAATAAAATAGTTCCATGGATATTATAGATGGGATCAGTGACCTGTCATGAGCCATTCAGATGAATATCTAATCGGAGCATCACATGCAGAACCCCCAAAGGCCGCCCCGGAGCACGAGCATATAATTAATCTTTATTTTAAGTTAAACAACAACCACGAGACTGATTTCATCAACCACTGTATCACTGTAATTAGTATAATGGCGCCAACCTGACACTGTCTGTAGGTTACAAAACATTATTATACACAGCTCTGGCAAAATTAAGAGACCACTGCAAAATATTCAGTTTGTCTGATTTTTCTCTTTATAGGTATATTTTTGAGTAAAATGTAAACTGCTTTTATTCTATAAACTACTGACAACATGTCTTCGAATTTCCAAGCACTAAATTTTTGTATTTATTTTCAGAAAATGAGAAATGGTCAAAATAACAAAAAAATGCAGTGCTTTCAGACCTCAAATAATGCTAAGAAAACAAGTTCATGATCATTAAGAAACAACAATACTAACGTTTTACCTGAGGAAGAGTTCAGAAATCAATATTTTGTGGAATAACCATGATTTTTTTAATTACAGCTTTCATGCGTCTTGGCATGCTTTCCACCAGTCTATCACACTGCTTTTGGGTGACCTTATGCCACTCCTGGTACAAAGATTTAAGCAGTTATTCTTTGTCTGATGGCTTGTGACTATCCATCTTCCTCTTGATTACATTCCAGAGGTTTTCAATGGGGTTCAGGTCTGGAGATTGGGCTGGCCATGACAGGGATTTGATGTGGTGGTTCTTCATCCACACACTGACCTGTGTGGCATGGTGCATTGTCCTGCTGGAAAAACCAGTCCTCAGAGGTGGGGAACATTGCCTGAGCAGAAGGAATCAACTGGTTTTCCTGGATAACCTAGTATGGGCCTTGATTCATACGTCCTTCGCAAAGATTAACTTGCCCAATTCCTGCCTTGCTGAAGCATCTCCAGATCACCGATTCTCCACCAAATTTCACAGTGGGTGCAAGACACTGTGTCTTGTACACCTCTCCAGGTCTCCGTCTAGCCATTAGATCACCAGATGTTGGGCAAAGCTGAAAATTACACATCAGAGAAGATTATCTTACTCCAGTCCTCTACGGTCCAATCCTTATGGTCTTTGACAAACTTCTTGGCTCTCCTTTGCTTCTCATTGATGATAGGCTTTTTTCTAGCTTTACATGACTTGAGCCCTGCCTCTAGGAGCCTGTTACGAACTGTTCTTGCCGTGCACTTCACCCCAGCTGCCATTTGCCATTACTTTTGTAGGTCGCTTGATGTCATCCTGCGGTTGCTGAGTGACATTCGAATAAGATGACTGTCACCCAGACAGTGGAGAGTCGTTTTTGCCATCTGCCGGTCTGTAGCTTTGTTGTCCCCAATGTCTGCTGCTTGACCCTGTTGTAATGGACTGCCGTCTTAGAAATTTTAAGGATGGAGGCAACATGACGCTCACTGTATCCCTCTGCTAGTAAAGCTAGAATTGAGCCCTTCTTTTTCTCACTCAAGACTTTTCAACTCCTTTGGCATGGTTAAAAGTTATTTTTTCATTCCCATTACTTTTGGGATATTACTAACACTTGTTTTGCCATCCAGCTTGTCCTATTGCAGGAGGATTGTGAACACCACAGCAGGATTTTTTATACTTTCCTTCGTTAAATAAGATTTGGTTCAGGTGATCACCTAATCAGGAGCACATTAAGTAGAATGAGGTGTACTCTGGTTGGAATTCAACTGACACTGGAATGGAATGGCTGTCAGACATGTAGAGAAGCTGATTTTTATAAAATTGTGCTGTGATCTCTATAGCAGATCATCTCATAATAATAAATGATCAATTCAATTATATATGGACCTTATAGGCCAGTGGTTCCCAAACTCCAGTACTCGCGGACCCCAACAGGTCATGTTTTCAGGATTTCCATAGTGTTACACATGTGAGAGAATTCCTGATGCCTTGATGATACTCCCAGCACCTATGAAATACTAAGGAAATCCTGAAAACATGACATGTTGGTGGCCGTGAGGATTGGAGTTTGGGAAATGCTGTTATAGGCTATTATCCATCATTCAATAGGAAAGATGCAGAGACTCCAGTAATACCATAAGTAGGAAGTTGCCACCATATCATCAGGGTCAAAAAACAAGGACTAACTAAAGATAACGGACAGAGACGCATAGGGGGGTCTGAAATATGGATTGTGAGTGCTCTGAACAAATCAGCCATTATAGTGGGCCCAAAAGTAGCAGATACATCTTTAGCCAAATCTGCATATTAGTCACAGAGAAACAGACTGTCCATGTGAAGGTATTGCTGGACTTGTCTTTGAAAGGACTACATGCGCTAATATAGTTTGAGGGGTGAAATGCTGCCACCGGATTCCCTTAGGCTGTGTGCACACGCTGCGGATTCCGCTGTGTTTCCGCAGCGGTTTTGGCCGCTGCGGACATGCAGCAGTTTTAGCTGCGGTGTACAGTACCATTCATTTGAATGGGAAAAAAAAAACGCTGTGCCGACGCTGCGGAAAAAACTGAGCGGATTTGCTGCGGTTTTGAATCCGCAGAAAGAATTGCATGTCAATTCTTTCTGCGGAAACCGCTGCGGGTTCCTATCTCCACCATTGTGGAGATAGTGAATCCGCAGGACCAAACCGCAGGCAAAACCGCAGATAATCCGCAGGTCTTTGGACCTGCGGATTATCTGCGGTTTTTGCAAAATCCGTGCGGATTAATCCGCAGCGGATTCCGCAGCGTGTGCACGTACCCTTATACAGGTTGGGGAGAGCCATAGAATATTGAAGCCAGTCACAAGAGACAAATCACTGTTGGAACAGGAGCCGGCCACGTGGATGACTGTGCTGGCTCTATTACTCCCCTGTCCTAGGTCAGGATGCTGGAGGGTGGTGTTGATGTTAAACAACTCTTATTCTTTCTCATTTTCTTATTTCTTTTGATGGTTTTTGTGGTAGACCTTCTTTGTGTTACTCATTCATTGAAGAAAAAAAAAAAACGATTTGTGATCACAACTTTCTTTAACATCCAACAATCTTCACTTGTAATTTACCCTTTAGTTCTTAATATTTAATTTTTTCCATGTTCTCCTTCCAAGTAATAAAAGTGTTGAATTCAGACCTGGTAAATATACATGCCAGGAGAAGACTGAGGCACTTCAAGCTGGAAGCTGTCTTCATCATCAGCAAATGTTCTTGTTTCCAGTGACATCATACAATGAGTAACACTTTAAAATAAAACAAGACCCTAAATTGGGATTCCGATTGTGGAAAGTCTCGGGATCCTTCCCCACTAAGGATTATCAGACATTGATGTCTCCGAGCTGGTGGGGTGTAGGGGAGGCGCTCTCATAAATAATGTGTGTGCTGATCTCTGTGGATTTACTAATGAAATACACAGTGGTGATATCATTCTTTCCAATAGCTCATTTTTTTGGAGTAATAGATAACAGATTCAATTTATGGAGTTGTAATTGGCAAGAATTTCCCATATTATGAGGCTTTATTTATTTTAATACTGCCCAACACTTTTCATAACCATTTTTAAGGAGATATTCACTATTATGTCCCAGCATCTTTTCCATTTGAAATTGCTTTCTCCTGGAAAAGAGCAACATGGGTTAAACAATTTGGGAGGGGAATGTTCTATTATAATAAAGTAGATGAACACATAAATGAGGATCAAACTGCTCCATGCACTATCTCCACCATGCTCTTTCTTGACCAACAGGTCGGCCGTTACAGTAGCCGGAAAATTAAAGAGGTTGTCCACTACTTTTACATTGATGGCCTAACCTTAGGATAGGTCATCGATGGCTGATCAGCTGGGGTCCGACACCCAGAAATCCCACCGATCAGCTGTTATCAATGTCTGTGGCCGCCGGCAAGAAGTACTCACCAAACTGCTCCGTCTACTTGTAGTGGGCATGGCTTAGTACTACACATCCGCCTCCTATTCAAAAAGGAGGTGGAGGTATAGTATCCTGCTGCGTACATTGCAATTAGACGGCCAGCTCCACAAGTAAGTACTTTCCCGCTGCCGACACTGATCCCAGGTGTTGAACCCTGGCCGATCAGACTTTGATCACTTATTCTAAGTATAGGTGATCAATGTAAAAGTATCAGACAACCTCTTTTAAGTCAGTGGAAAGGTGCAATACAATGCTTAGTTTGAACAGTCAGTGCTAACAGACTCCCCTAAAGCTGGCCAAAGATGCCACTAGCAAATAATATGAAGGTATTAGTGCTCCATGGGGGGGTTTTATTTTTGCCTTCTGGATAAACATGTTAGGCTAGTGTCATGATCTGTATGTCAATTCTGGTTTAGTGCTGCAGGGGTTAATGCTCTTGGCCTCTCTGGTTCTGGGAGGGCTTTAAATAGCCTGATTTGGGCTCTGTCAGTTGTCAGTGATACTTTTGACCTCGGCTTAGTTCCTGACCCCTGTGTATCTGTGGATACTGTCTACCTGTGTATGTTTGCTCATGTATGACCTGGTTCGTTCCTGTTTCTGATATGCTGCCTGCCTCTGTACTTGTTTTGCCTCTCTGTTATGACCTTTGCCTGTCCCTGACCATCCGTTCCATTGCTCCTGCCTGTACCGTGCTGCCATCTCAGGTTTCCAGACTCTGCTTTGTGACTGACCACATCCCTGTCTTGCCCCTCCTGTACTGTGCCATCTCCTGGCTTAGACCCGCGCCTGCCTGACTACTCTCTGGGCATCTCTAGCCCAAGTGCCACTCTCCATGGCTTGTCTCCGCCCCCAGACACTCCCCAGCAGTCACGTGCTTCAGGTCCTGTTCACCTGAAGCATGCATCTCCACCACTACCGCCCCGCTCCACAGGTATCTTTGAGCATATTTTGTTCAACTCAGGACACATGCACTGGCTCAGTGAGCAAGTG
The DNA here is from genome assembly GCF_039654945.1 of Dendrobates tinctorius. NCBI lineage: Eukaryota > Metazoa > Chordata > Amphibia > Anura > Dendrobatidae > Dendrobates > Dendrobates tinctorius. Next base: position 92,324,527 of record NW_027361690.1, on the reverse strand, counting down.
CAGTGCAGTGTTCCTGACAGCTAGAAGTTGAACTCTATAAACTTTACATCTACCTTAGAAACTATGAACAAGACATGCACGTTCAAATGACAGGTATTGTGAATTGTGGCAGAATTTGTGTTTTTATTGAATTAAAAAAAAGACCCTGACCAGATCTGGACCTTCAATAATTTAGGCTCCGTTCACATCCTCTAATTTAAGGCTACAGCATGGACATAGTGTAATTACCCATTATTATGGAGAGAGAAAAAAACAAAACCAAACTGCACAGTATACTTTAAGGCTGAGTTCACACGTAGCTTTTTTTTTTTTTTGCGTTTTTGCTGCATTTTTAAACGCGCAATTTTGCTGTGAAAACGCAAAAAAAAAAAAAAGCATCCTATGGCATTCCGCACATGCTGTGGTAATGCGTATTTTTCCGCAGTGGAAATGTATCGCAGAAAAATAAGCAGCATGTTCATTCTTTGTGCGGAATTGCGGGAAAATCCGCACACATAGGAATGCATTGTTCCACTTACTTTCCGCATGTGGCTATGGCCACCATGCGAAAAGGAAGCAAAACATTTGCGAATGGTACCCAGGGTCTGGAGGAGAGGAGACTGTCCTCCAGGCTCTGGGTACCATATCCCTGTTAAAAAAATTAAAATAAAAAATCGTCATATTCTCACCTTCCAGCGGTCCTCAGCGATGCTCCTGGCAACTCCCGTTCCCAGCGATGCCTTGCGACAATGACCTTTGACGTAGCGGTCTCGCGAAATCACGACGTCATCAAAAGTCATTGTCGCAAGGAGTTGCCGGGAGCATCGCGATGATCAGGAATGCTGCGCGGGACGCCGGAAGGTGAGAAAAACACGATTTTTTTTTTAATTTTAAACTTTATATCTACTAATGATGCCGCATAGGCAGCCTCAATAGTAAAAAGTTGGTTACACTAGTCAAACACTATGACAGGTTGGTCACACTCGTCAAACAATCAGTTTTCCAAGCAATGCTACAGATCGCTTGGAGAACGCTAGCATTCTGCAAGCTAATTATAGTGGTTTGAAAAAACCACTATATTGTAATCCGAACGCTGCTAACTTATTCTTCTTATTATTATTATTATTATTAAGTTGATTTCCGCAATTAATACAGCACGAACCGCTACACGCACAGACTCCGTTGAGGTGTCGTTTCGAAGCCAGCGTCCATGAGAGGTGTGCTAAGTATTTTTCGTGTCGATCAGATTTGTAGTTTTTGCGCAATTTGCGTTTGAAAAATTTTTTTCCCGTCATTGGAATGCACTGTCTCCAATGCTTTTCAATAGGAAATGGCAAAACGTGCCCTGAGGCGATTGAAATGACAGTTGAGCTCATTGATATGCACAGGCAGACCCAGTTACTATGCCAACACCTACGAACTTCACTTGAACCCCAGCACAGAGCCTCTGCCACATAATATCAGCTCTTAAAGCGAAACCCACAGCACAAATGCAAATCTAGCTTCATCACATGACACATGCCCCTGAGAGAGAATGTGTGCGCCAAAGTGGATTTAAAAGAAGCCCAGTGAGCCAAATAGCTCTTAAAGGGCCAACGCGCCAAAGTGATTGTTAAAGGGCCGACACACCAAATCGGAGACTGAGCCACCCCGGCCTCCAAATCGGAGGCTGAGCCACCCCGGCCTCCAAATCGGAGGCTGAGCCACCCCGGCCTCCAAATCGGAGGCTGAGCCACCCCGGCCTCCAAATCGGAGGCTCATCGACCCCGGCCTCCAAATCGGAAGCTCATCGACCCCTGCCTCCAAATCTGAGGCTCTTTGACCTCGGCCTCCAAATCGGACCCTGTGGGGCCCCACCCACCAAATTGGACCCTGAGAGGCCCCGCCCACCAAATTGGACCCAGAGTGGTCCCGCCCACCAAATTGGACGCAGAGTGGTCCCGCCCACCAAATTGGACCCAGTGGGGTTCCGCCCACAAAATCAGACCCAGAGGGGCCCTTGCCACAAAATCAGACCCTGAGGGGCCGCGGCCACAAAATCGGACCCTGATGGGCCCCGGTCACAAAATTGGACCCTGATGGGCCCCGGCCACAAAATCGGACCCTGAGGGGCCCCAACCACAAAATCGGACACTGAGGGGACCCAACCACAAAATTGGACCCAGAGTGGTCCCGCCCACCAAATTGGACCCTGAGGGGCCCCACCCACAAAATCAGACCCTGAGGCACCCACAGTTAAATCGTATCCTGACTTGAAAGTCTTGCAGGGGCAGCAGGCAAGTCTCTCTTAAAGGGGCAGCCCGGGCACCATTTCAAACCACTATCTGTACTTCCTTCAGGAAATACACATCTAGTTACGCTTGCAAATTGCTAGTTTTTCCGCGGGAAATACGCGAGAATTTAAAATGCGGATTTCTCGCATATTTCCCGCGTTATGGAATTCTGGAATTCCCGCAGGAATTCCACACGTGTGCACATAGCCTTAACCTCTGTTTGGAATGATACTGTATACTATTTATACTAAGCTATTCTGTAAGAAGAAAAAAAACAAAAAACATCCTGAATGTATGCCAAAAAGACATTGGGGTGGTCTGGAATTGTCACCAAGATTTTTCCTGATAAAGCCAAATGTGCTATCAAAATCTGACGTGAAAAGAGCCTAAAGGCTGTTTCAGGTGTCCAGGAAATCGGTCCGAGTGGAGACCGGCCATGGTTCTTCCTACCTGAATGTCACAGCTTTACATATGGCTAAGGCTGTGACATTCGGCTCGGGAGAGCCATGGCCGGTGTCTGCATTGTGGTCTATGGTCGGCTATATAGGGTTTATTTACATTCACAATCAGAACTTTACACAATCATTGAAAGTGGGAGAGAAGATAAAAGTACTGGACTTGTTCTGCATAACACCACTAATATATTGATTATTTTCCTTATTTGCTGCCGTGATTGGATGAGACGATAAACTTTAGATAATTGAAACCAGAAATGTATTTTGATGACATATATGATGGGTTCAGCTACAATATAATTCTGAAGTACATAAACAACACATAAGCAGAACTCAAAGTAACCAAAAGTCAGAAAAAGAGGCAGAAATATCATACAAATAAAAGACCCAAATTAATAAAAAAAGGAAATGGTAGGAATTTCTTATACAAAACATAAAAAATGTCTTGCAGGTTGTAGGCAACCCTGTTTCATGCTACAAAGAGATAGGGGTGAAATCCTACCAATATGCTACAAATACATGGTACGCCAGCCCCGACCTCAACTACATACTGTAGTAGTTTATGGAACTCAGCGCAGGTTGTTCCTAATCAGTTTTGGGATGACCGCGCTGGAGAAAGGTACATGAGAAGAAGACATATACTTCTGCAGCGCCACGGAGGATGTGCGCTTCACTGGTATCCTCTATACCAGAAGCTACAGGCAGCAAGAAATGAATTTCATCTCATACAAGCCAAAAACAATAAACTTCAGAAGGAGCGTTCATCTGAGATCTCAGGATCCATAAGTAACAAGGACCAACCCTATAGAGAGGGCTATAAGCTCACCACAAATGAGCAGCTTGCTGTTTTGTTGAGATTTCGGCTAGTATGACACGCTAGGGTCTGCACAAGTAGGAGGAACATGTGCTCTTTACTGAGAAAAAAAAAGGAGCCTCAGGACATGAACCAGATACCTGCGCAGGTAAAGAAAAGGTAACCAGCCTGACGAGGGAGGGGTTAAATACCAGGCAAAGTGCTATCCAGATGAGCTGCCATGGATTCCACCCAGTTGTGCCCTTCGTGGCAAGATCAGATCCACCACAAGCTGGGTTTATCAGTGAGATGTACCTGTAAAACAGCAAGCTTCACACTCAGGCGATGACACAAAGTTACATGTGAGCACTTCAGAAAATGTACTCCTCCAGTTCTCATTCCTTTACAAGTTCTTGGGACATTTAAGACCAGTCTGACTTGCTTTCCAACTCAGGACCTCACTACGAGCCTAGATGCGAGTAATGCTGCCGCGGTCCAATCTATAAACTTGTCCCACGTTTAAAATACACATCTGTTCCAACATGGTGAACAGAATTACCTTACCCTATAATGCATGAAGACGAGAAGAAAATTGAGCAAAACATATGAAGGTGACGGGTCACCCCTGCAGCACAGATCCATGGGAAGGGTGGTACTTTAAAGGCACGGTCACATCTAGTGGAGGAGAGAAGACCTAACACTTAAGAGTTCTGTCAGATATTTGTAGTAAAAAACTGTACCCTGTATCACAAAACGTGTGCTTAGTCTTTACACTGAGGTCCAGTGACTTTCCCAATTATACTATATGTTAAGTCTGTAGAGGTTTTGTATTGCAGTCTTCTCTGTATACGTGATGTCAGGGGTGCCCTGCAGTATTGGCAGGGTAAAACCGCTGAGTGTTTGTTTTCCAAAGTAATGCTGGGAGCCGGTAACATACCAGCTGCAAGAGGGGAAGGGTTCCAGATGAATGAAGTCAAGAATCAGTTCCACATTGGTTTGCCTTTGTGCTGCGGAGCTCTCGCTCTATGTGGACTGTGCAGTTCTGTTATTTTCCAGGTCTTTGAGTTTGTGACCCGGACACGCTGCTCTATGAGACGCTAGAGCATCGGATGGTTGGAGAACCCATCTGGGTGAGAACCTTATCCAACCACTGCAAGGGGCCGTTCAGGTGTAGCTCGATCCAACAGGGGGTGCTGGTCACAGTCTGGCGCCTGCAAAGACAGAAATACATATGAGGAGTAATTCTAGAAGTCACAACATCTGAATGAAAAAGGAACGGAGCCCATTTGATTAGACATATCATGGCGTGCTGTCATGCAGGCAGCAGACAACTGACTTTAATGCTGTTTATAGCATAGTGTTTTGCTACATTTGTGTCTTTTTTGGCGATCTTTTTGGAAGGGATCAAAACCAGTATGACCAGTTGTCAATTTAAAGTATCCAGTAAACTACTAAGAAGTCTACATATATGTAGCTTTTGGGCAGGTTTGTAGCATTTTGGGGATAAAGGATGCTTTATTTTTATAATGAAGATATATCTCGTAGGCATTTCAGATCCATAACTACTACTAGATACTTTTTTTCTTATCAACATGAAAAAAGGCAATGGTGCAAATAGCCATGATTACAAATGTTATATAATTTTGTATCTACGGCTGCTATACAGACTTCTAGCAAATCCTGAGCAGATTGTTTGTAAAGTTTCTCATTCCAGGTTGTATTACGGCAATGAAAAAACAGCTTAAGGTGAACCTACCAATAATGCAGCAATTTTCATTCTGCTGTTTGGAAAAAAAAATGACTGGAAATCAATTAAGTCAATGATTACTCCCTTATACCAGAAGAAAGAGTTCCCAAATAATAACAGGAATCTGATTGGATACTAAGGGGTTATGGCTCCAAGCGGTATCAGTTTTGATAATTCTCCCCATGTAAGTTCACCCGGATCACTAGTCTTATAGATACAGAACGGGGGGGATTTTTGTAATTGGTAACAGTAAACTCTGTATAAGTGATACACAAAGCACCTGAATTTCTATATACAGAAGAGCAGACATGTTTCCAGTGACTGTTTTCGTGGCATTCTTTTCGTCAGATGCTTCCTTACACTCCATAATAATAGGAGACTGGCTATGTACTCTGCATTCTGGTTGTTGCTTTGCTTTTTGTAGCTCTTTTTGGGATCAGGGTTGTTGTTTCTTTAGTAAAAAGCAGAATGCTCTAGTTATCTAGTTTTTTCCCTGGTGGTTTTCCCCCATATGCTTCTCTACAGAACTTCAAAACATCATACGCACCGGGAAAACAAATTCTTAAAAAATGTAAAACATAGCGTTTGTTATATGCTAATCACATCAACTTTGCATTCAGGGGCTAGTTCTGAAATTAGACAAGTCGGCTGCACGGAGATCTGCAGGCATGGTAATGAATAGGTTAATAAAGGAAGAAGTTAAGTGAAATGTGAGCAAGAAACCTCAGGATCTGTAATGAGGCTGCCAAACAGAGGCACATCTGGGTTCCATTAGTTCCTCTGGCTCTGCGCCAGGACTGAAACTGGCTGTCAAGTGTGGAAGATGAGACTTAACCCACTGCACACCAGGCACTGAAAAATCACTCTCCTGGTTTAGCCATAGTTTATCATAAGCCGTCCTGGGCCGTAAGGAGTTAAATAACGTAAATGGTCACTGAACATCTAGAACCCAGCAGACAAAGCGGAGATCTGCGCTGACTGTCTGCTGCTCCCACAATAGCAGAATGTTATACTCTGGCAACGGTTGGGCGTTACACCCTCCGTATAATGACATTTGTCACACTGGTGTCACCTCCCCGGACACGAAGGCTGAACCCAGCACGGCCACAACTAAATCCATTTCGGAGATCCCAGAAATAGAATGTCATCCCCTCTAATCAGTCACAGAAACAAGACTGGAGAACGTCAATCCCAGATTAGCAGATATACGGCACATGTCCTGCGTACACAGAACGAGCAGTCGCTGGCCTCTTCTACCAACCTGTACTCCGCTCCCCAGCCCTTGACGAAGCTCATCCGTATAGTACACATCCGGGTCAGCTGGTACACAGCTTCAAAGCCTTGGTTCACCGACTGGGCTAGTAAAGCAGCAAACTCCTGGTTATTAAAAATCTTCAGATTGCAACCTGCAACAGAGATTTCTGTTATTCTCACATCTACGAATGTCAGGCTCTTAATGCATGAATGGTCTCGCTAGGACGCCATTACTAGGAATGCTGGATCGTACACAACAAAAAAATCCCAACATCATCCAATGTGCCCCAAAACATTCTATGTCAATGGGAGCCAATGACAGACATACCTAACTACCGTATATAGCACTACCGTTGTGAAAACTGGGGCGGACATTGCCTATCAGTACTACTAAAGTAATCCCAAAATAACGTGTGCGCGGAGACCAAATAATATAAACATAAAAGGAAACATGTTAAAAAGTTTGAGTTTAACCTAATTAAATGTATTGGTAGCAATATCATCAGATTCCTGGTAACAAAGATATTTTTGCTCCACACAAAAAATTAAGGGACTTTTCCACTACTTTGACATTGATGATCCATCTTTCAGGCTAGGGTCACTCTAACGTATTTTCTCCTCCCATCGGAGAGATTCGAGCAGATTATGCTAATCACACTGATTAGAGTTTGATCAAAGTGCGATCCGATCAGAAAAATCAGACATGTGGACGTCTGCATAGAATAACATTGGTCCGAGTGCGATCTGATGTTTTGTCGAATCGCACTTGGACCGAAAATACGGCCATGTGCACGAGGCCTTAGGAAAGGTCACCAATATCAGATCCAACAATCGACACCCCCACCCATCAGATATTACCAGCTTTGCCAGCAGCTGTGTACACAATGGACAGAGCCTGGACTGCACAGCTCCATACAAGGTTTAGTGGCCCTCTTTGGTACTGCAGGTCAGTTCTTATTGAAGTGGATAGGATCTGAGCTGCAGTCGCCATGAGTGGCCACTAAACCGTGTATGGAGTTGTGTGTTCTGGCTCTGTACACGGTTTGCACCCGGCTGCCGGCGGAGCTGATTCCAGCTGATGGGTGGGGGCACCAGGTGCTGTGCCTAAGGGTAGAGCCTCACTACCAAAGTAACGGACAACCACTTTAATAAATCTGTGCACCCAATGTAAAAAATAACATGAAAAATCCTAGACAGTTTGCATTACACGGGATGCTGGGTCAGAAAGGTTTTTCATATAACAAGAAACACTCCTATTACCTGGCGGTATCTTGCACACAGTAGCGGGGTGCCAGCCATAGCGTTGGTTACAATTCGGAGATTGTACAAATATTGCACTGTCACTGAGGCATTCAGCAAACACTTCACCTCCAATGTAGTAGAGACGTACCCCTCGACCTGGAACAAACAGGAAAATAAATGTCACAACTGATTTATCATCCACCCCATCCATAGACCAGTATTAAAGAGAATCTGTTGGCAGGTTTCTCCCATATAATCTGAGAGCAGCATGTAGGGGCAGATACCATGATTTTCCAGCAATGTGTCACTTGCTGGTCTGCATGCTGTCATTTTGATACAAGCACAATTTTATCTTCTGCAGATCTAAAATGCTGAGCCCTGTATAACCCCGCCCACACCACTGATGAGCAGCTTTCTGCCTATGCACAGTGTACACAGAAAGCTGCCAATCGGTGGTGGTGACAGAGTTACACAGAGCACTTGCTTTGGATGCAGCAGACATCTAGTCCTGTAGTTATAATTTCCTACTGATAAAACCCAAATTTTCTTTTAACAGCAAAACATGGCCTAGTAAATGACACATCGTTGGAGTCAGGGGCTCTGTCCCTACATTATGTTATTCTCAGATTACACAGCAAAACATCTGCTGACAGATTCCCTTTAATATAATAAATGTCTGCGTTCTCTCACATGTGATGACCCAAACAGCCACCTCTGTGAAACAAAACAGAGCAATGCTTGGAAAACTAAAAAGCCACCACCGCCCTCCGATCTCTCTCAACAGAATGCAGACAGTTTATGGCAGCTTGTACTCTGAAAATAGAGGCAGAGCTTCTGCACACACTGTGGCAGCCTGTATAATCATTCCATTCACAGAATATAGCAAATCAATGCTGGAAATCACTCCAGCCTGGAAAGGGGACAACAAGTAATTGGCACACAGACACATACTGCAAATCATGCATTTCACCAAATATATTATATACAGTGTATAATACATCACATAAAGGATTAACAGGAGAACTCTGGGAGACTTATTTACAGAAGCTTTACATGGACAGATTGTTTGCCTTGTAAAACTACTGATATTTATTTAACTTTATGACTAGTTTATATAAGGCAGGATATTTTGGGTTGCTGTTTCTTTAAATAAGTGAACATCTCCGTATCAAGAAAGTACAAGTATAAATAGAAAAAGAAGAAAAAAAAACAACAACCTAGAAATACAAGTAACAGAAGAGCAGATGCTTCTCGCGCACCGCAGAGTCTTGCAGCTTGGGTCGGCCTTGTGGGAGTGTGGGGAGAAGGGGGATCTCGTGTGCTGAGGTTACACACTCGGTCCCTGCAGCGCTTCTTGGACAGCCTTCGTATTATGGGAGGTCCTCTATTCTAATGCTCAAAGGTCCAGAATGGAAACATTTTTTTCCAACCACTGAAATAACGAGAAGACTGAATGGTTCCAGTTACTTCCTCTCGGGCACAAATGTTCAGTTTCTGGAGAGAGCTTTGGGACAGTCCCCCTAGCAGAGGAGACAGAGGCCTGTACCCTGGATGGTGAGGGCCATGGTTAGCTGACGCTACTACTTTACCGCACGCTTCTCAGATAGAAGGGGGCCCCTGTGCAAGGACAGGATATGGGGCCTTTGCAGTCCCATAGTTCTGTCCATGAGAAAAGCTTCTTGCTGATTTGGAGGTGGTAGTGGCCCCCTACCTCTCGGGCCCCTGCTCGGCTGCACTAATGATATGACCACCCCTGGTTCTAACACAAGAGAGAATCTTGACTACTGCACAGAGAAATGTATTAGGGTAAGGCTATGTGCACACGCTGCGGATTGGTCTGCGGATTTGTATCTGCGGAACCGCAGATAAAACTGCAGGTAAAATGACCTGCGGATTGGCCTGCGGGTTTCCCCTGCGGTTTATCACCTCTACAATGGAGGAGATGGTAAACCACTGCGGAATCCGCAGAAAAGAATGACATGTCATTTCTTTCTGCGGATTCAAAACCGCAGCTTTTCCGCAGCATGTGCACAGCAGATTGTAAATCACATAGGATAACATGCTACTGTACACTGCAGAACTGCTGCAGATCCGCAGCGGCCAAAACCGCAGCGTGTGCACATAGCCTAAAGATAACATGGACTGAGGATGTGAGAAGTAGTGAAAGATTATCATTCTTCCCAGATGGATTAACTCCTTCCTGAATCATTGCTCCCATTGACCAGACATGACAGCTCCAAAGAGGCTATACCACTTTAAAGAGGCCTGATCAGCCCTCCTGACCAGAGATGAGTGAACCGTGGTTCGTATCGGTCAGTTAAGACTAGTTTCACACTTCAGTTTTTTGCCATCAGTCACAATCAGTTGGCTAGCGGATCCAGCTAAAAAAACTGATCCGTCGCATCATCTTTTCCATCCGTTTTTCGACGGATCCATTTTTTAAAAGCTGGCAATTCAGTGCGCTGTACAGTAAAATCACACTGACATGTTAGAAGTGAAAGAATAGACATATACACATAGAATAATATGTGTATATACACACACAGTACAGACCAAAAGTTTGGACACACCTGCTCATTCAAAGACTTTTCTTTATTTTCATGACTATAAAAGTTGTAGATTCACTCTGAAGGCATCAAAACTGAGTTAACACGTGTGGAATTATATAATTAACAAAAAATTGTGAAACAACTGAAAATACTGTATGTCTTATATTCTAGGTTCTTCAAAGTAGCCACCTTTTGCTTTGATTATTGCTTTGCACTCTCTTGGCATTCTCTTGATGAGCTTCAAGAGGTAGTCACCAGAAATGGTCTTCCAACAGTCTTGAAGGAGATGCTTAGCACTTGTTGGCCCTTTTGCCTTCACCCTGCGGTCCAGCTCACCCCAAACCATCTCGATTGGGTTCAGGTCTGGTGACTGTGGAGGCCAGGTCATCTGGCGTAGCACCCCATCACTCTCCTTCTTGGTCAAATAGCCCTTACACAGCTTGGAGGTGTGTTTGGGGTCATTGTCCTGTTAAAAAATAAATGATGGTCCAACTAAACGCAAACCGGATGGAATAGCATGCCGCTGCAAGATGCTGTGGTAGCCATGCTGGTTCAGTATGCCTTCAATTTTGAATAAATCCCCAACAGTGTCACCATCAAAGCACCCCCACACCATCACACCTCCTCCTCCTCGCTTTTTGGTGGGAACCAGGCATGTAGAGTCCATCCGTTCACCTTTTCTGCGTCGCACAAAGACACGGTGGTTGGAACCAAAGATCTCAAATTTGGACTCATCAGACCAAAGCACAGATTTCCACTGGTCTAATGTCCATTCCTTGTGTTCTTTAGCCCAAACAAGTCTCTTCTGCTTGTTGCCTATCCTTAGCAATGGTTTCCTAGCAGCTATTTTACCATGAAGGCTTGCTGCACAAAGTCTCCTCTTAACAGTTGTAGAGATGTGTCTGCTGCTAGAACTCTGTGTGGCATTGACCTGGTCTCTAATCTGAGCTGCTGTTAACCTGCGATTTCTGAGGCTGGTGACTCGGATGAACTTATCCTCCACAGCAGAGGTGACTCTTGGTCTTCCTTTCCTGGGGCGGTCCTCATGTGAGCCAGTTTCTTTGTAGCGCTTGATGGTTTTTGCCAATGCACTTGGAGACACTTTCAAAGTTTTCCCAATTTTTCGGACTGACTAACCTTCATTTCTTAAAGTAATGATGGCCATTCGTTTTTCTTTACTTAGCTGCTTTTTTCTTGCCTTAATACAAATTCTAACAGTCTATTTAGTAGGACTGTCAGCTGTGTATCCACCAGACTTCTGCACAACACTACTGATGGTCCCAACCCCATTTATAAGGCAAGAAATCCCACTTATTAAACCTGACAGGGCACACCTGTGAAGTGAAGACCATTTCCGGTGACTACCTCTTGAAGCTCATCAAGAGAATGCCAAGAGTGTGCAAAGCAGAAATCAAAGCAAAAGGTGGCTAATTTGAAGAACCTAGAATATAAGACATATTTTCAGTTGTTTCACACTTTTTTGTTAGTTATATAATTCCACATGTGTTAATTCATAGTCTTGATGCCTTCAGAGTGAATCTACAATTTTCATAGCCATGAAAATAAAAGAAAGGCCTTTGAATGAGGAGGTGTGTCCAAATTTTTGGTCTGTGTATGTGTGTGTGTGTACAGTGGGGAAAAAAAGTATTTAGTCAGTCAGCAATAGTGCAAGTTCCACCACTTAAAAAGATGAGAGGCGTCTGTAATTTACATCATAGGTAGACCTCAACTATGGGAGACAAACTGAGAAAAAAAAATCCAGAAAATCACATTGTCTGATTTTTTTTCATTTTATTTGCATATTATGGTGGAAAATAAGTATTTGGTCAGAAACAAAATTTCATCTCAATACTTTGTGATATATCCTTTGTTGGCAATGACAGAGGTCAAACGTTTTCTGTAAGTCTTCACAAGGTTGCCACACACTGTTGTTGGTATGTTGGCCCATTCCTCCATGCAGATCTCCTCTAGAGCAGTGATGTTTTTGGCTTTTCGCTTGGCAACACGGACTTTCAACTCCCTCCAAAGGTTTTCTATAGGGTTGAGATCTGAAGACTGGCTAGGCCACTCCAGGACCTTGAAATGCTTCTTACGAAGCCACTCCTTTGTTGCCCTGGCGGTGTGCTTTGGATCATTGTCATGTTGAAAGACCCAGCCACGTTTCATCTTCAATGCCCTTGCTGATGGAAGGAGGTTTGCACTCAAAATCACACGATACATGGCCCCATTCATTCTTTCATGTACCCGGATCAGTCGTCCTGGCCCCTTTGCAGAGAAACAGCCCCAAAGCATGATGTTTCCACCACCATGCTTTACAGTAGGTATGGTGTTTGGTGGATGCAACTCAGTATTCTTTTTCCTCCAAACACGACAAGTTGTGTTTCTACCAAACAGTTCCAGTTTGGCTTCATCAGACCATAGGACATTCTCCCAAAACTCCTCTGGATCATCCAAGTGCTCTCTAGCAAACTTCAGACGGGCCCGGACATGTACAGGCTTAAGCAGTGGGACACGTCTGGCACTGCAGGATCTGAGTCCATGGTGGCGTAGTGTGTTACTTATGGTAGGCCTTGTTACATTGGTCCCAGCTCTCTGAAGTTCATTCACTAGGTCCCCCCGCGTGGTTCTGGGATTTTTGCTCACCGTTCTTGTGATCATTCTGACCCCATGGGGTGGGATTTTGCGTGGAGCACCAGATCGAGGGAGATTATCAGTGGTCTTGTATGTCTTCCATTTTCTAATTATTGCTCCCACAGTTGATTTCTTCACTCCAAGCTGGTTGGCTATTGCAGATTCAGTCTTCCCAGCCTGGTGCAGGGCTACAATTTTGTTTCTGGTGTCCTTTGACAGCTCTTTGGTCTTCACCATAGTGGAGTTTGGAGTCAGACTGTTTGAGGGTGTGCACAGGTGTCTTTTTATACTGATAACAAGTTTAAACAGGTGCCATTACTACAGGTAATGAGTGGAGGAAAGAGGAGACTCTTAAAGAAGAAGTTACAGGTCTGTGAGAGCCAGAAATCTTGATTGCTTGTTTCTGACCAAATACTTATTTTCCACCATAATATGCAAATAAAATGAAACAAAAACAGACAATGTGATTTTCTGGATTTTTTTTTCTCAGTTTGTCTCCCATAGTTGAGGTCTACCTATGATGTAAATTACAGACGCCTCTCATCTTTTTAAGTGGTGGAACTTTCACTATTGCTGACTGACTAAATACGTTTTTTCCCCACTGTATATATATATATATATATATATATATATATATATATATATATATATATATATATATATATATATATATATATTCTTTTGTGTTTTAACCTGACAGGAGCATGCTCAGTTGAAAAAAAATGGATCCGTCACCGGCATCCGTCATTTGACGGATGACGACGGATCCTGCGCCCATAGGTTGTCATTCTAGCATTCTAGCAAACGACGGACAGCGACGGATCCGTCACGGTCCAATTTTTCAACGGACACAAAAAACATTGCTTTGTGCGGTGTGATCGGCCGCCGGACAAAAATTTTTCGATGGATCCAGCGAACTATGGACAAAACATGAGGCCATCCATCGCTAATACAAGTCTATGAGAAAAAAACGTATCCAGCGGCATCAGTCGCCGGATCCGTTTTTTTAAAAAAAAAAACTACGAATTGTGACTGATGGCAAAAAACTGATGTGTGAAAGGGGCCTAAGTGTCCGGGGCTAAGCGCCAAACATGGACTTCTCCCAGAAGTCCGTTATAATGTTCAGAGTTTCGGGGAAAGTCTGAGAGGAGAGAGAGGGAGATAAAGAATTTTCCTTGCTGAAAGTTTTGGCCCCATTGGGTTTCTGGTTCTAGTTCAGGTACAGTTTTAGTACTCAAACCAAACTTTGGAATAAAGCTCAGGTCGGGTACCAGAACTGCCACTGGTCTGCTCATCCCTACTCCTGACTTGTCCGTATCAACAAATACTTGTAAACCTCATAGAATTTTAGTTAGGCAGGACATATTGTTTACTGAGCTACTACTATTATTCCTCATGAAACAGAAGAAGAAATAGACACATGGGTGTTACTTTTCCACAAATCAATGAGGTCTGTCCCTACATGGTCTAACACTGTACTAGTGGCATTACATTACAGCCTAAACTTCATTCTAGAGCTGCATTCACAATTCTGCAAGCTGTAGAGCAGAAATCCCATATCACTCCCTCTCTGTGGAGAGCTGGCTCTGGGGATTTCCCAGTAATTTTGTGTTTAAAACTCCCAGATCACAATGGGAGCTCAGCTAAGCTTGACAGCTGCCAAAGACCAGCATCAGAATTATGAATGCAGCTCTGGAGCACAATGTAATATAGAACTGAATGTATTCACTATTATATTTTTATGTGAGCTGTAAAACTGCACTTTTTGGTTGTTACAATAGGGAATCGCTGCTTCAATAGTGAGTTGCACTTTTTTTTGTACAATCAGGTCAGATGACTTGACATTTTCAGTAAATAATGATGCAATTTCTCACAACCTATGGCTTATTTTCTAGCAGGTTATGTAAAACCTCTGAGCTGTTATTATAAGAACCTACTCCCTATTTTCCTTCACGTATGATACATTATACTTACCGATGTGTCTCCGGGTCAGCTCCACAGCAGCATTGCGATTAACGTTCGAGAGCAGGCCCAGGCAGAAACGCTCAGAGTTCGAGGGGTCTGTAAATCCGTCTACTGTCATGGAGGGTTGGGACGCGTGAAAAGTCTCCCCCACTCGCTGGTTGAGTTCGTAGTAGGAGATGGAGCACCAGAAGGCAGGCTCACAGTATGTGACAGGCTGGAGATCTGCGCACACATAAAGTCAACATTATTGCTTGCATGGTGAATAATGTGCATTTTCAGGCTTGAGAATCAAAAATGCATTTTGTTCCTAAAATTGAGAAAATATTTTTAAAATTTTCCAAAAAATAAATTCTGGCATCCCATAAATCTATGTCAAACTGTACAAAAATGCTGCACCATAGCTGTGGAAATGCAAGGAAGCCGTGAAGCCAGTGTGAGTCTAAGGCTCTGTTCATACACGCAGCTTCCATTCATACCAGCAGCCATAATGGGAAGCCAGATCCTGCATACGATGGGACCCAAGAGGTATTGATGAACCCTACTTACACAGGTTCTGCCATTTTTGGAGGCAAAATTTATTGTAGCTGGGATCTCTGATAAAACAGGTAAAAGAAGCTTTGAACTGAGCCTTTAAGTGGGTTTCCGGTTAAAACACGATATCTCCTGCCCACATGATATATGATAACTTATTGATCGGTGGGGGTCTCACTGCTGGCGCCTGCACTGATCCACAGAACAGGGCACTTTGATCCCCATTAGAATGGAGCAGCAGTGCTCACGTGCATCCATTCATTTTCCGTGGGGCTGCTGAACGCTGTGCTGGGCTTTTTACAATTTTTTGGTTCTGACGACTGGTCCAAGCTACAGTAATTCCAACCTCAACATCAGTAAGTAATAACCATTCCTGTGAATACGTCTCATAACTTGTTTTCTCTGGACAGCCCCTTAGGGTAAGTGCACGCCATGTTTCCCTGGGCGAAGCTGCTTCAGGAAAGCTTTGTTGGAGAACTTACCATCATTTTTTTTTGCAGCGCTGGAGTCTTTTTACCATTGTTTACACTATAAAGAGCTGGTGGCTTCCAAACGAAGTCACCTACATAATGAACACGGTTTTCTGAACCCTAAGGCTGTGTTCACACGTTGCGTTCTTGCAGCGTTTGTTTATGCAAATTTTCAGCTGCATTTCACAGTACCAGCAAAGTCTATGAGATTTCTGAAATCTCATGCACACACCTTGCTTTTTTATTCCTCATTTTTTTGTGAAAGAGCTGTGGTTTTGCAAAATGCAGCATGTCACTTCTTTCAGCATTTTTCACCCACTGAAAGCGATGGAAGTGCAAAAAAACACTGCAAAAATGCAGGTATCAGGTTTTGCTCCGTTTTGGGTGCCAAAACCTAATGAAAATGGATGAGGTTATTTTTTTATGCACTAAACTTTATCGGCATGCACAAGAAACAAATGTACCCTGACAAAAACGCAGCAAAAAGTAAGCAAAACCTGCTTTTTGTAAGAAGCTTAAAAGCAGCTTTAAAGCAAACCTGTCAGCAGGATTTTGCTAAGTAAATTACAGACAGTGTCAGGTTGCCGCCGTTAAACTGATTAAAATGATACCTGTAGTGAAGAAATCTGTCTTGTGGTTTTTGTTTAATCAGTGTTAAGGGCCTGTCACACTAAGCGATATCGCTAGCAATATCGCTATAACGTCACTGGTTTTGTGACGCAGCAGCGATATCGCTTAGTGTGATGCTTACCTCCAACCGGCTCCCCCGCTGATTATCGCTGGGCCGTTTCTCGTCGTGGGCTTCCTGCTGTGGCGACGAGCGACGCGTGGATGCGGGCGGGAGGACGTCTTTATCGCCTCGTCTGACAGGTAAGTAGCGACCCCCAACCCCTGCTATGTTGCTGGTGAGATCTGCCTGTTTGGCAGCTCACTAGCGACCACTTAGCGATGTACCAGCGATCCTGGCCGGGTCATATCGTTGTCGGGATCGCTGGTACCTTTAGGGCGCGTGCCCATGATGCGGAGTTGCTGCGGATTGGACGCTGCGTACTTGTGCAGTGTCAAACCTGCAGCGGCCATATGCTACAGCACAGACCCCCACGGATCACCTGTGGAGACGGACATGCGACGCTTCTTTCCCGACCGCAACATGTCTATTTCTCTTGTGGAGACTGGCAATAGAATGTACTGGACGCGGTGAATCCGCACAGCTCACTGAACACATGAGGATTCACCTGTGTTCAATAGTCGGCAGCTCTGCGGACGCAGCGAACATGCCCTGCCCTGTATCCAAAGTGCTGCTAGTTCCGGATTGTAGACACCCGGCCTTATAAGTTTGCAGTTAATGATATGCCCGTGCTCTATGCTATGTTCACACGTTGCATTTTGTTCCCTTTTTTGCATTCAAAGTTTAAAATAAACATGTCGTCAGTGGAATTTTGCTAAGTCCTGCTGGCTTCTGTGGCTCAGAGCATGAAGATCAGACTCTGCCTAGTCCCACCCCAGGGCACGGGCATATCATTAGCTGATAACTTCAATCACTGATTACACAAGAACCACAAGACAGATTTCTTCAACCCAGGTATCATTTTAATCAGCGTAACAGCAGCAACCGGACAATGCCTGTAGTTCACACAGCAAAATGCTGCATTAAAAAAAAAAAAACGTAGCAAAAATGCAACATGTGAACATTAAAAGACTGAACATGTGCACAGCAATGTAGTTTTCACATTGGGTTTGCATTAGGTTCATTTTATGCTGCACAGGCAGGTTTCAAGTGGAATGAGCTCCTTAAAAAGGTGCGTTTCCACATCAAAAACTCATTGTTTCCGAACACCTCAAAGATATCCATATAAACAGGCATAGATGCCAGAGTTAATATCCTCAGCTATACCTGTTACGTTGGGCGACAACCAACATGATCACCATTGCTGCTTGCTACCAAGCTTTCCTAGAGTCCAGCATGGTAAATCTGCCCAGTTATGTAGGGGGAATGCCTCTTAAAGAGAACCTGAAGCTGATACATGCTGCCCTGCGTGTGTGTATAGGAAGGGAGCTGTCAATCCACGGCAGCAGATGGGAAGAAGCCACCAGGTACCCAACAGTCACCAGTGCGATGTCTATTAAACTGTTTATCTCTGAAACTCTGCAGCATTTCAGGGTTAAACATATATGGCTGAAATCACACAGCCGGGGATCGGGCAGCATCTGTCCACGGTCAGTTCCCTTTAAGTAACGCTTTTTTAGAGCTCTATATTAGAAGTAAAGAAGAAGAAGTGTTCTGTGCGATGTTCTCATAGTGAAGCAATGAAATGGCACACTTTAATGTTAATACACCATAGAGGTTTTCACCTCAGAAACCACAGCTTTCTTTAAGAAGAGGAAGAGCAGAGTGAGTGAAGTAAGGCAGATCTCACTCCCACAATGCTGCAACCCCTCTGATAAGGACAGGCCCCTCATATACTCAGGTCTGGCTCACGGCCAAGCAAAACCGCCTGACCTAAACTCTGCATCCGGCCAACTTCCCCGGGATCAGGAGGAGAGCACTCAGGGGCATGTTTATATTAATATTAATACGCAGCGCTATCGTAATGTATTATTCTTACAGAATCGCTGACAATCCACTTTACTGTGAAAATATACAAAGATATCAACACTCATCGGGAACAGATGTGGCCTGGGACTAATATGTGATCACTTTGCCTCCCTGTGCCACAGAGGCATCCGTCACGTCACACTGCATGGCTCAGTCCTAGGATCTGAACAGAAAAGACTCCCACTTTCCAAAGGGCAAACCATAAAGCCGCACTTTATATGAAGCACAGCTAATATTGATGTGAACTGGAGATACAGGAGTTTAAAGGGAATCTATAATCAATGGTTTTTTTCTTGCGAGGTAATGTGAGAACAGCATGACGTAGGGGCAGAGAGTCTGATTCCAGCCATGTATCACTGACTGGGCTGCTTGGTATAGTTTGGATAGAATCCCTGTGTTCGCCGCTGTAGATGTAGCAGTGCTATGACTGCTGAGCTGTGTATATCCTCGCCCACACCCCTAATTAGCAGCTTCCTGAGTACATTGTCAGCAGGCTGTCAATCAGGGGTTACACAATTAGCTGGACTGCCTTCCCCTAGCCCTAACTGAATGTATTCAAACTACAGCAAGATGCTAAGCAAGCGACAAATCCCTAGAATCAGGCTCTCCGCCGCTACATCATTCTGATCTCAGATTAAATAGTAAAACCCTGCTGACTGATTCCCTTTAAGCAGTAATTACAGGGTTGGGAATTTTTCAGAAGGTCCTGTACATATAACTATGGAAGAACACTAGCCTCATCATCTCCCCAGCCTGAATTTGGTGATAACGGAGAACAGATTGTGGTGAAACGCATAGCTAATATCTATATAATAGATTTTTGCATCTGTGTAACGGTATAGCGGTATAACCGTATATAAGAGAGGGGGAAAAGCCATTCCTGAAACATTAATTTCTTGTGCTCTTATGCCACTGCCCCGGTTGTCCCCACCAGTCTCTGTTTACTTCAGTGCAGTAATAATGTACCGTGCAACCACATGACCACTGCAGTCAATCACTGGCCAGTAATGCTTAGGACAGCTCACTGCAGACTGATAATTCATATCACAATTTATAGTATTACTACTCTTGAAATAGTTCTTTAAAATTGACGGCCTGTTATTAGGATAGGCCATCAAAATTAAATACTTCTTGTGAAGAACCTCCACCCTAGGACTGTCCAGAAAGGAGTTACGATCTTTCATAGGTTTTGGAGTTTTGCAGCTGCAAGGGATGGGGATTTAGGTTCAGCCCAGAGGGCAGGAGGAGAGTGACCCAGAGGGGTTAAATCATGGGTCTCAAACTCAGCAGAGTAAATGGGCCGCACATAAAAAAAAATTTGAGCTGGGGGGCCGCATTCCTTTCAAACGTCATACACCTCGTACACACACACGGCTCCGCTCCGTCCACCTCGCACACATACAGCTCCGCTCCGTACACCTCGTACACACGCGGCTCCACTCCGTACACACGCGGCTCCGTACCGTACCGTACACATTGTACACACGCAGCTCCTCTCCGTACACCTCGCACACACGCGGCTCCGCTCCGCACACTTCATACACACACGGCTCCGCTCCGTACACACAAGGCTCTGCTACATCCACCCATAAACTTACCTTCATCCAGCACCATGACAACCAGCACAGACAGCAGCGTCCTGCATACACTGAGGCCCCTGATCATGTGACCCCTGACTCCTCCCCCTCCTGTGACCTCATCCCAGAACAGCCATCGCGCTCTCCGGAATGCGCACCTTCCTCCTGCCTCAGGGAGACATGTGGTGCACTGCGGGCCGCAGATGCCTGCCTCAGGGGGCGCATGCGGCCCGCGTGTTTGAGACCTCTGGGTTAAATGCTTGTGTAAAGCATGGCTAGTGCTTTTTCTCTGGGGAGGTCGTGACGACATAGTGTGTGGGAAGAAGTCGAGGAACAGAGGGGACCACAAGTCTCCCGCTGGCAGCCCCTTCCCCGCAAGCCAGGCCTTTCATCTACTGGTAACTGACCCATATATTCTGATTATATCTTTTGTCCTACCACTATCTGTATTTGCATATCTGACCATTGTATAAGTATAACAATCGTGTACATAGTATATTGTCTACTGTGCCCTTAAGGCGATTAAATATATAATTTAACCTTGGGCTGCTGTTTTAGGTTGATCCATGAATCCACATGTCCTTTTCTCGGTTTAATTTTTCATGCTACCGGGGTTGGTTTCTGGTCTGATATAATCCTGTTAACGGACCCGGCTTATATCTAACAACGAACTGGAGGCAGTCCTGCTGGGCTGAGCAGGCACTATTTCACTAGTGCTAGTGAAACGGGCCTATCAACATTTCAGGGTTCTGGGTGAGTGTGGTGCCACATCAGTGACTGTATGGGCCACCTCCTCTCACTCCCTGTGCCCTTGTGGATAGGGGGTATCTGTGTAAAACTGTGCCAAGCTGACCTTACGTGTCCCCAGTGGGTGCGGAATGTCACATTGGTACAGGTGGGGAGACCTTATCACGTGATCCCGCTGACGTAATATTGACATGAGGCGGAATGACAAGGTGCAGATTCTTCACAAACGGTGGCAGTGGTGGGATACTGTATGATCTCTCTGGTGCCATCCGTCACACTTGTGGTTGCTGTTTGAAGAAGCCACCCCCATCGTTTATCAGTCACAGTTTCATCATCGACTGTCCCTGGTATTAAAGCCTAGTTCTATTCAACTGACGAGGAGAAGCTGTGGTAAAATGTATAACCAACGCTTGGTAAACTACGAAGGGGTCACAGTACTAGTTGGGGCACCAATGAAGGGGACACGGTGCTAGCTGGGGCAACCATGAAGGGGACACGGTGCTAGCTGGGGCAACCATGAAGGGGACACGGTGCTAGCTGGGGCAACCATGAAGGGGACACGGTGCTAGCTGGGGCAACCATGAAGGAGACACGGTGCTAGCTGGGGCAACCATGAAGGAGACACGGTGCTAGCTGGGGCAACCATGAAGGAGACACTGTGCTAGCTGGGGCAACAATTAAGGCGACATGTTACTAACTGGGAAACAATGAAGGACACACAGTGCTAACTGTGACAACAATGAAGGCAACATGGTGATAGCTAGAGCAACAATAATGCAGACACAATGCAAACTGGGGCAACAATGAAGAGGACATGGTACTAGCTAGAGCAACAATGAAAAGGAGACGGCACTAGCTGGGGCAACAATGAATGTGACACAGTAGTAGCTAGGGCAAGAATGAAGGGGAGACGGTGCTAGCTGGGGAAACCATGAAGGAGACACGGTGCTAGCTGGGGAAACCATGAAGGAGACACGGTGCTAGCTGGGGAAACCATGAAAGAGACACGGTGCTAGCTGGGGAAACCATGACGGAGACACGGTGCTAGCTGGGGAAACCATGAAGGAGACACGGTGCTAGCTGGGGAAACCATGAAGGAGACACGGTGCTAGCTGGGGAAACCATGAAGGAGACACGGTGCTAGCTGGGGAAACCATGAAGGAGACACGGTGCTAGCTGGGGAAACCATGAAGGAGACACGGTGCTAGCTGGGGAAACCATGAAGGAGACACGGTGCTAGCTGGGGAAACCATAAAGGAGACACGGTGCTAGCTGGGGAAACCATGAAGGAGACACGGTGCTAGCTGGGGAAACCATGAAGGAGACACGGTGCTAGCTGGGGAAACCATGAAGGAGACACTGTGCTAGCTGGGGCAGCAATTAAGGCGACATGTTACTAACTGGGAAACAATGAAGGACACACAGTGCTAACTGTGACAACAATGAAGGCAACATGGTGATAGCTGGTGCAACAATAATGCAGAGACAATACAAACTGGGGCAACAATGAAGAGGACATGGTACTAGCTAGAGCAACAATCAAAAGGAGACAGCACTAGCTGGGGCAACAATGAAGGGGAGATTGTACTAGCTGGGGCAACAATGAATGTGACACGGTACTAGCTGGGGCAACAATGAAGGGGACACAGTAGTAGCTAGGGCAAGAATGAAGGGGAGACGGTACTAGCTGGGGCAACAATGGGACACAGTACTAGCTGGGGCAACAATGAAGGGCACACGGTGTTAGCTGGGGCAACAATGAAGAGGACTTGGTGCTAGCTGAGGCACTAAAGAAGGGGACATAGAACAAGCTGGGGCAACAATGATGGGGAGACGGTACTAGCTGGGGCAACAATGAATGTGATATGGTACTAGCTGGGGCAACAATGAAGGGGACACAGTAGTAGCTAGGGCAAGAATGAAGGGGACACTGTGGTAGCTGGGGCAACAATGAATGGGACACAGAACAAGCAGGGGCAACAATGAATGGGGACACGGTGATAGCTTGGGCAACAATGAAGGGGACACCGTGCTAGCTGGGGCAACAATGAAGGGACACTGTGCTAGCTGGGGCAACAATGAAGCGGACACCGTGGTAGCACCATGGCTCCTGACTGTAACTGGCAGCTCTGATTGATGCAGTTTAACCCCTTGCACATCTTACATGGTGCTGCATCATGTTACGTCAGCCAGGGGCCTATTGAAGGTCCCAGTTTCTGCATCTTTTGCCCTTTATAAAGATTTATTACAGGGAATGCTTTATGGGAGATCTCTAAAACCCTAAATTTACAATACACTGCAATTCTAAAATACCTAAGAGAAAAATTTTTTTAAACTATTCAATGAAAAAAAAAAAAACATTACACTTGTAATGTCTCCCTCTTTCTCATTAAATTCTTCCAATAAAATAATAAAAAAATAAGCATGGTCGGTATGGGTTGGTCCAATATCCAAACTTAAAATAAATACGGTAAATGAACTAAATTGTTATAATGTGAGTTAAAGGACATAAAAAATAAAATATGCTAGAATTGTGTATGTATATATATAGCTAATACAGTTGTAAAAAGGTACTAATAAAAACTACAACTCAACTCAAAAAACAAGCTCTGGGGCCCCATTCACAGGGTCAGTACAGTATTTGGTGAATATTTTACCTCCGTATTTGTAGCTAAAACCAGGAGTGGCTGATAATCCAGAAGTGGTGACAGGTTTCTATTATACTTTTCCTCTGACTGTTCCTCTCCTGGTTTTGGCTTACAAATACTGAGGTAAAAAATTCACCAAATACTGAGGTAAAATACTGACCAAATACTCAGTGTGAACATGGCCTACAACAGCATGATATTTGAAAGCAATGAAACCTAAAAGAAAAAAGAAAGCTTTATACAGTTAGAACCACCGTTATCACACTGACCTGCAGAATTTTAATTACTAGGTCATATTACTGAGAGGACGTGGATGAAAAAAACAGATGCAGGTGCTGTAGCCGTGATATTGGGGCGTCACAGACACGGCGTGCCTAGCGGTCATCTGTCCCTTATGTTACACAGCGCTGACACACTCAGCTGGCCGCATCTCTTGCCTTGTGAATCATTGAGATTTTGGGCATCTATCACAAAGCGACGGCAGATCAGCTCATGCTTAGCGAGAGCCAGAGCTTACAGCAGATGGGAAGGACTGAGTCACAGAGCTGGAAAGACCAGAGTCTGAGGCCAATAACTGATAAAGAAATGGCGGTGGCTGCGGCCCACGTTCTCTGGCGCAAACACACACACAGTCACAGATACACAGGGAAAGCTCTGAGTAATCAGGACAAGGCTAAATCAATCCATCTATATCTGGGATTAACTTGCCAGTGCTCAGACCTTGCATGCGGACATTTAAGCCTTAATGACCGTGGACATCGCGGCTATCGAAAAACTCATTCACTGAAACTGGGTATAAAACAGCCACAGCGTCAGATCAGCGTCACACAGCGTCAGATCACAGAAACTATAAAAGACAAATTTAAGGTCGGAAAGTATGTTCGCACGTTGCGTTTTTTCAGCGGTTTTTTTAATGCAAATTTTCCGCTGCGTCTTACAGTACCAGCACAGTCTATGAGGTTTCAGGAATCCCATGCACACAGCTTGGTATGTTTGTCCTCAGTATTTTGTGCACAACCTTGGGTTTTGCACAATGCAGCTTCTCACTTCTTTCAACGTTTTTTTTCAGCGTCTTTTCACCAATTAAAAGCAATGGGTGGTGCAAAAAACATTGAAAAAATGCTGCAAAAACACAGGTATCAGGTTTTTCTGAATTTTTAGTGCCAAAACCTGATGAAGTAGAATCAGATTTTTTTTTTATGCACTAAACTTTATCAGTATGCACAAGAGACAAATGTAGCATGACAAAAACGAGGCAAAAAATGCACCAAAGATGCAGCACAAAACACAGCAAAAAAAAAAAAAACTCACCAAAAACGCAGCAAAAAACAAGGAAAACCTGCTTTTTTGAGGCAAGTTTCCTACTGCCAAGAGAGCAGCAAAAATGCAACTTGTGAACATAGCCTAAGACTAAGACCTTATTCACACATCATTTTCAAAGTACAAGAAAAATGGATTACGATCAGTGGTTTTTCCTACCTAATCTATTTTTGGTCTATGGGTTCAACTGTAGCGTCGGTGTGGCATCAATCTTTTTTACTATGCAAACAAACAACCTCCAAACATCTCCTTCACATCATCACTTTAATCTGTACACAACTGACAGCACTTGGGTGACACACGGATGGCATCTGTGGTCTAGCCAAGATTTTCACAGACTTGCAATTTTGATCTGTGACTTGAACACATCGCCATTGTTTTGGCCGACATGAGAACAGCTCCATGGACTATAATGTGTAAATGTTCTCTCCTTGAAAACAAAGATCGAAGACGCAGGTGAATCGCAGGTGTCTGAAAGAGGCCTTCCAAACTAGAAGATCCGTAGGGCTCATTCAGACATCAGTGATTTTTCATCAGTATTTCTATGCCCAACCCAGGAGTGTCTTGAAAACAAAGCAGGAGGGGTCAGTCTTTCAATTATAGGTTTTTTCTGTATGTTCCACACTGATCAAAAATAGCTGACAACTAAGTGAGGCCTTAGGCTGTGTGCACACGCTGCGGATTAGGTGCGGATTCATCCGCGCGGATTTTGTAAAATCCACAGGTCAAAATACCTGCGGTTTTGCCCTGCGGTTTTTCATCTCAATGGAGGAGATGGCAAACCGCAGCAGAATCCGCAGAAAGAATTGACATGTCAATTCTTTCTGCGGATTGAAAACCGCAGATAATCCGCGCGGAAAATTCCGCACCGTCTGCACTGCGGTTTTTGATTCCCATAGGGAATCATGGTACTGTACACCGCAGCAAAAACCGCAGCGTGTGCACACAGTCTAAGGATTAAAACTAATTCTGATTCGGGATCTTTACACTACATCCACACAAAACACAAACATCCTATTAACTTCCATGGGCCACTGTTCAGAGATGATCTGCGTCCCCCTTTTATTTTAGGTGGCCGGGGGCAAATGCACAGAATAAAACAATGAAAGCGAGGCAGCTCTGTCTCCTTTATTCTCAGTGTGGGTCCTAGGGGGTTGGAGTCTCACCGGTCATAAAGCGATGGCACATCCTAGTAATATGCTATCATTTTGCGAGATGAGAAAACCCCTTTAAACTGCAGGAGAAATGTACATAGAAATACATAAATCATGCACATTCTTGCTGCTGGCACTCGCACTACTTTTGTGAAGGTCGGTGTTTCTCCTAAGGCGGGCCGTGGGCTGACTGTTGTGGTTTTCTAGCACAAAGGGCACTTTGAGGTGAGTTTCTAGGTAAAATGCTGCAGTCAGGAGGTTTATTAGGGCTGTTTATCAGCAAACTGCAGCTGAGCTGTACGCAGCTATAATGCATGGCCATACACCCAATGTCCCCTCACATAAAGCCAATACCATTACATGTCCTTTATCAGTACTCTATGCTGAAGACATGCAATCAGTTCACCAAATTATAAGTGAATGACAGCAAAACCCAAAAAATGGGGCGGCACAGCGGTTGGTATAAATGCAATGTGTAGGTGCATATTCACACTGTGGCCAGTGACAAAACCTGGAATGAAAACAATGAGCAAATACCTTGTAGTAAGTAAATAAATAACATAAGGTACTTAGCTGACACTATTTGTGTGAATAAAGCATCCCACCGCAACAAGGTGGACCCAATCAATATGGTCCCTAACTAGTATCTCACCTTGCTATGTGCTAGCAGGTCTCAAAATAAATGGGGTCAGAGGCCTGCTGCCACATAGCAAGGTGGGATACTAGAGTTAGGGACCATACTGATTAGGTACAACATGGTGGGATGGCTTGGTCATAGGGCCATATTTCATGTAGATAGCCAATGTGGTAAGCTCTAATGGCTAAATTGATCTTCCTCTCAAGTCGCAAAATTTGTCACAAACTTTTGTGACTTTTTGTCTAGCAGCGATGACCCTGGCACATTTGAAATAGTGAATGGGGCTTTGCCGTTAATTACGAATGTGGCACACACCCAGGGCCTTAGGTCGCTGTTTCTTCTTCAATTTAATCAATAAATCAATTTTTTTTTAAGTGAACGGGGCTTAGCATAGCGTGGTATGACTGGCGTACATTACAGCTAAAATCTACACCAGTTCATTGCTGGCAAAGATTTCATTTTCTGACACATGGATGACCCCCCAAAAAAAAAATGTTCAGTGCATAGTCAGCTACAAGCACCGAGATGCCAACCAATGACCACACCAGGAACGCGTGGACATGCAACGTGTAGATATCCACCGGGCTTGTTCCGGCTGATTTACTAACCTACATGCATTAGAAATCGGCCTGAAATGGTCTTTCCTGCTGGCTCCACATTTATTATTTGCTAGACCGGTTCTAAGCACATTTGCGCCATGCTGGTTGACGCGGTGTGGCATGCCGGACAGTAGACTGAGAACAGGCCTAAACGGTGATCCTGTACCCTAATACAGTATCTTACAATAATCCCAAACATTTTGGGGGAAAATAAGTTAGAAACCAATAACTTACCCATGTTACTGTGTGCAGGGGACATGGAATTTGGAGATAGGCTTGGTGACCCTAAAATAATAAAATTAATTTTAATAATACAATCATAATGCTAGGAGTTATTATAACAGCTTCTAGAAACATGTCACTATGTTTCACAGTGTAGATATTGCGTTCCATTGATTTTCAGAGGCACGTCTTACCGGAGTCTATGCTGTGGTTCATTTGATCACTGGTTTCCCCATCTTCACTCAGGTAACCCGGAGGCGGTGTTTCTAAACAGAAGTAACAGGTTACTCAGATGCTGAATATATGTACACACATCTACAGTTCACCATAGGCGCCAATGGTATTTCGGCAGCTTGCACACCAGCATTCGGGAGATTCACTCTCTACTCATAGAATCATAGAATGGTAGAGTTGGAAGGGACCTCCTGGGCCATCTGGTCCAACCCCCTGCTCAAAGCAGGATTCGCTAAATCATCCCTGACAGATGTCTGTCCATCCTCTGTTTGAAGACTTCCATTGAAGGAGAACTCACCACCTCTCGTGGCAGCCTGTTCCACTCATTGATCACTCTAACTGTCAAAAAGTTTTTTCTAATATCTAATCTGTGTTTCCTCCCATTCAGTTTCATCCATATTCGCCACGCAAAAAAAAACAAAAAACGTATTTACTTGGAAAAAAGAAACCATATCAAAACTTTGTTCACATGCAGCGTTATTGGGCAGTCAGGGCCATGGGAACTCGGCACAGAGGCTGCAATACCAGAGTGAGCGGTGCCAAGGTCAGCAAGGTTTAGTGTATGGCAGACAGTGTGTGCAGGAGGCCGAATGTAGCAATCGCGATGGTCAATTACTGCAAGATTTTGTGTGCCAATGGTCTGATACAGGTTGGCAAAGCAATGGCCGCACGGCTTCTGCACCACCGCCGCATCGCCTGACAATATCCTTAGGTTATTTACCACCCTGGACCATGATAATCACATAGAACTTGGGGTTCTGGGTTAATGCATTATCCAGTTTTTGCTCAAGTTATATCCACATCACAAGTTTTAGGTAACAATCATATTTTTAACCCCTTAAAACAGCACTTCTGGCATTGTTTTGTGTAATATATTATTGTGGCATTCACCGTGGGCAAAGCATAATGATAGAGGGTTAGGCCGGGGTCACACTAACCAACGCAAAATACGGTCAGTATTTTACATGCGTAATACGGATCAATGGCCCCTAAATAGTGCTCTGTATCTCAGCCGTAATCAAGGTGTGGTCGCGTATTTTGCGCATGTAAGCATCCGTATGTAATCCGTATGGCATCCGTATGGTGAGATTTTCTCGTCACCTTGCAAAATGGACATATAATGGAGCCCTATGACAGGTTTTATAACACAAACCAAAGAATAGATATAGACACATAGAATGTGCATATATATAGAATACATACATATATATATATATATATATATATATATATATATATATATATATATATATATATATATGCATTCTATGTGTATATATCTATTCTTTCGTTTCTTTATTAAACCTGTCAGTGTGAGTTTACTGTATAGCGCACTGAATTGCCGGCTTTGCTAAAAGACACCTGGTGCGTATTTCTCGCAAGTCACATGTGTGGTCGGTGTGTAATCCGTATTTTTTGCGCACCCATAGACTTGCATTGGCGTACTACGGGCGTAGTACGCTGACAATCGCAGCATGCTGCGATTGGCACGGAGCCTAGAATACGGATGAGAAATATACGCCTGGTGCGAGGGACCCCATAGGGAATCATTGGTCCGTGTCTAATGCGTGCTTTTAGCGCCTCTCACTCGGCTGTATTCCTCGCCAGTGTGACCCCGGCCTTATAGTACATATTGTTAAGGACATGGCCGTACCAATTGTGTGTCTTTTTAAAACACGCTGATTTTTTCTAGATTAAACTTTTTTTTTTTTTTTTTTTTTTTAACTGGGATTTGGGGGAGGATTATTTTTTTGATTTTCATTTTCTTTGTACATTTGAAAACATTTTTTCCTTTTCATTTTTATAACATTTATTAGTCCCCCCAGGGACCAGTGCTTGACAGACTGCCTATCAGACACAACAGTTCACAATTGTGCTGATGAGTTGACAGAGGGAGATTTCTTCATCTGTCAAACTGTTCATGTGCTGCTGTCACCGCTGACAGATGTATATAAGGAGTTAAGACAGCTGGGATTGGCAGCAAAGTCGATGTCGGCAGTGCATATCAGTCGGGCTGCTGCCACTGATCACAATGATAGAGGAGCTGTAGCGTGTGATCAGTATGACGTATGTAGCTGTCAAAGTGACATGTGCTCGTGACAGATATGTATATCATATATGGTTAAAGGGTAAAAAGCATAAACTAATTTACATTTTGTAGCTTTCTCCCAGAAAATGATCATTTATAGTAAAAGATGATTGTGTTAATGCTGCGATTGCAGAGTTATCAAGCAAGCATTTTACCAGCAGTTGTCCACATTTCTGCAGATATTTAACCCTTTCGCGCCTGAGCCTGTTTTTGCCTTCGTGACCAGGCCAATTTTTTCAATTCTGACCAGTGTCACTTTATGAGGCCATAACTCTAGAACGCTTCAACGGATCCTGCTTATTCTGACATTGTTTTCTCAAGACATATTGTACTTCAGGATAGTGGTAAAATTTCTTAGATATGAACTGCGCTTATATGTTAAAAAAATCGAAATTTGGCAAAAATTTTGAAAATTTTGCAATTTTCAAACTTTTAATTTTTATGCCCTTAAATCAGAGAGTGATATCGCACAAAATAGTTAATAAATAACATTTCCCACATGTCTACTTTACATCTGCACAATTTTGGAAACATAATTTTTTTTTTTTAGGAAGTTATAAGGGTTAAAAGTTGACCAGCGATTTCTCATTTTTACAACACCATTTTTTTTAGGGACCACCTCACATTTGAAGTGAGTTTGGGGGGTCAATATGACAGAAAATACCCAAAAGTGACACCATTCTAAAAACTGCACCTCTCAATGTACTCAAAACCACATTCAAGAAGTTTATTAACCCTTCAGGTGCTTCACATGAATGAATGGAATGTGGAAGGAAAAAATAAACATTTAACTTTTTTTCACAAACATTTTACTTCAGAACCATTTTTTTTATTTTCACAAGTGTAAAAACAGAAAATGAACCACAAAATTTTTTGTGCAATTTCTCCCAAATACGCCGATACCCCGTATGTGGGGATAAACCACTGTTTGAGCACACGGCAGAGCTCAGAAAGGAAGAAGTGCCGTTTGACTTTTTCAATGCAGAATTGGCTGGAATTGAGATAGGACGCCATGTCGCATTTGGAGAGCCCCTAATGTGCCTAAACAGTGGAAACCCCCACAAGTGACCCCATTTTGGAAACTAGACCCCTTAAAGAACTTATCTAGATGTGTCATGAGCACTTTGAACCCCCAAGTGCTTCACAGAAGTTTATAACGTAGAGCCATGAAAATAAAAAATCATTTTTGTTCCACAAACATGATCTTTTAGCCCCCAATTTTTTATTTTCACAAGGGTAACAGGAGAAATTGGACCCCAAAAGTTGTTGTCCAATTTGTCCTGAGTACACTGGTACCCCATATGTGGAAGAAAACTACTGTTTGGGCACACGGGGGGGGGGCTCGGAAGGGAAGTAGTGACGTTTTGGAATGCAGACTTTGATGGAATGGTCTGCGGGTGTCATGTCGCGTTTGCAGAGCCCCTGATGTGCCTAAACAGTGGAAATCCTCCACAAGTGACCCCTTTTTGGAAACTAGACCCCCCCAAGGAACTTATCTAGATGTGTGGTGAGCACTTTGAACCCCCAAGTGTTTCACTAAAGTTTATAATGTAGAGCCGTGAAAATAAAAAAATCATTTTTTTTCCACAAAAATGATCTTTTAGCTCCCAATTTTTATTTTCACAAGGGTAACAGGAGAAATTGGACCCTAAGAGTTGTTGTCCAATTTGTCCTGAGTACGCTGGTACCCCACATGTGGGGGGGGACCACTGTTTGGGCACACGGTGGGGCTCGGAAGGGAAGTAGTGACGTTCTGGAATGCAGACTTTGATGGAATGGTCTGCGGGCGTCATATTGCATTTACAGAGCCCCTGATGTGCCTAAACAGTGGAAATCCTCCACAAGTGACCCCTTTTTGGAAACTAGACCCCCCCAAGGAACTTATCTAGATGTGTGGTGAGCACTTTGAACCCCCAAGTGTTTCACTAAAGTTTATAATGTAGAGCCGTGAAAATAAAAAAATCATTTTTTTTCCACAAAAATGATCTTTTAGCTCCCAATTTTTATTTTCACAAGGGTAACAGGAGAAATTGGACCCTAAGAGTTGTTGTCCAATTTGTCCTGAGTACGCTGGTACCCCACATGTGGGGGGGGACCACTGTTTGGGCACACGGTGGGGCTCGGAAGGGAAGTAGTGACGTTCTGGAATGCAGACTTTGATGGAATGGTCTGCGGGCGTCATATTGCATTTACAGAGCACCTGATGTACCTAAACAGTGGAAACCCCCAATTCGAATTCCAACCCTAACCCCAACACACCCCTAACTCTAGCCCTAACCCTAGCCCTAACCCTAGCCTGCCTACCTGCTTTTTTTTTCTTTACTTTTTTTTTATTTTTGTGTTTTTTATTTTTTGTATTTTTGACTCATAGTAACGCCACTTCTCTGATCTCACACTGGCAGATGATCAGAGGAGAAGCAGCGTTACTATGTGACAAGATCGCTGCCCGGCACATAGTAACGCCACTTCTCCTCTGATCTCACACTGACAGATGAGCAGAGGTGAAGCAGCGTTACTGTGTGACAAGATCGCTGCCTGACACAGCTGTGCCAGGCAGCGATCAGCTGTGCCAGGCAGCGATCTAGTCACACAGTAACGCTGCTTCACCTCTGCTCATCTGTCAGCATGAGCTCAGAGGAGAAGTCGCGTTATAATGAGGGAGATCGCCGGGAAACAAGCAGCTTTCCCAGCGAGCTCTCTCATTGGCTGCTGTGAAGCGACGTCATCAGGACCTGAACCAATCAGGTCTCGATGACGTCGGGGGTCCCAGCATGCATTGTGCACCGGGATCCCCGCGTTATAAGGTATGAGGGGGTCCCGGGGGGCACAAAACCGCCGACAGTAGATAAACGTCGGCGCTGCACAAAGCCCAGCAAGCGCCAACGTTTATCTACTGTGGGCGGTCGCGAAGAGGTTAAGCCCCCATCTTTTATAAAGGGAGGTGGTTACATTTTATAATTCATGTGGGGTAGCACCTTTTCCAACAAAACCTATAAATTTGATTAACAAGTATTATTCTGAGACAAAATATACATCCGTACCTGGAATGTAGCTGCTTATCGGCTCAATGCCTGCCGGGAAGTTGGTGTTCTCTGGGATGGAATGACTGTAGTCATCGAGAGGAGGGAATTCTGTAGGAATATCTGCGTTTCTTGGGACGAGCACAGGAGGCAGAACTGAGACAAAGGAACAGAATAAAGTTAAAGAGAAGCATTTATTTGCACGCTGTGAGGATTCTCTGGTGTCGGCACAGTCAGTCATGTGACTGCAAGTATTCTATTTGCATACAACCGGCCACTTTCCGACTAGACTGTTTCTGGCCTTGCTCAATACGCTTGCATTGAGCGAGGCTACACCGATCTAGTCGGTATGTGACCGTGTGTGTGCAAATCAGCGCGGTACCAGAGAATCCTCATAGCACGCAGTGCACACGATGTAATGATTCACAAGTCTGCAGTCCCATAGATGGACTGCAGACTTGTGCCTAGAGGACAGACAACCCCTTTAAGCTTGTTACTTGTTATCTATAAACCTATAATAAGGTGATATAATATTGTGCAATGATAAACACCTTGGTCAGCCTAAAACAGAAACTTCTAGAGGAACCCATACCCGGCTGCCAGCTGCTTCTCCCAACTCCCACATATATAAGAACACTCGGATGGGCTGGGGTTCTCTGTGAGAAAATCACTGCTGGCCTCCTGTGGTAATGACTTTTTTCCTGGAGAAGAGACGTACCATCTGTAAGAAATCTGACGTTCTAGATCCTCCTCTTCCCTAACATCATCTTTGGGGAGAGACGAAGCAGCCATAACGGTTAGACTTTTGTCTGATCCTGCCGATATCGGCGGATTTAGCTGATGTTAGACTAGGGTGTATGGGACCCAAAAAGGTATCAAGGAGCCAACCTTGAAAAGGAATAAAAGCAAAGTTCTGCTTCCTTATGGGTAAATGGAAGGTAAATCCAAGGCTAATTATTACCATGCCAATAATCTCTTCCATGTAATCAGTTGTGTTATCCTGTATGTCCATTGCCTGCAGCGTTAATTCACATACCTGGAGTCTCCACTCTTTGATAATGATATGGATTTACACACACTTCATCCTTCTTCATGTTGAAAGCGTATTCACACAATTCCATTGCCCGGAGCTCGTGGTGACTGTGCAGGTCCGGCCACCTCCAGAGGCGGCAGTAGATGACGTGAGGCAATCCTTTCCGATGGGACACTTGCAGCCTACCATCCAGAGACCTGCAGAGAGAATGCACAAGCGGTTATCATCAATGCTCGGCACTAGCAGAGTCCATAAATCTAATAGAAGAGAATCTCGACATGCTGTCTAGTTTGAAGACACCAAAATGCTCATTTCTCCACGTATTCATAGGAATTGTTCTACTTTAATTAAATTTACACATATTATGATTTCCATCACCAATAAAGTAGATAAATTGTAACACTGTGTATTGTAAACTAATTTTAGTCTCATAACCACATGAATATGGTGTATTTAGAGGGTAAGGATCTAAGTGAAAACTTTTATGCACAAAAAAAGTGTCACATGAATGTTGCCGCATTCGGCAGTGGTAAGAAAAAAATAAATCACGCACAAGCACATTAGAACTGCTACGCGTGGCCCTAACAACTAACACGCTGGCACAATGTGCAAGATTTATTCCAAAATGGACAGCTTCCACTGCAAGTCCAAAGAGAAGCCATAAGTCACAGGCAAAAAGGTCCTAAAGTCACAAAGGACAAGGCTATTAGTCCAGGTTAGGAGACATGAGGTCGGTCCGGGGATTGTGATTTCTACATGGACCGTAAATCACGGACATCTTACTCCAGCATCAGGGTCAGTTCATTCCTGGCGGATAAACTGCAGCTTAGCCAAGCCGCTTTCCAGCCGCAGAACTTCTGGGCATAAACTGAGGTGCAGCACAGATTGCCAACCTGCAGCATGTGAATTGTAGATTGGGGATTTTTATTGCAGATTTTCCTCTATGTAATGAATTAGGAAAAAGCCAAGGCAAATACGCAAGAAAATCCACATGTAAAAGGATAAGAGGCATTATATACTGGTGGGTTCACGGCAGAAATGGATGAACCTTTAATGTGAATTATTACATTGGTGAAGAATAAAGGAATGGTACATCTGTACATCATACTGGGATTATAGTACATCTGTACATCATACTGGGATTATGGTAAATCTGTACATTATACTGGGATTATGGTACAAATGTACATCACACTGGGATTATGGTACAATTGTACATCACACTGGGATTAGGATATAGCTGTGCATCACACTGGGATTATGGTACATCTGTACATCATACTGGGATTATGGTACATCTGCACATCATACTGGGATTATGGAACATCTGTACATCACACTGGGATTATGGTACAATTGTACATCACACTGGGATTAGGATATAGCTGTGCATCACACTGGGATTATGGTACATCTGTGCATCACACTGGGATTATGGTACATCTGCGCATCACACTGGGATTATGGTACATCTGCGCATCACACTGGGATTATGGTACATCTGCGCATCACACTGGGATTATGGTACATCTGCGCATCACACTGGGATTATGGTACATCTGCGCATCACACTGGGATTATGGTACATCTGCGCATGACACTGGGATTATGGTACATCTGCGCATGACACTGGGATTATGGTACATCTGCACATCACACTGGGATTATGGTACATCTGTAAATCATACTAGGATTATGGTACATCTGTACATCATACTAGGATTATGGTACATCTGTACATCATACTAGGATTATGGTACATCTGTACATAATACTGGGATTATGGTACATCTGCACATCACACTGGGATTATGGAACATCTGTACATGATACTGGGATTATGGTACAAATTTACATCACACTGGGATTAGGATATATCTGTGCATCACACTGGGATTATGGTACATCTGCGCATCACACTGGGATTATGGTACATCTGTACATCATACTGGGATTATGGTACATCTGTACATCATACTGGGATTATGGTACATCTGTACATCATACTGGGATTATGGTAAATCCGCACATCATACTGGGATTATGGTACATCTGCACATTATACTGGGATTATGGTACATCTGTATATCACACTGGGATTATGGTACAAATGTACATCACAATGGGATTAGGATACATCTGTGCATCACACTGGGATTATGGTACATCTGTGTATCACACTGGGATTATGGTACATCTGTACATCATACTGGGATTATGGTAAATCTGCACATTATACTGGGATTATGGTACATCTGTACATCACACTGGGATTATGGTACAAATGTACATCACACTGGGATTATGGTACAAATGTACATCACACTGGGATTAGGATATTATTAGTGCATCACACTGGGATTATGGAACATCTGTACATGATACTGGGATTATGGTACAAATTTACATCACACTGGGATTAGGATATATCTGTGCATCACACTGGGATTATGGTACATCTGCGCATCACACTGGGATTATGGTACATCTGTACATCATACTAGGATTATGGTACATCTGCACATCATACTGGGATTATGGTACATCTGTACATCATACTGGGATTATGGTACATCTGTACATCACACTGGGATTATGGTAAATCCGCACATCATACTGGGATTCTGGTACATCTGCACATTATACTGGGATTATGGTACATCTGTATATCACACTGGGATTATGGTACAAATGTACATCACAATGGGATTAGGATACATCTGTGCATCACACTGGGATTATGGTACATCTGTGTATCACACTGGGATTATGGTACATCTGTACATCATACTGGGATTATGGTAAATCTGCACATTATACTGGGATTATGGTACATCTGTACATCACACTGGGATTATGGTACAAATGTACATCACACTGGGATTATGGTACAAATGTACATCACACTGGGATTAGGATATTATTAGTGCATCACACTGGGATTATGGTACATCTGTGCATCACACTGGGATTATGGTACATCTGCGCATCACACTGGGATTATGGTACATCTGTACATCACACTGGGATTATGGTAAATCCGCACATCATACTGGGATTATGGTACATCTGCACATTATACTGGCATTATGGTACATCTGTACATCACACTGGGATTATGGTACAAATGTACATCACACTGAGATTAGGATATTGTTACATTGGTGAAGAATAAAGGAATGGTATATCTGTACATCATACTGGGATTATGGTACATCTGTACATCATACTGGGATTATGGTACATCTGTACATCATACTGGGATTATGGCAAATCTGCACATCACACTGGGATTATTGTAAATCCGCACATCACACTGGGATTATGGTAAATCTGCACATTATACTGGGATTATGGTACATCTGTACATCACACTGGGATTATGGTACATCTGCACATCACATTGGGATTATGGTACATCTGCACATCACACTGGGATTAGGATACATCTGTGCATCACACTGTGATTATGGTACATCTTCACATCACACTGGGATTATGGTACATCTGCGCATCACACTGGGATTATGTTCTGTAGGACAACATGATTTATTTGAGTCCTCTGCAGAGAAAGGAGGTGGTGGTCAGGTACTGCACAGACCTCACGGATGGGAGGGCCGATCTACGAGGAATCTATATATACATGAGCGGACTTAGCACACAGATACAGGAAATGTGACAGGTCACACAGAGCTGAGAAGGGACGAATGGCCGGATAAGATAAACCATAGATCACACCAAAGTCATGGCACTACCATCTGTTAGTGCTTAACCCTTAGTACTAACCAGTGCTATACATTGACCCCAAACCTGTGTAAAATGTGAACACCCCAATATTGGGATTCTTTGCTACGACAAAGAACTCAACGATTCCTCCTTCTTTCTGATCTGCTTTGCCTCCTTTTCTTGTGGTCACAGACAGAGCTTACACTGGGCTATAGATGCAGAAAATTCCCACTGACATATCATTCACATATTACAGATAATTAGCATGTCCCCATCACTCCTGGGGCCCAGGACATGGAAAGGTCCACTCCCCCCAAAAAAAGCTGGAAAAATTGCTGGTAAAAAAGCATGAAAAACTCTTCCTATTCATGTCTATTGTAAATCTACTTTGCTGGTCATATTTTATTGCTTCACATTTTGAAAAACACCTGGTGAAAAAAAAAGAAAAAGAAAACGTGCATGTGTTTTCTTAGCTGTCAATTCAGAAGTAGCTTCTGACGGAATCTCCTCCAAACTAGGCACTGACCAATTCGAATGATGCCGAAAAAATAAATAACATTTCCAAATACACATGAAAAACTCTTGAAAACTGCTTCAGAAATGAAAAGCTGCTCCAAAAACTCCCTGAAGAGGGAACATTTCCCAAAAAAAAAAAATTGTCATTTTTGAAAGCCTCAACAAAAAAAAAAAAAATCCATCTGCAGACAACCTCAGAGAAGCTGAGATCTACTATGCCCTAAATAACCAGGCCTGAAAGGGGTGTTCTCAAGTTTACATTGTATCCCTTAGGCCGGGATCACAATTGCGAGAAACTCGCACCTCAATGCCCAGCACTGCCGCCGGCACTCGGGACCGGAGTGTATGGCTGCATGTATTTCTAGGAGTTTCTTGCAAGTGTGACCCCGGCCTTACCCACTAGATAGGGACTAACTTTACCATCACTGAGGGTCTGACAGCCGTGGCCCCCACCGATCCAGAGAATCGGGGCTCTGAGGAGCTCGCACTGAATGGAGCAGCGGTCCATCATGTGCACTGCGTCTCCATTCATTCTCAGTCTATGTTCCCACTATGATCTTTTCGTGCATATATTTTACACCACTTCTTACAGTACCAGCAAAGTAGATGGGATTCATAGGAATCTCCTGCCCACTCTGCTTCTTTTTTATGCTGCATCAACAGACCTGGGGTGCGTTTCCCAAATCCACAACAAGTCAATTTCTCTTGCGGATACCGCGGCGGAAACGCACTAAAAATGCATGTAATCCGCATCTATGCAAGTCAATAAAGTTTTGTCAAAGGCAAATACCAAGAAGTATCAAAAACAATGCAGCTTTATTTAAAGGGAATCTGTCACCTCATTTTTGCCCTATGAGCTGCAGCCACCGTCATCAGGGGCTTATCTACAGCATTCTGTAACACTGTAGATAAGCCCCCCATGTAACCTGAAAGATAAGAAAGACGAGTTATATTGTACTCAGCCGAGGGGGCGGTCCGGTCCAATGGTTGTCACAGGTCCGGTGCCTCCCATCTGCTAGCGATGATGTCCTCCTCCTTGCTTCTTTCGCGCTCCTGCGCAGGCGTACTTTATCTGCCCTGTCGAGGGCAGAGTAGAGTACTGCAGTGCGCAGGCGCTGGGCCTCTCTGACCTTTCCCGGTGCCTGCGCACTGCAGTACAGATCTGCAGCGGCAACGTGTGCACATACCCTTAATGTTCCCAGTGACATCTGAGGTCAATGCTTTTCCAGTGGGATAGACATTATTATTTACTTGCTTAAACCAGTAATGAGATCTTTCAAAGCTTAAAACTAAACTGTAAAATTGACATCAATTTGCTTTTTTGTCATTATATGAATAAAGGGAATGTGCAAAAACACCGTATACAAGAAAAAATGTTAGCAGACTAATAATTCAATGACTGATGCTCTGAGTCTACTTGCAAACACTTCTGAGAATGTGCTGAGCTCCAGGACACAATACTCAGATATTTGAGAAAGTTATTTTAAGGGGCTCGAGCGCTAGCTGGGACTTGCCCTCTGCCAGAAAACACGTCTAAAGCCTACAAGCGACTGCCAGTCTTGGCCTTAATCCAGTGGAGCGGAGCCTTGCCATTTGTTGCCAAGTCAGCCACTTATGAACTGCAAAAGGCTTTGCTGCAACAGTCACCGCCGACGTCTGCACAATCTGCATGGGACGAAGTTCTCCAGGACACATGTAGCACACGCTGATGATTATCGGTGCGAGCATTTCATGGGCGACCTTCTACCCGGTCAAGCCTGTAGCTCGCTCATACACGTTTAAACATAAAACACAAAACCCCTAACACAGGAAACCTGAAAAACGGAGATCCCGGGAATTATCATGTGTTTTGTTTATAGTAAGGGCATGGAGTTTATCGGATTCCCATGCTGATAATTTACATACAGAATATGATAAATGGTTCTTTGTTAGGTGTGCTAGTATACAACCTGTAACCGGTCCACAGTATGGAAGAAGGAAGGGGGGCTATCTTCTGAGAGGCGAGACCTTGCACAACAGCTAATATGGCTAATATTCTCCCATAGAATGAAGGGGAAAACCCTCTGTAATTCGCTATGTGATGGAACACGCTACAAGTTCTATTAGGAGACAACCTGCGTCCGCCCAAGAATGAAAAAGGGGGTACAGTACAGACCTCAAGAACGCTATGGGCACCATACTACAGACTTGGTCCATCCTTTTCTTTATCTGGTTCTTTTCTTCTTTATTTCTGATACACTTTCCTTACACTGCTGCTTCTTGTAATTCATGACTTACTGTATTATTCCCTCACTCCTTCTCACTATATAGTCTCTGGCCCATATTACAAATTTTGTTCTAACTTTTTATCCTGTTTTTTTTTCTTCTCTTTCTCAGCTACTCCCTGGTCTGTTTCTGTTACATTTTCCTTACACTCTTGCTTCTTGTAATTCATGACTGAATTATATAACACTCTCTCCGTACTGTGTCGCTTCGGGCCCATATTACAGATTATCTTCTATATACTTTTTTTTATCCTGTTTTATCTTCTTTCTCAGCTGGTCCCTGATCTGTGTCTATTACATTGTTGCTTCTTGTAACTCATGACTTATACTGTAACACCCCCTCTGTACTATGTCCACTCTGGCCCATGTTACAGATTTTCTCTCTGATTTCCCTTCTTGTTCTCTGCTGGTCTTTGTTCTGCATCTGTTCCATTCTTACTCTGTTGTTTCTGGTAACTCAAAACTTACAACGTAACATTCCCACCTTCCATGTTGTATCACATACTGGGCTTACACGTATGTTTCTGCTCAGTTTTTTTACTTACTTATTATGCTTACATCAGTCTTGCTGTGACTTATTTCTATAAGCTTTATGGTGGGCTGTTACGATTCTTATTTTTCTGGTTTCTGCAATAACTTGTGGGAAGGTGGGGTATCAAAGATTTTTCAAGTTACCATTTACCTGATGTATTCAAATTATTGGTATTTTATTAAAGGCTCTGTCCAGGGCTTTTGTTTGATACTCTCTAAAGCAACTATGGTGGCTCAGTGGTTAGCACTGTTGCCTTACAGTGCTGAGGTCCTGTGTTCAAAACCCACCAAGGACAACATCTGCAAGGAGATTGTATGTTCTCCCCGTGTTGCGTGGGTTTTCTCTGGGTTCTCTGGTTTCCTCCCACACTCCAAAGACATACTGATAGGGAATGTAGGTTGTGAGCCCCAATGGGGACAGCGATGGTAATGAATGTAAAGAGCTGTGGAATATGATAGCACTATATAAGCAATGCAAAATACTAACTGTTAAAAAAGGGAAATTTTTCTCTATAGGATTAGGAAGCCAGTCTTCTGGTGCTCGGTCCTCTGAAAGGCTACAGGTCGTGATATCATCTTTTGGAAGTCTACTCAACATCAGGTCTCTATTCAAGGTCGTTCAGCATCTCATCAAGAGCGGAGTTACAAAGCCCTTCCATAAAAGAGTATAGAGAGCACTGGCTCTGCACAAAGCACCATGGGAAATGGCGTTTAAGGGCCTTGTTAAAACTACAGAAAGGCGCCAATCATAAGTAGCTACTGTTTACAACCACCACTAGACAGAACGCCGATACAGGTCTCAAACTACTGGTAATAGCATTAAAGACCCGATGGAATGCTTCTCGTACTTTGTTGACAAGTCGCACAACCCTATAATATATTCTCTCCATTTCTCTCAGATAGATTGTCAGTAGGAAACCAAGTGCATTTTTCAAAACATATATTCAGTCAACCATGGAAAAGTTAAAAAAAATATATTCAATCTAAATATCCATGAGGAGCAGTGAAGGCCGTGCCCACGAGTCTGACACACAGCTAAACAAAGCTATAATCAGACTATGGAGTCATACAAGACGACCCCCGGATGCTGCATGAGCAATGTGTGTGCGCTCCCATATATACAAAACGTCCGGATCAGACACTCTCACCCAGAATCCCAGGGCCGCGGAGGGTTTTCCAGGCGGGGAGCTCACTTGGTGGTCCTAAACTAGACAGCAACAGCCAAATACTGTACGACTGAAATCAGAAGCACCATTCTTATTTACTGCTGGAATATCTGAGATGATAAACATACTTTCTTCCGAGCCGCCGGTGATTATTCGCCGCAGCTTTATTATACGAGTCGGAACTAGACTCCACGCTTACAATGTTTCACTAGGGAGAAGATTTAACCATTCTCGTACCCTGTATAGCAAGAGAAAAGGGATTAGAGGGACACTTACAAAACTGTGCACTGTGGATGAAACAAACAGATATTTCTTAGGGAAAAAAAGTCTTCATATATTTACTGTTTACCTACAGCATCCCATGTATCGGGACAAACAAGTGTTCGGGCAGGATTGTACCTAAGGCTATGCCGTGACCAACGTAATTCAGTCCGTGTGCTGTTCCGTGCACACAACGGACAGCACATGCGCAGCACTGACCAGAGCACGTCTAGTGCACACAAGCAATCGCTATAGGCACGGGTCTCATACTAGCCTCATCTGTTCTGTGGAGCAAGACAATGGCTACATCACATATTCATGTGACTGGCCTGTGACCTGCTACATTCATGCAAACAATCTTTAAAGGGGTTTTCCATCTTCAAATGTTCTCACTCCATCAGCTTTCCCTTTGTAATAATAATATCAGCTGTCCTCATCTTGCCCAGCTCCAGCGCTGCAACCAATCACTGGGCTCAGCAGCTTGTGCTGTTTACATCAGTAGACTTGCTAAGCCAAGTGACTGGCTGCAGTGGTCAACGCCGTTGCAGTCGTGACATCATCGCTGAAGCCTGTAAACAATCACCTGGAGCAGTGGCGGAGGAGAGCCATCCCTGGAGCTGGGGAAGATGAGGACCGCTGATATTAGCTTAAAATTGGGTAGGGTGATGGGGTCAAAACAAACTGAAGATGCAAAACACCTTTAAGTGATTCAAATAATACCACAAATACTACATCACAGGCCCTTCAGGCTGTAAACTAGGCATAACACTGTGTATATGTTTTTACTGAGTTTTCACTTAAATCCATTGATTGAAGAGGAACGAAAGACAAAGCTAAGCTCAGCGGGTGCAGTGATGTGGACTTCGGATGGACTTTGGAGCACAGACTGTGAGAAGCCCACAGAATCACTGGATGGACCGCTCACATGCTCCTCCATGAGCTGCCATTTTTGGGACAGAAGTTCTGTCAATGCGTGAAGAAAGCTGAAGTAACAGGACAACGTGACCAATTCACTTAAGCAGGCCAAGATGCGCCAAAGTTATTAAGAGACACGCTTCTCTTAATAAATTTAGCACATTTCACTGGAATGTTTAGCCTAAGAAACACTACTTTTCAAGGAAATCTAGCTTAATCCAAAACGACTGGGGTTTTTTTTTGCCATATTAAAATCTATGTTAAAAAAATGGGTAATTTGTAATTTTCACACCTGTCACTTTTTGCATTTTTAGACTCCTACTGCCTGCTCTTTCTGGAAGAATTTTCAGCAGGCTCAGTATCATCACATGCAGAATGACAATGACAGATAACACCTCTAGGCACAGCTGATAACACAGAATCCATCAATAACAATATGTGATGTCAAAGCTGACCCTGCGCCCCCTCCCTTCACAATGACTTCTGCACATGCTCACTAGATGCATCAATACAAAAGACGGTTAGAGTTTGTTCATTGTGGCCAATGTACATATGTTGTTTCCTAAAACAACAGGAAGGATGAGTCTTAGCAAGCTCTAGTGGCCAGTGTGAGAGTAGAACATGTAGTTAATTTAGTTTAAAAAAAATATTATAA
This sequence comes from Dendrobates tinctorius, assembly GCF_039654945.1. Classification (NCBI taxonomy): domain Eukaryota; kingdom Metazoa; phylum Chordata; class Amphibia; order Anura; family Dendrobatidae; genus Dendrobates; species Dendrobates tinctorius. Next base: position 92,280,728 of record NW_027361690.1, on the reverse strand, counting down.
TTGTGCTAATTTACAATTATTCTAAAAAAAAGTATTTAATAGTGTTCCCTTAATCAGATGTTAGGGCCAGTGACAGCAATCATGCTAAATCCGCCAGAAGTTATTCTTCACCAGCCAGGTGAGGTTGTCCTGCGGTCTCACGAGAGGCTCCTGATAGAGCGCACTGCTCTGCAGGGTAATCCTCCCACTGCTGCTCCCATTCACTTCCTCTTCATCCCCCACTGCAGTGCGAGGAATGGTCGGGTGACTCATTTCCTCCACAGAGAGCAGCTTACCTCACTTTCTGTGAATGAGCCCAATAACAATCACAATCCACCATATCTGTGTGCACAGTATACAGAAGAGTTTATACAGCAGTGTCACTCGCTGTGTCAGCTGACTCACACACAACTTTCACAGGCAGGACTTCTTACCAAGACACTGACACATGGCAGCATTTGGCACAGCAGTATTACGCAGCAATCTTTGGGAAAGCCTTGCATGACTGGGGCTAATGTAACGCGGTCTTGTCTTCTAGCACAGTTAAACTCATTTTGTTCACATGTGATCAACTGCAAGCGGTGACAGCAAGGTCTAGCTGACCGTTAATCAATGTCTCTCATGGTCTTCAAGAGGAGTGGTCTTCTCTATGAACATGGCAGGAATTCATAGTATATGATGGAACTGAAAATCTGACATTGGATAAGGGGTAGTCCGCTTACCGCCATTATGGCAGGCTATGCCATAAATGGTGGATGTACACGGGTCCTAAGTCGGAGATCTGCACCCATCTTGAGAAAGACGACCTGTTGCTGTCAGTGGAGAGGAGGATTTACATGCATTGCTCTTTCAAGTGTTCTACTAAGGCCATGTGCACACGATGCAGATTTGCAGCGTTTCCGCAGCGGATTTTACCGCGCAGAAACGTTGCATATCCACATTGTGATGTACAGTACCTTTAAAATGAATGGAAAAAAAAAAAAGCTGTGCAGACGCTGCGGATTTTTCCGCACGGCTTTCCTGCGGTACAAAATCTGCAGCATGTTACTTCTTTTGTGCGGTTTTCCATCCCCCCTGTCACCAAATCCACAGGGGGAAACCCCGCAATGGAAAACCGCACAAAAACCGCATGAAAACCGCGTGAAAAATGGAAGAAATCCGCAGGAAAAATGCAGGTCATTTGACCTGCGGTTTTCTTCCATTCTGCACGGAAAAATCCGCAGGGCTCAAAACTCCGTCTGCACTCAGCCTAAAAGTCAAAATATCAGAACTCCGCTAGAAAAGTTACTGGAGAAAGCCATGAAGTTGCAGACACCTCGCCATTCACAGCAGCTCGAGGCAAGGTCTCACTATTGCGATGAGTGTGGGCCCCAAAGATGAGAAAGGCGTCTATCAAACATTTACATCAGATCCCATAGATATGCCATTTGGGATTATACTTTTAATGGGATTCTGTAAGCACAAAATGACATAAAACCGAGCACATGCACTTGGTGCACCCTTGGTGTGGCCAAACATTTTAATGCACATTACAACCTACTTCTTTTTCATCTATCTACGCAGCATTCCTCTAGTTTTTGTAAATACAGATTACTCACTCAATGTCGAGGAAGGCAGAGATCGATGAACGACAAGTTACCAGGAAGATACACATAACCGCTTGGCCACGCCAAGGGTGCACCGAGCACCTGTGATTAGTTTGAACAGTAGCAATCATTCTGTGCTGATAAGACTCCCCATAAGAGTAGACATACACAATCAATAAGAGATATGGTGTTAAAGCAGAGAATTATATGCTTGAACAAAATCCTACAGAACTATAGGCGCCCATATTGTTTCCTGACTTAATAGGTGCATGGGGGAAATAAAGCGGGAATTTAAGGTGTGTATTCTTGCTGTAAAATGTGAGCGCTTACCTTCAAGAATGATAGTGAAGTCAGAAAGGGAGTTCTAGATGTTACCTGCTGTCTTCACTCTTCATCCTCAGAGTCACGCTTTACTAATGGGGAACTTAGAAGGGATGGATTGTGGTAGAAGATCAAGGTTATGGGAAATCATGTCATCACAACTGACAGTCTAAATGTTTACAGTATTATGTCTGCTGCGAGGCGTTCTCTGGGTACAGGACGGGAGAGCGGCCAGATTGTTCTGTACAGCTCAGATAGAGGATGTTAATAAAGAGAGTTCAGTCATTTGATGGGAAGATTTATCAATGGCACTTCTGCTTCTGCGGGAGAAAGAGCTTTGTCTTGCTCACCACTCGTTTTACTATGGCCACCTCATATCCTCAATATCTAACCACAGAAGCCCACCAAAATAAAAGTGCAAGCCATTTTTCAAGAAAAAGGTGCAATCAATCCAGATGGTAACATATTTAGTATTACTGATACCTCTCACATTTGCTATAACTACACGTGGGATCAGGCTCCAGGAGGACACATTTCACCTGGCACATTTTGGGACAACTGGCGCAAAGAAAACTGTCTTTCACAACTTCTACCATATGTATTATGTGTTTTAGACACTTTAGGAGCCATAAATCCTACAAAAAAATGAAGTAAATGCCTAGTAGAAATAAGTTATAATCCATCTTTATTCAAAAAAGAATGTTTTTTAAAAAGTGAACAATGGAGATACACATGCAAAAAAGACTACTATCACAAGTCACAACAAGTACAGTTTTACACTATTCAAGGTGTTACAAACCATTAATTCAGCACTGAGTAGATATTTTTATATAATACAGGTGGTGAAAAAATAAGCCTACAACATGTATAAATTAATCCCTATATACTGAAAAACACACAGGTGCCCACACAATAAATAGTTAGATTATAATAACTCATTAATGTTAGAAAACCTCTCCTGCATATATATAGCCGTGCACACCATCAGAAAATGTACCAATAATAGATTATTTAACATACAGCTTGCAAAGTGCAATAGTGCATAGCAGCAAAAGAAAAAAACAAAAATGCTGTTTTATATATCAGATGGTAAGCACCTCTATAGAGTGCAAATGTGCAAAGCAAAGTGCATAAGAATTAGATTCAATATATATCTTAGTAGTGTGAAAAGATATTGATTAGGTCTGCAAAGTGCAAACAGTGCCCAGCAGCTTGAGATTAATGTAGATTTTGTATCAATAGAGAGTGTCGACACTTACCCCCATAAGGAAGAAGCTATACGCGAAACGCGCGTCGGGGCGTAAGGACTGCTCACAGGTCAGGTACAGTTTCCCTGGTGTGACTTTCTACACAATGACCTCTCTACTGTACTTGTTGTGACTTGTGATAGTAGTCTTTTTTGCATGTGTATCTCCATTGTTCACTTTTTAAAAAACATGCTTTTTTGAATAAAGATGGATTATAGCTTATTTCTACTAGGCGTTTACTTCAATTTTTTGTAGGATTTATAGATCAATGGGAAGAGCCTTTATTAGGCCTGTATTTGTTTTCTGTGAATATACTCTAGGAGCCATGTTTGACAACGGGATTGTGGTCTGGCCGAAAAGGAGTGTGGCCTAACATCTGACACCGTGACTAGAAATCTTAGCTGAATAATAGGTTGCGTAAACTCAAGACTAGTCTAAAGGTGCACCAAACCTATCAAACAACATAAATCAATGCACTAGGTCCAGGTTCTGATGAAAGTCTGAAATATCGTCTGTTTTTCATCCAGAAAAAAAAAAAAATGGATGATTTTCTTTTTTTCATCCAAATGCCATCTATGTGTCCTTCATACGCGTTTTTTTTTTTTAACTTCTGTTTTTACATATTAACATTTAATGAAGTTTACAAGACCCATCCATGTGTACGGGGTCCATTTTTTCCTCTACTATAGACATAAATAGGTGGGTCTCATCCTAAAAAATGGAAGATACTATAATCTGTCATCTGATCACCTCTATTTAATAACATTGGCCCATGTGCTTCCCAAATTCACGTGGGCAGGGAGGCGAAGACCACAGGCGTGTCAATGTTGGAGCTGCCGTGGACTAAGCAGTTGAGTAATGCTTTGTTTTATTTAATTAACAATGTTTTTAATCACTGAGTGCAAACACAACTTGATATATTATACTTTTGTGGTGTACACCATCGTACTGCAGTCAAAGAGTATGCTCACATGGTGTTTTACCCTACGTTCAGCGGTTCCATCGAGGATTACGTCCGAACAGCTCCAAAACTGGATTCGATCATATGTGCCGACGGTGCCATTGACAGTAATGATGCTCTGTCGTACACCATTTATGGTTGTATATGCCTCTGGGAGGCAGGCACCAAAACACAGTAAACTACAGCTTGCCACCAGCCTCAACTAGGTGCATATGTCTGAAAAAGATGTACGACAGAGCACATTGTGACCCCGTCTGCATCATTACTGTCAATGATGTGCCATCAACACATATGCCAGTTTTGCAGGGGTCGGACTTAGGCCCAGATGGAGACACTGAACATGGAGCCACGAAACCATGATGTGAACCCTACCTAAGACTGATGTATGAAGGAAAGAAGAAGATGGCTGTTAACCCAGACAGACTCGGGGATGCTACATGTGGTCTATGGGCTAGGCATCCACCTTGGTCTATGCTGAGATTCTGCTTGTGAAGTTGGCAGAGCTTTGTAAGCACAGATCATATAATATCACATCAGAGGCCCAATATTAGCTAGATAACCAAAATAAAATTCCACATGGTCAGGTGGAGGAAAACCTCTAGACCACAAACATAGAAAACCAAAAAATTGAAAACCATAAAGGTACAAAGGGGGATCAAGGGTAAATTAAATAAGGAAAAAGGATATAAATGGCTATCAAGAAATTATCAGTAGTACCACACGGATAACTATCCTTCGCCTATTAATAACTATAAGTGTAGATGTATAATACCGTTACTCCTTGATATAATAGAGGCTCCATGAACGATGAATAATTAGCATAAAAATTTATTTAATTTTATTAAACAACAAAATTTAGATAGTGACAACATGGAAACAAAACACGGGACAGTGAAAATATTAAATAAAACAATCATAGAATAAATCACCAAAACAAAAAGAAAAGGAAAAACATATGTCCTATGTATACAATTGTATGCCAACACGCAGTAAATGACTGCATATAAAAAGGGCAAATGTCTCTCTTTGAGGCTCCCGGTGTCCCACACGTGCCTGCTGCACCCACTCCCTATTATATCATGACTGAAGGTAACTAATCTAATATTGTATTTACCTATTTGCTCCCACCTGTGCCATTTATGCAATGCTGTTCATGACACAGCCATTTACTTTATCTAGGTGTTTTACTATGGCTGTGCCAGATATGGTAAAAGGGGAGTACTCAACCTTACTGAGAGTGGCTGCAGCTTTGTGTTAGGCAGTGTGTGACAGTTTCCCTTTCTTCTCTATTTTTGTACAGAGAGACATTTGCCCTTTTTATATGCTGCTAACCTCAATACGCACAATTAGCCATTTAAGCCTGTATTTCGTCGTGAATACATTGTGCAGTCATTTACTGCGTGTTGGCATACGATTGTATACATAGGACATATGTTTTTCCTTTTCTTTTTGTTTTGGTGATTTATTCTATGATTGTTTTATTTAATATTTTCACTGTCCCGTGTTTTGTTTCCATGTTGTCACTATCTAAATTTTGTTGTTTAATAAAATTAAATAAATTTTTATGCTAATTATTCATCGTTCATGGAGCCTCTATTATATCAAGGAGTAACGGTATTATACATCTACACTTATAGTTATTAATAGGCGAAGGATAGTAATCCGTGTGGTACTACTGATAATTTCTTGATAGCCATTTATATCCTTTTTCCTTATTAAATTTACCCTTGATCCCCCTTTGTACCTTTATGGTTTTCAATTTTTTGGTTTTCCAATATTAGCTAGGCAGCTTTAGAACAAATCCGAAGTCAAGCTGATCCCATAAAGCAGACCCTAGGGATGACAGAAAAGGAGAAAGGAAGGGACACTGAATAACCCTACGCAAACACAGAAGGTGCAGACTGCAGTGAAAGTCTACACAGACTGCACACAGACATGAATGGGACGTCACTTACAGGATTTCACAAGCCAGTGACTAAGTGCAATCTCAAACAAAAGCTTTGCACAGCCCACGTGTGAGTGAAAAAGCAATGGATGTTCATCCTGTGTAGGTGAGGAGGTTATGGAGAGTTCCCCTGAGTAAGACTTAGGTTCTCAACACCCACACAAGCCTCAGTAAGAGCCGCAGAAAACAACCTCATTCTCCAAACACAGGAAATGAGCAATCACACCTCCCTTCATGAGAGAGAGAGACCCTGGGCAGTCGCCTGCTCCCCCAGACAGCGCTTCACTGAGGGAAACCTAACGTTGGCCTAAACTGGTGGGTTCATTGTGAGGAACACGTGTGCTCCATCTACATGTGGTGCTCCAGGTACTTTCCCTCTCAATACAATGCACTCATGTCCCTTTGGTGGGGGATTTCCTGACCAATACCTCTTAGGCTCTTACCATATGTCAGTGAGACAAGTCACAAAAGTAGCTGAGGCACCCACCAGTATGACAGTTTTTATAGTAACATAGTTAGCAAGGCTGAAAAAAGACATTTGTCAGCCAACGGAGGGCAGCTATGTACCCTCGGGTCTAATCCGAGCGTGCTCGGATTAGACCCTTACCAGAGCATGTTTGCTCATCACTAGTAAGGACGATTGGGGCACTCACCACTCTGTGATAAAATCAGGGCTGTGGGGTCAGTGAGCCAAACCTTCAACCCTGACTCCGACTCCTCAATTTCCCCGACTTCCGACTCCACAGCAGTGGTCACCACTGAGCATGTACATAAAGTGCAGCACAGATTCATCTCATCTACAACCCCACAGCCCTGGTCACTACTGAGCATGTACATAAAGTGCAGCACAGATTCATCTCATCTATGACTCCACAGCCCTGGTCACTACTGAGCATGTACATAAAGTGCAGCACAGATTCATCTCATCTATGACCCCACAGCACTGGTCACTACTGAGCATGTACATAAAGTGCAGCACAGATTCATGTCATCTATGACACCTCAGCACTGGTCACTACTGATTACTTGGTAATCAACTGAGCCACCCTGCATGTATTTACTCCATTCACTGCTAGCAAGCAGCCTGAATGATACAACTTCCCACCTCTGCTGCCTCTATTCTCTGCTGTAATATATCCAAATGGTAAAACTCCATACTTCTGCAGCTTTACCATTTTGCTGCATATTTAAATGTGCTTGCTAAAGCTTTGGTATAATTCATTTGTTGCACTGTATGTAATACTTACTGCTTTAGATCTGTGACTGGGGCCTTTCTAGATCTTATCAGGTGGAAGGTGCTATAGCATATTGCCACATCTTGGTCTAGTGCCTTTGATCATCTAACCATCCCCTGGTGTGCTGGCCCCAGCTGCCAAATTATACCCAACCAGCTCCCACAATCCCTCTCTCCTGACCCTGTAGTGTGGCCTATATATGTAGTAGTTGCTAAGGGGAAGCACGCAGTGTGGGGTACAGCACGCAAGCATCCCATAAGCAAAGCATCACAGAAGATAAGCATCCAGCAAAACGGCAGTTATATATGGCAGTTAGTCAGGGCAGGAGTCAGGTAACCCACACTTTGCCTTCCCCTTTAACCATGTGCTTTATTTTTATCCTCCTGTGTTCCCCTGCCATCCACATTCATCACCCTATCCCCCCTCCATCACGACTCATACACATCAGCCCCTCTATACTTCCTTCTCCCATGTACAGCTCCCACACACTCCTCACCTTCCTGAGAAACCTCAGCCCATCTTGCCCAAACATATCGCAGAAAAAAACTACTTGCAATTCCAATAACTATTGGCTCTTTATCTTCCTTCTCCTACTGATTTCAGGGGACATCTCCCCCAACCCTGGTCCACCATCCCCCAACCTCAACCCCTACCCTACCTCATATCAAAACCACAATAATCTGATTAACATTACTTGCACTACCTCATCTCAATCTTTTCATTGTGCCCTCTGGAATCCACGGTCTGCTTGTAACAAGCTTCCTTTCCTACACAACTACTTTCTGAACAACTCTCTTAATCTGTTGGCCCTCACCGAAACCTGGATTCAGGATTCTGACACTGTCTCTCCTGCTGCCATTTCCTACGGTGGCTTACAATTCTCTCACTCCCCGAGACCCACAAACAGACCTGGTGGTGGAGTTGGCATACTCCTGTCCCCACAATGCACTTTCCAGGTCATCCCCCCAGTCCCATCACTCTTATTCCCTTCTTTTGAGGTCCACACCATCAGGCTTTTCCGTCCCCTCTCCCTCAGGGTAGCGGTCATATACCGGCCCCCAGGCTCACCCACCCACTTCCTTGACCACTTTTCAGCCTGGCTGCCACACTTCATGTCCTCAGAACTACCAACCCTCATCCTGGGAGACTTCAACATCCCCATTAACAGCCCTAATTCCACATCTGCATCCCAGCTTCTATTACTAACCCCCTCTCTAGGCCTCTCACAGCTTTCAACCTCTGAGACACATAAGGACGGTAACACTCTTGATCTGGTCTTCTGCCGGCTCTGTTCAATCTCCCACCTAAATAACTCACCGCTTCCACTCTCTGACCACAACATTCTCTCCTTCACGCTCACAAATCCTCACCCACCCCAGCTCATTCCTACCTACCACACAGTCAGAAATCTACAAGCTATTAACCCTCAGACACTTTCAGATTCCCTACACTCATCTCTGTCCCCAATCTCCTCTCTTTCCTGTCCTAATCTGGCTGTTCATCACTACAATGACACTCTTAGAAGCACCCTTGACCAAGTAGCTCCCCTCACCCTCAGAACCTCCAAACACAGAGTAAAACAGCCCTGGCTCACATCGCAAACTCAACTTCTCCAGCGATGCTCCAGGAGTGCTGAACACTTATGGAGAAAAACCCGCACACCAGAAGACTTCATCCACTTCAAATTTATGTTAAGAACCTATAACGCTGCCCTTCACCTTGCCAAACAGACTTACTTCACCACCCTGATCTCCTCACTAGCCAACAACCCCAAGAAACTTTTTGACACTTTTCACTCCCTCCTCAGGCCAAAAGCACAAGCCCCTATCACAGACATTTGTGCTGATGACCTGGCCTCCCACTTTACAGAAAAAATAGATAATATCCGTCAAGAAATCTGCTCCCAACCACCAAGTGCTGTGACTCCCATCCCTTCCTGCATCTCCCCTGGCTCACTCTCCACATTTGATCCCATCACAGAAGAAGTCCCCAGACTCCTCTCCTTCTCGTCCGACTACATGCACTACCGACCCCATTACCTCACATCTCCTCCAGTCTCTCTCTCCAGTCGTCACAACCCACCTAACTACAATCTTTAATCTCTCCCTCTCCTCGGGCATTTTCCCATCCTCCTTCAAACACGCCATCGTTACCCCATTACTAAAGAAACCTGCTCTCGACCCATCCTGCACAAACAACTACAGACCAGTCTCCAATCTCCCCTTCATCTCTAAACTTTTGGAACGCCTAGTTTACTCCCGCCTTACCCGTTACCTCTCCATTCACTCCCTTCTAGACCCTTCACAGTCCGGCTTCCGCCCCCTACATTCGACTGAAACTGCACTCATCAAAGTGACCAATGACCTTCTGACAGCAAAACGTAACGGTGACCACTCTCTGCTCATTCTTCTTGACCTATCTGCAGCTTTCGATACTGTTGACCACCATCTCCTACTCTCTAGGCTCCAGTCACTAGGCATTAAGGACACTGCACTCTCCTGGTTCTCTTCCTATCTCTCTGACCGCTCCTTCAGTGTTTTGTTCTCTGGCTCCACGTCATCTCCTCTTCCTCTTGCTGTCGGGGTACCTCAGGGCTCAGTCCTTGGCCCCCTTCTTTTCTCTCTCTACACGGCCCCAATTGGACAGACCATCAGCAGATTTGGCTTTCAGTACCATCTTTATGCTGATGACACACAACTATACACGTCTTCCCCCAACCTTACCCCCGCTGTACTACAGAACGCCAGTGACTGTCTGTCCGCAGTCTCCAATATCATGTCCGCTCTCTATCTGAAACTCAACCTCTCCAAAACTGAACTTCTTCTGCTCCCGCCGTCTACTAACCTCCCTAAATCTGACGTTTCCCTCTCCGTGGGTGGTACCACAATAACACCCCGGCAGCAGGCGCGCTGTCTGGGTGTTATGTTTGACACCAATCTCTCCTTCACATCCCATATACAATCCCTTGCCCGCTCTTGCTGCTTACACCTAAAGAACATCTCTAGAATCCGCCCTTTTCTCACTATGGAAACAACAAAAACTCTCACTGTTGCATTGATCCACTCTCGCCTGGATTACTGCAATGCTCTATTAATTGGCCTCCCCGTCACTCGACTATCCCCTCTCCAGTCCATACTTAATGCAGCGGCCAGGATCGTCCATCTGGCTAATCGGTACTCGGACGCGTCCGCTCTTCGCCAGTCCTTACATTGGCTGCCCATTCATTATAGGATCCAATTCAAAGTACTTGTTCTCACCCACAAAGCTCTCCACAGTGCAGCACCCCCTTACATCTCTTCTCTCATTTCTGTCTATCGGCCTAGCCGATCGCTGCGCTCTGCAAACGACTTTCGACTAACCTCTGCACTAATCCGTACCTCCCACTCCCGACTCCAAGACTTCCCCCGTGCTGCTCCTATCCTCTGGAATGCTCTACCCCAAGACATCAGGACTATCCACAATTTGCACAGTTTCAGGCGCTCCCTCAAAACACACCTGTTCAGAGCGGCCTATCACATTCACTAATCAAAGTCATTCTCTGTGTAAGTGTGCGTGTGTAGCCCATTCACTATCTCCATCCATCCTTCACTCCCGCAAGATGGCTGGACCTTCATTGTAAATACACCATTGTAAATACACACCTGTACTTTGTATCTCCCTCACCTCATTGTAGATTGTAAGCTCTCACGAGCAGGGTCGTCTTATTTCATCTTATTTTGCTTTAATTATTGTATTGTTAACGTTGTTACTTATGACTTGTGTTTTGAAACTGTTAAACTGTAAAGCGCTGCGGAATATGTTAGCGCTATATAAATAAAGATTATTATTATTATTATTATGTGCATAAAGTGCAGCACAGATTCATCTCATCTATGACTCCACAGCACTGGTCACTACTGAGCATGTACATAAAGTGCAGCACAGAGTCATCTTCGACCACTCAGCACTGGTCACTACTGAGCATATACATAAAGTGCAGCACTGATTCATCTCATCTATGATCCCACAGCACTGGTCACTACTGAGCATGTGCATAAAGTGCAGCACAGATTCATCTCATCTATGATCCCACAGCACTGGTCACTACTGAGCATGTACATAAAGTGCAGCACAGAGTCATCTCCGACCCCACAGCACTGGTCACTACTGAGCATGTACATAAAGTGCAGCACTGATTCATCTCATCTATGATCCCACAGCACTGGTCACTACTGAGCATGTACATAAAGTGCAGCACTGATTCATCTCATCTATGATCCCACAGCACTGGTCACTACTGAGCATGTGCATAAAGTGCAGCACAGATTCATCTCATCTACGACCCCACAGCCCTGGTCACTACTGAGCATGTACATAAAGTGCAGCACAGATTCATCTCATCTATGACTCCACAGCACTGGTCACTACTGAGCATGTGCATAAAGTGCAGCACAGATTCATCTCATCTACACCAGCGTTACAGCGTGATATTTTAACGTGGAATGATAAGTGTTCCAATCTTCCTTGTATTTGTGGACTCTTTTCATGGTGAGGACCATCATTCATTTCTTTGCAGCAATTAAGTCTAGAATACCGAATAGGATTACCGCTAGATTATGCATGATGTCAATAGTGAGCAGTGCGAGATGCTTGTTTTCCCTTCACCCATGACAGCACCACCTGAGAGAGGGATCCGCCCCGCCAGGACAGGAACCTACTGAGACATAAGGGGCGGCACCTCTCCCCCGCTTCAGTTGGGTTCCTGTCCTGGAAGGAATCCCACTGTGGCGGTGCCTGTCATGGGCGAAGAAAAAGATAAAAGACCCAGGCCCGTCCCGGCGCGGGAAGAACAGGTAGCTTACCTGTAGCGCCGGCCGTCGGGTCCTGGAAGCGCAGTCCCCGGGGTCCCTGGGGCTCCGGGTTCATGCGGGCGTGGATGGGATCCCGGTGGCTCTGGGAAGCCCCCACCGCGCCGCCCTCCCCTCGCGCACGCCGCATCTCGATCCCCGTGGTAGGGGAGAGACGCTGGCGTCTTCCGGCCGCTGACGTCAGCGGCGCTTGGAATGCTGGGTGCGCCGGCTGACGTCAGCAGAAGGCGACGGTGTAATGGTGCCGGGTGCGACGCCGGCTTCTGAAGCGCTGAGCCGGCGGTCGCAGGGGGGAGGGGAGGAAGACGCTCACCAGGTGGAGGCATGCAATTTAAAAGGAGGAAGACAGCTGTAGATCGGCGGTGCAAAATGGAGTCCGAGCAGGAACGTTCAGCGTCCCTGCCTCCCTCACAGCCCTCTGGCAGGAAGCATGGAAGCCATTCAAGCAGCAGTCGCCCCAGCCGCAGGTCGGGGCACTCCTCAAGGTCCAAAGAGCGCGGGTCAGGTGCTCCAATGCAGCCTCCAAGTCCGGTACCCTTGATTACGGGTGGTGAGTGATCTTCGTGAATGTTAACAGTATATTAATAGGGGTTTTCTATTGTATGCTTCACCCTGTAGGAAAGGCCCAGAAAAGCAGGAAGCAAGAAGAATAATAGGGGTTGTGCTATATGTAAATCTCCCCTAGCAAGAGACTGGCAAAAAGATCTCTGTGCTTCGTGCATTCAGCGGACTATGGCGGAGGAAGCGCCTAGTTTCGCAGCCAATCTAATATCTGCCCTCAGGTCAGAAATGGAAGGCTCAATTAAGTCCTTATTGAAAAAAGGGAAAAAAAGCAGGAAGGATTTCCCTAGTTCCCCCTCAGATTCTGCGTCAGTATCATCTCAGGCGGAAAAATCATCCTCCTCAGACTCCTCAGATAGTGACACAGGGGGTAAGCCATGTTTCCCTGTAGAAGATACAGATGCCCTCCTAAAGGCCATTAGAACCACAATGGGCCTACAGGAAGAAAGGGCGGCTAAAACCCTAGAGGACGTCATGTTTGGGGGGCTTCAGGAGAGGAAAAAACGAACCTTTCCAGTAAACGCGAAAATCCAGGCGCTTATTGAGAAGGAGTGGAAAAAGCCTGAAAAATCGGGGGCCCTTCAATCCGCCTCTAAGAGACGATACCCCTTTGAATACAAGGATACGGAGGTATGGGACAAAGTCCCAAAAATAGATGCAGCGGTGTCCAGATCTTCCAAAAGGTCGGCCCTGCCCTTGGAAGATGCAGGGGTTCTTAGAGACCCGCTGGACAAAAAAGCGGACTCATATTTGAGGCACGCATGGGAAGCGACAGCAGGAGGTCTAAAGCCGGCGATAGCGGGCACCTGCACGGCACGCTCCCTCATGATCTGGCTGCAGCAGTTAGAAGAGAAGCTGGCGTCAAGGGTCCCAAGAGAGAAGATCTTATCAGACATGTATCTCTTGCACGGGGCAGCGGCTTTTTTGGCAGATACCTCGGCGAACTCTATGCGATTGACAGCCAGAGCAGCATCACTATCAAATGCTGCTAGACGCGCGTTATGGCTTAAGGGCTGTCCGGGTGACCTTCAGTCCAAGGCCAAATTGTGCTCTCTCCCCTGCGATGGTCGATTCCTGTTCGGCAAGAACTTGGACGATATTCTGGAGAAAGCAGGCGATAAGAAAAAAGGCTTCCCCAGATTCCCTATGGATCAGAGGAGACAGCCCTTTCGGAGGGGGAGATTCAATAGAGGGCGTCCTCCCGCTGACAGGAGAAGATGGGAGGATAAAAGAAAGAAAGAATCAGGGTTTATGTTTGGTGGAGGCACCTCCACCTCAAAAAAGTCACCACAATGACGCCGGTATTCCAGTAGGAGGGAGATTGGCACTCTTTTTCCAGGCCTGGGAAAAGATCTCCTCCAATACCTGGATTCTGAGCATCCTAAAAGAAGGCCTGAAAATCCCCTTTATTCGTCAGCCAAAACCCGTGGTCGTCATCACACCTATCAGGAAGATGACCGAAGAACAACTGGCCTTAGAAACAGAAATCCTGAGCCTGATAGACAAGCGGGTACTGTCCGAGGTGCCACGCTTACAGGAAGGAAAGGGGTTTTATTCACCCCTTTTTCTAATAAAAAAACCGGATCAGTCGTTCAGGACAATCATAAATCTCAGACGCCTCAATCTTTGGATAAGGAACCCGACCTTCAAGATGGAATCAGTGACTACGGCAGTGAAGCTGCTACATCAAGATTGCTTCATGGCCGTAGTCGATTTAAAGGATGCGTATTATCACATCCCTATCCATCCAGATTACCAGAAATACCTGAGGGTAGCGCTTTATATTCAGGGCACACTAAGGCACTTTCAGTTCAGGGCTCTTCCGTTTGGCATATCCATAGCCCCGAGGGTCTTCACCAAGGTCATAGCGGAAGTGACAGCCTTTCTCCGGATTCACGATACGGTCATAATACCATACCTGGACGATTTTCTTATAGTGGGCAGTTCAGAGGACCACTGTACAGCACAGTTGACTCAGGTGATCAACACCTTGCAAGAGTTAGGGTGGATAGTCAATTTCAAAAAATCAAAATTACAACCCCTAAAGAAACAGACCTTCCTAGGATTTATACTGGACTCAGAAAGGCAAGAGTGTCTGCTCCCAGAGTCCAAGATAGAGAAGGTACAAAATCTGGCCTTGGCGGGCCGAAACCAACCATGTATGACATTAAGAAAAGCAATGTCCCTACTAGGTACCCTAACATCCTGTATTCCGGCGGTCAGGTGGGCTCAGTTTCACACCCGGCAACTCCAGGGGGAGATACTAAGAGCACAAAGATCGCTAAGAGGGCGTTTGGAAGGGAAGCTGGAGCTTTCCTCAAAAACCAGAGACTCTCTCAACTGGTGGTTGAACGGGACAAATCTGACCTTAGGAATACCATGGGACAGACAGGCGACAGATATAATTTTAACAGATGCAAGCTCCTCGGGGTGGGGGGCACACCTAAGGGGCCTCATAGGTCAGGGTTCCTGGACACCTCAAGAAAGGAAGGCATCCTCCAACCTGAGAGAACTGTGGGCAGTGGGCAAGGCCCTAAGCCACTTCATTCCGCTACTCCAGGGTCGAGACGTACGCATCATGTCAGACAACAAGGTAGCAGTGGCATACATCAACCACCAAGGTGGGACAAAATCACACTCCTTAATGGAAGCAGCAACAGACATTCTGAGCAGTGCAGAGGAACACCTACACTCTGTGACAGCCCTACACATAAAAGGGGCAGAAAACATAGAGGCAGATTTCCTGAGTCGCAATACCCTGAGGCAAGGAGAATGGGCGCTAAACCGGTCCATTTTTCAAAAGATAATTCAGCTTTGGGGGGAACCGGTGATAGACCTCTTTGCAAACAAGCACAACAGGCAAACAGAAAGGTTCTGCTCTCTAAACCCGAGGGAAAATCCATGGGCAGTGGACTCGTTGCACATCCAGTGGAACTTCAGACTGGCTTACGCGTTCCCCCCAGTAGCTCTGATCCCAACTGTGGTAAGAAAAATCAGAAACGATCAAGCCAGGGTGATTCTAATAGCTCCATTCTGGCCAAAAAGGCCCTGGTTCGCTCTGCTACGGAAGATGTCCCTCTCCGATCCATGGGTTCTGCCAGAAATCCCGGACCTACTAGCTCAGGGTCCAATATTGCTCGCTCAGGTCAAAGGATTCCATCTGACGGCGTGGAATTTGAAAGGTCGCTTTTAATGGATAGGGGGTTCTCCCCTGGGCTGGTGGCCACTCTGCTAAAAAGCAGGAAACCGGTGACTACTAACATCTACGGCAGAACATGGGATAAGTTCCTACAGTTCTTGGGTAAGCCGTTAGGAAAAGAACCCCGATTAGTGCCATCCTAGAGTTCTTACAATCTGGGTTGCAGATGGGATTAGCAGTAAACACACTTAAGGTTCAGGTGTCGGCACTAGGGGCGCTCTACAATTGCAAACTGGCATCAGATAGGTGGATAGCCAGATTTATTAAATCCTGCCATAGAGCTAAGCTTATTCCAATACCCAGAATAGCCCCCTGGGATTTAAACCTGGTGTTAGAAGCCCTTACAAAAGATCCGTATGAGCCATTACATCAGCTACCCCTAAAGTTCTTGACCCTAAAAACAATCCTGTTAGTAGCCCTCACATCAGCCCGCAGGATAAGCGACTTACAGGCTCTCTCAGTAAATCCTCCTTATACGCAAGTCTTTCAGGATAGGGTAGTATTAAGAACAGACCCCAGTTATCTGCCCAAGGTAGTATCAGATTTCCATCGGGGTCAGGAAATTGTCCTTCCATCCTTTTGCGAAAATCCAAAAAATCTAGGGGAGGAAAAATTCCATAGTCTGGATGTTAAAAGGGCTCTCGTAGAATATATATCTGCCACTAGCCAGTGGAGGAGGTCACAGTCCTTATTCGTAGCTTTTCAGGGTGCCAGGAAAGGCTATGGGGTTTCAAAAGGGACTATTGCTAGATGGATTAGGGAAGCCATTAGTGTAGCCTATTCAGCTAGTGGTATCCCGATTCCTGACGGCATCAAGGCTCATTCCACCAGAGCCGTGGCGACCTCCTGGGCTGAAAAGGCAGAGGTATCAATCGAACAGATTTGTAAGGCCGCTACCTGGGCCTCACCTTCAACCTTCTTTAAGCACTATAGATTAAATCTATCCTCCTCTGCTGACTTAACCTTTGGTAGAAGGGTGCTGCAAGCGGTGGTCCCTCCCTAAGGTGTTTCGAAGTCTCCAAAAATCTCTCAGGTGGTGCTGTCATGGGTGAAGGGAAAACCACCATGGTTACTTACCGGTAGCCGGTTTTTCCGGAACCCATGACAGCACCCGTACATTCCCCCCCTTTTTCACTGTATGGGTGTGCACAATTAGTAGGGTGTTTTGAGTGTTGTGGTGTTGGATTAAACATGTAACTAACCGGGAAGTCCTCTCAATGCTCTGTAACCCAACTGAAGCGGGGGAGAGGTGCCGCCCCTTATGTCTCAGTAGGTTCCTGTCCTGGCGGGGCGGATCCCTCTCTCAGGTGGTGCTGTCATGGGTTCTGGAAAAACCGGCTACCGGTAAGTAACCATGGTGGTTTTTCTACGATTGAGTATATTAGTATATGCATTACACCAAACCTCAATTCCTACAATGAATCGTTATTCCAGTTATGGAAAAGACCATTTCTTAAGATTTGTCTGTTCAGCCTAACAGGGTGGCAACAGACTATGTAGGGACAGCGAGTAGTCACAATCTCATACTCAATGACCACCCCGTGTCTCAGTGCCGGTGAGGCAACTGATGATTAGTATCTCATGTTCAGAGGTGACCAAGAGAGTTCTGATCTAAGCTTCTGTTAGTAGGTGGCGAGGAAAGTGGTACAACTGTGCAATGTCAAGGAGGGAAGGATAGATTGTAGCTCGTGTGTCTGCCCCATAACAATGCAGTATATATGGGGCAGCTGGATCAGCCTTTAGTGCAAAGGCTCTGCAAACAGCAGGATAGACCTCAGCTTCCTAGATCCTTATGAGTAGGACTTGGGAGAATAAAGAAAGCATGCACAAGAAGAACAGAAATATGTGGCTTCCATCTGGTCTACACAATGGCACCTGTGTATGGGTATCTTCTATGCATGAAGCAACAATGCGATAGAAAGTTCCTAATTTCCTCTGCTATTAGCAGTGTGCTGGGCTGTAACCTTATGGAATGTATGACTGGAATAGTTTCCATCTGCCTAAAGTTTTAATATAAAGCAGTTAGTCAGTGCCGCTACAGAGTCCTTCCAGTAACTGCAGAATTTCTACCAAGCCCAGAACATTTTCATCTAGGGCCAAAATAACATTTCCTGTAATAGTGGTCAGAAAATGGACGCTCAATAAAATAGCATGTGCCCAGACACATTTCCTTATAAATCAAATCAACTGTTCATCAAAAAGATTTTCCTTTTTTTTTCTCCGAACAAAAACAAACCAAAAATCCCACTGCACACACCGCCAGTATTATTAAAGGCAGGGGAGACGTGTGGCTAACTAATAGGGACGATTCTGGGTATGGTCGTGAACAGGTTATGCCAATACGCTGGGAATCTGGCCCCTGGTCGGCACCTTATATTGGATGTCTTAGCCAGCTTTGTGCCAGCTCTTACAAGTCAGTAAATACGTGTAAAATGTTGAATTGACACAAGGGAGAATTACGATAATCATTTATCCGTACATCATTCATCTAACAAAAAAAAAGCTCAAAAAGTCATGTTTAAGGGGTAATTCAAATGCGACACTACATAACACAAGCTGGGACCCCACCAATCACAACAGTAAGACTCTGCTAGTCCTCGGGGAAAAGACGCACATTTACTTACTTTCGCCATAGAAATGGAGCTAAAAAGTACAACAAGTCCTGCTTTGGTGGGAAACCTGATTCTGCAAAGACACCCCCTTGTCCGTATGGCTTTTTAAGGCATATGGATATCATAGAATGGGCTGTCTCCACTCTGAAACCCCCTCTGTTAGCCAGCAGGGAGGGAAGTTCTGATAGACTTGTGCTTTCACTGTAGTAAATGGACAAATTTATCCCAATGGTCACCATGGAATGCCTGCTTAAGAAGAAACTTCTGGCGGTTTGTATCTTCGCCTGGCAAAACCGATGTGACACATGGCAAAGAGTTGCCCTGTCTTTAAAGAGAATATGTCAGCAGGTAATCTGACAGCAGCATGATGTAGGGACAAGACCCTGATTCCCAGCGATGCATCTCTTGGTTTCCTGGGTGCAGCGGTTGTGATACAATCCCTGTATTATCTGCTGCAGTTCGTGCAGAGCTCAGAATGCTGAGCTGTGTATGCCCCGCCCACACCACTGATCAGCAGCTTTCTGTGTACAAGCTATATTGACAGAAAGCTGCTAAACAATAGTGGGGGTGAGGTTGGACTATGAGCTATGATACACCTAGTCCTGTACTGATAAAATACTGATTTTATTGCAACAGCAAAACACAGCTAAGTAACACATCGCTGGAATCAGGGTCTCTGCCCCTACATTATGCTGCTCTCAGATTACATAACAAAACCTGCTACCATACTCCCTTTAATGTTCTTTTAACACCTTAGAATTAGGTTTGGGATCATATAAGTCCCAATTATTGTAACAGATTGCCTTTCATGCCAGTTCTGAAGACTCTGGGACAGCAAGACCTGTTCTTTTTTTTTTTTTTACTAGAAATGTAGTTTAAATATTAGGGAAGAAATTATACTCTAATGTTTTTGCTGTTTCTTAGCTCACACATAGCATATCTTCCTGAAACTATACCGAAGGTCACCATGACCATGCTGTCTGGTCCCTGGGTGACTGGCAGCTGAGGGCTCCGGCTGTGTATCACAAGGCCTCGGCGTCTGCCAAGTAAGCCCAAGTGTTACACACGTTCTGTATACCATGGGAGAAAGGAGGGCTTATAAACTGATCAGGAACAAGGACAGTTTATGCCATGGTATTACATCATCACCTTAGCATAACAGCGGCCTGTGTCCACATTTCTAAACATTGTTTTCTATTTGCTTCTCCAGTTTCGATGTACCTGCAGTAACAGACAGTCAGATCCTGGGTTGATGCTGCCATATATGCGCCCCTCTACTGATAGCTAATCTACCAAGTGCACGGCAGCGCAACGTAGGGGACAAATGGGAAAAAACGCAAGGCTGCAGGGTTACACTACACAGAACACGCCGTCTGTTACCATGGAAACACATAGTCTTTACAGGAGCTGTGAAAACAAAACAAATGGGAAATATTTTAAATTAGACCCTTAGCAAAGTTGCTTCATACCAGATTTATGGGAATATTAAAATTGGTTGGGAAGGTAGACTGCCAAAACACGGCAAACACAGCACGAGCGATGCTAAAAAGCGCTGTCAGACCGTATGCCAGCAAGCCAGGCAATGTCACCAACACCAGCTATTTCACAATCACTTACATTCCAAAATTCACTTTTTTTTTTTCTTTCTGAAGCGTTTGAATGGGTTTCCTGACATCACTTTATTTTCGCATGCTTTACTATGACTGGCTTCACATGCATAGCAATCGTCCTTAAAGGGAACCTGTCACTGGATCTAAGCTGCCCGAGCCAGAGGCGGCATGGATCAGAGCCTGGCAGCACATATGTTTTAGGCTGGGCCTAGACCTCTGACTTTTGGGCGACTTTTCTGCTAATTGGCTGTTTACACCAAAATCATCAAGTCACAGAGAAGTTGAAAAATGTTTTTCTGACCGATGGTTCAAAAAGTTGCTGATACATCAAAAGTAGCCTTATATTGAAACGCTCCAGTGTTTCAAAGAAAGTATATAGTTTAAAGATCCAAATGCGTACCTTAGAGACAAGACCAGTCCGGCCCCACCCCTGACCGGCTTCTTCCCGCTTCGCTCCAAGTGATTTACAAATTTGCCAATCACCTGGTGCAACGCAGAAAGAAGACAGCCGGGGGCAGAACTGGACTAGATGTTTAAAGGGAATCAGTCAGCAGGTTTTTTTGATATGTAATCTGGAGGCAGCATGATGTAGGGGCTGAGACACAGATTTTAGGGATGCGTCACTTACTGGTCTGTGTGCTGTTGTTGCCATACAATTAAGGTTTTATCATCAGGAGATTATCACTGCTCAGTCCATGGCGCACATGAGCCCTGGTCCGACCACACCACATTCCTCTGATCAGCAGCTCACTGTCAATACACAGAGAAAGCTGTAGTGTGGGCAGGGTTAGCGTTTGAGCTCTGCTACATGCCACATCTAACAACTCTGATTGTGTCACAACTGCTGCACCCAATAAACTAAGTGACACATCGTTGGAATCAGGGTCTCTTTTCCTACATTATGCTGCTCTCAGATGAGGGAGTAATGACCTGGTGACTGATTCCCTTTGAACTATGCTTTCTCTGAAACACCAGATACTTGCTGCAGTCAGGCTCTGTGACTCATGCTCTCTGTGGTTTGAGCAGCATGAAATGACTGACAGGTTCCCTTTAATGAGATTATCAAGCACTGGCTGCTTCAAGAAGAACACCACCACATTTAACGAGATATGCATCGGTCTATCGAAGGAAACTTGGCTATTAGGAAAAGTTGTCTATGCTCCTGATTTTTTTTTTTATTTTACCAAAAGCTATAAAAGAACAAAATGATTAATATAGCAATATAGTGATTCCCAGCTACACCTACACCACAGATTATCAGACCTCCAGTAATGATGTCTTAATAGTATTATACAGAGGCACACACAAATAGGATTGCATAGGGATAATACTTGGTCTGTGCATGTGTTCAACAAGAGAACGAACCCTTTATAACATTCTGCAATGCACCAAAACCTGAAAGCATAAAGTATCACTTTGTTTTACACCTGAACATAGATATCCGTTTTCACTAAGAACTGACTCTGACAACCTTACAGAATAATGATGCTAGATGTAAACTAAAGAACACTTCAATATGGGCCACGTTCACACGGTCAGTATTTCACATCAGTATTAGTCATCCAAATCCAGAAGTGGTGACGTGTTACTTTTATACTTTTCCTCTGATTGTTCCACTCCTGGTTTTGGCTTACAGATACGGATGTAAAATACTGACCACATACTGAATGTGTGAACGCGGCCTTATAGTGAGGCCAGCCCACCCTGCAAAAACTCAACAGGTCTCCATTTACTACCAGTTTTCCTCCCTGAGGCCAGAATGCAGATCTATCCATGCACTGATTGAAGAAATGGTTAATTGCCAGCACCTCTTTCCCATCATTACACAGGCGACCACAATGAGTTGTCTATCGTGAGCAGCCTAATGAATTCCAGAAAACCTAAGGAAACTTACATCATCCTCAGATTGGGCTTTCAAGGCATTTATTGTATGAATTGACTGTGATCGGAGGCCTTGCTATCAGGCTGACAGTAGTGACAGGTGAGATTAGTCAGAAAAGTGACAACATAACTCTTCTTAGGTATAGCCTTACATGTGAGGTTAATCTGGAGGGAGGGTTACAGCAGCTGTCTGAATTCGCTCCACGTGTGGCAGGTAATCACTTTAACATACCACATATCAAATTGCAAAATCAGCAAGTAAGGACCCTCAGTTTCTAGTCTACAGTATATACAGGTTTTTATGTCCCCCTTAGTATGGAAAATAATGATGGAGGGAAAGAAATGACGAAATGTACTTCAAAGTCAGTTTTATGACCAATTACGTGTGACACTGGACTCCTCCCTAAGCTGGATAGAGAAACCCTCTTCACAACATATCTACGACCAGCCGAGCACAGCAGACAGCTGGACAAAGTGCACAACTTATCCAGAGCTCTATCCGGCCCAAACATAAAAGAACGGCCTATATGTGAATGCTACTTATAGATTCCAACAGCCCTAATTTGGCTAAAAGAAATAGTCAAGCGCTTCATGTAAACCTACCTTAGAACAAACTAAGTTTCAACTTGAACTACTGGAGACTCTTGAGGAAACAACTGGTAACTGCGAAACGTCAAGCTCAATTTTAATGTATTTTAACATGATAAAGATATAAGAGAACAGATGAGGTGGGATCTCTATCTTGTGACCTGCAGGCTGCCTTTCCTGTGACAATGAGCCTGTGTGACCCCACATTCTGAGGAGTCTTTCTTCATTTTGGAGAGAGCATGCACATTCTTTATACTTCCCAAATGTCATAAGAGTTTGACTTTTTTTTCCTATTTTTCCTGCTATATATTTGCAACTCGCATTCTCCGACCTCCTACCACATGTGAAAACAGCAATTGAACAAATATCCCACTCCAACACTGTTTACTAGTGATGAGCGAGTATACTCGTTGCTCGGGTTTTCCGAGCATGCTCGGGTGTCCTCCGAGTATTCTGGTGTGCTCGGAGATTTAGTTTTCGTCCTCTTATCTGCATGATTTGCAACTTGTAGACAGGCTGAATAAATGTGGGAATTCCCTAACAAACAGACATTCCACACATGTATTCAGGCTGTCTAGCAGCCGCAAATCATGCAGCTGAGACGACGAAAACTAAATCTCCGAGCACACCAAAATACTCGGACAGTTGAGCATGCTCAGGAAAACCTGAGCAACGAGTATACTCGCTCATCACTACTGATTACATCTTGCATCTGCTATAAAATGTCAGACACCACCCCGGCAGCTTTATCAGGTTAGGATTGGTACACAACCTCTTTTTGAGCAGTAAGCTCTTTGCATTGCAATTACTTAAATAAAGCTTTGCACATATATGTGTTACAGGTGAAGGAGTCTGTGTCGTCAATCTCTTCAAATTTGCCAGAAAAAAAAACAGATATTTATTCTGGTAAAATGATTGACCACCACTAAACCTATTAAAAAGGTGGGGTAACGTCTTTTCCCTTAATGGGACAGATCCATCAGGGCATTAAAGGGAACCTGTCACTATGAAACTGTAGAATCTGCAGCAGTCAGATTATGGAGCAGGGAAGCTGAGCAGAATGATACATACCGTAGTTTTGTGAGCAAATAATCCGTAAAACCTGTGTTTTTATCATTTAATCTTCTGCTCTTTCTGGGATTTTTGGTCCAGTGGCCAGTCCTATCAGTGCAGAATTAGGAATGCAGCTCTGGAGTATAATAAAGGCAGCTCCTCCGGATCAGTACCGCAATGTATTTGCTTAGCTAAGATGCAATTATACTGCTGTATTTTCAGTCCATATCATGTATGTGCCAAAAAATAGGACCAGATTGGACTATTGAAGACCCTCTCTTACATGATGGAGGACTGGACGTGATGAATTAATTCTTCTTCATTTGTGACACCATTAAAGGTGGGCTTATAGCAGAATACACTTGTAATAAGGATGGACTACAACTCCCAGCCATTTAAGTAAATACAGTTTTCATTGGCGCGGACGTCCTAACTTGCACAAGCTTTGTGCGCACATCAAAAGGAAAAAGCACAAACCTCTGAAAAGCTCAAGCTGTTTCCGGCTCAGCTGAACAGCGATCAGCAGCGTATGAAAGTTGGCGTTGTTCAAAGAAATGCAAATTCTGAGGGCACTGCCACCTCCGAGAGCCGACCACAAACCAAACATCCACCTACACTCAGCACGGGCCTAACGCGGCATGCCAGTGATGGGGGTGACAACGTTTCCATTCAGTGACCACGACATTGCTGCTTGCAAACATCCACTGATGGTGGGCATATTCTATGGCTTCCACGCTGCTTCCCGGTGAAAGAACCGTGCTTTACATTTAAAGGGATTGTTTAGATGAGAGTATTATCGGACCGTGTGTTGTCCATGTGCATGCACAGACCATTTTTTCAATAAGGACCTATGGCTTTATCTTTTGCTTATTTTTATATATGCTTTCGATATGTCACAGAAAGTAATACGCTTTTAATTTAAAGTGTGGCCCACGGACCAAAAAAGTTTGTGCACTCTTAATTTAAAACATGACATACCCACACGAGACAAAAACCGTCGTGCAATAACAAAAGCAGGTAAAAAAACACAAGTAACCTAATTTACCTAATAGGTGCAGAAATTCTGCCAAAATCTGCAACATCAAAAACACACCAAAAGCTCATGATGGGAATGTAGCCTGCAACGATGCCACCTTAGGAGTATAGCTTTTTACTTTACTATAACAAGGGAATAAAAGAAATACATTTCAAGAAATTACAATATCTTCCTAAATTAAACTTACCCTAACCTAATAGGTAACAGGCAGGAACGACGGGATGATAGCACACGATGCGAGTACAAATTAAGCAATGTTACAATGTAAGGGGGGGGGGATACTTGGCTTATCCGTGAAAATAATAATAATAATAATAATAATGATAATAATTTAAGAAGTTAAAAAAAAGAATTCAGTGGACAAGAGGAAAAATGTGACAATTAACATATGTGAAAATCCTTCCAGGGACAGCAGACACTTTACCACTGCAGCATCTGCTGCCAGAGGAGTCTCCCTGCACCGATAATTATCATATCAACTGGTTGGAAAAGAGGATGTTCAGGCAACTCTTCAGCCTCCATCACACATGCAATCCCCCATATAATGAACAAACCCACTGACCGTGACCGACAGATCATTACGGCAGAGAGTTTGCAACATAATAGTGAAAGATACATGGGAGAGATGGAGACCTTCCAAATTTCCTGGGGAAGTGAGTGAAGAAGTTCCAGCACCTATAATGATGGTAGAATGCTGAGGAAGAGGAACCGCACACTCAACAAGAATGGATAACAAGATCCTGTATATATTGGACTGGTATGTTCTACAAAAAAAAAAAAAAAAAAAAAGTTTTAACTTGTTCAGGGAAAAAAGAGCAGCGAAACACAAGTTCTGTGTGGAAGAACTCTTTAACGGGAATTTGTCAGTAGGATCCACCCTCCTAAACTATCAATATGGGCACGTAGTTCATAGGAAGCTAAATAAAATGATACCTTCTTATCTGCGATCCGATGTCAGGCTAGTTTCACACTAACGTTTTTTAGCGCTGCGCTTCGTGCGCAATAGAATCGCATGCAAAAAACGCATCATGTGTTTTGTATGTGTTTGCGTTTTTAAGGCACATGCGTTTTAACCAGTTTCTAGCCAAGTTAACTCTTAAAACGCATGCGATTTTAAATACAGGCGTGCGTTCCCATAGACTGTAATGTGATTTTTTTGCGCATTCCGTGCGCAAGCGTTTTTTTGAGACAGGTCGGACAGACCAAAAATGCAACACGTTGCGTCTGGCGCGCACTACAACAAACGCATGTGCACGAAACGCATATGAATGCGTGCTTACACTAGTCCATGCGCCCCCATGTAAAAGATAGGGGTGCAGGACGCATGTGCATGGAAGCGCACGAAGCGCAGCGCTAAAAAACACTAGTGTGAAACCAGCCTTATTCCGGAGAAATCCACATTTTTCTTATTAGTAAGTGAGCTGTTCAGGGCTAAGGACCGAACACTAATCTGCATGAGAATCTGTCTCCAGAGATTATAATAAATATAAGGAGGCGTTACCAGTGTGTTGTGTAATGGCCAATCTCTGATCTCACTGCAGAACTGTGTATACCTGACATCTGCAGGTTCCTCTCAGCGTCATCTCATAGGCAGACAGTGCTGTAATACAGCAGAGCTGTGAGAGCTGCAGCAAATGTGTTTGTAAGGAGACCTCAAAGTTCAGTTCTCCTGTTCTGTGTTAGTTGCCTGTCTCACACTGGTAACTCATAGAATCATAGAATCGTAGAGTTGGAAGGGACCTCCTGGGCCATCTGGTCCAACCCCCTGCTCAAAGCAGGATTCGCTAAATCATCCCAGTTAGATGTCTGTCCAGCCTCTGTTTGAAGACTTCCATTGAAGGAGAACTCACCACTTCTCGTGGCAGCCTGTTCCACTCATTGATCACTCTAACTGTCAAAAAGTTTTTTCTAATATCTAATCTGTGTCTCCTCCCATTCAGCTTCATCCCATTGCTTCTAGTCTTTCCTTGTGCAAATGAGAATAAAGTTGATCCTTCTACAATGTGACAGCCCTTTAGATATTTGTAGACAGCTATTAAGTCTCCTCTCAGTCTTCTCTTTTGCAAACTAAACATTCCCAAATCCTGCAACCTTTCCTCATAAGACAGGGTTTGCAGACCGGTCACCATTCTGGTCGCTCTTTTCTGAACTTGCTCCAGTTTGTTGATGTCTTTTTTAAAATGTGGTGCCCAAAATTGGACACAATATTCCAGATGAGGTCTGACCAAAGAGGAGTAGAGGGAAATAATTACTTCACGTGATCTAGACTGTATGCTTCTGTTAATACATCCTAGAATTGCATTTGCCTTTTTTGCTGCTGCATCACACTGTTGACTCATATTCAGTCTGTGATCTATTAGTATACCCAAGTCTTTTTCACATGTGCTGTCACTTAGCCCTATTCCTCCCATTCTATATATGCTTTTTTCATTTTTATTGCCCAGATGTAGTACTTTGCATTTCTCCCTGTTAAAAACCATTCTGTTAGTTGCTGCCCACTTCTCCAGTTTATTTAAATCTTTTTGAATCCTCTCTCTCTCTTCTCTAGTATTAGCTATCCCTCCTAGCTTTGTGTCATCAGCAAATTTAATCAGTTTACCCTCAATTCCTTCATCTAAATCGTTGATAAAGATGTTGAACAATACAGGGCCCAGGACAGAGCCCTGTGGTACCCCACTTGAGACATTCTTCCAACTGGATGTGCAGCCATTTACGACCACTCTTTGGGTCCGATCACTAAGCCAGTTATGAATCCACCTAACAGTTGCCTTGTCCATTCCATACTTAGTCATTTTTTCAATAAGGATTGTATGAGAGACTTTGTCAAATGCTTTGCTGAAGTCAAGATATACTATATCTACAGCATTTCCTTGATCCACCCAATCAGTAATACCATCATAGAAGGAAATTAAATTAGTCTGACATGACTTATTAGTTACAAACCCATGCTGACTCTGTTTAATCACTTCATTCTTATCCAGGTATTGACATACATGTTGTTTAATAATTTGTTCAAAGATCTTTCCTGGTATAGAAGTCAGACTCACCGGCCTATAGTTGCCTGGGTCCACCTTCTTCCCCTTTTTGAAGATAGGAACAACATTTGCTCTTCTCCAGTCTTCTGGCACTTCTCCTGTTCTCCAAGAATTTTCAAAGATTATGGAGAGGGGTTCAAAAATTTCTTCTGCTATCTCCTTCAGTACTCTGGGGTGTAATTCATCTGGACCTGGAGACTTGAATACATTTAGGTTAGCTAAGTGTTTCCTCACTATCTTTCTGTTTATAGATATCCTGGATTCTTCTATTCCCTTAATAGGACAGTGAATAACAGTTGATGTTACATTTCCTTTCTGAGAGAAAACAGATGCAAAATAGGAATTTAAAAGTTCAGCCTTCTCAACATCCTGTCTTACCATTTCATCATTTTCATCCTGTAAAAATCCTATAGCATCTTTGACTTTTCTTTTACTTTTGACATATCCCCAAAATCCTTTATTATTGCTTTTGACATCTCTTGCAAGCCTCAATTCATTTTCAGCTTTAGTAATCTGATTTGTGCCGTGCAGGTTCTGCAGACAGCATTATATTCTTCTTTAGATATGCCTCCTTCTTTCCATTTTATAAACATTTTTTGCTTCCTTTTTAGCATGTGCTTAAGTTCTGTGTTCATCCATCCTGGTTTCCTTAAATGCTTCCTATTCTTCCCTCTTTTCGGAATTGTTAACAACTGTGCTTTGAGAATTTCATTTTTCAAGATTTCCCATCCTTCCTGGACATTTTTGTCTTTAAGGATATCCAGCCATTGGATCCCTCCAATTCTCTTTCTGAATCCCTTAAAATCTGCCTTTCTGAAATCTAACCTTGACGTCTGAGTCTTCACAGGTCTTCCGCCTCTAGTTATCCAAAATTCTAAAATAGCATGGTCGCTACCTCCTAGGGTCCCAGCCACTTTTACCTCCTCAACCATTTCCTCCCTGTTTATAAGGATTAGATCCAAGGTAGCAGTTCCCCTTGTTTTCTCCTTTACCTTTTGGAAGATAAAGTTGTCAGCAAGAGAGGATAAGAATTTCCTTGACCTGTTAGTTTTGCCTGAGAGAGATTCCCAACAAATGTCTGGATAGTTGAAATCTCCCATGACAACTATGTCATATTTTTTGGAGAACTTGGCCATTTGATGCATAAAGAGTTCATCCATATCTTCAGCTTGCACAGGCGGCCTGTAGTAAATGCCTACAATGGTGTCCTTTCCATTGTTCTGTCCTTGTATTCTTACCCAAACAGTTTCCACAGAACTCCCAGTCTCTGAAGCTTCAATCTCTGTGCAGATATACGCATTTCTAACATACAATGCGACACCCCCTCCTCGTTTATCAAGTCTGTTTCTTGCAAATAAGTTGTATCCTTCTAGTCTTGTATTCCAATCATGTGTATTGTCCCACCAAGTTTCAGTGATTCCAATGACATCATATTTCTTTTCCTGTGTTAGTAGTTCCAATTCTCCTTGTTTGTTGCCCATGCTTTGTGCATTAGTATAGAAACATTTTAGTTTGTGATTGGTTTCTCTTTCTCCAATATTTTTTTTAATTAGATTCTTTCGTCTTTGTTCTTCCTTTCCACTTCTAATAGCAGAGTTCTCAGTAGCATTTGTCAGGTGTATGGCTTTTTCTGGTCTTTTGCTTCCCTTCCCATGTTGTTCTAGTTTAAAGCTCTCCTTACAAGTGTAGCAAGGCGACTTCCAAATACCTCCTCATTTTCTTAAAAACAAGCTCTGGAGGCAGATTCTCAATTAGATCAGTGTCCGAGCCATAGCCCTGAACAGCTCATTTACATGTAAGAAAATCGTGGACTTCTCTGAAACAAGACATCAGATAGCAAATATGAAGGTATCATTTTATTTAGCTTCCTATGACTTACATGACGTTATAGACAGCTTAAGAGGGACAATCCTACTGACAGATTCCCTGTAAAGGCTGCTCACTTCAATATTTTACAGATCTGTTTCTTGAAGTGCTACGGCCTACTGCTCCACAACTGAGCTGCCGCTATTTCTACCAGTTGACAATAATGCTCCTTCACCACAACAGCTCTAGCAGGGCAGATATATGAACCGACTAAGCAAAAATCATAAGACAAAAGCATTAATTAGATCCATTTTGCTTTGTGGTGTAAACATGGAGGAGTCCAAATACGGTAATCTAGTTTCTTACTGTTCTCCCTGCTTATGCCATAAAGAAATCACATTACTAACAATTTATCAATTTCCTCCTCTGGTTTACTAGTGTTCACTATGGGACCAACAAGAAGGAACACATGTATGAAATCACTGTATCTGGCCATCAATCCGAAACAGATTATATCTAATACATACATTTATAGACAAGGATGAGGGTTTTTTATTTTTTTAAGGGTTTGTTGAGGATTAGGAAATATGGCTGCTTTGTGTCACGTGCCCCGTCCTGAGTAACACGGCCAGCAGGCCGATAACTGATACAACAGGACGCGGCACGTGTAATTGTCCTATGTGACGCGGCCCGCAGGTCGGTAACTAATACAATAAGACAAGGGAATAGGGAAAACCTGGGTAACAATAACAATGGTGGCCCTGCGATAGGGAACGGGGAAGTGGAGACCTCCTGCACTCCCCTGAGTCAGTGTCTCTACACTCCTAACGTTCCCTAGGCCGGTTCCGCACCGGGCGCCGATCAGGAACCTCAAAACCCTGACTCGCCCTGCACCTAAACCCTCGCTAGGGAATTGGTCGGTGCGGAAACTAATCCCACCACTGCACTAAACACACATAAGGAAAAGTGACAAAACAAGGGACCACCACTTAGCTTTGCTCTGTTGCTTACGCTCCCAGCAACAGAGCCCACCACCTGCGTGCATCTTTTCCTTCACCGAGTCCATCATCTGGGTGCACTGTCCAGCAACGGATCTTCTCAGCACCATAGTGCAGCCTTGGAGCAAACAGAGTCCACACCTGCGTGCAGCTGTCCAGAAACAGAGTCCAGCAAATGAGTCCAGCTTTTCTGCCAAAGAGTCCAACATTTTGAGTCCAGCTTTCCGCAACTGAGTCCAGCATTCTGAGTGCAGCTCTACACCATAGCTGCCACTCCACCAATCCATGCCAGCCCTCCTTGCAGACACCATAGCTCCTACTCCAGCACTCTGACTGAGCTGCCAGTGACTCTCCTTCAGCTCCATTCTTTACCCAGACTTGCTTGCAAATGAGGAACTTATCACCAACAGTGATTAACACACCTGATACTCTCTTATAGAGCAATCACACCTGTTACATAATTACGTGCACAAACTAAGGTAACCAAAGTGCAATGACCCTAATGGCCACCGGGGGCAAAACCACCCTTGGCACACAGCCAAAGGAAAAAAAAGGTTACTTTGTGCATTTAATCTGTCAGATCCAACCTGGATCGTGACACTATGTCTATAACTGTATATGGTCTGGTATTGCATTGATGTAAACTGGGAAGGATGGCAAAACCACAAAATCTGTGAACAGCAACAGGGCTGTTTTTCAAGAAAGCAGCCATGTTGGGTGTCCCAGGACCAGAGGCTCCTTCTCTATCCCTAACGCTAGGGGCGCCCTAACTCGCCCTGTTCCCTGGATAACGTCTAATGGTGAAGACACCGGGGCCCTGTACCTTGCCTTAGCTCCTGAATCTGCCCTCAACCTGTACCCTTCCCCCACCCAGGGAAGAGGGAAGTAGTGTACCGTAATACACCAACCAGACTAACAAGGTAATATGAACAGGGATAAAGGAAAATACCAATCATACAAATATACTCACACAGGCAGAGGTAAACAGCGGGGAGTAGAGGATGGGGTAAAACCAAAGTAGGAGAAGGAGTGGAATTAGAACACACCCAAAACCTAGCAACAGTCTCACATAAATCCACCAAAAGCCTTCTCCAACAACTACCACCAACCACAATCTATTAACCATGCAGCATAAGCTAGATTTATGAATCAGTGCTAGCCAGGGCCCAGATTATATAGGAGATGGGAATGGCTAACAGTGCACAGCTGAGAACCTTAATGCAGGAAAGCTTCCAGGAGCTCTCAACTGAGATTAACCCCTGCAATACTAAAAGGAACCTGTACCGTTTAATATGAAGGTAAAGTGCTTCTAATCAGTGCAGGAGAAGGAGAAAACAGACGCTGTGGTCTTCTGGCTCCTCTCTGTCGCTGTAAACCCGTGACACATTTTCTAATCTTGTGGAACTCCATTACCAATAAAAAGAAACTTCTTCTATTTCTTGGTTGTTGTTTTTTTCCGCTGTAATGTACAATCCACTCTTTCATTTTAATACCTGCCATGTACTTTGCATTGGCAAGTACCAAGTACCAATTACCAAGACTCGGAAGATGGATTAGCAACACAAAATAATAGATTTCATGAGCTCTGGTTTTACACTTCCATGTGCCTTTTAATAAGAGAACATACTTATATTTACAGAACTATTTTCATATGTACACGCCAATGCCGACCGCAAAGTATTTGTCAGGATATCCACTAATAACCAGCGGCCAGTTCTGGTTTTCTCTACTTCTAGCTAGGCTTGACACAGAACTGAGCGTCCACCCCTTCACTGTGTCGGTGATGTGTTGGCGGGGGGGAGTGTGGGGGGTGTGTGACTGACTGCTCATTTAAAGAGGACCTGTCACATGCACAAAAAATTGTAGCTAAATGCACAGTAAAAATCCCGATTTTGTCGCTGTTTTGTGCTGCGTTACTCCACTGAGAAGTATGTGAAATCTCTGCTTATAGTGCAACTGTGCGTTTGTTCATCACTGGGTCGTGTGCTTTCACCCCTCCCTCACAGATGCTGTCAATCACAGCTTGACAGCTGATCTAGGAGTCTCTGATGCTGCCAAATGGTGATTAAAAAATGAGCTGAAAGTGCACGCCACCAGAGAGTTGGTCTGCAAGCAGAGATTTCACGTACCGCACTCCAAAAGCTATTTTCTCTGCAATGGATTGACACAGAGCACAACGGCAAGGTGTGGTACAACCAGGGGATTTCAGGAATTTTTAAGAGGAATTTAACTCAATTTGTTTTGAGCAAGTGATGGGTCCTCTTTAAAAAGAAGCAATTTACATGATAAATTATATCTGTATACACATGTTTACTATCAATATTTCTAATAATGACCAAGAGTTTTGATAAAATTTCGAAACTTACTGTACGTGTTATTTCATTTGGCATAGACAACCTCGCCACTTACAATTTTCTCTAAAAGAAAAATATATTGCACCAAAAGAGAAAAAAACCGGATTACTTACCGGTAATACTCTTTTGTAGAGTCCACGACAGCACCCACTGAGAGAGGGGATCCGCCCCAGGAACAGGAAACCTACAGAGAGATAAATGGGGCGGTCCCCCTCGCTCCCTCAGTTTGTATTACCGAGAACAACGGAGGAACCGCCATACATGTTTTAGTCATTTTGCTTGGGCGATTCATTTATCTTACCCCTATGCAGTTTTAAGCTTACTAAGTTTAATCACATATCTAACTTAAATCATAATCTCCACCACCAAGGAGACCCATGTGTGAAAAAATTCTTACGGGAGGGAAGTGAGCGGGTGCTGTCGTGGACTCTACAAAAGAGTATTACCGGTAAGTAATCCGGTTTTTCCTCTTCGCCACGACAGCACCCACTGAGAGATTTTCAGAGATAATCACTTGGGCGGGCACACCGTGTTAAGGACTGATCTACCAAAAGTTAGATCCTCGGTAGAGGACAAATCTAGTCTATAGTGACTATAAAAGGTAGATGGAGAAGACCAGGTTGCAGCCTTACATATTTGTTCAATTGGGACGTTCGCCCTCTCGGCCCAGGAGGATGATATGGCTCTAGTAGAGTGCGCCTTAATCCCCAGTGGAGGGTCTTCTCCTTTTGTCAGATACGCCATTGTGATCGCATCTCTAATCCATCTGGATATCGTGCCTGATGTAACTGCAGACCCCTTCCTGCTGCCCTGGAATGAGACAAAAAGAGACCTACTCTGCCTCCAGGGACTGGTCCTATCAAGGTAGGCTAGCACAGCTCTCTTCACATCTAAGGTGTGATATTTCTCCTCGTCCTGTGTTGACGGGTTCTCATAGAATGAAGGTAGGCATATCTCTTGAGACCTATGAAATTTAGTTGCCCGTTTGGGCAGATAGGACGGGTCCGTCTTTAAAATGAGACTGTCTCGTGTTGTTAACAGGAACGGTGGGTCTACTGACAGAGCATGAAGATCACTCACTCTCCTGGCCGATACTAAGGCCACCAGCATAGCCGTTTTCAATGAGAGGCACTTTACTGACGCTGAGCTTATAGGCTCAAATGGTGCCTGAGTGAAGGCATCCAAAACCAGAGTAAGGTTCCATGCTGGAAGTCGAGGCACATGCACCGGTTCTGCTCGTTGACAGGCCGAGATAAACCGAGTCACCCATCTATTTGCTGCCACGTTATAGTTAAACAGGGCTCCTAGGGCTGACACGTGGACCTTAAGAGTGCTTACTGAGAGTCTAAGTTCTCGGCCTCTTTGTAGAAACTCTAGAATGGCCGTAATGGGAACTTCACCAGCTAGTTTTGTTGGGTGAAAGGCCAGGAACTTCCTCCACACCTTAGCATAAATTTTTGTCGTGGACTCCTTCCTGCTTTGTAGCAAGGTATTGATTAGGTTCTTTGAGAAACCCTTCTGCTTCAATAGTTCCCTTTCAAATTCCAGGCCGTTAGGTGTAGGGCTTTGGCCTGTGGATGGTAGCAGGGTCCCTGCGAGAGAAGGTCCTGGTGCAGCGGCAGGATCCACGGGTCGGTTATTGACATGGCTCTCAGCCATGAAAACCACGGTCTTTTTGGCCAAAACGGGGCTATCAAGATGACCCTCGCCCTCTCCTGTCTTATTTTCCTGACTACTGTTGGTAGTAGCACCATCGGAGGAAAGGCATAGGCTAGTTGGAATGCCCAGGGTGTTTGGAGGGCATCTAGAATATCTGGGTTGTCCGACCTGTAGAGAGAAGCAAACCTTTTTACGCGCCTGTTGGCTCTGGTTGCGAATAGGTCTATCTCCGGTCTGCCCCATTCTGACGCTATCATTTCGAACACGTCTCTGCTGAGGACCCACTCTCCCTGGTATAGGGCCTGGCGACTGAGATAGTCTGCTCGGGAGTTGTCCACTCCTCTTATATGGAGCGCTGACAAGGAGAGAAGATGGACCTCGGCCATCTCCAGAATCTTTCCCGCGATAGACATTAGTGGCATTGACCGCGTGCCTCCTTGCCGGTTTATATAGGCCACTGCGGTGGTATTGTCTGTCTGGATCCTTACGTGGGCGCCTCTTAACTGCGGGAGGAAGCGAGATATCGCATAAAAAATCGCTGTTAGCTCCTTTACATTAGAGGAGGCCTCTATTTCATTCTCCCGCCACCAGCCTTGTACCATGTGCTCCTCTAGGTGGGCTCCCCAACCTAAGGGGCTGGCATCTGTGGTGAGTATCTTGGAGGGAGTCACCCACCACTGTACTCCCTTCGATAGATTGGAAGGAATTAACCACCATTTTAGGGATTCAACCACCTCGGGCGATAGGGATATCTTCCCCTCCAGCCGCCCCTGCAGTCTAACTATCTCCTGCAGAATAGCCCACTGTAGTCCTCTAGAGTGAAACTGAGCCCATTGCACCGCTGGAATGCATGATATTAGTGACCCCAGCAAGGACATGCCCTGTCTCAATGATATTACGGGTCTTCCTGTAGCATTCTGTACTTTGTCGATTATGGCCATTACTTTGGCGTTTGGCAGAAGGCACTCCTCAGTTACAGAGTCTACTTGCAGGCCCAAAAACCTTTGACAGGTCACAGGCTCTAGTCTGGATTTCTCCCAGTTAATTAGCCAACCCAGTGTTTGTAGGGATGAGATAATTCTAGCTATTCTTGCTTCACACTGTGAAACAGAATTCCCCACTATGAGTAGGTCGTCTAAATAAGGGACAACTAGGGTGTCATTCAGCCTTACATATGACATTACTTCCAGCATTAATTTGGTAAATACCCGAGGAGCCATGGATAGCCCGAATGGCATTGCCGCAAACTGGAAATGCTGAATCCGACCTCTGAACCAGACTGCTACCCGCAGGAACCTTTGGTGCCCTTGATATATGGGGAGATGGTAGTAGGCGTCCTTTAGGTCCAAGACCGCCATATAACACCTGGGAAACAAAAGCTTTATTGCAGACTTAATCGACTCCATTTTAAACGACCTCAGTCTTAGGAAGGTATTAAGTTTTTTTAAATTTATTATAGTCCTGTAAGAGCCATCTGGTTTTGGGACTAAGAATAGAGGAGAATAAAAGCCCATCCCTGTTTCGTCGTCTGGGACCTCCACTAGAACCTGTTTAGATAGCAGTACCGCAATCTCCATCTCCAGTGCTTCCTGCTGAGAACGGGACTTCATAGAAGTCAATAAGAAGGAGTTCGGTGGATACCGAACGAATTCTAATTTTAGGCCTGATGATACAATACTTAGGGCCCACGGGTTTGATGTCACCTTCATCCATTGGCGGCTGAATCTTAATAGCCTGCCACCTACCGGTACAACGGTTTTATCGGGATCTGTCTCCTCTGAAGGGACGTTTCCCGAATAGGTTGCCTCTTTGCTTGGGGTCCTTATTTCCCCAGCGATCCTGGGGTCTAAAGTCTTTCTTTTTTCCGAACGGCGGCTTCCTGTAGACCCTCCTGTTGAACGGAACATACGGGTTAGGGAACCCCTTTTTCCTCTGCCCCGCTTTTGTCAAAATTTCATCCAGTTCTGTACCAAACAGGTACTTACCCTGGCAGGGTATAGCACACAATCTAGTTTTTGTTTGTGTGTCTCCTTTCCACCCCTTCAACCATAAGGCCCGCCTGCCTGCATTGGTCAGTCCCGCGGCTCTAGCCGACAACCGGAGAGAATCCGCAGAGGAGTCGGAGAGGAAGGCCGCTGCTCCCTTAATGAGGGGCATAGAGGAAAGAAGCCTACTCCTGGCTACTCCATTTTTAATATTGTCCTCCAAGTCGTTCAGCCACACCAACATAGATCTTGCCGTACATGTGGCTGCTATTGCGGGCTTAAAGGCTGCCGTACAAGCTTCCCAAGATCTTTTGAGGAATGTATTGGTCTTACGATCCGAAGAATCAGCCAAAGTTCCCGAATCCTCCACCGGCAAGGAGGATCTACGGGAGGTAGAGGCCACTGCCGCATCCACCTTGGGGGCTCTCGACCAGGCCGTTAACTCCTCATCATCAAAGGGATACTTACGCTTTGACGTTAAGGGGAGGAAGGTCCTCTGACCTTGTTTCTCCCATTCCCTCTTAACTAGGTCTTTAACAGCTGGGACCACTGGGAATGCTCGGACCTTTTTACGGGAGATACCCGCAAACATTATGTCCTGAGGGGTTTTGGGGTCCTTATTCTCCGGCAACCCCATGGTATTTCGGACAGACTTCACGAGATTACCGACACTGTCCGTGGGAAAACACGTCTGATCCTCGTCCTCTGAGGAAAGGTATTCCTGGGACTTATCGGAATCTAGTTCTCCGGTATCTGACGGCGACCTTGACGCCAGCGAGACTCCTCCTTTAGATGAATGTATTTCTCTCATTGAGGAGTGACCCCCTAGACTACTGGAACCGCCTAAGGCCCGTAGTTCCTCTCTTATCAGTGCCCGGATATCCTCCTTCTTTCGTGAGGATTCCTCCTGCAAGGCCTCCTCCACACATGATTGGCATAATCTCTTTGGGTGGCCATCCGGGAGGGTCTGCGAACATAAGGCACACTCACTATGTTTCGCCTTCTCTGTTCTTTTAGCCTAAAAGGGGTCACCGCAAATGATGCGGCCGGCGACACCGCGCGTCTGCGCCCCCCCCCACGCACTGGGACCTTCTCCTGCCGCAGGTATGACTCCCAGCAGCGCCGCTCAGCACACAGCGCACAAGCCCTTCTGCCACTCTGGGGGGGGTCCCGGCCTCAGTACGCCCGATGGCGTTTGTAATGCGTCCACCCCCTCGGGGGGGGGGGGGGGGGGGAAGTATAGCCATAACCCCAGTGAGCTTTGGCACCACTTTCGCCTCCAGCCTCACCTGCATTACACCAGCTCTGGGGGGGGGAAATACACCTCTCCGCCCGACGCTGCCTCCGGTCCTGGGGCCCCTGCTGCTCATATTATGCAGGCAGGCGGCTACCAGACCAGGTATCCTCTTCTGCGGGTTCCTTCCTAGGAACAGGAAACCAAACTGAGGGAGCGAGGGGGACCGCCCCATTTATCTCTCTGTAGGTTTCCTGTTCCTGGGGCGGATCCCCTCTCTCAGTGGGTGCTGTCGTGGCGAAGAGGAAAATGTAAAACTTCAAACATTTTCTCCTTGACTCCAGATTACATGTAAAACATGAATATAAATAATACTTTAAGTGGTAAATACTACTCAATTCCCGGACTGGAAAGGGAAGGACTTTAATCCAATTAGTGTTGGGTTGTAATATTTGGTTTTAGACATAGCAGGAAATTATGCTACTTCTTTTTAATCACAGGGAGTGCATTAAGGAATTTTTTTTTTTTAAAACATTCTTGGAAATCTGAGGAAAAAAAAATTTCCATAATGTTTGAAGAAAAACTCCGTAAGGAAGACCGAGTCCTTTCCTAAAACCCCTTCCCCCATTCTATATCAGTGCTGCACTGGAAACTAAAAAAAATAAAACTTTTCTGTAGGTCTAGTTACTGAGTATTTATTATGCTTACTTACATAGGGCCATCATATTCCTCAGCAATTTACATACACTAGCATCACTGTCCCCATTGGGGCTCACAACCTACATTCCCTATCAGTATGTCTTTGGAGTGTGGGAGGAAACCTGAGAACCCGGAGGAAATCCACACAAACACGGGGAGAACATACAAACTCCTTGCAGATGTTGTCCTTGGTGGGATTTGAACCCAGGACCCCAGCACTACAAAGTAACAGTGCTAACCACTGAGCAAGGAGAAGCCATTGCTGTTACACGCAGCATAGTAGCAGTCATAATTAAAAGTGCCTACACACCTTACATAGTGGTCAGCTGATCATTCACTCCGAAAACTATTCTCCCTGAACCCCCTTATTATAAGTGCGGGTCCTGCTGTTCTGATGGTCGCATATTTCCTACATGCATAGAACAATCGGGCCTTAACATTTAACATTCGTGAACCTTCTCTCCTGAGACATCAACTTTTTAGTAAACTGATAGTTGGCCAGTCTCATCAAAATCGTTAGGTTCAGCTGATCTACCTCTGTGTTTGGGGCCATAAAAGGAATCTATTTCCAGATTTTTGCCACCTAATCTGAGGGAAATATAACGTAGAAACAGAAAACCTCACTCCAGTGATTTATCACTTACTAGACTGCTCGCTGTAGTTTGGAAAAAAAAACTTTTATCAGCAGGAGATTATCACTAGAGGACCAGTAAACCTGCTGCCAGGTAGTCCTGCATATTCATGAGCTCTGTATTACCCTGACCACACCACTGATTGGCAGCTTTCTGCCTATGCAGTGTACACAAAAGCTGCCAGTGATGTGAGAGGGTTATACAGAGCTCAGCATTCAGAGAACTGCTAGGTCTGCAGCAGCTAAACAAGACTCTATTTCTGAATAAAAACATGTTCAAGCAAGTTTAAAGTTTGCGCAACAACATTTAGACAAGCCTGTGAAATACTGGGAGAATATAGTCTGGTCAGATAAGACCAAAATTGCCAACTGTTTGGATGCCATAATACACACCATGCTTGTAGACCAAAATGTTATGGAAGGAACTAACGCTCAGAGTTCATAGAAGGAACCCACAGAACCTTCAGGATTTGAAGAGCCAAAACACCTGAGCAATGCCTGCGACTAGTTTCTCCATATAGGAGGCACCTTGAAGCTGTTATCACCAATAAAGGCTTTTGTACGGAGTAGTAAATACATTTCAGTAAGCGTGTTCAATGCTTTTACCCTGTGTCATTTACCATTATTACACATAACTTATAGACATCTATAGTTTGAAATCTTTGTGTGGATTGGATGGCTTGTTACCAACACCTACTGAGAATTTCATGTCAATAGCACCTTCACAAAATATATTTACTTAGAAAATTGGTAATGTCTTCAATACTTATTTCAGCAGCTGAATAATATAGTAGCTGATCCAGAAATGCAAACCCAATAATTACTAATACTCACTGAGTCTGCAGAGTTAAAGATTCTTCAGTAAATTCTAAATACAGAATACATGCCTGAGCAAGACTTTCCCCTCTAGTAATCATATACAGTGCTATTAAAATCTGTATACCCGGAATAGTAATTCCTGACATTCCTAGAAGATGCTGCCATCTATGATGAAGGTGGTACCGCTGTCTCTTCTGCACAAGTATAGGTAAAATGTAATAAAATCCAGATAATGAGACAGCGCTATGTGGAGGAGGCTGTGCTGCTATATAGTGTTGTGTGAGTTGCATTGGGTCAGTAATATTCTTTGGGAGAAGACTTAAAGAAGTCATCCACTACTAGGACCACTTCTTGTCATACCCCTCGCTTGGCCCCCATAAAATAATAAAACCTATACTCACCTCCCTTGTTGGCACCGTTCCCACAGTGTCGGCACTCGCTCTCCCCTTGGCTCCCGTGCGGAGTTGTGACACGTGGCACCTACGCCCAATCAGCGCTGGCATCACTGTCCCCATCTTTGTACAAATCGAACATGAAGAGGAAGTCCGGGATCAGCTAGAACCCAAACTACTTCTTCATGATCGATTGGTCTGAAGACGGGGACAGTGATGCCAGCACTGACTGGGCGCAGACGTCACGTGTCACATCTCCGCACGAGAGCCACGGGGAGAGCAAGTGCTGACACCGCGGAGCAGCACAGCGCCAGCACGGGAGGCGAGTATGGGCTATGTTATTTTATCGGGGCCGAGCATTTTGATCAAGAAGCGGTTGTCCTAGGAGTGAAGAACCCCTTTAACTCAGGATGCATTTGCACAAGCCAAAATGTTTTCCCAGTAGGATATATGCAAAATGTATGTGTATCCAATTAGATCCAAAGACATACAGTGAAATTGTGTATATGAGATTACACTGAACAATAGCAAGTTCAATTTTCTCAGAAGATTTTGTTTTCATAATCAGGTAGATAAATTGAACACCCTTCGTAAAGTCAATGATCTTAAAGGGATTGTTAAGTGGATAAAAATAGTTCATAAAAAAGGCACAGACTATTAAAATTGTTCATATTCCTACATTCTACTTCATAGTTATTTCTCGTTATGCTGGGAAAGGGCAGAAAATGCCCATTCAAGCCAATCAGTGGCTGAGGCAGTGGCTTCTTCCACCACTCTAACCAATCACTGGCTGAGGCAGTCACTTCTGCCATCACTCTAACCAATCACTGGCTGAGGCAGTCACTTCTGCCATCACTCTAACCAATCACTGGCTGAGCTAAGTCACTTTCTGCTGCCAGTGACCGGCAGAGCCCTTATTTCCTGCCACGTTTGGTTTTGAGATGGGACCAGGAAATGGAGACCAGTAGGGACTGGGTAAGAATTGACATAGAAGCAACAGGGAATTGGAAAAGCAAGTAAAGTTTAATTAAATTATTATTATTTTATTTTTTTAAAGTCTGAGACTTTACTAAAGTTATTTTTGTCTACTGGACAGCCCCTTTAAATTCGCACCATTTGCTGCATGCTCCTAACAGCTGTGTCTGTATTGCACATTTCACCAATAAGAAAAACAAAGATAAAAGGAATCTAATGAAGTTAAAAATGGCCACAGAGGATAATAAAACTAAGTTTGTGCTAAAAATCGTATGAAAGCTACAGAAGGCATTAACCTCCTGGGTCACAGCACAGGAATGACGCAGGATGCCCATTTTGTGAATGCTATTTCCTTGTTCTCATGAGATGTATGGTTTTCACTGCAGATCACAGATGACGGCAAACCCTTTGGGAAAGGGACGCTAACTAGGAGCATTAAGCTAAGTACATTTCGAAAGCTAAACATATAGCTCATGTCTGTAACTGAATCCAGCAGATAGCTGACTTATTATACCGGACTCTGATGCACAATCCAGCTGGTTTAGCTGTTCCCATCCAGAAAACACAGATTTTCTTGGCTGGTTGTTTAATTTGGGGGACTGAAAATTCTGTATGAAGAGTCTATGGCAGACAAATGGTATAATAAGTGATTCCTGATGTATATCAGGACAGTGCACAGCATTTACTACTACCTGCAAGTGTGCAGCCTGGTGTGCCTTCTCCCGTGGATTACTGTGGTTGCACCGTACGCACACCTCCAGAGTGGGGTCACACACAGATCTCGGCCTATAGGTAGCACGTGTCCTAGGTGCGTCTGCTGAAAAGTGCT
Source organism: Dendrobates tinctorius (assembly GCF_039654945.1). Taxonomy (NCBI): domain Eukaryota; kingdom Metazoa; phylum Chordata; class Amphibia; order Anura; family Dendrobatidae; genus Dendrobates; species Dendrobates tinctorius. The sequence continues at coordinate 92,238,651 of NW_027361690.1, read as the reverse complement.
TTTTCACGGATACTCATTTCTTATGCCTTACCCACTGTTAATTCCCGCACGCTTTTGCCATTACCAATAGGCAAGCCTTTAAAAAGCTGCTGTGGCATTTAGGAAGCAGCTTCCCGGCATACGCACCTCGGCCACGTGTTACACGCATCCTGAATGCATTTACATCTACTAAGAGCATAGATTTGCACCACCATTTTTCTGCTGCACGGTCCTTAGGGCCTGTGCACAAGTTGCAGGTTTGTCGCATTATTTTCTGTGCAGATTTGTCACAAAGCCTGAAGGGCATGCCGGCAAAGTGAATGAGAATCCTGACGTGTCATGCATATGTTGCTTATTTTTGACTTGCAGATTTAATTCTGAAGTTTGTCAACTCTTACTGCGCTTTTCCAGCCAGATTTCACTCATGTTAATGAGTGGGGAAAAATCGGAACCAAAAACATGCTTATTTTATGCAGTGTTTTTCTTGCCAAGAGAAACAGAAACTTCAGCACCAAATACTTAAAGGGAATCTGTCACCTCATTTTGGCCTATGAGCTGCGGCCACCGCCATCGGGGGCTTATCTACAGCATTCTGTAATGCTGTAGATAAGCCCCCGATGTAACCTGAAAGAGAAGAAAAACAAGTTAGATTATACTCACCCAGGGGGGCGGTCCTGTCCGATGGGTGTCGCGGTCCGGCGCCTCCCATCTTCTAGGGATGACGTCCTCCTTCTTACTTCTGCCGCGGCTCCTGCGTAGGCGTACTTTATCTGCCCTGTTGAGGGCAGAGCAGAGTACTGCAGTGCGCAGGCGCCGGACCTCCCTGGCCTTTCCCGGCACCTGCGCACTGCAGTACTCTGCTCTGCCCTGAACAGGGCAGAAAAAGTACGTCTGCGCTGGAGCCGCGGCAGAAGTAAAGAGGAGGACGTCATCGCTAGAAGATGGATTCGCCGGACCGGACCGCGACACCCATCGGACCGGACCCCCGGGTGAGTATAATCTAACTCGTATTTCTTATCTTTCAGGTTACATCGGGGGCTTATCTACAGCATTACAGAATGATGTAGATAATGCCCTGATGGCGGTGGCCGCAGTTCATAGGCCAAAAATGAGGTGACAGATTCCCTTTAATGTCTGCACAAACCCTTAATACATAACATTATATTTGGTGTATATTAGACCAAGCAATCATATAAGATTATAGAATAAAAATATTTGAAAGGAAAAACGAGTATCATCTAAATCCTGCAGGAATAATGCTGGCTGATGTCCTAGCACTTATGTAACCTTGCTGACGGGGCCCTTCTCCCTTCACAATGCGCCTTTGTGCTCTTCCCCAATCAACTCGGCACCATATATCCTATTATGTATATACTCTGATTTTTCACAAATTGTACACAAGAATTTAAGCCTTAAGCAAACACAAAATTGTTGGCAAATTGTACTTAAGGATACTTTCCATGAAAAGGAAACTTACTAGATTAACTGTCTAGTAATTACAGCAAGCATAAACCCTGCCCTACCGGGCTCATTCCTGACTTCTCTACATGGTTCATGACACCATCAATGTCTACAAAGAGCTGTGTCTTAAACTACCTGGAATTCGTATACCATCCCAATAATCCAGCAGATAGATTATTTCAGGGTCCTTGGTAAAAAAAAAAAATATATATATATATATATAGATTTTCCAAAATCAAGGTAAAAATTCGGAGATGTTACAGCATTTTCGGAAAAAGTAAATGATGCCCAATGCCCACAGCAGTAAGACAGATGTGCAGAGACGTTAATCCAAATGCTCCGGCACTAGTTGTTATTTGGACATCTTTCTTGATAGTTCTTGGAGGAATATTTTACGCATTTTATGTTCTCCAAATAAATAAATAGAAAAATAAATAATCAAAGTGTATATATATATATATATATATATTCTAATTAGTCTTTTTTTATCTTATGGGTTTGGGAAGGTTAGATATAAAATTATCTATATTCACCCATTACTGCTTCTCCGCCACTGTCCCTTCTTTGCGGACAAGCTGCATTGATGACATCACAACTATATGGCACATGGTGACATGACCACTGCAGGCAATCACTGGGCTTAGGGATCTCATGTTGTCTACACTGAGAGAAATGTGCAAAGCGCAAAAGTTGCAAGTGAGCAGTGCTCAAAGACAACAGCTGGGCGAGAAGTGAGACACCGTAGTGTGCAGGGGGGACTGTGACTTATCCCACGGGTGGCACTGTAACGCACACCTCTGCAGCTGCATCGTACACCTCTGCAGCTGCATAACCCCATTTTGAAGCAGAAGATTGCAAAATTTGACATGAACCTGTATAACAGCTCGCTGGCCAAATGCATGTCTACACTCACTGATCTGTTTTGTGACTTCTATCCATAAAATTTACAGTATCCAGTATATTCTCCTATACTCGGTCCGTCTTTACATTTACGCCTCTATTAGTGTAAATTATACTTTAAAGTAAACTTCCTGTTCTAAGAACAGAAATGTGACCATCTCCCCTTCCCTCTCGGTAGCGCACAGCAGAATCGCGGAGGAAATTCAATCTTTTCTTCATAAACAATTTCAATCTATCGGTCCCATATGCACATCTCCTCGGCAGCCGGACCTGTTGACATGCCGCCGCGGTAATACGATAGCACGGCTGGGTGAGCAGGTATTTACTTCAGACTAAAATTGCAGTAGTTAAGATTAGGAACACTGGCGCTCTTGTCACACCTTTCTACATGAGCGAGGTCTGGAGCAGAAAATTACTCTAGAGATGCAGCTTATTTAGTTGTCGGAAATAAGTAGCTCTTGCAGAACTGTGCTGGGTCGTAACGAACACCGACAATAACAGAAAGCGTGCGAGCAGAACTATGACGAAAATTAATTTGTGGATGCAAGCTAGAGCTACCTGCTCAGTGATGGGGACGCCGCATAATACAAAAAGCAATTTATCCATTCACGTATATTTACAATGCAGAACTTTTATTAAAGTCTCACAGTACCATCTACAGTTCTGTACAGCCGCCTCTGTTCTCTACATTAATGAAAATAAATTATGGCAGGCCCTAATGATGCACTGTAAAAAAAAAAATGCAAATATGGAAATTATTGGCAATTATCAAGACACCCTCATTAAAGGAGTGGTTCTGCAGGTGGGACCACAGATCATATCTCAGTACCAATGCTTTCTGGCCGATGTTTTGGTCACTTTTGAATGTTGGTCTCATGCTACCACGAGTGTGAAAGCATAACAAACATTCAAAAATGGCCAAAACATCGGCCAGAAAGCATTGGTACTGAGATATGATCTGTGGTCCCACCTGCAGAACCACTCCTTTAATGAGGGTGTCTTGATAATTGCCAATAATTTCCATCTGTTGTCTATTCCATTAGCACAACAGCATGTGAAATTGATTGTCAATCAGTGTTGCTTCCTAAGTGGACAGTTTGATTTCACCGAAGTTTGATCTACTTGGAGTTATATTCTGCTGTTTAAGTGTTCCCTTTATTTTTTTGAGCAGTGGACATTTAAAGGAAGTCAGTCACCCCCAAAACTTAATTTATACTACTCATAGTTCTGTAAGGGACATAGCCCCTAAAAAACTGTGGTCCAGTGTGCAGCAAGTGCCACAGACAGGAGAAAGGGATGCAAGTAGACCTGCACTGACACTGTACATGTGCACCAGTATGGCTCCTGCGGCTTCAGTGCGGACGCGCACTGACACTGTGCATGTGCACCAGTATGGCTCCTGCGGCTTCAGTGCGGACGCGCACTGACACTGTGCATATGCACCCGTATGGCTCCTGCAGCTTCAATGCGGACATGCACTGACACTGTGCATGTGCACCAATATGGCTCCTGCGGCTTCAGTGCGGACGCGCACTGACATTGTGCATGTGCACCAGTATGGCTCCTGCGGCTTCAGTGCGGACGCGCACTGACACTGTGCATGTGCACCAGTATGGCTCCTGCGGCTTCAGTGCGGGCGCGCACTGACACTGTGCATGTGCACCAGTATGGCTCCTGCAGCTTCAGTGCGGACGTGCACTGACACTGTGCATGTGCACCAGTATGGCTCCTGCAGCTTCAGTGCGGACGTGCACTGAAACTGTGCATGTGCACCAGTATGGCTCCTGCAGCTTCAGTGCGGATGTGCACTGACACTGTGCATGTGCACAGGTATGGATCTTGCAGTGTCAGTGCGGATGTTCAGGAATGAGGAATGAGTTTAGGCAGCACTTGTTCTGGGTAAGTGAAAGCTGTCAATCAAGCTAAGGGTAGGTGACTGAGGGGGGCAGAACGGTGCACTGAGCCCTTGGTCAAGCAAAAATTCTACCACCTAGGGAGAACCCCAATTTGCATATATAATGAAACTTTTCTGTACAATTAAACAAGGGAAATCTATACTGCAGGTATTAATTTCAGAATGGTTAAGTAATAGGATTATATAAGTAGTTTTAATCAAGTTTTGGGAATCATACTCCCTTCAAAAATTTTTAGTAATTTTTCTTTATCATATTACAATCTGTTTAAAAAAGAAAATCTTGCAATTTTCCCACTGGCCACTTGGCTTAATTCTAGATTCAAACTTCCTGCCCCCCCTCAGGAAAGCCGTATGGACATTAGCATCAATATACTGACTTACACCATCCTTAGTTAAATTGAAGTATGTAATGAGCATGCTCTAATTAGGGCAAAGGTTATTGTGTCGAGAGGGGAGAGGAGGTGAGCTGTGACCAGAGGAGAGAGGAGGTGAGCTGTAACTTTAATGTGAATGGTGGATCTTGTCTTTTCAGTTGTGTATGGAGGTGCTACCTTTCATTGTAATCCTGTCTGCTATGATAATGAGACTCCTAAAAAGTCTTTGGTACAGAACAGGACTCACAGGAAGTTTAAAGAGGTTGTCCACTACTTTTTCATTGATGATTCATCCTTAGGATAAGTGATAAATGTCTGATCAGGTGGGGTCTAACACCAGGCAGCCCAGCTGATCAGCTGTTCTTGGTGTCATCGGTCAGAAGTGCTCAGTTGCGGAGCTGCTGTCTTCTGGCAGTGGCAGGATATGCACATCCGCCTCCCATTGATTCGGGAGGTCAAGGATAGGTCATGAAAGAAAAACTGGTGGACAACATCTAAGGGTGTGTGCACACGCTGCGGATTACGCTGCGGATTAATCCGCACGGATTTTGCAAAAACCGCAGATAATCCGCAGGTCAAAAGACCTGCGGATTATCTGCGGTTTTGCCTGCGGTTTGGTCCTGCGGATTCACTATCTCCACAATGGTGGAGATAGGAACCCGCAGCGGTTTCCGCAGAAAGAATTGACATGCAATTCTTTCTGCGGATTCAAAACCGCAGCAAATCCGCGCGGATTTTTCCGCAGCGTCGGCACAGCGTTTTTTTTTTCCCATTCATTTGAATGGTACTGTACACCGCAGCTAAAGCTGCTGCGGGTCCGCAGAGGCCAAAACCGCTGCGGAAACGCAGCGGAATCCGCAGCGTGTGCACGTACCCTTAAGGGGGCTTTACACATAGCGATATCGCTAGCAACATTGCTAAAGTGTCACCGATTTTGTGACGCAGCAGTGATATCACTAACGATATCGCTACATGTGACACTCACCTCCGACCGGCTCCCCCGCTGGCTATTGTTGATCACGTGAGATCGGCCTGGTCCATTTCTCGTCGGCGGCTTCCTGCTGGCGCTGACGAGCGACGCGTGGACGCGGGTGTAGGACGTCATCATCGCCGCGTCTGACAGGTAACGACCGCTGCTGCGTCGCTGCTGAGATCTGCCTGTTTGGCAGCTCACTAGCGGTCATATCGTGGTCGGGATCGCTGGTGCATCGCTAAATGTAACGGGGACCTAAGTCTAGAACTAAACTTAGTAGCTGGTATTAAAATTGCTAAGGCTAAGTTCACATTAGGCGTTTTTGCTGCGTTTTTTTTTTAATGCTAATTTTCAGCTGCTTTTCACAGTACCAGCAGAAATCTCAGGCACACACATTGTTTTTTTGTCATCAGTATTTTGTGCTTTGCATGGTTTTTTGGACATAGAGCATGTCACTTATTTCAGCGTTTTTCACCCATTGGCTTGAATAGGTGGTGAAAAAATACAGGTGTCCTGTTTTGCTGCGTTTTTTTGTACCAAAGTATGATTCTATGGAATAGGACTTTATTTCTAACACTAAACTTGATCAGCATGCACAAGAGACAAATTTAGCATGCCAAAACCGTTGCAAAATGCACACAAAAAATGCAGTGAGAAAACAAGGAAAACAAGCTTTTTTTTTCTGCAGCTTCTTTCCTGCCAAGAGATCAGGTTTTGCTGCAGGAAAAAAAAAACGCCTAGTGTGGACTTACACATAGGGACGAAGCAAAAGAGAGTATACAGACATTACAGCATGGGATCACAACTTATTCTTTTTGTTAGGTGAAGCATTTCCCTGCCTGATTTAAAAAAAATGTTATACCTCAGGGCTCATACTCACATGTGAGAAACTCGCACAAGTCTCGCACGTCAATGCCCGTCACTGCCGCTCGCACACAGCTGCATAGAAATACATGCGGATCAATCCGCAGACCAATCCGCAGCGTGTGCACACACCCTAAATCTCCGAGCATGCCACAATACTCGGAGACCACCCGAGCTTGCTCGGGAAAACACGAACAACGAGGATACTCGCTCATCACTAATAAGATTATCTCAGCACAGGAACATTTTATTTAAACACATCCAATTGTGGAAATTATTATTCCAAGATCTACTGATTAAAATGTACTTTTCTAGTGGGAAACCTCTTTGAGTTTAAATACGGCCTCTTATTCTTTACGTCGTCTCTCAATCTTGTAGGCTCTTGTATAGGTCACGGTGTCTTGCCTTATGTCCACATTCTCACATTTTCTCTTATTGAATGAAGCAATTTAGGTTTAATGCTATTGCAGCATTGTATTCTTATAAAAGGATTGTTTTCTTTTCTTTTTTCATTTTCTCTTTGTCTATTCTATGGAGCATAATCAAAACTAAAAAATCATCTTTGAAAAATGTTCCGGAAGTTGAGCCAAGTGCCTCTTTAAATGACCGCATCGGCTTCCTACCATCTGGACTATTTAAGAAATAAAAATAAACTTGTGTCTGTGCCAAAAAGTATTTCATGGTAAAGCCTCCATATTTGATTGGAAAATATGTCATTTGCCCATCAAATTAATGGCCGCAATTCATCAAATAGATTTTGCTAATTGCATTGAAAAGTTTCAAAAACTTTGGGCAAGCAAAAGTTGCATAAACATTTAGCGACTTTTGTCGTTTTCATGCAAGTTTCTTCCAGCTCTGTCATACTGGGCAGAGATGGGGTGGAACGAGGCGCATCAGGGTGCAGGGTGTAACAGCTTCTTTAATTCATGTCATGTTGGGGTATTAGGCCGGGATCACACATGCGAGGAATACAGCTGAGTCTCGCATGTTAATACACGGCACTGCCGCCGGCACTGAGGAGCGGAGCGTGCGGCTCCATGCCTTGCTATGCAGCCGCACGCTCCGATCTGAGTGCCGGCGGCAGTGTTGGGTATTAACATGCGAGACTCGGCCGTATTCCTCGCATGTGTGATTCCGGCCTTATGCCAGACATTCTATGCCAGAGAATGGAGTAAGAGCTCTGTTGCGACAAACGCCATTATTTAGATACTCCTGATTCATAAAGAGCGTCAAGAGCGTCTGACTACAGAGCGCCATCCCCCCACACACACAAAAAAACCTGATGTGTGAATGAGGCCTTAGAATTACTTCGCATTCAGTAACAGGCGAGTCACTTATACTCTGCATGCATTTTCGAAAGTGACTTAACATTTCAAGAGATGAAACAACTTAAAAAGGTTTATCAACAACTGGACCATCCCAACCAGGGAGGCGGAAAAAAAAAAGAAAAATAATGCCTTGCATCCTGCATGGGAGTTAGGCTGTGTTCACATGTAGCTTTTTTGCGGCGATTTTAAACCCGCGATTTTGCCACGAAAACGAAAAAAAAAAAGCATCCCATGCATTCCTATGTGATTCCGCACATGCTGTGCTAATGCTGCGGCGAATTTTTCCACGGCGGGATTACATCGTGGAAAAATACGCAGCATGCTCATTCTTTGTGCGGAATCGCGGGAAAATCCGCCCACATAGGAATGCATTGTTCTGCTTACTTTCTGCATGTGGCTATGCCCACCATGTGAAAAGTAAGCAGAACATTTGCGGATAGTACCCACGGTGTGGAGGAGAGGAGATTCTCCTCTAGGCTCTGGGTACCATATCCCTGTAAAAATAGAATTAAAATTAAAAAATCATCATATTCTCACCTTCCGATGTCCCTCACAGCGTCACCAGGCCTCAGCAATGCTCCTGGCAGGTCCCGTTCCCAGTGATGCATTGCGACAACGACCTTTGATGACGTCGCGGTCTCACGATAACGTAGCGGTTTCGCGAGACTGCGACGTCATCAAAGGTCATTGTCGCAATGCATCACTGGGAACGGGACCTGCCGGGAGCATCGCGATGATCGGGAACGCTGCACTGGACACCGGAAGGTGAGAAAAACACAATTTTTTATTATTTTTAACATTAGATCTTTTTACTACTGATGCCGCATAGGCGGCCTCGATAGTAAAAAGTTGGTCACACTCATCAAACACTGTGTTTGACGAGTGTAACCAACCTGTCAATCAGTTTTCCAAGCGATGCTACATATCGCTTGGAAAACGCTAGCATTCTGCAAGCTAATTACGCTTGCAAATCGCTAGTTTTTCCGCGGGAAACAGGCGGGAATTAAAATGCGGTTTTCTCGCATATTTCCCGCGGAATGGAATTACGGAATTCCCGCAGAAATTTCCGCGGCAATTCCATAACATGTGCACATAGCCTTACTGTGTCTTCCACTCAGATGAAATAGGAACGCTGTAGAATCATAGAATCATAGAGTTGGAAGGGACCTCCTGGGCCATCTGGTCCAACCCCCTGCTCAAAGCAGGATTCGCTAAATCATCCCAGTCAGTTGTCTGTCCAGCCTCTGTTTGAAGACTTCCATTGAAGGAGAACTCACCACTTCTCGTGGCAGCCTGTTCCACTCATTGATCACTCTGTCAAAAAGTTTTTTCTAATATCTAATCTGTCTCCTCCCATTCAGTTTCATCCCATTGCTTCTAGTCTTTCCTTGTGCAAATGAGAATAAAGTTGATCCTTCTACAATGTGACAGCCCTTTAGATATTTGTAGACAGCTATTAAGTCTCCTCTCAGTCTTATCTTTTGCAAACTAAACATTCCCAAATCCTGCAACCTTTCCTCATAAGACAGGGTTTGCAGACCGGTCACCATTCTGGTCGCTCTTTTCTGAACTTGCTCCAGTTTGTTGATGTCTTTTTTAAAATGTGGTGCCCAAAACTGGACACAGTATTCAAGATGAGGTCTGACCAAAGAGGAGTAGAGGGAAATAATGACTTCACGTGATCTAGACTGTATGCTTCTGTTAATACATCCTAGAATTGCATTTGCCTTTTTTGCTGCTGCATCACACTGTTGATTCATATTCAGTCTGTGATCTATTCGTATACCCAAGTCTTTTTCACATGTGCTGTCACTTAGCCCTATTCCTCCCATTCTGTATATGCTTTTTTCATTTTTATTGCCCAGATGTAGTACTTTGCATTTCTCCCTGTTAAAAACCATTCTGTTAGTTGCTGCCCACTTCTCCAGTTTATTTAAATCTTTTTGAATCCTCTCTCTCTCTTCTCTAGTATTAGCTATCCCTCCTAGCTTTGTGTCATCAGCAAATTTAATCAGTTTACCCTCAATTCCTTCATCTAAATTGTTGATAAAGATGTTGAACAATACAGGGCCCAGGACAGAGCCCTGTGGTACCCCACTTGAGACATTCTTCCAACTGGATGTGCAGCCATTTACGACCACTCTTTGGGTCCGATCGCTAAGCCAGTTATGAATCCACCTAACAGTTGCCTTGTCCATTCCATACAAGTACTCAATCAGCAGTTGTTGATTGGCTGCAGTGTTCACATGATGCGCCCGCTGGATGTTGTTCTCAGCAGACAAGCAAGTACAGAGAAGCAGCACCGATGCGGAAGGAGAAAAATGTTTGTTTTTTTCTAGCTAATTAATAAAGAGTTGTCCAGTACTGGATAAACCCTCTAAGGGCATATGTCAACCGGTGACTTTCTTACTTTAAGGAAAAATACATTACATGCACATTTTATCATCACTCTCTAGGGCCTCGGCCATGGAAACCACTCTCTCAATTCATCCCTGTAGCCACACAGGCTCCAGACAGTCTCATGGAAACTGCTTAGGTGCATTTTTAATTAACTATATGTCTTGACATAATGGATAAGTGAGCGTTGCATAAAGGAATATTTCTCGGCATTGCCATTAATTGGAAGGGTTAACCTGTCTTCTCTCCGAGAGTGCGGCTGAGAGCGGGTACTTACAGCGCAGCTCAGATTGTTTAATACAAGCTGATATTACAGAGGAAACCGAGGGGAATGCGATCTGATTTCAATTTAAATCAAGCGCTCCATGATGCTGTTTATATCAGTGAGTAGATCAAGCAGAATAATAACATTTCTCTCCTGTTACGTACAAGTAACGGCTGCTAATAAATTAATAAATTAAAATTAATGGTCGCTCAGTCCATTAAATCTTGTTAATTTTATTTCTCCTATAACCCACAAGTTTACATTAGAAAAACAATATATATTTTTTTTAAATGATAATTTTAATTGGATCCCTGATGTGACAATCCCGCGTGTTATGGATTTCTTAATTTCTTTTCTTGATTTTATTTTTTTCTACAAAACATTAGTCATTAGTGTTATTAAGTACAAATGCCCCAGATTTAAATTGCTAACAATCAAAAAAACAAAAAAGAACACATTTAATGTTAACGTGGAAGTCAGAATGGATACAGGCTAGAATCCGCTCAGGTGTACCACGCTATGGCTCACGGTAAATCTCCTTCACATCGCCGCTGCTGCTGCGGAGGAGGATAACTCAGCAACTGGGAGAATGAAATCATCCTGACTTCCTAATGCACCCACCTATCAGAAATCACATGGCAAAAGAAAGCTGGATTGTTCAGCTGATTAGCAATTAATAGAGAAAAATCAGGACAAAGAAAACCTTCCAATATCTTTACAACACTGACTTTCCAGCCAAGAATGGTAGAACATTTCTTGGCATCCATGTTTCATCTTCAAACCTAACTTGTATGAAAGCAACAGAACTGCTATATACTATGCAACCGAGTCAGATCGGCACGCTACTAACATTGAAAACTACAGCAGAACGCGGGTCGATTCACCCTCTGCACCACAATCCGCATTTTTTTTTTTTGCCGCTGTTTTTCTTCAATGTGGAAAAACGTTCAGAAAAGCAACGTGTGAACCCACCGTAAAGTTCCCCATCAATCGACTTAATGTCTTTCTTCAAGCTATATGACTATTAAATATTAGTTGCTGGGTGAACAAAATACATGTGCACGCTCGGTTTGGACCCGAATGCATAGGTTATGATGAAGGAGGACAGGGTAAGAAGCCGCTGCTAAGTATTTCTGGAGGCAGACTATCTCCCTGTGAACAAAATTCCACAGTCTGATCCTTTTTTACTCCCAAAATCATCTGACAGGGGAGAGGAGTACAACAAAAGATAGTCGACCGGTTGCCATAACCTTATTTTAAAATTTATATGGATGCCTTTGGATAATTTTTTTATTAATGGGTCCAATGGTGAAAAAAAAGAAAGCCAAACTATACCTCCTAGACCAGCAATGGTCCTCTGTACCTCTGTACTCCGAGCTGTGTCCAGCACGGGTCTAGTGGGATCAATATCTAGCGGGGATGTTAAGTGAACCCTGTAACAAATCAGTGGCCACTGATCGGCTGCAGTGTTCACGTTTCATCTAAGCTAGAAACAAAGAGTGAACCCTGAACGTAAAGCTCTGATATATGGAATGGTTTAGCACACTGCAGAATGCAATCTCTAGAAGCCATTATTAAAAAAGTAAATACAAAAAACTTACCAAAAAAGGAATTGCTGACGCGTATCTGCATGATAGACACCAAAAGGACATTTTTTTTATTAGCGTGTGTTCAACTCAAAACAGGACGCCTTGATGGCCATATTGACATTTAGTAACAGAATCTCTCAACATGGCGTCTCTTCCTTTGCATTGATGTCCACAGTCATATATTAGGTGGCTCAGTGGTGTTTTGCGCAGTAGATCCACACTGGATCCAATTCTGACCTGTTTGCAATTGTAAAGATTTTGACTTTGTATTACCACGAACCCAACCCCTAAGGACAAGAAGGCATTTGGTGACCAAAGAAACTGTCCCATGTGTATGTCTGTAATAGGCTCTTTGAAGCTACATTGGTATCCCTAAGGCTAGGTCACACCGGGGTATATTCTCTCCTCCGAGTCTGACTATGCTGACCAGAGTGTGATCAGATTTTCTCAGATGAGGAGAAAATTGAGGAGAAAATGGGGAAATTTTTTTCCCCCATCTTCTCCATTCTGTCAGTTTGTAAAAATTGGAGTGCATTCAGATGTCATTTAGTGCAGACCGATGTTTTCCATGGACTTAGGCCTCTTTCACACTTCAGTTTTTTGCATCAGTCAAAATCCGCCAAAAGGACGGATGCTGGATCCGTTTTAGAACTGATGACAACGGATGCCACCCATCCGTTTTTTTGACGGATCCGCAAAATGAAGAAGTTTAAAGGAATCGCAGCCTGGAAAAGGAGAGAGAGAGAGGAGAGAGAGGAGAGAGAGGACAGAGAGGAGAGAGAGTTTTTATTTTTTTTTGTCCGGCACCCAGAAAGAATTTCGGGTTAAATTAGTGTCTGGAGGATCCGCCAGAAAAAAAAAACGTTACAAGCTCCGTTTTGAAATCTTTGAGGATGGTGACGGACAGCAACTTTTGGCGGATCCTCAAAAAAAACGGATGCAACGGACAGCAATCCGTCACAATCCGCCATTAATGAAAGTAAATGGAGAAAAAAACGGATCCTCAAAAGAAAATTGAGGATCCGTTTTTTTCAAAACCTGGCGGATTGTGACTGATTGTAAAAAACTGAAGTGTGAAAGAGGCCTTACTGACTTGTATGACCAAGTGTGATCCAATAATCGAATCTCACTCAGGCATGCTGCAATATTTTCCTCGGACCGGTTGTCTAAGAAAAAAAAAATCGTACATGTTCTCGGCCCCAGAGACAGCAAGTCATTTGTCCATTGTAGGTCATATGCACACTCTTTTTTACGTTTATCGAGCATTTTTTCAGGAGAGATCCAGGCGGAATATGCCTGAAAGAGACACCATGTGCACATACTGTTAGGAGAAAAACTCCACACAAAAAAGTCATTTCTTCAGCATATTGGATTTTGGCAAAAATCCAAAACTCCAAAACAAAAACCCCTTGTACACAGAGATTTTCATATTTCACTATTACTACATTCAACCCCCATTCTCTTAAGAGCACCTTTAAAAAACGCCACTAAACGCTGTATATGACTCCAACTCTATGGAAATTAAAGAGTTTGTAATCACTAAATCTGTAAAGCAAAGAAAAATGTGCTAACTCTAAAGGGCCTGTCACACTAAGAGATATCGCTAGCAATATCGCTATAACTAGTGACGTTATAGCGATATTGCTAGCGATATCTGTGTGTGTGATACTTACCTACGACCGGCTCCCCCGCTGCTTATCGCTGATCGCGCGAGAACGCTCAGGACTGTTTCTCGTCGTCAGCTTCCTGCAGCGCTTCCTGCTGTGACGACGAGCGACGCGTGGAGCCGGGCGGGAGGACGCAGGATCGCCGCGTCTGACAGGTAAGTAGCGATCCCCGTCCCCTGCTATGTCGCTGGTGAGATCTGCCTATGTGGCAGCTCACTAGCGACCACTTAGCGATGTACCAGCGATCCTGACAGCGTCATATCGCTGGTCGGGATCGCTGGTACATCGCTAAGTGTGACAGTACCTTAAAAGTAATAGGAACCAACAAATCAAGAAATATAGCAATCAACGTTAGGAGCCGCAGGATCAAAGTCTTCTGATGAATGGAACTTTTTTTGTGACACATTAACTATATAAATATGCACTGCAGTAAATGCCACACTACATCTTGGTACTGAAAAGTGACTATACAGCTGTAATATATACTCAGTGATCCTATTTAGTGTCCTCCACTGAGACCAACGTTCTAGCCCTCCTGCATCTCAGATGGCCACTGCTGTGGCAAGAAGGGCTGTAGAGTCGGTGTCCATTTTGGTGGAGTCGGAACAAAATGGACTAACTCCTAAAATATACAATAAATTGGGTACAGTAGTACAATGCAGGATGTGCTGTAAATTTTTTCATAATAACTTGGGAATGTTACAAATGCCTGTTCAGTATCTGATCTAACGATCTCAGCTTTTAGTGGAGATGAATCTGTGCTGCACTTTATGTCCATGCTCAGTAGTGACCAGTGCTGTGGAGTCGTAGATGAGATGAATCTGTGCTGCACTTTATATACATGCTCAGTAGTGACCAGTGCTGTGGGTCATAGATGAGATGAATCTGTGCTGCACTTTATATACATGCTCAGTAGTGACCAGTGCTGTGGGGTCGTAGGTGAGATGAATCTGTGCTGCACTTTATGTACATGCTCAGTAGTGACCAGTGCTGTGGGGTCGTAGGTGAGATGAATCTGTGCTTGACTTTATGTACATGCTCAGTAGTGACCAGGGCTGTGGGGTCGTAGATGAGATGAATCTGTGCTGCACTTTATGTACATGCTCTGTAGTGACCAGTGCTGTGGGGTCGTAGGGGAGATGAATCTGTGCTGCACTTTATGTACATGCTCAGTAGTGACCAGTGCTGTGGGGCTGGAGATGAGATGAATCTGTGCTGCACTTTATGTACATGCTCAGTAGTGACCAGTGCTGTGGGGTCGTAGATGAGATGAATCTGTGCTGCCCTTTATGTACATGCTCAGTAGTGACCAGTGCTGTGGGGTCGTAGATGAGATGAATCTGTGCTGCCCTTTATGTACATGCTCAGTAGTGACCAGTGCTGTGGGGTCGTAGATGAGTTGAATCTGTGCTGCACTTTATGCACCTGCTCAGTAGTGACCAGTGCTGTGGGGTCCGGAGTCAGGGACATTGGGAGAGTTGGAGGTTTGGCTTACCGACTCCACAGCCCCGGTGGCAAGGGAACTGCAGTGATAATTTAGCAGCTCCCCTTCTTTTTCCTAGGCTGTGGAGGCCGATGCGGAACTCTTGGGAGGCCAGACAGCTTGAATTTTCAGCTCAGTGGAGGATGTAGGAGAAAAAAAATAAATGTAACCTTCAGGGTATGACCCCCAAAACGTCTTTTAAACTGGGGCAAACCTATTTTTTTCAAGCCGAAAGCACATCATGAAGACACTGGCTGCGTTTTTCCTGAAGCGCCTCTCCTGGCTCACTTAAGATTTTTTGCGCTATTTCCCTTATTTACGTGTATGTATGGAACAGTGGTTGGCTTTCAAGCAAAAAACTTGAATTGGACATGTCACTTCTATTAATGGCTTTGCGTCTTTAGAAACCTGAAGCCGTTAAAGGGAATCTGTCACCCCATTTTAGCCCTATCAGCTGCCGGCACCCCCATCAGGGGCTTATCTACAGATTCTGCAATGCTATAGATAAGCCCCCGATGTAACCTTAAAGATAAGAAAAACAAGTAAGATTATACTCACCTGGGGGGGCGTGGTCGGGTGCGGTGGGTGTTGCGGTCCGGTCTGACACCTCCCATCTTCTAGCGATGACGTCCTCCTTCTTACTTCTGCCGTGGCTCCAGGGCAAGCGTACTATATCTGTCCTGTTGAGGGCAGAGTAAAGTACTGCAGTGTGCAGGTCCCGGGAAAGGTCAGAGAGGTCCGGCACCTGAGCACTGAAATACTTTTACTCTGCCCTCAACAGGGCAGATAAAGTACGCCTGCGCCGGAGCCGCAGCACAAGTAAGAAGGAGGACGGCATCATATGAAGATGGGAGGACCCGGACCGCAACACCCACCGTCCCCGACCCCACCCCCCCGGTAAGTATAATCTAACTTGTTTTTCTTATCTTTCAGGTTACATCGGGGGATTATCTACAGCATTACAGAATGCTGTAGATAAGCCACTGATGGCAGTGCTGGCAGCTTATAGGCCAAAAATGGGGTGACAGATTCCCTTTAAAAGAAGCTCAAAAATAACAGAACATATGAACAGCGAGTTACTTCACATGAACAACATATAGTCAATTTTTAGTTCCAGAGTGAAGGGTCGTGCTAAGCAATACCTAGTGTAAGAGAAAAGAGAAGAAAAAAGGAAACGCAAAAAAGAAAAGAAAGGTAAAGGAATAGAAAATATGTGCTCTGTTTCAAAGCTATGTTAGCATGAAACCTAATGGTAAAGCCGCAAGTAAAGTAAAAAGATAAATAAAAAAAATAAAAAAAAAATCAGTTGTATTTTTACTGAAGATTTTATCCTATGCATTGTAAAGCATAACATCCCTAGCAGAAATTGACATGCTGCAGAAATAAAAACCCACTCCGCAGGACAATTTCCACTCTGATTTATTTCAATATTTTATCTGATCGAATCCAGTTTGCAGCTATTGTAATATAGTGAATATTTCCCAACTGCAAATCCAGATGAAAAATCCACAGGATAGAAACAACCTCGATTTCACAAATCGATACTGCCACGTGTAGCTGGTGGACTCTCGATGGTTACCAGAGAACCCCTTTATGCGAGATCCCACACTTAACATCCTTTTACACTAAGGTATTTTTTTACACCAATGTTAGAGGACTCACATAAAACACAATTGGGGAACATTGCAATAGACAGAAGTAGGTCGATGGTGTAACAAAAGCTGCGCCAACGATTGTGGAGTTAATGATCACCTTGCCTATACACAATTTTAGTCCATAACGGACATTACAGTTGGTCACATTTGTCATACATGATCAATGACAAGTTATTTTTCTGTAAACATTCTAAGATAGTTTGTTCATTTTCACCAACTTTGGTCTAATGTCTATGAGTGAAGGAAAAAAGCTCCGCTGTGTGAATGGGAAGAATTGATAAAATTTTGGTAAATACAGTATTTCAGGAATTTTCTGAGTTCATAGGTTTTTTTTCTTTGATTCTTGATGCCACAAAATGCAATATTAGCCATTAAAAAGAAAGAAAAGAAATTCCTGAAATACTGTATTTAACAAAATTTTATTTTGACATGAACTTTTCCCTGGACCTAATGAAGGATAAGCAATAGACACACAAAATGCTCCATCCTACAATGAACAACATGCCTATAATAAAGAATACAGATAGTAAATCATCCACAAACAATATTGTTTGTCTAATGTCATTAGTTAAAATGAAAACCATTTGACTTCTCTTTATTGATAGACCTAAGCCTAATGATGGACTACAGACGGACCTCCATGCACCACAACAAATATGACACAGATAAAGGTGGAAATGCCTCATACGACACCTGGGATCCTGCCAGAAATTGCTGCCACGTGTCCAATAAACGAGAAGCCCTTCTTTTGCACGTGAAAACGTTTGCAGGGGAGCAAAGAGTTAAGGTGGAACAGTGAAATCCCGCTGTTCATGAGTGGAGATTGAATAAACTGTCTGCAGCAATGTGATACCTGCGAGTGCCGCCTATTACTGTAACCAGCCTCCTGCTCAGACTAATTGCATTAATGCCTGGAGCTCTCACCCCGATGCTGTCTGCACTCCGCGCCTACTGCACCCACGACCACTGAGAAGGATTGACTGCAATTTACTGGAATAACATATTAATTAGTGGTTCCTTCCACAAAAATATTTAGAAT
Source organism: Dendrobates tinctorius (assembly GCF_039654945.1). NCBI lineage: Eukaryota > Metazoa > Chordata > Amphibia > Anura > Dendrobatidae > Dendrobates > Dendrobates tinctorius. Next base: position 92,220,762 of record NW_027361690.1, on the reverse strand, counting down.
TGAGAGTCCTCAGTGGTTGATACCTTTTAAAGGCTAACTGAAAAGATGGGAACACATTGCAAGCTTTCAAGACTACTCAGGTCTCTTCATCCGGCATTGACTAATACAACATCTGAAGAGTCACATATTTTTCTAGCTACTGGCTAACACGGTACAAAGCTATATATCTTTCCTGCATCCTTCTAAAAAGAAAGAACTGTAAACTAGCTGTCCTCTTAAAAAATACAGTTATCAGAGTTGTGTGTATGGGGAACTCCTGACTTGGCCAGATAGAGATTGGGCAAATTACATTTCTCAGGGGAGATAAGCCACCACCAAAAGTGTCTGACAATCTAAAACTGACCATGCACATTACATATCTCTTACCCAAAAGAATGTTCACCCATCTACTATCTTCCAAAACTCCCTCATAGACAGAAAAGCTTGGCTCAGGTGCATGCTCAGAAAGCCGCTGTGACTTCTCTGGCCGAGGCTTATCTCTACACCGACGCAAAGATCATCTAACGGGAGAATGAGAATGCCTCCTACATATTACAGTTGTGGCCAAAAGTATTGACACCCCTGCAAGTTTGTCAGATAATACTCAGTTTCTTCCTGAAAATGATTGCAAACACAATTTCTTTGGTATTATTATCTTCATTTAATTTGTCTTAAATGAAAAAACACAAAAAGAATTGTCCTAAAGCCAAATTGGATATAATTCCACACCAAACATAAAAAAGAGGGTGGACAAAAGTATTGGCACTGTTCGAAAAATCATGTGGTGCTTCTCTAATTTGTGTAATTAACAGCACCTGTAACTTACCTGTGGCACCTAACAGGTGTTGGCAATAACTAAATCACACTTGCAGCCAGTTGACATGGATTAAATGGATTAAAGTTGACTCAACCTCTGTCCTGTGTCCTTGTGTGTACCACATTGAGCATGGAGAAAAGAAAGAAGACCAAAGAACTGTCTGAGGACTTGAGAAACCAAATTGTGAGGAAGCATGAGCAATCTCAAGGCTACAAGTCCATCTCCAAAGACCTGAATGTTCCTATGTCTACCGTGCGCAGTGTCATCAAGAAGTTTAAAGCCCATGGCACTGTGGCTAACCTCCCTAGATGTGGACGGAAAAGAAAAATTGACAAGAGATTTCAACGCAAGATTGTGCGGATATTGGATAAAGAACCTCGACTAACATCCAAACAAGTTCAAGCTGCCCTGCAGTCCGAGGGTACAACAGTGTCAACCCGTACTATCCGTCGGCATCTGAATGAAAAGGGACTGTATGGTAGGAGACCCAGGAAGACCCCACTTCTTACCCCGAGACATAAAAAAGCCAGGCTGGAGTTTGCCAAAACTTACCTGAAAAAGCCTAAAACGTTTTGGAAGAATGTTCTCTGGTCAGATGAGACAAAAGTAGAGCTTTTTGGGCAAAGGCATCAACATAGAGTTTACAGGAGAAAAAAAAAAGAGGCATTCAAAGAAAAAAACATGGTCCCTACAGTCAAACATGGCAGAGGTTCCCTGATGTTTTGGGGTTGCTTTGCTGCCTCTGGCACTGGACTGCTTGACCGTGTGCATGGCATTATGAAGTCTGAAGACTACCAACAAATTTTGCAGCATAATGTAGGGCCCAGTGTGAGAAAGCTGGGTCTCCCTCAGAGGTCATGGGTCTTCCAGCAGGACAATGACCCAAAACACACTTCAAAAAGCACTAGAAAATGGTTTGAGAGAAAGCACTGGAGACTTCTAAGGTGGCCAGCAATGAGTCCAGACCTGAATCCCATAGAACACCTGTGGAGAGATCTAAAAAATGGCAGTTTGGAGAAGGCACCCTTCTAATATCAGGGACCTGGAGCAGTTTGCCAAAGAAGAATGGTCTAAAATTCCAGCAGAGCATTGTAAGAAACTCATTGATGGTTACCGGAAGCGGTTGGTCGCAGTTATTTTGGCTAAAGGTTGTGCAACCAAGTATTAGGCTGAGGGTGTCAATACTTTTGTCTGGCCCATTTTTGGAGTTTTGTGTGAAATGATCAATGTTTTGCTTTTTGCTTCATTCTCTTTTGTGTTTTTTCATTCAAGACAAATTAAATGAAGATAATAATACCAAAGAATTTGTGTTTGCAATCATTTTCAGGAAGAAACTGAGTATTATCTGACAAAATTGCAGGGGTATCAATACTTTTGGCCACAACTCTAGATGGGCAACTATGCAGCACGGTGGCTCAGTGGTTAGCACTGTTATTTTGCAAGGACAACATCTGCACGGAGTTTGTATCTTCTCCCCGTGTTTGTGTGGGTTTCCTCCGGGTTCTATGGTTTCCTCCCGGCTCCCACAAATCAAAGACATAGCAGTGCTGCGGAATTAATGGAGGTATTTAAAGGGAATCTGTCACCCCATTTTTGCTCTATGAGCTGCGGCCACCGCCATTTGGATGGCGGTGGCCATTTGGATGGCCATTTGGACCGCCCCCGATGGCCCCCGCCATCGGGGGCTTAGCAACAGCATTACAGAATGCTGTAGATAATACAGCATTCTGTAATGCTGTTGCTAAGCCCCCGATGTAACATGAAAGATAAAACAAACAAGTTAGATTATACTCACTGGGGGGTGCGGTCAGTGTCTCTGTCCGGTCCCTCCCATCTTCTAGCGATGACGTCCTCCTCCTTACTTCTGTCGTGGCTCCTGCGCAGGCGTACTTTGTCTGCCCTATTGAGGGCAGAGCAGAGTACTGCAGTGCGCAGGCACCGGGAAAGGTCAGAGAGGTCCGGCGCCTGTGCACTGCAGTACTCTGCTCTGCCCTCAACAGGGCAGATAAAGTACGCCTGCGCAGGAGCCGCGACAGAAGTAAGGAAGGGGACGTCATCGCTAGAAGATGTGAGGCGCCGGACCAGACCGCGACACCCATCGGACCGGATCGGAAGCCGGGGTGAGTATGATATAACTTGTTTTTCTTATTTTTCAGGTTACATCGCGGACTTATCTACAGCATTACAGAATGCTGTAGATAAGCCCCTGATGGTCTGTGGCTGCAGCTCAGAGAGCAAAAATAGGTGACAAATTTCCTTTAGAGGCAGTAAAATAAATATATTTATCTGCTGAGTTTGGGTCTGATAAATGCCCCCGAATAAGTGAATCTGCCCTTAGCTTAGGTCTCCATTTATCAGTTGTGTGTGATCAGTTATTTGATGCCTTCGCTGGACACATTAGATGCAGAGTTGTGCACCAATCTGGTGTTCAAACCCGAATCAGAAAACACCGTATGCAGTGTTTATTCACCCGGCTTTAAAACCAATCTGACACAAGAACTTTCCTTCAGAGTTTCTACACAACACTGAAGGGGAAAAAAAGTCAGATAATAAAAATAAAAAAATATTATTTTATTTGTATAGCACCAGCATATTCCGCAGCAGATTACAATTAAAGGGAATATGTCACTGGGTTTTTGCTACTTTATCTGAAAGCAGCATGATGTAGGCAAACAGACCCTGAATCCAGCGACGTATCACTTAGTTTACTGAGTGCAACTGTTCTGACAAAATCAAGAGTTTTTAGTATTAGCAAAGCAGCAGAGCTGAGAAAGCTAACCCCACCCACACCAGACTCTCTGTGTACATTGTATATTGACAGTAAGCTGCTAATCAGAGGGGGCGGAGGAGGACTTGCAAACACACACCAGCTAGTCACAAGAATGGTAATCACCAGGTGATAAAACCCTTAGTGTAACTAAACAACAGCACACAGCCTGACACATTCTTGAATTTTGCCTATTAATTCCTACCTCATGCTGTCTTCTGATTACATAGCAAATTCCTGCTGACAGATTCCCTTTTTTAATGGTCAGATACATGGAAACACAGCCTTACTACACTCTCAGTACTGAAAACACATAAGCACTCAGCCATTTCATTTACAGAAATACACTGCAGTTTTAATGCCACGGGAGTGTTCATTATCACACCTTCCACATCAGCTGTTCACTGTGGTTGGATGGTTAAAGGAGGTTTTCACATTTACAACATTTATCACCTATCCACATGATAGATAATGAATATATAATCAAGGGGGAGGGGGGGGGTGTCTTGGTGATGAGACCCTTACTGATTCTAAGAATGGGTGTCCCAAAGGTCCCCATGTGAATGTAGAGACAGTGAGCATGTGCGACCACCACTCCTACAGGCAGTCAGTGGACCAGAGCTGGCATATGCTCATTAGCACTCTATTCACACGGAGACTTTGGGACGATAGTTGGCCCCAGCAATCAGACCCCAGAGATCATACACTTATCTATAATGCTCATAGACTATGTATGAGGTTTATGGCACAAGACCAGCAAATAATGTGGAGCAAGTCAGTGAAAAAGTCATATTGTCATATATTTTGACAATATAATGTATTCATCAATTTTGCCTGCCAACTCCACCCTCTGCCAACAACAGCCTTAAATATAGAAGACAATGTAACTCCCCTTATGGCATTTAAAGGGATACTGTCACCAGAATTTTGCTACCTCATCTAGGAGCAGAATAAAGAAGAGAAAGGGACCCTGATTCCAACATTGTATCAATTAGTTTACTGGGTGCAGCAGTTGTGATACAAACAGAGTTCTTAGATGTAGCAGAGCTGAAAAAACTAACCCTGTCCAAACTTTAGCTTTCTATGTACATTGTCTATTACGGCCATGTGCACACGATGCAGATTTGCAGCGTTTCCGCAGCGGATTTTACCGCGCAGAAACGTTGCATATCCGCATTGTGATGTACAGTACCTTTAAAATGAATGAAAAAAAAAAACGCTGTGCAGACGCTGCGGATTTTTCCGCGCGGTTTTCCTGCGGTACAAAATCCGCAGCATGTTGCTTCTTTTGTGCGGTTTTCTATCTCCCCTGTTACCAAATCCGCAGGGGGAAGACCGCAATGGAAAACCGCACAAAATCCGCATGAAAACCGCGTGAAAAATGGAAGAAATCCGCAGGAAAAATGCAGGTCATTTGACCTGCGGTTTTCTTCCATTCTGCACAGAAAAATCCGCAGGGCTCAAAACTCCGTCTGCACTCAGCCTGACAGTGAACTGCTTATCAGAGGAGAGGGCAGAGTTGGACAACTGCTCACTAGTGCACCAGTCCAGGGCAGTGATAATGTCCTGGTGATAAAACCTTCACTGTAAGTAAACCACAGCACACAGCCTAATAAGTGACACACCGTTGAAATTTGTATCTCAGCTGCTATCTCCTGCTGTCTTCACATTGCATAGCAAAAAACTGCTGACAGACTCCCTTGAAGGTGCTATTAACACTATAAAATTGTCTGACAGGCTAAAATGTTCATCATATGAGTTTTCTTGGATGGAGTATGCTTTAGCTTCTAAGTCCTGAACCAAAATGTCAGGTTGCGGAATCACCAGCGAGGCCTAATTCAGGGGGGTAAGCATGGCTCTAGGCGAGCTTGCTGAACATAGATGCTCACGGCTAGTGGGCACAGCAAAATATTTTCTAAGCAGTGACGGCCTCAAAATAATACAAGACACTTTGAGTGGTCAGATATCACATATAATATAATTACTTAACCACGTATTTCCCATCAAGAAAAGGAAAAGTAGCAGTTGCGGGTTGTGGTCGTAGTAAACATCTTTTATGTTATTCCCTTTTTTGTCTCCCCTTTATGGAGAGTGACACATGGATGAATGTGTCTGGCACGGGTTACAGTAGATTCCCCAAATATCATTAGGAGAAACTCTTCTCCGGTGTATTAAACAGATTACAATTTGTGAGATTTAGCGTCCGATAAAGAGTCGCAGCACCCCAAATCTGCTGAGCATCCAATGGATCTAACTATATGGTGGCTCCGTACAGACAGCCTCCAGTGAGAAGGCAGGGGAATGGGCAGAGCGTACACAGGAGTAGCTGTGTGTGCACCACTCCCTGCGCACAGATTCCAAAGTCACATGGTTTGTGGTTAAGGAGAAAAACTATTTATTGCCTGAGCAATGGAAAGAAGCTTCTGTTGGGGAAACTCACACCAACCACAAGGCTGCTCAGCTATTTGGGGTGCATTCGCTAAGGATCACAATGGAACAAGCGTTCAAAGTCCTTCGTCACCCCGAAAGCAAAATGTAGATGCATTGGGAAAAATACAATCCTAACTGTGCTGCAGTGTGAAATAACACGAGGCTGGAAAAATCCCGGTGCTGATTAATCTCTCACTGGGAAACTAACCTTTCTGGATTCTTATTTAAAGAGATTTATGAAGTCCTTACTATTTGGTGTAAAAAAAAAAAAAAAAATCAAATATATTAAGAGGATACAAATTTTGATGGGAGGTGTACTTCTTTAATAACACACATATTTTACTGTTGCTATCTAGACTTAAGACACGCCAGAATCTAATTCCCCAATCACAAAGAACTAGCCATTTCATCTCTTTGGACCACAAAGAAAATCGACAGATAGGAGAGAAAAGCATGACCGCTCCAGACAGCCAGAAACGCAGAACAGCAGCAGAGAACGGAGATTTCGCTGGACTATTATTTTCCCAGAGCTGACACTCTAATGAGAGAAACTGAAGGTCACAGGCCCAGAGAGTCAACCAGGCGTTAACCCTTGATTTCATTTACAAAGAAAGCAACTTCCTTTCTCGCCAAGAACTGTTTTTATTTGCAATTCTGGAATGCAACCAAAACAATTTGAGCACTTCCATCTAAATGCTGCCCCATTAACCCTTTGCACAGGGGCTGATGATCATTAAGTGAAAAACTCTATGCTTTCATTTGCAAAAAAGCATTCGCGTTCGCTCGCGCTATTCTACATTTAGACTTGAAAATTTGTTTTTTGAGTAGGGAAGTGCAGCTGCGGGAGGCAATAAAAGGGAACACATCTACGCGGCTGCTCCTCGCCCCCTCTGCACGGTGAGGGTTTCGTAGTGAGAATAACATCTGTATATACAGAAATCCACATGTACAGATGGTTATCATTAATTGAAACGGGGCTCTTATATTGCAACCTGATACAACAGGATGGGGGGTTTAACAAGACGGCAATTATACTGAATTTAAACATTGAAACGTACGGCCCTCTAACTTGTTATGCCAAGTCCTCAGGAGGCTCAGAAATCTCTGCAGCTCATCCACACTTTCTGGTGAGAATATCTACAAGTAGACCGAGCTATGGTGCTGAGCAATATGCAGGTGACAAAAAATATGGCTTTATTCCAGTAACCGCCAGAGACAGTTCCTATAGTTATGCGGGCAGCCAGTAATTGACCCTTATATTAAGTAGAGATGATTCCCTGATTCAGAGGCCATATTGGTAGTCAATGGCTGCCAACCAGAGCCCTGCAAGCCTCCTCCTACCTGCCAGTATTCCCTTCTCCGATTTGTAGGCCTGGCGTGATGTCACTATTGTGACGAGCCTACCAATGAGATGAGGCATAGACAGGAAGAAGGAGGTTAGCAGGGCACGAACTACGACATGGTGACCCCGCTGGACCAGGATCCTGCGTCTCAACTCTGACATTCTGGGAACTTTCTGTAATTAGATCACGCTGGGCATGTCGCTGGAAGGTAAGTAATACACAGCTCTGTTAAAGGGAGTCCTATGGATTCTGGCATTCGGGAAGCCTTATTAAATGACTGCTCCCAGGATTGGCAGATTAAATTCAACTGCATGGCAGAATATACATCTAGAAGGCGACTGTTCTGTTAAAGGGAATCTGTCACCAGATTTTAGCTACCTCATCTGAGAGCAGCATGATGTAGAAAAAGAGAACCTGATTCCAACGATGTATCACTTAGTTTACTGGGTGCAGTAGTTGTGACACAATCAACAGTTTTTAGATGTAGCAGAGCTCAAAGAGCTAGCCCCACCCACACCAGGCTCTCTATGTAGTCTATTGACAGTGTGCTGTTTATCAGAAATAGAGCGTAGTTGGACCAGGGCTTACATGAGCAGTAGTCCAGGCAGTGATTATTTCTTGGTGATAAAACCTTCATTGTATGGAAACAACAGCACACAGCCTAATAAGTGACACAGTCCTGAAATCTGTATCCCAGACTTTACATCATATGCCATTTTCAGCTTACGAGGTAATACAATTTATTCGATTGTGATATATAGCAAAATATCCCGATCCATCATGCAATGTAGGGTAAGGCTATTGGAGAGTTGTATTATGGGCATAGCGGCTTCAGAGATAACATAGATATCAGTACATGACATTGCAGCAAGTGGCGATCACCTGAGTCTTAAGGTTGTCACCTCCGTCTGTCCTATTTTTGGGTGAAGAGCAGACGACAACAACATGACTCCAGCCAGTCAGGTCAGCAATCTCTACAAGACCGAAGTGTCTGCTGCCCAGCAAACGCCGCTGTGCCCCAGACTTCCAGTTCCCCTCCCTGTAGTTCAGCCTTAGTAGTAGGTGCTAGGGTCAGGCCACACATGCCAGCCAACGCTTTCCTGCTGAATTCTGCTCCTGATGTTCATTTAACCTTCATGAAAGTATCTGCCATTTCCAAAGATATATACTCAGGGAAAACAGGCAGCGTGGTGTGCGGTAGATCAATTATCACTATGCTGCGCTGCATTAAGTACCGAATATATGCAAAGACCAACACCATAGTCTCCTGTATTCACTATCTCAGTCAAGTCGTGTTAAAAGGGAGTCAACTGTACTGTACATACTGACAGGGAATCTGTCTGTAAAGGCCCCGTCTCACATAGCGAGATCGCTAGCACGTCACCAATTTTGTGACGAAACAGAGATCCCGCCACATGTGACACATAGCGGCGACCGGCTCCCCTACTGGATATCGCTGATCGTGCTTGAATGTCCTGGGCCGTTTTTTCATCGTCGGCGTCCCGCTGGCCAGCATGCATCGCTGTGTTTAACGAGCGACCTCGTTGGCGACGCAGAACTCAGGGACGCAGGCTGGAATCGTTCAGAATAGCTGCTGTGTGACAAGGTCCCAATGACCGCCGAGGTCGTTATATGGATCGCCGGATCGTTGCTGCGTCGTTGAAGAGATTTGCCTGTTTGACATCATACTAGCAACCATGTACCAGGTCGTATCGTTGTCGGGATCGCTGGTGCGTCGCTATGTGAAACGGGACCCCAAGACTAACCCCCCACATATGGGCATGCACGTCTTTAGAATAATGGCATAAAACCTTTGATGAATTGGGCACTATATGTACGAAAACTAAAGTGTGAATCTGTTTTTACTCTGGTTAAAAAAAAAGAATCCAGTTGTTTTTTTTCTTAGAGAGGATTGGTTACAAGTGGATGATATCTGGACCCCATTCTTGGTGGTGGCAGGAGGTCCCAGTGGTTGGATCCCCAGCAATCAGTCAGTTATAACTGAAAACTTACAATCTTGGTAGAACCGTTTAACTATTACACAGTAACATTGTTCAAAGGAGATGTCCTCTACTTTACAATCCTTTACTAATAGCTGCAGTCTGGTGCAGAAAATAAAAAATGTGCTTACTTGCCTCCCACACTGTGCCGGACCTGCGATCTCCCCACTGTCCCTTCCAGTGGTCACCGGACATTGGCTGCAGCGATCACATGAAATAACAATGTTAAGTGCCTGCAGGGAGAGACAGCGGGAGGATCTCAGGAGCGCCAATGGTCCAAGAGACAGGTATCCACTTTTTGATTTTATGCTCCAGACTGCTGCTATTAAGAGGTTGCCCAGTAGTGAACAAGCCCTTTAAAGAAGATTTATGCATATATTTTTTTTCCCTTCAAAAAAATTATGATAATAGGAAAGGTAAGAAATTACATATTACATTTTACAATGTTGAAGTATATCTCAGCCTACAAGTCATTTTCTGAAGGGATTTCAAAATGAAATAATCTTTCCCATTTCTCCGGCCTTCATATAATGATGGGAAGGGATCCGCACGTGCAGAAGCAATGAGATCTCTCCTTGCACTGATCAGATATTTCAGTAAGGCTGGAGAGATGGAGGAGCAGACTTTTATCAATACATTTCAGCAGAGGAGGATTATCTAGTAGATGTCAGAACCAATGAGTCACAATCTGATAGGCATGTCTTACCACATCTGGGCAAGGCTCACTGGTATCTATCACCACCGCCGCTCCTTACTACACACGAGCACCACGTATAAACAAACCCAAGACTGTACAGAGTATGAGACAGACACATGCCGGGATATACAATCCCTGATCTGCTGGTGAATGAGCAGGCAGTAAACACACGATTACACAGCCAGGGCCAAAGGTGAAGCATTGGAAGTGGACCGCCATGTCCTAGCTGTAACCATATGTAACTCGGGTGGCACTGCTCAATCAAAAGCAGAAGGTTTCACCTTCCAAGACAGAGTTGTACAAAGTGCAGAGAGTAAGCCTGGCACCTGGGCATCCATATCGCAACGCTACAGACCGGCAGGTTACATGTATGAGTACAGAATTAAAGCACATGTCATGGCAAGTCTGGACACCCACCAAGGATAGATGTGGTTGCCTAGTTGTGGCCGAGGTGTGACCACGCGCAGGCAACAATTAATGGCTAATTAAGCAATTACTTGATTTTCAGAACAGTTGTTTCAGCCATAAAATCATGCGGCCAATTGTAAAGGCATTGCTGTGAGCTGTTCTGCAAAATCAAGTGATTGCTGATTTTTTTTATTAACAACCAATCGGCTTGCCCATATAGCCTTACCGTTTATTGAATTGAAGTCTAATTTTGTAAATACAGATTTATATCCAAGAAAGGTCATCAATATCACTCACTGCCTGATGTGACTTAGGTAGGTTTCATCTGGAGTCGGTCTGTACCAGAAGTGAGTGGGGGGAGCACTGTATATATCTGCCTAAGGCCAGGGTCACACTTGCGAGTGCAGTGCGAGAGACTGGCGCGAGTTTCTCACATTGCACTCGCAAGTGTGACCCCGGCTTAATTCACATTTACTCCTGCGGGGGTTCAGACATGAACATCCAACTTGCATATGAATAAAATGTTGCCACCATCTGCACTTGAATCACATAGTTTAACAACAAACATCTGAGCGGTGGATAGAACAATGTGGTTGGGGAATCTCTGAGGCCAGTACAACTGCAGTGCTGTGCATGTAGCCATAGCCAGACAGCTGGAGCGGCCCAGAAATACATGCTCACTATTCAACACAGGGGGTGAATAAGCCACTGCCTGGCGTTTGAGAGATCAGCTATGAGAAAATGATCAGTTTGGAAATTAAGATATTCTACAGCAATTTGCATGTGTATGGTCAAACTCTGAACTGTGAAAGTCAAGTACATAAATGCTCTTCATTATTTCTAGGAGCAGTGTCCCAGTCTTAGGGCTCAATCAGACGAGCACATACAAAATCATCAACAAAATCGTCCATTTTTATCCAGAAAAAAAAAAATAAATTTCCTTCTGTATTGTCATCTGTGTGTCATCCTTATGTCGGTTTTTACAGCCACATCATGTCCATATGGCATCCACTATTTACATCAAGAATTTAATAAATGATAAAAGGCCAATACAGTCTGCTATGTCTACGAATGCAATGGATCCATAAAAATCTCATGGCGTGCGGATGGTAACCTATATGTGATCAGTTTTTTGCACACCCACTGACTTATAATGGGCAAGTCTGATCCGAAATATGGATCAAAGTAGTGCAAGATGTGATCTTTTACACGCAGTCCATCAATGGATTACCACATTGACTTTATTTGTCCTTGTACTGTCCAGATCATATCCTTTTTCCCAGGAGGGGACACAGACAGAAAAGGGACCCTGTGCAAGAACAATATATATGGGCCCTTTACAGTCCAATAGTTCCTCATAATGTACAGTTCCTCCTGCTTTGGAGACAGAATCAGGCCCCCTCACCTCTCGGACCCTTGCGTCGCTACCCAGGTTGCACCAATGATATGTTCACCATTGTGTTTTCCGCACATAGAAAACACATTCACTTGTATGCTTGTCTGGAGGGCCCTGTCACACATAGCGACTCACCAGCGATCCCGACAACGATATCAACGTGTCAGGGTCGCTGGTGAGTCGCTACATGATCGCTGGTGAGCTGTCACACAGACAGCTTCACCAGCGACGATGAGCGCGCGGCGTCGCTGTGCACCTTAGTTACCAGCGCGCTGATGCAGGGAGCTGGTAACTAACGTACACATCGGGTTTCTAAGGGGCGTGCATCACTTAGAAACCCGATGTGTACCTTGGTTACCAGCTCCCTGCATAAGCACGCTGGTAACTAAGGTACACATTGGGTTTCTAGGCACAGCGCGCCCCCTTAGAAACCCGATGTGTACCTTAGTTACCAGCTCCTGCTTGCTGGTCTCCCGCCTTTCACACGCAGCGATGCGAGATCGCTATGTGTGACGGTCCAACATTATCAGTCCTTGCAGCAATTGGAGAGATACCATTATCTGCAAGAAATGTTAAAAGCACCACATACACATTACAGAAGGCAAAACCAGACGATCTCACTGGGACCTTCCGACTCTGAACACCCAATCCTTTATCTGGGAGATAAGACTGTCATCCGCTCTCCCAACTGAAAACCCAAATGCTTGGCTGATCTCGGCATTCAGGTGTATGGCAAGGATTTGGGAGAGACAGCTACCAGCTGAACAAGCACAGACACAGTGTGGACCTGACCTCAGATGTCACCAAGAAGACTGACCACTGCTGGATTTGATCCTACCTGATCACTGTGCAGGGAGATAAGCAGCTTTCACAAGTGTCTTCAGCTGCTTGTCTCCCTCTACTAATTGAAAAAAAAAATTAAAAATCCACACAGCTTCAGCTACAGACACTAGACAAGAAAGGCAAACGTGCTATGATCTGAGACCAACCCGACGGATCATTTTGCTCAGATAGCGGGAGAAGGGGCCTCAGTTTCCTGTACAGGCGGTAGTCCAGGAGCACCGCTCTGCAGGGTACAGTGGTGAAGTAGCTGCACGGATGCATTTTAAAGACGCCGTTTACCACTTTGTTTAGGTCCTATTTAGAGGGCACTGAATTAGGTGATCTGTGTCCTAGATAAATGAACGCCATCTACAGATGACATAACCGCTGGGGGTTGTGTATTTAGAGAAAAGAAATTCTTTCAATTGGATTATACCTTCAGTGAAGAATGGCTAAAATCCAGCTTTACAACTGTACTATTCTCAGCACTGAGCCCAGCCTGCCCCCCTATCCAGCCTTATGCATGTACTCACATGTCCTCCCTGCCTGGGACACCTTTGGAACATGCAGATTATGTGCCTGCCTCTCAAAAATAAGGTAGAAAGCTGGAAGAATAGTTCCAGACACCTTGGGTGACATGCCAGTGCCAATGAATTTGCAATCGGAAAACTGAGAGATGCAGGAGAATGTCCTCACAAGGCCCAAACAAACAACTGTTTGTCATCCCCAAGCTGCAAATGTAGCTACTGAAACAATTGGACTTAGCCCTTAAAAAGATCATAACCCAACATACTATAGCAGTTGTCGAAAGGAAAAAAAATAACTTTTAATCCATATGCAAATGAGGGTGCTTCGGTGCAGCCTTGGAGAGGCCAAAGTCTCGGTGCAGACTTGGCGTGCCAACGTCATGGTGCAGCCTTGGCGTGGCCAACATCATGGTGCAGCTTTACACCCTCCAATTTGCCTATCTAGCACGTCCCTGAGCTTTATTGACACAACTGGCTTTCTCACAGTTGCTGCTCCCTAAGGGTACCGTTACACATAACGATGTCCCAGCGATCCCACCCATGATCCGACGTGGATGGGATCGCTGGGACTTTGTTAGCTGATCGCTGGTGAGCTGTCACATAGACAGCCCCTCCAGCGATCAGGACCAGCGAGAACGCAGGTTACCAACGTAAACATCGGGTTTCTAAGGGCTGCGGGGCCCTTAGAAACCCGATGTTTACCCTAGATACCAGCGTGCACTGCAGGCAGGGCGGAAGGTGGAGGCAGAGCGGCGCACAGACAGACCGGCGTAGCTCTGCTATCTGCTACTCCGGTCTGTGTGCCGCTCTGCCTCCACCTCCCGCCCTGCCTGCAGTGCACGCTGGTATCTAGGGTAAACATCGGGTTTCTAGGGGCCCCGCAACCCTTAGAAACCCGATGTTTACATTGGTAACCAGCGTGCAGCGTCGCTCATCGCAGGCTCCCACTGCCACAAGCAGCGATGCGTGCTGGCCAACGGGAGACCAGCGATGAAAAAATGGCCCAGGACGATCCTGCACGATCAGCGATACTCGGTAGGGGGGCCGATCGCTGCTGGATGTCACACACAGCGATCTCGCTGGAGAGATCGCTGACGTGTCACAAAATCAGCGATCTCGCCAGCGAGATCGCTGTGTGTAACGGGCCCTTAACTTCAGTGACTTCATTGCAGATCACGGTGAGAAAGTCACACTGTGATCTGCTGTGAACTCACTGAGCTAAACTGCGGTGACCTCATCACTGACTTTTTCCCAAGGTGCTGAGGCCACCGCAAGTTCAGCCCAGCTGGGAACGCAGCCTCACTGACCGGCAGTAACCTCGTTAACGTCAACACCAGTCACTGAGGCTGCGCTCACAGCTGCTCATTCACCAGTGGTTCTCAGCCTGGAAGGTCGCATCTTGGCACGTCCAAATTGAAAACTGTTTATCCACCAGACATGGATTACGGCATGGGACAGAACGTCGGACAGGTGTGGGAAATTGTTGTTTTTTTATTTCATTTTTATTACAATAGACAATGGATTCAGTGGAATTAGGCGTTAGGTGAGTATAACTGTGTTTGTTATCTAATATATAAAGCTCAAGTGTGTGTATGTATGTGTGTATGTCCGGGATTGGCATCCGCACCGTCGCAGCTACAGCCACAAAATTTGGCAGTCACACGACTGGACCCCGAGAGTGTCCTAAGTTATGTTGTGAGGCGAAATTTTAACCCCGCGCGTTCCAATTCACCAAACAATTTTGCCCCTATCTACATAATGGGGAAAAAGTGTGTGTGTATCAAGCCCCGCCGCTCATTATGTCATAATGGTTGACTATGGGATGGAGGATGTGTGATGGGTATATGGGCACTGGACTATGGGATGGAGGATATGTATGATGGGTATATGGGCACGGGACTATGGGATGGCAGATATGTGGAGGATATATATGATGGGTATATGGGCATGGGACTATGAGATGAAGGATGTGTGATGGGTATATGGGCACTCGACTATGGGATGGCGAATATGTATGATGGGTATATGGGCATGGGACTATGGGATGGAGAATATATATGATGGGTATACGGGCATGGGACTATGGGATGGAGGATGTGTGATGGGTATATGGGCACTCGACTATGGGATGGCGAATATGTATGATGGGTATATGGGCATGGGACTATGGGATGGAGAATATGTATGATGCGTATACGGGCATGGGACTATGGGATGGAGGATGTGTGATGGGTATATGGGCACTCGACTATGGGATGGAGGATATGTATGATGGGTATATGGGCACAGGCCTATGGGATCGTGGATATGTATGATGGGTATATGGGCACGGGACTATGGGATGGAGGATAATTATAATTTGTTATAACTAACCACAGTTAGTTACTATGCCCGGGCAGCGCCGGGCTCTTCAGCTAGTTTTTAAATAAAAATGGAAAACTGTGTTTTGTTTTATTTTTAATAAAAGACTTTATATTTGCTGTGTGTTTATTTACCAGATAACTATAGAATTAGTAATGGATAGGTGTTTTAATAAATGTCTCTCCATTACTAAGCCATGGGCTTGATGTCACCTGACAATACAAAGGTGACATCAACTCCACAAATATGAAGCCCACTTGCCACCGCTACAGGTGGGAGGAGTCTGGCAAAGTGCCAGAATTGGCGCATCTAATAGATGTGCATTTTCTGGACAGCTGAGGGCTGATATTTTTAGGCTGGGAGGGGCCAATATCCACCTCCAGCTGTCAACTTTAGCAAAGCTGGTTGTCAAAAATGTGGGGGACGCCACGCCATTTATTTTAAATTATTTATTTAAATAATTAAAAAAAAAAAAATTGGGGACCCCTCTATTCTTGATAACTAGCCTTGCTAACGCTGACAGCTGAGGGTTGCAGCCCCCAGCTGTGAGTTTTGCCTGGCTGGTTATAGAAAACACAGGGGAACCCATGCCGGTGTTTATTAAAAGCGCAGGTGGCGGGTGATGAACATGCCCATTATCCACTCCTGCTCTCAATGTTATTAGCAGCAGCAGGAGTAGGCTGATGGGAGTAATAGTCCCATCAGCTGTCTGCTGTCATTGTGCTTACCTGAATACAATTCTCATCATTCTCCCCCAGGGAGAATGATGAGGGCCGTCTTCAGCACACAGCGCTGAAGAACAGCGGTTACTGTAACGCTTCTTCTAAGGCACTGGGACGTGTCACATCATGGATGACATCCCAGTGTGTCACCTGTGTGCACGTTTGTGGGACGTTTTGCCGCCCGTGCTGCCAGTAAAAAACGGACATGTCTACGTGTGGGTCACACGGTCCGTGGAAATACACGGATATGTGCACAGCAACGTCGATCTCAATGTGTCTATGTGTCAGTGTCTCCAGTACATGTGAAAATTGTCACCACACGTACTGGAGACATGAACATGTGAAAGGGCCCTAAGGGTATGTGCACACGCTGCGGATTCCGCTGCACTTCCGCAGCGGTTTTGGCCGCTGCGGACCCGCAGCAGTTTTAGCTGCGATGTACAGTACCATTCAAATGAATGGTAACCAAAAACCGCTGTGTAGATGGTGCGGATAAATCCGCGCGGTTTTCCTGCAGTTTTGAAACCGCAGAAAGAATTGACATGTCAATTCTTTCTGCGGAATCCGCAGCGGTTTCCTATCTCCACTTTTGACCTGCGGATTTGCAAAATCAGTGCGGATTAATCCGCAGCGGATTCCGCAGCGTCTGCACGCACCGTAAGGGAGTGTTGACTGTGTGAACACCAGTGGTGTAAATCAAGATCAGGGACAGTGCTAGCTATACAAATCGTAGGGCATAATGGTGCACTGAAATATTGGCCACAATAAGGGTGCGCTGAAGTGCCCTGATTTGCATATTGGTTTAAGGTAATTTTTTGTCAACTACAACTCTTATATGTATGTAACTGGTATGATTTTTCCGACCCCTTTGTAAGAATTTAAGTTGCTGAATTTGCTGTTTGGGGGAGACAGAACCCCTTCAAATGCAACTGATTTCACTGCATCCACAAAATAGGATATTAATATATGGAGGGAGAGGGGTGTGCAATCCGGAATTGAAAAAGATCTACTATGCATCATCGGGACCATAGATTACCAGATGCCTCATCAGCACCAAGTGTTGGTAAAGTATCTGACAACTACCAGAAGTTCCATTTATGCCAATCCCTTGGACCTCGTGTAGAAAACTCAACTATATCTGTAGACGTGACTGTGCAAATCCCATCAATAGAACCTTTTTTTTATTTTAGTTACAGCCACAGTCCCCCCGCGATTAGCTCATGGGGACCTTTAACTTAAAGGGAACCTGTCACTGGTAAAGGCCTCTTAGCTCTCAAGTACTTATAGACCCAGTACTCGCCCACACAGGGTGCCCGCATGTGATTACCACCCGTTACAAAAACTAACAGCATTCTGTCTACTGTCCTGTCTCAGCCAATGGGCCGTGCTGGGGCAGATCACCCAGGACTGGAAGGCCGCTTTGTTAGGGGGTGGGGAGGAGGTATGTAAAATAAGTGTTCATGATGTAAGACAACCCATGATGGTGACGTATATAAGAGAGGGGATTCCCTTGGCAATGATGTCTCTGTTGGCAATTTTGCATGTGGATTTACACACAACAAATCTGGTAGAGGGAAGTGTGAGTGTTTTACAAATCCCATCCAATACTGCAGAAATCTTTGATATGTGATATCTGCTTTGTGTGGGTATATACGACCTCAGGACGTCGATTCATGTCACATATTGCAGATTTTTTTGTGATTGTTTGGAAGTAAAAATGCACAATAACTCTACAATGAAATTCCACGGATCAACAGTAAAATCTGCATGGGTGGATTGGGTGGATGGATTTTTCACCCACTGACGGAGATTTCCGCTTACACTGGAGTAAGATGCACCTGATCTATTAGGCTAGTTTCACATTAGTGTTTTTTAGCACTGCGCTTCGCGCGCAATAGAAACGCATGCAAAAAGCGCATCATGCGTTTTGCATGCGTTTGCGATTTTTAGGCGCACGCGTTTTAACCAGTTTCTAGCCATGTTAACTCTTAAAACACATGCGATTTCAAACGCAGGCGTGCGCATATCCATGCGCACGCCTGCGTTCCCATAGACTGTAATATGTTATTTTTCCGCATTCCGTGCGCATGCGTTTTTTTTTACGCCATTGGACGGACCCAAAAATGCAACAGGTCGCGTCAGGCGCGCCTGGGCGCACACTACAAAAAAACGCATATGAGCGCGTGCAAACGCTAGACCATGCGCCCGCCATTTTAAACATAGGGGCGGCGCATGGCGCATGGACGCGCACGATGCACTGCGCTAAAAAACACTAATGTGAAACCAGCCTTAGGCAGCACATACTGGGGGGCACTAGAAACTCACAACTACACCTTGCCGTGTCCGTGCGTGGTACGGCTCCTTCCACAAAGTGCCACTCGCTTTTGGAGAAAACAAAATAATTGCGTATTTTACTTTTTTCCCTGCAACGAAATGCACACAATTCTGTCTGTATTTCCCTGTTTAACTGCAGAAATTTTCCACAGCCAACCCACTACGTGTGGAGCCGCTGGTATAGCGGAAGGTAAAGTATCAGAGTCTCGCCGAGCATTAATCGCAGGCTGGTTGTCACGCAGTTCTCATAGGCGCTGACTATATGTTGTGGGTACAAGTACTAGAACAAACCAGGCACAGGGGGCACCAGACTACACCCGGGTACAGCGACTGTGCCCCCTCTAGCCCGGGTACAGCGACTGTGCCCCCACTAGCCCGGCTACAGCGACTGTGCCCCCACTAGCCCGGCTACAGCGACTGTCTCCCCACTAGCACGGGTACAGCGACTGTGCCACCACTAGCCCGGGTACAGCGACTGTGCCCCCACTAGTCCGGGTACAGCGACTGTGCCCCCACTAGCCCGGGTACAGCGACTGTGCCCCCACTAGCCCGGGTACAGCGACTGTGCCCCCACTAGCCCGGGTACAGAGACTGTGCCCCCACTAGCCCGGGTACAGAGACTGTGCCCCCACTAGCCCCGGTACAGCGACTGTCTCCCCACTAGCCCCGGTACAGCGACTGTCTCCCCACTAGCCCCGGTACAGCGACTGTCTCCCCACTAGCCCCGGTACAGCGACTGTGCCCCCACTAGCCCCGGTACAGCGACTGTGCCCCCACTAGCCCCGGTACAGCGACTGTGCCCCCACTAGCCCCGGTACAGCGACTGTCTCCCCACTAGCCCGGGTACAGCGACTGTGCCCCCACTAGCCCGGGTACAGCGACTGTCTCCCCACTAGTTCAGGTACAGCGACTGTGCCCCCACTAGCCCGGGTACAGCGACTGTGCCCCCACTAGCCCGGGTACAGCGACTGTGCCCCCACTAGCCCGGGTACAGCGAGTGTGCCCCCTCTAGCCCGGGGTACAGTGAGTGTGCCCCCACTAGGCCGGGGTACAGTGAGTGTGCCCCCACTAGGCCGGGGTACAGTGAGTGTGCCCCCACTAGGCCGGGGTACAGTGAGTGTGCCCCCACTAGGCCGGGGTACAGTGAGTGTGCCCCCACTAGGCCGGGTACAGTGACTGTGCCCCCACTAGCCCGGGTACAGTGAGTGTGCCCCCTCTAGCCCGGGTACAGTGAGTGTGCCCCCTCTAGCCCGGGTACAGTGACTGTGCCCCCACTAGCCCGGGTACAGTGACTGTGCCCCCACTAGCCCGGGTACAGTGACTGTGCCCCCACTAGCCCGGGTACAGTGAGTGTGCCCCCACTAGCCCGGGTACAGTGAGTGTGCCCCCACTAGCCCGGGTACAGTGACTGTGCCCCCACTAGCCCGGGTACAGTGAGTGTGCCCCCTCTAGCCCGGGTACAGTGAGTGTGCCCCCTCTAGCCCGGGTACAGCGAGTGTGCCCCCACTAGCCCGGGTACAGTGAGTGTGCCCCCACTAGCCCGGGTACAGTGAGTGTGCCCCCACTAGCCCGGGTACAGTGAGTGTGCCCCCACTAGCCCGGGTACAGTGAGTGTGCCCCCACTAGCCCGGGTACAGTGAGTGTGCCCCCACTAGCCCGGGTACAGTGAGTGTGCCCCCACTAGCCCGGGTACAGTGAGTGTGCCCCCACTAGCCCGGGTACAGTGAGTGTGCCCCCACTAGCCCGGGTACAGTGAGTGTGCCCCCACTAGCCCGGGTACAGTGAGTGTGCCCCCACTAGCCCGGGTACAGTGAGTGTGCCCCCACTAGCCCGGGTACAGTGAGTGTGCCCCCACTAGCCCGGGTACAGTGAGTGTGCCCCCTCTAGCCCGGGTACAGTGAGTGTGCCCCCACTAGCCCGGGTACAGTGAGTGTGCCCCCACTAGCCCGGGTACAGTGACTGTGCCCCCACTAGCCCGGGTACAGTGAGTGTGCCCCCACTAGCCCGGGTACAGTGACTGTGCCCCCACTAGCCCGGGTACAGTGAGTGTACGTGCCCCTGGCATGGAGGTGCCCCCGCCCTGCCCTCACCTGGGGATGGTGATGCACTTGGTGCTGATGCTCTGGGTCGCCAGCGCTTTCTCCAGCTCGTCCAGCTGGCCGGTCTTCTTCAGCTTCTTCACCAGGCTCTTCACCGCCTTCTCACACCACTTCTCCTCCTGGCCATTCTGCTCGCCCTTCTTCCAGCCCAGCAGTCTCTTCACGATTGGGGGAGTGAAGGGCAGAATGGAGGACATGGCAGCCCCCTGTGGTAAAGATGCGGGCTAGAAGGAGAGTCGGGGCTGCTTGTCACACGCCTGTGTCCTCCGGGGTCGCACCTCTACCTGCCGCTCATCGCCAGCACTTCTCCACTCTCTCTCTCTCCCTCTGCCTAGCACCTACAATTCTCTCCTAACTTTTCATATCCCCCCCTCTCGGCCCGAGCGCGTCACCTCCCCTCCCTCTGGGGGTATTCCTCCGCCCCTGGCACCGGTCACTCCCACCATGTCCCGCAAACACCCCTGGAGCTCCGCCCCGTTTAGTGACGTCACGTTCCATGCATCGCATATAGGCCAGAGACTACGGTAGGCGACAGGGCGGGGCGGAAGGTGATTGACATGGACGGAAGATTAATGCGCCTGGTGACGCGGTCCTCTCTGGCCACTGGCCACTTTCTCTTGCGTGGGTGATGGTGCAGACTGATATTCATACACTGCGTTACTTTCCACACAGCGTACAAAAGTTTGTATTCTGTGCCAGTAATAGGTTGTAACACTACAAATAACAGACCTGGAAGGGTAAGCTGTGAGCTCTGGTACCACTATTGGGGTACTAGCTGCACCCTGGCATGGGAGGGCACCCACAGTTATGGGCAAGGCTAGTACCAGTGTTATGTGGGCCAGTACCAGTGTTATGTGGGCCAGTACCAGTGTTATGTGGGCTAGTACCAGGGCTATGTGGGCTAGTACCAGTGTTATGTGGGCTAGGACCAGGGCTATGTGGGCTAGTACCAGTGTTATGTGGGCTAGGACCAGGGCTATGTGGGCTAGTACCGGTGCTATGTGGGCCAGTACCAGTGTTATGTGGGCCAGTACCAGTGTTATGTGGGCTAGTACCAGGGCTATGTGGGCTAGTACCAGTGTTATGTGGGCTAGGACCAGGGCTATGTGGGCTAGTACCAGTGTTATGTGGGCTAGGACCAGGGCTATGTGGGCCAGTACCAGTGTTATGTGGGCCAGTACCAGTGTTATGTGGGCCAGTACCAGTGTTATGTGGGCTAGTACCAGGGCTATGTGGGCTAGTACCAGGGCTATGTGGGCTAGTACCAGTGTTATGTGGGCTAGGACCAGGGCTATGTGGGCCAGTACCAGTGTTATGTGGGCCAGTACCAGTGTTATGTGGGCCAGTACCAGTGTTATGTGGGCCAGCACCAGTGTTATGTGGGCCAGCACCAGTGTTATGTGGGCTAGTACCAGTGTTATGTGGGCCAGTACCAGTGTTATGTGGGCCAGTACCGGTGCTATGTGGGCCAGTACCAGTGTTATGTGGGCCAGTACCAGTGTTATGTGGGCCAGTACCGGTGCTATGTGGGCTAGTACCAGTGTTATGTGGACTAGTACCAGTGTTATGTGGGCCAGTACCAGTGTTATGTGGGCCAGCACCAGTGTTATGTGGGCCAGTACCAGGGCTATGTGGGCCAGTACCAGTGTTATGTGGGCCAGTACCAGGGCTATGTGGGCCAGTACCAGTGTTATGTGGGCCAGCACCAGTGTTATGTGGGCCAGTACCAGTGTTATGTGGGCCAGTACCAGTGTTATGTGGGCTAGTACCAGTGTTATGTGGGCCAGTACCAGTGTTATGTGGGCCAGTACCAGTGCTATGTGGGCTAGTACCAGGGCTATGTGGGCTAGTACCAGTGTTATGTGGGCTAGTACCAGTGCTATGTGGGCCAATAGGCCAGTACCAGGGCTATGTGGGCCAGTACCAGGGCTATGTGGGCTAGTACCAGTGTTATGTGGGCTAGTACCAGGGGTATGTGGGCTAGTACCGGTGCTATGTGGGCCAGTACCAGGGCTATGTGGGCTAGTACCAGGGCTATGTGGGCTAGTACCGGTGCTATGTGGGCTAGTACCAGGGCTATATGGGCTAGTACTAGTGTTATGTGGGCTAGTACCGGTGCTACGTGGGCTAGTACCAGGGCTATGTGGGCTAGTACCGGTGCTATGTGGGCTAGTACCAGGGCTATGTGGGCTAGTACCGGTGCTATGTGGGCTAGTACCAGGGCTATGTGGGCTAGTACCGGTGCTATGTGGGCTAGTATCAGGGCTATGTGGGCTAGTACCGGTGCTATGTGGGCCAGTACCAGGGCTATATGGGCTAGTACCAGTGTTATGTGGGCTAGTACCAGTGCTTTTTTTGGCTTACCGTGTACCACAGCACCAGCCTGGCGAGCAGAGCATACCATAATCCGTGTGCCCCATCTCACCCAGCTTTCATGGCGTCTGCCCGGATTCACCTTATTTGTAAGGGCTGTGCCTCTCTATGAGTATAGCTGGAACAGCAACTTTGCAAACTACAGTTTATTAAAACCCTCCCAAACCATGAATACAATATCAGATTTATTGTTCTGTCTTGTTGTCCAGGTTACCAGCCACCTCTGCGGTCTAGCAGCAGTGGCCGAACATGCAGAGTACTTGCAGGCATTTTCCAGTCTGGGCTCTGAGGCTGGCTGGGATCACTGGTGCGCTATATTAGTTCCTAGCGTATTTTCCGATGCTGCAGAGACAAATCTGCCTCATAGAGCAACATCAGAAGCTCACAGTTTGGGCCTGCGGGTGCAGCAATGCCACTCTTCTGCCACTCTTCTGTTGTGTTTTGTCTATTCGTGTGAGAATTTAAATAAAGCTTTTTCTGTCCGATTATATATGGGTGTCTGCGGACGTCATTAATGTCTGCCTGCTTGGTAAGGCCTGATTCTCATGTCTGGTTTTTATCTCGAACGTGAAATAAACAGCAGTTTTCATTTTTGTTCAGTTTCAGATTTACAGCCGTTTGGTCATCAGTGATTTTGTGGTAAGCGGAAAAAAATAATTGCAATGCGTCTCCGGCTAAATAAAGGGAACAAATCGTGTCCCCAAAAACTATTAACCTAAAGCTGCCCGGCCGCCGCACTGAAAGCCTGGCTGCTGGGAGGAAATGCTGCGAGACTCGTTAATTGCAAGTTAATGGGTGCGAGAGAAAAAATTGCACAGCGCTCGGACCATGCGTATGCCATACGTTTTTTACAGATACCTTACCATTCTGTGGCATAGAACACTGTAAATGATTGTAGAATAATAGTTCCAGAGAAAAAAAAATGTATTGCATACGGATTGCATACGCATGTTCCGTTTAACCCCTTTCTGACATCAGACGTACTATCCCGTCCATGGGACCCGGGCCCCTATGCCCATGGACGGAATAGTACGTCTAGCGCTGATCGCGGCTGGGTGTCAGCTGATTATCACAGCTGACACCCGGCACAATGTGTCAGGGGGGGTCACGGACCGCCCCTGACACGCTAACCCCTTCCACACTGCGATCAAACACGATCGCGGTGTACCGGGGTTAAAGGGAAGCATCGGCAGGGAGGGGATTCCCTCCATGCTTCCCTGAGCCCCCCACAGCAGCGCAATGTGCAAAAAATATTCCCTAATAAATTCATTTTTTGGAAATAAAAAAAAAAACAATAAAAGTACACATATTTGGTATCGCCGCGTCCGTAACAACCCGCCCTATAAAACTGTCCCAGTAGTTAACCCCTTTAGCGAACCACTTAAAAAATAAAAAAAGAAGCAAAAAATAATGATTCATTATCGTACCGCCGAACAAAAAGTGCAATAATGCGCTATCAAAAAGACGCATATAAATAGCCATGGTACCGCTGAAAATGTCACCTTGTCCTGCAAATAACGAGCTGCCATACAGCGTCATCAGCAGAAAAATAAAAAAGTTATAGCTCGCAGAATAAAGCGATGCAAAAATTATTATTTTTTATATAAAATTGTTTTCATTGCATAAAAGCGCCAAAACATAAAAAAAGACATAAATGAGGTATCGCTGTAACCGTACTGACCCGAAGAATAAAACCGCTTTATCAATTTTACCACACGCGGAACGGTGTAAACGCACCCCCCAAAAGAAATTCATGAAACGCTGGTTTTTGTTCATTCTGCGTCCCAAAAATCGGAATAAAAAGCGATCAAAAAAGTCACGTGCCCGAAAATGGTACCAATGAAAACGTCAACTCGTCCCGCAAAAAATAAGACCTCATATGACTCGGTGGGTCAAAATATGGAAAAATTATAGCTCTCAAAATGTGGTGACGCAAAAACTATTTTTACAATAAAAAGCGTCTTTTAGCGTGCGACAGCTGCCAAATATAAAAACCGCCATAAATAGTAAATCAAACCCCCCGTTATCACCCCCTTAGTTAGGGAAAAATAATAAAATTAAAAGAAAATGTATTTATTTCCATTTTCCCATTAGGGATAGGGCTAGGATTAGGGCTAGAGTTAGGGCTGAGATTAGGGTAAGGGGTGTGCTGGGATTAGGGTTGGAGTTATAATTGGGGGGTTTCCACTGTTTCGGCACATCAGGTGCTCTCCAAATGCAACATGGCGTCTGATCTCCATTCCAGCCAATTCTGCGTTGAAAAAGTCAAATAGTGCTCCTTCCCTTCCAAGCTCTGCCATGTGCCCAAACAGTGTTTTACCCCCACATACAGGGTATCAACCTACTCAGGACAAATTGCAAAACAACTTTTGGGATCCAATTTCTCCTGTTACCCTTAGGAAAATAAAAAATTGGGGGCAAAAATATCATTCTTGAGGAAAAAAATATTTTTTTTATTTTCAAGTCCGGGCGTTATAAACTTCTGTGAAGCACTTGGGGGTTCAAAGTGCTCACCACACATCTAGATAAGTTCCGTGGGGGGTCTAGTTTCCAAAATGGGGTCACTTGTGGGGAGTTTCAATAGTTTAGGTACATCAGGGGCTCTCCAAATGCACATGACACCCGCAGACCATTCCATCCAAGTCTGCATTCCAAAACGTCACTACTTCCCTTCCGAGCCCCGACGTGTGCCCATACAATAGTTTTCACCCACATATGAGGTATCAGCGTACTCAGGACAAATTGGACAACAACTTTTTGGGTCCATTTTCTCCTGGTACCCTTGGGAAAATAAAAAAATTGGTGACTAAATGATCATGTTTGTGGAAAAAATTCGATTTTTTTATTTTCACGCCCGGGCGTTATAAACTTCTGTGAAGCACTGGGGGGTTCAAAGTGCTCCCCACACATCTAGATAAGATCCTTGGGGGGTCTAGTTTCCAAAATGGTGTCATTTGTGGGGGGGTTTCCACTGTTTTGGTACATCAGGGGCTTTCCAAACGCGACATGGTGTCCGATCTCAATTCCAGCCAAAAACGTCAAATGGCGCTGCTTCCCTTCCGAGCTCTGCCATGCGCCCAAATAGTGGTTTACCCCCACATGTGGGGTATCAGCGTACTCAGGACAAATTGCACAATATCTTTTAGGGTCCTGTTACCCTTGAGAAAATAAAAATTGGGGGTGAAAAAACCTTTTTTTGGAAATAATATGATTTTTTAATTGTACCGCTGTACATTATAAACTTCTGTGAAGCCCTTGTGGGTTCAAAGTTCTCACCACGCATCTAGATAAATTCCTCGTGGGGTCTAGTTTCTTAAATGGGGTCACTTGTGGGGGGTTTCCACTGTTTAGGTACATCAGGGGCTCTCCAATCGCGACATGGCGTCCGATCTGAATTCCAGCCAATTTTGCATTGAAAAAGTCAAACGGCGCTCCTTCCCTTCTGAGCTCTGCCATGCGCAGAAACAGTGGTTCCCCCCACATATCAGGTATCAGCGTACGCAGGACAAATTGCACAATAACATTTGCAGTCCAATTTCTCCTGTTACCCTTGGTAAAAATAAAAAAAATTGAACCTGAAGTATTTTTTTGTGAAAAAAAGTTTAAATGTTCATTTTTTCTTTTAAATATTCAAAAAATTCCTGTGACGCACCTGAAGGGTTAATAAACTTCTTGAATGTGGTTTTGAGCACCTTAAGGGGTGCAGTTTTTAGAATGGTGTCGCTTTTGGGTATTTTCTATCATATAGACCCCTCAAAGTTGTTTCAAATGTGATGTGGTCCGTAAAAATAAAAGGGTGTTCCAAAATTGTGCTGATGTAAAGTAAACATGTGGGAAATGTTACTTATTAAGTTTTTTGTGTGCCACATCTCTGTGATTTAAGGGCATAAAAACTCAAATTGGAAAATTGCGAAATTTTCAAAATTTTCACCAAATTTCAATTTTTTTCACAAATATACGCAAGTTATTTGAATGAAATTTTACCACTAACATGAAGTACAATATGTCATGAGAAAACAATGTCAGAATCACCAAGATCCATGGAAACGTTTCAGAGTTATTACCTCATAAAGGGACAGTGGTCAGAATTGTAAAAATTGGCCCGGTCTTGAACGTGCAAACCACCCTTGGGGGTGAAGGGGTTAAAAAAAATTGAATGCCACTCGCATTGTACACGCATGACACTTGTCCGTTTTTTCGGTCCTGATATCGGAAAGTTTTTCTTCTCACATACTCACATATGGGTATGAGCCCTTAGCTAAAGAAAGGTGTTTTCGCCTTTAGATCAGCTCCCCTGGATGTCCTGTCAGGTTGACTGAAAAGAAGAATGTGAGTTCATGATGCCTGACAGCACGCTGCTCTGACGTAACCTCTGTCTTGTACTTCACGCAGCCCATCCTACTCCTACTGCAGGTCCTCTGAAATCTAGGATGGGGTGTGATTGATGGTAGCTGCCATCTTGGAATCCTGACAGGTTGCAGTACATAAAGCATACCTTTTTGTTATATACAGGAATTTAGAGAAAGTTTAATATATAAATGTGTATTATTTATTTTAGTTATTTATTTTAGTACATTTCTCGGAGAACACCTTTAACCTGCAGATTAACTCCATATCTGGAGGTTAATAGCGTTTCAGGACATGACAGATTCCTTTTAAGACTCATTCAGATGAGAGTAGAATGCGTCAGTCTGCTGTATTGGAGCATACAAACAGCACAAGGACCAATGCAAGTCAATGGGAAAGGTCGCATTAACATTTTTACATACAGACCGTGATCAGCGTGCTTTACTTTGATCTGTATTTTGGATCAGACTTGTCAATTATAAGTCAATGGATGAGTAATATACGGATCACACACAGCTTACCATCCGTATGTCTTGTGTTTTCCATGGATCCGTAACTAATAACATCCTGTTAATACAGCAAGGAAGTTCAGACATTTTAGGCTACAAAGGGCTAATGAGCTGCACAATGGCCCATGTTATGAATGCTGAGAGGCCCATTGTTCTTGGGCAGGATACCTCTGAACTTTGGGCTACTAGACTGCCCTCCTACAGTGACAAAAACAAAAAGGCGTCTGCCTCGGAGGAGGTGTGCAAAATGCTCTTCCTCAGTATGAAGGTCACACCTGAAAAGCTATTTATATGTAATCATGTGGCCCCCATTAATGGTGATTAATTTCCACATCCTTATGTCCTTAAATTATTTTTTTTATTTAAAGTTTGGATTGATCAGCTCATCCCTAATTATTGACTGTATTTTTGTATGTTGTTATTTCATCAGTCTACTTTAGATCTCTTTTTCTGGTCAGCACACTCTCAGTTTTGCTTCTGTATTAAATGTGGATTCCACAATCTGTAATTTTTTTTTTTTTTTTAAAAAGCCCAGCATCCTTAAGTGAACGTGTCATCAAAACGTGATCTGGTTTGTAACAGGCATTGTTTTTTCAATTTTCCAGATCAGTATCAGTATATATATACTAAGAGGCCTTGCCATTGTCACACTGACTTCTAAGACAAGATTTATAATCTTTTGTGTCAGTTCATAATGCTGGAATTGTAATTCACACTATTTCCTGTGTTTAATCTCTGTGGTTCTTTAGGGTATGATACTTTAGATGACTTGAGTGTATTATGTTTTTGATCGCTGCGCTCTGCAAACGACTTTTGACTAACCTCTGCACTAATCCATACCTCCCACTCCCGACTCCAAGACTTCTCCCGTGCTGCTCCTATCATCTGGAATGCTCTACCCCAAGAAATTAGGACTAACCACAATTTGCATAGTTTTAGGCGCTCCCTCAAAACACATTTGTTCAGAGCGGCTTATCACGTTCACTAATCAAAGTCATTCTATGTGTAAGTGTGCATGTGTAGCCCATTCACTATATCCATCCATCCTTCACTCCCTCAAGAAGGCTGGACCATCATTGTAAATACACCATTGTAAATACACACCTGTACTTTGTATCTCCCTCACCTCATTGTAGATTGTAAGCTCTCACGAGCAAGGTCGTCTTATTTCGTCTTATTTTGCTTTAATTATTGTATTGTTAACGTTGTTACTTATGGCTTGTGTTTTGAAACTGTTAAACTGTAAAGCGCTGCGGAATATGTTGGCGCTATATAAATAAAGATTATTATTATTATTATTATTCTGGGGGGTCACAGGACCCTAACCACAGAGTACCGTAACCCATTATTGAGATTATTTTACTGTCATCAGCAGTAGTGTATATAGGTATTTTTGTCAGGAGTCAGCGGCGTCCCCTATTTGGCATTCTGCTTTTTTAATTATAATGTTTAAAATTCTAATAAAGGTATATTGATTTTATACAATGGATCTCTTCGTTACTCAGGCCAGGAATTTGGAGCCAGAGCATGTTTGTTATTATACTAAGACTAATACTTTCTGTCCTGTACATAAGTTTTTACAACTCTGTTTTGTAAATTGCTGGAATAAGGCATTTTTTCTTTAAACTCATTTCATTTAACTCTCAGCTCAAAAGTATACAACACATCAAATACAGAAAGGTACATTAAGGATTTATAGTTTACATTATTTTGTAGTCAACATATACACAACACCTGTATTCACTAGAAAAATGTAAATAAAGATAAATAATATCTATGGAATTACAAAATCAATATTGTGATATCCATAGATCACCAGCTCATGACCAAACTTCTCTCCAGCAACAGGGATCAGAAACATATCGGCTCAGATCATTCTACTAAGGTCAGAAGGCTGGTGGGACCTGATGGCGTTGGAAAAATAGGAGGTCCAAGGAGATGCCCTCCATCCCTCCCACACTTAAGTTAAATTGGAAGACATTCTCTATTTTGGCATACCAAACTTTCATAAGGAATTGTCATATTAATTAAATTCTTCTGAGAAAAGGGAGGGGTTCTATCTCCTATCCACCTGAGGGCTATCTCCTTCCTGGCCAGGAAGAGAGTTTCCCGATGAAAGATACAATTATGATGGATCCATAAGGACTCTAATCAGATACTCAATATGTAGACCTCTGGTGTGTATAGGATGGGTATTCCCAAGAAGTCTTCCAATAATTCCAACACATCTTCCCAGAGCAAACAGATGTGAGGACATTCCCATGCCATAAGCTAAAAGTCCGCCCCAGACATTTTGCACCAATAACAGTTAGCACACTTTGCGTTTTTGCAATGTTTTTTTTCCGTGCAGATTTGTTACAAAAACCTGAAGGGATTCCTGATGCCAGCAAAGTGAATGATAATCCTGAAGTCTTACGCACAGGATGCTTATTTGTGACAGATTTGGTACAGATTCAAATCAATTCAGTCAATT
Source organism: Dendrobates tinctorius (assembly GCF_039654945.1). Classification (NCBI taxonomy): domain Eukaryota; kingdom Metazoa; phylum Chordata; class Amphibia; order Anura; family Dendrobatidae; genus Dendrobates; species Dendrobates tinctorius. The sequence continues at coordinate 92,190,358 of NW_027361690.1, read as the reverse complement.
CTTTCAGCATTTTTGCAGCGGTTTTTTTTTTCATCCATTGACTTCAATGAAGTCAGTAAAAAACACTATAAAAAGGTCTAAAAATGATTGTGTATTTGATGCTTTTTTGTAGCTTTTTTGCATGAGTTTTTAGACAGCAATGAATGCTACAGAGATAGATAATAATAACCTATTTGGCCTCTGTGTCAATATGAGAGTCAAATGCCCCTTGGGCACATTCATATGGTAACTATTCTCCTGCATTGTTTACAGGTGTATTAAACATATTATGGTTAGGTGTGGTTGTTATTTGATTTTGCACCTTGGTCTCCTCATTTGTATACAGCGGCTTAGTTCTCCTTTTATGAGACTTCCATACTGTTACACCTTGGAGCATTAATTCTGTCACCCCCTGTTTACTTTCATTTGCCTTTATACAGTGGGGAAAAAAAGTATTTAGTCAGTCAGCAATAGTGCAAGTTCCACCACTTAAAAAGATGAGAGGCGTCTGTAATTTACATCATAGGTAGACCTCAACTATGGGAGACAAACTGAGAAAAAAAAATCCAGAAAATCACATTGTCTGGTTTTTTTTCATTTTATTTGCATATTATGGTGGAAAATAAGTATTTGGTCAGAAACAAAATTTCATCTCAATACTTTGTGATATATCCTTTGTTGGCAATGACAGAGGTCAAACGTTTTCTGTAAGTCTTCACAAGGTTGCCACACACTGTTGTTGGTATGTTGGCCCATTCCTCCATGCAGATCTCCTCTAGAGCAGTGATGTTTTTGGCTTTTCGCTTGGCAACACGGACTTTCAACTCCCTCCAAAGGTTTTCTATAGGGTTGAGATCTGGAGACTGGCTAGGCCACTCCAGGACCTTGAAATGCTTCTTACGAAGCCACTCCTTCGTTGCCCTGGCGGTGTGCTTTGGATCATTGTCATGTTGAAAGACCCAGCCACGTTTCATCTTCAATGCCCTTGCTGATGGAAGGAGGTTTGCACTCAAAATCTCACGATACATGGCCCCGTTCATTCTTTCATGTACCCGGATCAGTCGTCCTGGCCCCTTTGCAGAGAAACAGCCCCAAAGTATGATGTTTCCACCACCATGCTTTACAGTAGGTATGGTGCTTGATGGATGCAACTCAGTATTCTTTTTCCTCCAAACACGACAAGTTGTGTTTCTACCAAACAGTTCCAGTTTGGTTTCATCAGACCATAGGAAATTCTCCCAAAACTCCTCTGGATCATCCAAATGCTCTCTAGCAAACTTCAGACGGGCCCGGACATGTACAGGCTTAAGCAGTGGGACACGTCTGGCACTGCAGGATCTGAGTCCATGGTGGCGTAGTGTGTTACTTGTGGTAGGCCTTGTTACATTGGTCCCAGCTCTCTGCAGTTCATTCACTAGGTCCCCCCGCGTGGTTCTGGGATTTTTGCTCACCGTTCTTGTGATCATTCTGACCCCACGGGGTGGGATTTGGCGTGGAGCACCAGATCGAGGGAGATTATCAGTGGTCTTGTATGTCTTCCATTTTCTAATTATTGCTCCCACAGTTGATTTCTTCACTCCAAGCTGGTTGGCTATTGCAGATTCAGTCTTCCCAGCCTGGTGCAGGGCTACAATTTTGTTTCTGGTGTCCTTTGACAGCTCTTTGATCTTCACCATAGTGGAGTTTGGAGTCAGACTGTTTGAGGGTGTGCACAGGTGTCTTTTTATACTGATAACAAGTTTAAACAGGTGCCATTACTACAGGTAATGAGTGGAGGAAAGAGGAGACTCTTAAAGAAGAAGTTACAGGTCTGTGAGAGCCAGAAATCTTGATTGCTTGTTTCTGACCAAATACTTATTTTCCACCATAATATGCAAATAAAATGAAAAAAAACCAGACAATGTGATTTTCTGGATTTTTTTTTCTCAGTTTGTCTCCCATAGTTGAGGTCTACCTATGATGTAAATTACAGACGCCTCTCATCTTTTTAAGTGGTGGAACTTGCACTATTGCTGACTGACTAAATACTTTTTTTCCCCACTGTATATACATGGTGGATCCATTTACTCTGTGCATCACACTACCATCCATTATTTAAATGTTAATTATATTCTATGTGTATATATACCTTTCCATCTTGTCTTTACAACCAATGTGGTGGTTTCATTCAAAAGTATTCAGGCATATATGGATGGTATTTTGTTGTACATTTTAGTTACCACTGACGAGAGTGTTTTTATATTGTGCCGGGTCTGTTTTTTTGCATCTTACACAATCGCCTATTTTCTCTTTTTAAATGGTTTTAATGTGTGTATTTATTTGAACTGATGTACTAATAAAGGATTTTTACATTAATCATTGGAGAAGAGAATCTCTTTTTCTGCCAGATCTATAGAGATAGCTAATAGTAAATCTAGGTAGATAGACATATAAAGACAGTTATATATAGACAGACATATATATATATATACAGACATATAGATACAGAGAACAGGCATATAGACAACCTCTGGACATGTAAAACTGCAACCTGTGGAACTTATTGGACAGCTTTTTATGATTAAATAAATACATGAAAATAAAAACAACAACGTGAGGTCTGATAGAGGTATCTATCAGACCAGTAAGTAAAAAGAAAAGACACACACAAAAAACCTCATTTAAATTAACACTCCCTAACACTTTCCTTGGTTCCCTCTCCATTACTAAACCCTGGGCTTGATATCAGCGGCTATAAAATAGCTGACATCAACCCCACAACTATTACCCCACTCAGGGCCGGCTACAGGTTTTTATGGGGCCCAGTCTCAGGGGGCCACTTTAACACATACTACAATTCATGATGCACAAATATGGCAGAGAAATATAGGTATAGTACAATGCCAAATATTCACCTACTTCTTACATTACATGAGTGATAGCTATTGTAAATCCTAGCAGAGCAAAGCTCACAGAGTCACTGCAGACTTATCATTTTAGACAGGACAGTATAGTCCTCCATACAGTATTATGGGCACCACATAGTCCTCCATACAATTTTATGGGCACCACATAATCCTCCATACAGTAATATGGGCACCACATAGTCCTCCATACAGTATTATGGGCACCACCTAGTTCTCGTTACAGTACTATGAGCACCACATAGTCTTCCATACAGTATTATGGGTACCACCTAGTCCTTGTGTTATGACCGTGGACACGGCCCAGCCAACACTTCCACATCTCCAGACCACGACGGCGTGGGGCGTGCGTCCCAGGTGGTAATGGAATGTGGACCCACTGGACCACAGAGGGAAACCTGGACCTAACCAGACTAGGGAAGGGCAGCGAACAGGGTCTGTGGCAACTGAGTATGTGGACAAGATGGCTACATACAGGACTAGACGACACCGTACAACTTCAGGTAAGAAGAAACATTAAAGTTTACTTAAACAAAGTCTCAGTACATAAGCAGAACATAACAATGCCAGGCTCCCGATTCCGCACATCAAGGAAGGGTACACATCTCTGGTTAACAGACGTAGGCAGGAGGTCATGACAGATTAATGCAGTCCAGGGTCATCTGGCACGGGCATACTAGGAGGACCTCTCTCTTGGACCTCAGGTTTAGCACAGGCACAGCAGGAGGACATCAGACACCGACCTCGGACAGACGTCATTACAGGGTGGACCCCAGGCAACCGGCGGAACATCGGAACACAGGCAGGACACGGACAGCACAGGATCAGGAACACCGGCGTGGCAACTCAGGTCATCGGCTGATCAGATCCAGGCAGAGCCGTCACCGGGAAACAAGGCTGGAGACTCCCCAAAAACATGGAAGAGGAGTCCATCCAGGAACACAGGCGGGACCGACTCTGGAACACATACTGGACCACCAGGACTACGGACCAGACGTCTGGACACAGGCTGGACAACCAGGACCACAGGCTGGACATCGGGACACAGGCAAGACATCAGGACACTGGCAGGACATGGACTGCAAAGATCCAGGAACACCAGCGTGGCAGCACAGGTCATCGGCTGAGATACGGATGGCACAGGACCAGGAACACCGGCGTGGCAGCTCAGGTCATTGGTTGAGACACGGACAGCACAGGTCATCGTCTATTCAGATCCAGGCAGAGCTGTCACCGACAAACAAGGCTGGAGACTCCGCAGGAACACATAGGAGGAGTCCATCCAGGAACACAGGCGGGACCGACCCTGGAACATAGGCTGGACCACTTGGACCAGGGACCGGACATCTGGACACAGGCTGGACATCAGGACTCAGACAGGACATCGGGACACCAGCATGACATAGGGAAGCGGTCGTCAGGTTCCGGACATGAGACACGACCTTCAGGCACCAGTCAGCGATCGTCAGGCTCCAGGCACCAGTCAGCGGATGCCAGACTCCGGACATCGGACACGATCTCCAGGCACCAGGTAGTGATCTCCAGGCACCAGGCAGCGGTAGTCAGGCTCCGGGCACCAGACAGCAGTCGCCGGACTCCGGACATCGGACACGATCTCCAGGCACCAGGTAGTGATCTTTAGGCACCAGGCAGTAAACGTCAGGCTCCAGGCTGCGGTCATCAGGTTCCGGACATGGGACCTAAAAAAGAACTCAAGCAGGATGGTGCAGGCACCTTCGGATTTGACCGCGGACGGACGGAGCTAGCACCGCATAACAAGATGAGCATAGCGTAGAAGACGCTCAGCAAAAACGCCAGACTCCATCTTCAGAAGACGAACCCATGTTTGTTCACAGGACACCAGTTACAGGAAACTCACAGTCACTGGATACACGGTTCCAGACACAGAGGGACTTCAGGAACAATAACACAGAAGAATTCAGGACAAAGACTTTGGTACCAACACATAGACAGGACAGGTCCAGGGACAAAAGACATCAACTTTCCTAGAACTGATCATAGGCAGAACAGGAGCTGAACACAAAACACACATGGCAAGGTTCAGGAACTTAAAGCGAAGCTCTGGCAATGACCAACAGGAAAGAGGAACTTTATATAGGAGCTGCCCCTCCTATATAAGCAATTCATGTGCACACACTAACCCTAATAAAAGCAGGAAAGGTGAGCCCGAATGCACCCTAAGCACAAACAAAAACAGAACAGCATGGCAAACACAGGAACTGAGGCCTAGGGAACCTGGCAGGGATCAAAAGACAGAATATATCTTGAAATCAACATTCAACCCCATAGCTTTTAATGTAAGAAATAGGATCTATTGATAGCGCTGAGAAGCGATTGCTAAAGGCGCAGGCGCAGAAAAGACTAAGGAAATAACAGATGGTGAAAGTCACACTAACAGTGTTTGCTTTGTATGCCTCATGCAATATGGCGCTGGAATGTCCAGAAGTAGGAAGTGCACATGCGCACGAAAATGAAATGTCAGACAAGCAACATGATTGGCCGAGGATTTTTTGCTATCGTCATGAGGATAAGGAACATGCGCAGTAGATTATAATACACGCCCATAACGGCCTCCTCCATATGTGCCTTTGTTTCCCGGACTAAGTGAGTTTAATATTTGCACAGCTGCACTAATTCTAGGATGATGATGCAATTATTACTGTTACATAAGATTTACATGATATATGTAGAAAAATATTCAGAATTGAGAGTCCTCAGTGGTTGATACCTTTTAATGGCTAACTGAAAAGATGGGGTAATAAATTGCAAGCTTTCGAGACTACTGAGGTCTCTTCATCAGGCATTGACTAATACAAAATCTGAAGAATCACATATGTATGCACAACACAGCACAGAAAAAATGCAATAGATAAGACAAGAGACGTGAAGCAGAACTATCATTATGGGGGGATAGACAGTCATGGCCATAAATATTGGACCAGTTCAAAGATAAGGAGTGAACGTTTTATTGTCCTCTGATTGGGGTATGGTTCTGTGTTGTGATGCCCCCATAAGGTCTTAGGAGCAAATTCCTTAATTGATGTAAAAAAGCATAAATATATGCAACACATTCATTCCAGCTCTTCTGTCTCTCTGAGATGTAAAGTTACCTTTCAATATCAGTAATTTCATGTCCATGGTGCTGTGATCAGGCATACAAAAATGATTTTCCACAGGTAGATCAATTCTTTTTTATCTTACTGTGTGGTGATGAGAATTCATCCTTGTTCTCAGTTTTTGCCCGGTCTCCCCCACAAACAGACCCCCAGTTGGACATTTAGTACAAATAATTAAGTACACCACATTAGATGTGATGCAGCTGGGATCTTGTAGTACTGATGTGAATTGGGGATCTTTATCTTGTCCATGGTCATTATAAATCGACAGGTTTTACATTTTTTCTGGTTGCAAGGAAAGGTTCCTGCAGCCTTCACATTCCTTTAGGTTCCTGTAGCCTTTACTGACTATCAAAATAGGGGGACCCCCCAAAAAAAAGATGTGGGGTCCCCCTATGTTTTATAACCAGAAAGGCTATGCAGACAGTTGCGGGCTGATATTCATAGCCTAGGAAGGGGCCGTGGATATTGTGGATATGGCTGCACTAGGGAGATGGCTGCACTAGGGAGATGGGTGCACTGAAGACATGGGTGCACTAAAGAGATGGCTGCACTAGGGAGATGACTGCACTAGGGAGATGGCGGCACTAGGGAGATGGCGGCAATAGGGAGATGGCTGCACTAGGGAGATGGCTGCACTAGGGAGATGGGTGCACTGAAGAGATGGGTGCACTGAAGAGATGGGTGCACTAGGGAGATGGCAGCACTGGGGAGATGGCTGCACTGGGGAGATGGCTGCACTGGGGAGATGGCTGCACTGGGGAGATGGTTGCACTGATGAGATGGCTGCACTAGGGAGATAGGTGCACTGAGGAGATGGCTGCACTGGGAAGATGGCTGCACTGGGAAGATGGCTGCATTGGGGAGATGGCTGCACTGGGGAGATGGCTGCACTGAGCAGATGGCTGCACGGAGCAGATGGCTGCACTGAGCAGATGGCTGCACTGGGGAGATGGCTGCACTAGGGAGATGGTTGCACTGATGAGATGGCTGCACTAGAGAGATGGGTGCACTGAGGAGATGGTTGCACTGGGGAAATGGCTGCACTGGGGAGACGGCTGCACTGGGGAGACGGATGCACTGGGAAGATGGTGGCACTGGGGAGATGGTGGTACTGGGGAGATGGCGGCACTGGGGAGATGGTTTCAGTAGGGAGATGGGTGCATCGAGGAGATGGCTGCACTAGGGAGATGGTTGCACTAGGGAAATGGCTGCACTGGGGAGATGGCTGCACTGGGGAGATGGCTGCACTGGGGAAATGACAGCACTGGGGAGATGACAGCACTGGGGAGATAACAGCACTGGGGAGATGACAGCACTGGGGAGATGGCTGCACTGGGGAGATGGCTGCATTGGGGAGATGGCTGCACTAGGGAGATGGTTGCACTAGGGAGATGGGTGCATTGAGGAGATGGCTGCACAGGGGAGATTGCTGCACTGGGGAGACGGCTGCACTGGGGAGACGGCTGCACTGGGGAGAAGGCTGCACTGGGGAGACAACTGCACTGGGGAGACAGCTGCACTGGGGAGACCGCGGCACTGGGGAGACCGCAGCACTGGGGACATGGCGGCACTGGGGACATGGCGGCACTGGGGAGATGGTTGCAGTAGGGAGATGGGTGCACTGAGCAGGTGGCTGCACTAGGGAGATGGTTGCACTAGGGAGATGGCTGCACTGGGGAGATGGCTGCACTGGGGAGATGGCTGCACTGGGGAGATGGCTGCACTAGGGAGTTGGTTGCACTAGGGAGATTGGTGCACTGGGGAGATGGCTGCACTGGGGAGATGGCTGCATTGGGGAGATGGCTGCACTGGGGAGATGGCTGCACTAGGAAGATGGGTGCACGGAGGAGATGGCTGCAGACTCAGTAGGGCAATGGGTGCACTGGGGAGATGGGTGCACTGGGGAGATGGGTGCACTGGGGAGACGGGTGCACTGGGGACACGGGTGCACTGGGGAGATGGCTGCACTGGGGAGATGGCTGCACTGGGGAGATGGCTGCACTGGGGAGATGGCTGCACTGGGGAGATGGCTGCAGACTCAGAAGGGAGATGGGTGCACTGAGAAGATGGCTGCAGTAGGGAGATGGGTGCACTGAGGAGATAGCTGCTCTGGGGAGATGGCTGCACTAGGGAGATGGCTGCATTAGGGAGATGGCTGCATTAGGGAGATGGCTGCACTAGGGAAATGGCTGCACTAGGGAGATGGCGGCACTGGGGAGATGGTGGCACTGGGGAGATGGCTGCACTTGGGAGATGGGTTCACTGGGGAGATGGCTGCACTAGGGAGATGGCTGCATCGGGGAGATGGCTGCACCGGGGAGATGGCTGCATCTGGGAGATGGCTGCACTGGGGAGATGGCTGCACTGGGGAGACGGCTGCACTGGGGAGACGGCTGCACTGGGGAGACGGCTGCACTGGGGATATGGCTGCACTGGGGATATGGCTGCACTGAGCAGATGGCTGCACTAGGGAGATGGTTGCACAAGGGAGATGGGTGCACTGAGGAGATGGCTGCACTGGGGAGATGGGTGCCCTGGGGAGACGGCTGCACTGGGGAGACGGCTGCACTGGGGAGACGGCTGCACTTGGGAGATGGGTGCACTTGGGAAATGGATGCAACGAGGAGATCGCTGCACTAGGGAGAAAGGCTACTTTCACATCAGCGATTTTTGCCAAAGTGTCTGCATTAGTCATACTCATCAATGGGGGAGGCAGCACTAAAAGTGCCTAGGGCAGCATAAACTCTAAATACAGCCCAGCCATCTCCCCAGTGCAGCCATCTCCCTAGTGCAGCCATCTCCCTAGTGCAGCCATCTCTTTAGTGCACCCATCTCCTCAGTGCACCCATCTCCCCAGTGCACCCATCTCCCTACTGCAGCCATCTCCTCAACGCACCCATCTCCCTACTGAGTCTCCAGCCATCTCCTCAGTGCACCCATCTCCCTAGTGCAGCCATCTCCCTAGTGCAGCCATCTCCTCAGTGCACCCATCTCCCTAGTGCACCCATCTCTTCAGTGCACCCAGCTTCGTAGTGCAGCCATCTCCCCAGTGCAGCCATCTCCCCAGTGCCGCCATCTCCCCAGTGCCGCCTTCTCCCTAGTGCAGCCATCTCCCTAGTGCAGCCATCTCCCTAGTGCAACCATCTCCCTAGTGCAACCATCTCCCTAGTGCAACCATCTCCTCAGTGCACCCATTTCCCTACTGCAGCCATCTCCCCAGTGCCGCCATCTCCCCATTGCCGCCATCTCCCCATTGCCGCCATCTCCCCATTGCCGCCATCTCCCCAGTGCCGCCATCTCCCCAGTGCAGCCATCTCCCTAGTGCAGCCATCTCTTCAGTGCACCCAGCTCCCTAGTGCAGCCATCTCCCTAGTGCAGCCATCTCCCTAGTGCAGCCATCTCCCCAGTGCACCCATCTCCCCAGTGCACCCATCTCCGCAGTGCACCCATCTCCCCAGTGCACCCATCTCCCCAGTGCACCCATCTCCCTACTGCAGCCATCTCCTCAGTGCAGCCATCTCCTCGGTGCACCCATCTCTCCAGTGCACCCATCTCCCTACTGCAGCCATCTCCTCAGTGCACCCATCTCCCTAGTGCAGCCATCTCCCCAGTGCAGCCGTCTCCTCAGTGCACCCATCTCCCTACTGCAGCCATTTTCTCAGTGCACCCATCTCCCTAGTGCAGCCATCTCCCCAGTGCACCCATCTCCCCAGTGCACCTGTTTCCCCAGTGCGCTCATTCCCCCCCGATAACTCATTCTCCCCCCCATCCATGGCTCTGGGCTCATTCTCCCCCCCCGTATGCAAGGCTCTGGGCTCAGTCTCCCCCCTGTATGCATGGCTCTGGGCTCAGTGTCTCCCCCCCTGTATGCATGGCTCTGGGCTCAGTCTCCCCCCTCCTGTATGCATGGCTCTGGGCTCAGTCTCCCCCCCTGTATGCATGGCTCTGGGCTCAGTCTCCCCCCTGTATGCATGGCTCTGGGCTCAGTCTCCCCCCTCCTGTATGCATGGCTCTGGGCTCAGTGTCTCCCCCCTGTATGCATGGCTCTGGGCTCAGTCTCCCCCCCCGTATGCATGGCTCTGGGCTCAGTCTCCCCCCCGTATGCATGGCTCTGGTCTCAGTCTCCCCCCCTGTATGCATGGCTCTGGGCTCATTCTCCCCCTACCCTTATGCATGGCTCTGGGCTCAGTACCCCTTTGTATGCATGGCTCTGGGCTCAGTCTCCCCCCCCGTACGCATAGCTCTGGGCTCAGTCTCCTCCCCCGTATGCATGGCTATAGGAAGAGGCATGCGCGCCAGAGATCATCGGAGATCATCGGCACCGCTGGAGGAGGTGAATAAGATGTCATTGAGGGAGGGGGGAGGAGGGATGAGGGAGGGGGGAGGAGGGAGGAGGGTTGGACCAACCCAGACTTAAAAAAAAAAAAAAAAATATTGCTCAGGTGCCGCCCCACCCACAGAGTCCCGCCCCAGGCACAGGCCCCACGAGTGCCTAGTGGCAAATACGGCCCTGGCCACAGGTTAAACTGTGGTGAAGATCAGGGGCCGAAATCAAACAAGTCGAATCAGTGAATCGTACCTGTTCTCCCAGTAAAGCCAAAGCTCACACTGAAGACTGGGCACTAATACATACTCTGCCTTCTGTATAACGGTTCCAACTACAGATGCGTAACTGTCCGTGACGAACCTCCTGTAATTTTTTCATAGTTATTATTGTTAAACCTGTCTGATAAATGATGTCTTTGCAGGTTGTGCCCGGGAGCCCGTCAGTCATTCTTCATAACTTGTTTGTCATGTCAATATTTGTCTGTACTACTAAAGCAGAATCCTCCTCGCTGTTATGTCTGCAAGCTAAACTCTAAACTGTGCAAAAATGTAAAATAAATAATTTCAACTCTATATTACAGGATCTTTTTCTCACAAATGGCTTCCATAATATGGGTACAAATGCAATAATGTCCTGTTTTTTTTTTTTTTGTTCAGCAGAGTCGACTAGGGAAAACTGGTCTAGGTGAAGTATGTTTTATTCTACTGCAAGTGATGTACTAAATAATTGTTTTTTTCTATAGTGCCAACATATTCTGCAGCCCTTTACATTCTAGAGAGGACTTGTATAGACAATAAAGACACAACAGAGTTAACACCGTGATGCAGCGGTGTCCACGCTGTGCCGTGATGAGGCACTGACCCAAGCAAGTTCAAAACAAAACGTGTTTAATGTGCAAAACTCACACAGTGCACAGCACGCTGTATCCTCCGGATCACAGCCGGGAAAACAAAAGACAGTCCGGGACTGGTTGCCGTGAGGGACCGCACTGCTGTGCACGCAGGGGGTTCAAGACCCTTTTGCTCCACGTGGCCCTGTGTTGCCTCACACAGGGAGTGCTCTGCAGACAAACTGCTTTGTCTGCTTGCAGGACCAAAACTGACACACCCAAAACCCTCTTGCAGGGTTTTTTCCTTTTCCTCCAGACTCTGTGGCCATGGGCCACTTGTAAGGTCTGGGCAGGAGGAAACTGACCGGTCTCACTACCTTCCTGCAGTCCGTTTAAAAAATAAAAGCCCATACCTGGTTTTCCTGAACAATTCCTTGGTCACATAACTTGACCAAGTTCACACTCACTTTTATTCTGCCTTGTGACTCACAGGCAACTTGCTGTGAGCACAAGGCTCTCCAGCGGATCTAATACTGAGCGCATCCTGGGGGACACATAGCGACCCTTACATATGACACCGGTCACTGCCTCACATACCCTCCCTATTCAAACTTGTGCGGTTGAGCATTTGTCACCATACAGGGGGCCCGTGAGAGGGCATCCGCATTTCCCTGTGATTTCCTCGCCCGATGTTCCACTGAGAAACTGAAGTTTTGTGGGGAAAAGAACCAGCTGGTGACTCGTGCATTCCTCTCTTTTGCATTTTTCATTCAGACCAGGGGTGAATGGTCCGTTACCAAACGAAACTGACACCCGAGCAAATAGTAGCGTAGGTCCCATTTAATCGCCAAGCACTCCTTCTCCACTACGCTATAATTTTTCTCTGCCGGAGTCAGTTTCCAGCTCAAATAGGTGACTGGATGCTCATCCCCGTTCACCTCTTGCACAGTACCGTTCCTAGGCCTACCTCTGAGGCATCGGTTTGCATAATGAAGGTTTTCTTGAGGACCGGCTGTCCACACAATGCTGACTTCAGAGACTGGAACGCTTCCTCTGCTTGAGGATTCCACCAGACCATCACCATCTTCTTACTTTTTAACAGGTCCGTTAGGGGTGCTGACTTCCCAGCAAAATTGGGTATAAATCGGCGGTAGTACCCAATGATACCAAGGAATGCCCTCACTTGTTTGGTACTTAAGGGCTTGGGCCAGTTTTGAATGGCCTCAATCTTGTTCACTTGGGGCTTGATAACCCCGCGGCCAATCACGTATCCTAAGTACCGGGCCTCCGTGAGACCTATCATGCACTTATTTGGGTTTGCTGTTAACCCTGCGACACTAAGAGACTCGTAGTACTGCTTGTACCTGGGACAGTTGGGTATCCCAGTCGGTACTAAAGATTACTATGTCATCCAAATAGGCAGAGGCGTAATCCAGATAAAGCGCTAACACAATGTCCATCAGCCTCTGGAATGTGGCCGGAGCCCCATGTAACCCAAAAGGCAAGACGGCATATTGATAGAGACCCTCTGGTGTTATAAAAGCGGTCTTTTCTTTAGTTGACTCTGTTAAGGGGACCTGCCAGTAACTTTTTGTGAGATCCAGCGTGGTGAAGTACTGGGCCTCCCCCAGTCTCTCAATTAACTCGTCCACCCGTGGCATGGGATAGAGGTCAAATTTTGACGCTTCATTTAACCTCCTGAAGTCATTACAGAAGCGTAATGACCCATCTGGTTTTGGGATTAGGAGAATGGGGTTGGCCAACTCACTTCGGGACTCCTCATTGACTCCCAACTGGAGCATTTGCTTCACCTCGGCCACGATGGTTTGCCTTCGGGATTCTGGCACTCGGTACGGATTAATCCGTACCCTTACCCGGGGCTCAGTGACAATGTCATTTTGTATCACTGAGGTCCGCCCCGCCAGCTCTGAGAATACGTCCGTTTTCCTCTGCATGAGGGCCCGAGCCTCCCGCCGCTGCTGTTTGGTGAGAGCATCATTTATTTTAACCTGACCCCCTGCTGTGTCCTTGGCCAGTGCCAGAGGGACCCCTGTTGGTATGACCAGAGTCGCCTCCGTAACCAGACATTCCCGGTCCTTCCAGGCCTTTAGCAGGTTTACATGGTACAGCTGCACGGGTTTCCTTTTAACGGGTTTGTACACTCTATAATTCACTTCCCCCACCTTCTCCCGTCTCTCATAAGGCCCTTGCCACTTGGCCATGAGCTTACTCTCTGGGGTGGGCACTATTACCAACACCCGGTCACCTTCTTTAACCCCTTCCCGACCAGTGACACAACATATGCGTCATGAAAGTCGGTGCCAATCTGACCAATGACGCATATGCTGTGTCATGACTTTAATGTCCCCCTGCGGGTCGGGTGACCGGGGTCAATGAAAGGTCACCCGACTCGCAGATACAGGGGGCCTTGTACTTCACCACAGGGGGCGTGGCTTCGCCCCCACGTGGCTACGATCGCTCTGATTGGCTGTTAAAAGTGAAACAGCCAATCAGAGCGATAGTAATATTTCATCAATGAAATTTGATGAAATATTACAAACCAGCCATGGCCGATGCTGGAGTAGCATCGGACATGGCTGGAGACAGTTATCTGCCCCCCCCACTGACGATCTTCCCCCTCCACCACTGAATGACAGCGGCGATGTGCCGCCGCTGTCATCATCTGCTCACCCCGCCTTCTCTCCGCTCCCCCCAGCTTCCAATCAAGTCCCCTCCCACCCCCCAGTACCTACCGAGTGCTGCTGTCGCTCCTTGTGTCCCGCGGTCCCGGATCATGGGTGCCGCCATCTTGGAAAATGGTGGGCGCATGCGCAACGCGCCCGCTCTAATCTGTCGGCTGCGGATTCGATTCATTCATTTTGATCACTGTGATAAACTCTCACAGTGATCAAAATGAAATAAAAAGTAAATAACCCCCCCCTTTATCACCCCCATAGGTAGGAACAAATAATAAAATAAAGAAAATATTTTTATTTTTCTGATAGGATTAGGGCTAGAGTTAGGGCTAGGGTTAGGGTGGAATTAGGGTTAGGGTTGGAATTAGGGTTAGAGTGGAATTAGGGTTATGGTTGGAACTAGGGTTAGGGTGGAATTAGGGTTAGGGTTGGAATTAGGGTTAGGGTGGAATTAGAGCTTGGGATAGGGTTGGAATTAGGGTTAGGGTTAGGGTTGGAATTAGGGTTAGGGTTGGAATTACAGTTAGGGTTGGAATTAGGGTTAAGATTTGGGTTAGGGGTGTGTTGGGGTTAGGGTTGGGATTAGGGTTAGGCTTGTGGTTAGGGTTATGGTTAGGGGTGTGTTAGAGTTAGGGTTGTGGTTAGGGGTGTGTTGGCGTTAGGGTTGGAGTTAGAATTGAGGGGTTTCCACTGTTTAGGCAGATCAGGGGGTCTCCAAGCGCGACATGGTGCCACCATTAATTCCAGCCAATTTTGCGTACAAAAAGTCAAACGGTGCTCCCTCACTTCCAAGCCCCGGCGTCTGCCCAAACAGTGGTTTACCCCAACATATGGGGTATCAGCGTACTCAGGACAAATTGCACAACAACTTTGGGGGTCTAATTTCTCCTGTTACCCTTGGGAAAATAAAAAATTGGGGGCTAAAAATTATTTTTGTGGAAAAAATTGATTTTTTTATTTTCACGTCTCTGCGTTATAAACTTCTGTGAAGCACTTGGGGCTTCAAAGTGCTCACCAGACATCTAGATAAGTTCCTTGGAAGGTCTAGTTTCCAAAATGGGGTCACTTGTGGGGGGTTTCTGCTGTTTAGGCACATCAGGGGCTCTACAAACGTAACGATGACAGCAGACCATTGCATCAAAGTCTGCATTTCAAAATGTCACTACTTACATTCCGAGCCCTGACGTGTACCCAAACAATGGTCCCCCCCACATATGGGGTACCAGCGTACTCAGGACAAACTGGGCAACAACTTTTGGGGTCCAATTTCTCCTCTTACCCTTGTGAAAATAAAAAATTGCGAGCTAAAAAATCATTTTTTGAAGAAAAAAAATTATTTTCACAGCTTTGCTTTATAAACTTCTGAGGTTCAAAGTGCTCACCACACATCTAGATAAGTTCCTTGGGGGGTATAGTTTCCAAAATGGGGTCACTTGTGGGGGTTTCCACAGTTTAGTCACATCAGGGGCTCTGCAAAGGCAACATGACGCCCACAGACCATTCCATCAAGTCGGCATTTCAAAATGTCACTACTTCCCTTCCAAGCCCCGTGTGCCCAAACAGTGGTTCCCCCTACATATGGGGTACCAGCGTACTCAGGACAAACTGGACAACAACTTTTGGGGTCCAATTTATCTTGTTACCCTTGTGGGAAAAAAAATTTGCGGGCTAAAAATCATTTTTTGGAAGAAAAAAATGATTCTTTATTTTCACGGCTCTGCGTTATAAACTTCTGTGAAGCACTTGGGGGTTCAAGGTGCTCACCACACATCTTGATAAGTTACTTGGGGGGCCTAGTTTCCAAAATGTGGTCACTTGTGTGGGGTTTCCACAGTTTAGGTACATCAGGGGCTCTGCAAATGTAACATGACGCCAGCAGACCATTCCATCAAAGTCAGCATTTCAAAATGTCACTACTTCCCTTCCGAGCCCCGACGTGTGCCCAAACAGTGGTCCCCCCACATATGGGGTACCAGCGTACTCAGGACAAACTGGACAACAACTTCAGGGGACTAAGTTATCCTGTTACCCTTGTGAAAATAAAAAATTGCGGACTAAAAATACTTTTTTGAGGAAAAAAAAATATTTTTTATTTTCACGGCTCTGCGTTATAAACTTCTGTGAGGCACCTGGGGGATCAAAGTGCTCACTATGCATCTAGATAAGTTCCTAAGGGGGTCTAGTTTCCAAAATGGGGTCATTTGTGGGGGAGTTCCAAAGTTTGGGCACACAGGGGCTCTCCAAACACGACATGGTGTCCGCTAACGACTGGAGCTAATTTTCCTTTCAAAAAGTCAAATGGCGCTCCTTCCCTTCTGAGCCCTGCCGTGCGCCCAAACAGTGGTTCCCCCCACATATGGGGTACCAGCATACTCAGGACAAACTGGACAACAACTTTTGTGGTCAAATTTCTCATGTTAGCCATGTGAAAATAAAAAATAGCGTTCTAAAAAATCATTTTTGAGGAAAAAAAATGATTTTTTATTTTCACTGCTCTGCGTTATAAACTTTTGTGAAGCACTTGGAGGTTCAAAGTGCTCACTACACATCTAGATAAGTTCCTTAAGGGGTATAGTTTCCAAAATGGTGTTACTTGTGGGTTTTCTTCACTGTTTAGGCACACAGGGGCTCTCCAGACGCGACATTGTGTCCGATAACGATTTGAGCTAATTTTCCATTCAAAAAGTCAAATGGCGCTCCTTCCCTGCCGTGCGCCCAAACAGTGGATTATGACCACATATGAGGTATCGGTGTACTCAGGAGAAATTGCCCCACAAATTTTAGGATCCATTTTAACCTGTTGCCCATGTGAAAATGAAAAAACTGAGGCTATAAGAAAATTTTTGTAAAAAAAAAGTACGTTTTTTTATTACGAATCAATTTGTGAAGCACCTGGTGGTTCAAAGTGATCACTATGCATCTAGATAAGATCCTTGGGGGGGTCTAGTTTCGAAAATGGGGTCACTTGTGGGGGAGCTCCAATGTTTAGTCACACAGGGACTCTTCAAACGCGACATGGCAACCGCTAAATATTCTAGCATATTTTCCATTCAAAAAGTCAAATGGTGCTCCTTCCCTTCCGAGCCCTGCCGTGCACCCAAACAGTGGTTTATGACAACATATGAGGTATCGGTGTACTCAGGAGCAATTTCCCAACCTATTTTAGGAACCATTTTATCCTGTTGCCCATGTGAAAATGAAAAAATTGATGATAAAAGAAAATTTTTGTTGGAAAAATTAAAATGTACATTTTTTCCTTCCACATTGCTTTAGTTCCTGTGAAGCACCTGAAGAGTTAATAATCTTCTTGAATGTAGTTTTGAGTAGCTTGAGAGGTGCAGTTTTTAGAACGGTGTCACTTTTGGGTATTTTCTGCCATATAGACCCCTCAAAGTGACTTCAAATGTGAGGTGGTCCCTAAAAAAATGGTTTTGTAAATTTTGTTGTAAAAATGAGAAATCACTGGTCAACTTTTAACCCTTATAACTTCCTAACAAAAAAAAATTTGGTTTCCAAAATTGTGCTGATGTAAAGTAGACATGTGGGAAATGTTATTTAGTAACTATTTTGTGTCACATAACTCCCTGGTTTAACAGAATAAAAATTCAAAATTTGAAAATTGCAAAATTTTCAAAATTTTCGCCAAATTTCAGATTTTTTCACAAATAAACGCAAAAATTAAAGAACTAAATTTACCAATAACATGAAGCCCAATACGTTGAAGCGTTCTAGAGTTATTACCTCATAAAGGGACACTTGTCAGAATTGAAAAAAATGGCTTGGTCATTAAGTTCAAAATAGGCTAGGTCATGAAAGGGTTAAAGGTCCTGACCGTGGCCCTTTTATTGTACGTGCGGCTCTGTGCAGCCTGAGCATCCATCAGGTGCTCCCTTACTATGGGTCGTACGGCTGCAATCCGATCCTGCATGCTTGCCACATGCTCAATTAAGCTTCGATGTGGAGTGGGCTCCTGCTCCCATGTCTCCTTAGCTACATCGAGCAATCCCCTTGGATGACTGCCATATTACAGCTCAAACAGGGAAAAACCTGTGGGCGCCTGGGGTACCTCCCGGATGGCGAACATCAGATAGGGCAATAACATTTCCCAATCCCTCCTATCCTTGGCAACCACCTTTTTCAGCATGGCTTTGAGGATCTAATTAAACCTCTCCACCAACCCATCGGTTTGTGGATGGTACACCGACGTCCGTAGCTGTTTAATCTGGAGCAGCTTACATAGCTCCCTGGTCACCTTAGAGATAAAAGGAGTTCCCTGATCTGTAAGGATCTTCTTGGGTAGCCCAAGGTGACAAAACATGGCAAACAATTCACGGGCTATTAGTTTATCTGAGGTGTGATGGAGTGGTATCGCCTCTGGATACAGGGTGGCAGTAGTTTTCCACCACATATGGGGTATCAGGGTACTAAGGTAAAATTGTACAGTTTTTGCGTTCCATTTTCTCCTGTTAGGCTTGTGAAAATAAAAAAGGGGGCTAAAGCACATTTTTGGGGGAAAGTTTTGACTTTTTTTTATTATCACAGCTATATAAATTTCTGTGAAGCACTTGGAGGTGCAAAATTCTTTGAGGGGAGGTCTAGTTTCCAATATAGGGTCACATGGGGGTTTCCACTGTTTAGGTACATCAGGAGAATTCCAAACGCGACATGGCGCCCGCTCTGAATTCCAGCCAATTTGCGTTCAAAAAGCCAAACAGTGATCCTTCCCTTCTGAGCCCTGCTGTGCACCCAAACAGTGGTCCCCCCCCACACGTGGGGTATCAGTATACTCAAGAGAAATTGCGCAATAAAGTTTGTGGTCCATGTTAAAAAAATGGAAACAGTAAACATTATGAACAGAAAAACATGACAGGGACTGACGTATATCTGACCATGCAGTCCTCATTTATAGTTCACAAGAAATTTGTTCAATAAAGAAAAGTAGTGAGAGGTTATGGGGTGACTGAGTGATGGAGGGAGTAGGGGTGTAGGGGGTTTTAAAAGAAAGTAACCAGGTATTGATATTGGTATTTTCCAAAGGGCAGACTAGATCCTGGCAGTTGTGGATGCTGATGTGTTATTCACAGTTCCCAGGTTTTGAAACAATTGGCTTGAGTGTCATTTGAGATACTTGCATGCAGATCGTTGATCATAAAGTTATCTATGTGGGCTGGAAATTCTGGGTATGAAATATGCATTTTTTCCTAAGCATGGGCTATCATTGTTTTGCCAATAAAAAAAAAAAATGAGGAGTCCGAATTAGCATGGATGATTTGTGGTGTAATAATACTTCCCAAGGGTCTCCACGGAGTGAAACGTGAAATATAATAGAGGCCAAGTAATATACAAGAGACAAGAAGCTGGATATCTCCTCGGACAGGTCCTCCGCACATGTTGAACATTACCTTTGGATGGAGGCACATGTACGAGCACATGAGAACTTTGTATGCATGTCATTTCTTCTGAGTTTATGTAGCAGGAAGAAATGGTGGTCCATGTGGGTCGCCCTCCCAGGGCTGTGGGGTACTCGGTACCGGGCCGGTATCAGTGGGATGTGTCACAGCGGCAGTGACCCGGACCGTGGCCCTGGGCGCCCAAGTAATAGGAAGATGTGAATGGTGGAATGTAGTTAGATGAATAGTTCGTGACGTGGTGTTCGGCAAGGGAGGTGTTAAGCCGACGCTGCAGACAGATCCTCCGGGACAGATGGTGTGGTGCAGCAATGATGTTATAGCCCTCCACAGGCAGGGCTGTCGTCCCAGGGCAGTGTAGATGTGGAGAGACACCTAGATGATGCAGTGTTTGGTGCAGGGGATGTAGCAGTGCCAGGCGGACGGGCGCAGGAAGGAATGGAGGACACCAGGGCATGTAGTTTCAAAGCTTTACTCAAAGTCTGTAGTGCCCGCTTCAGTGCCGTGTCCTCCGGGTCAGGGACTCAGTCAACCTCCAGGCAAGATGGAATGCTTCCTTCAAACACTCCGCCAACTTATGTGCCTTTTCTGAACGTCTCCTCTATAGCGCCTTTAAGGGTGAAGATCTCCTAGTACTGAGTTACACTGGAATTCCTCCTGACAGATGTTCCCAAGAACTCTAATTGTACGGCAGACAGCTGTAGCCTGCTTCGGGGACTCTCTACTCCTGAGTTCCGGCTCTCTATCCGTGTTGCTGTTGTGCCCCCAAGTGTTAGATGGGAGTAGTGCATTTACAGCCCACTACTCCACCGGTGTCTGCTGCAGAACCATTAGTGTCTATACAACCTCGGGGACCAGGCCCCGGCCTTGCACTTAGAACTTCTAGGCAGGGTTCTTCCTCTAACCCACGTCCTCTGTGTTCCCTTTTACTCCTACGTTCCGTACTTGTCTTTCACTCCTATGGAAGCTCAGGCTTCAGTTCAATGTTTGTCTCCTTCTTTCCTTTCCCGTGCCAGCTGGCTCAGATCACTGAGGCAACTGCAGCACTCCTTCTTCCATCCCTCTTCCAGGGATCC